>NC_083109.1:7123408-7723408 GCF_949774975.1 Lagenorhynchus albirostris | reverse complement strand
TGATTAACATATTTCTTCTGCTCTTCTTCCCTTACTCCTTGTTGTCATGAGTCTATGCCTTTTAAGTTGATGCCATTGCTGCTTGAGTGGGATTGTTGGACAGAGCAGAGATAAATGCTTGCATTTTATTCATGTATGTTTAATTAGAAGTCAAAAGCCAACTTTAAAACCTAGAGTCTGTCATACAGAGTGAAGTAAGTCAGAAAGAGAAAAACAAATACCGTATGCTAACACATATATATGGAATCTAAAAAAAAAAAGGTTATGAAGAACCTAGGTACAGGACAGGAATAAAGATGCAGACGTAGAGAATGGACTTGAGGACACGGGGAGGGGGAAGGGTAAGCTGGGACGAAGTGAGAGAGTGGCATGGACTTATATACACTACCAAATGTAAAATAGATAGCTAGTGGGAAGCAGCTGCATGGCACAGGGAGATTAGGCCGGTGCTTTGTGTCCACCTAGAGGGGTGGGATAGGGAGGGTGGGAGGGAGACGCAAGAGGGAGGAGATATGGGGCTATATGTATATGTGTAGCTGATTCACTTTGTTATAAAGCAGAAACTAACACACTATTGTAAAGCAATTATACTCCAATAAAGATGTTAAAAAAAATGTGTAAGTTTACTTCTGAGCACAGTATGAGATTTTGTAGAATGAGATTATTTTTCTGATTATAGAAGAAATACATATTAATTTAAATAATTAAAATATCATAAAAGAAAATTGCAAGTTTCTCTATCATACTGTCTTCCACCTCCTCCCCAACCAAGTTCCACTGCTTAGATTGCTCTTTTTCTGGATTGATTAATTTTTCCATTGTCACATGTTTTTACTCACTTTTCTTAATGATACATATAAACCTATTTCAACTTCTTAAATTGTTGCATATTATTCCATTGGTTTGATGTACCATAACATTAACAAATTCACTTCTGATGGCCATTTAGATAGTTGCCAATTTTTCACAAATAAACAATGTTAGAGTGGAAACTTGCAAATAAAAAGTTGAAATTTGGATAAAAAAGGAAATAATGAAGACCAGACATGTAGCTGTTACTTGTAGGATATGTTGTAAATTTCTAAAAAAAAAAATCACATTTTCTTAGCTTTTGTGGTACAGTGATATTTTATGCAAAAGTTCTTTTCCTAGAGACCTAGCATGATTCCAACTCACACAATTTAAGATTATTTTTCCAGTAGGAATAAAAGTAAAACGTACAGGAGTGTATTCTCAAATCAGGTAAATCTACAATTATAATAGCGTACTTAAAAATTTTTTTTCTTTAAATTTTCACAGTATAAGCACTAATATTTCATGTAATGCTATTCTTTAAATTAATGACACAGCATATCATTGTGGTTACTTAAACTTCTTAATAGCATTTTATCATACCTAATACTGATTTTCAGGTTTGGTTTCCAGCATTAGCACAAAACAGCCATCACTTAATGGATGCTTGGGATGCATTGCTATAGAATCTGTAAAGAGCTTAAATTATAATAGCCTATGTTAAATGATAGCAAAAGAGTCACAGATTCATTCATGGGGATTCATTTAAGAAACATGTTTCATACAATACTTCCAAAGGCTGGCAGTCATTTCTAGGTGCCAGCTAGAAAATGAGATCATCATGAAGCAAGTATGAAAGCCAAGTTTGTAATTCATTCATTCAGCTCTGAAGTCATATGGTGCTGATGGTTTCTTGGAATATTTGCACTCTTGAAAGTTTTGAGCCTAAGTGGAGATTTATTAATATTTTAATATCATACAATTTCAAATTTACATAATTCAGTTTTGTATTAAATGTGATTATGCTGTGTTGTGTGTGTATTGAGGTGACATCACTCATTATGTCAACGTATTTAGAGAGACAACTCATATCCAACAACATGTTGATAGGATGCCATGATACAGACCATGTTTTTGACATGGTCTTTATTTATTTTACTGCACATGGGTAGAGGCTGACTCTAAAAATCAATTTATATATGCGTATATACACACATATACATAAGCATTGTGCATGTATGTATGTTGCGTTTATGGTATTACTAAATAATCTAATTTTTAACTAATTCAGTTACTGTCACATAGGAGCAAGCACTATGAAGGAGCATACTTTTAAAGAGATTAGAAGATAAAAAGAAATATTTGTGTTAGTCCTAAAGATTTGTCTATTTTAGATAGCTTATTTCCAAGAAGTAATTAAAACCATATTAATTATAATTAAAGCTCAGCGCTGACTTGCAAATTCATAGACAGTGATAATGCAGCTGTCAACCGTCCCTTGTTTGTTATTGTAGTTTCCCAATATTTTAGGGTTTTTGGGGATCTCCAGAACAGTGATCAAATAACAGAAAACATTAAAGTATCCTTTTTAGTTATTCCAAACTACGTGAATATCCTTTTGTAACATGTCAAAGTAAATAATATTATATAAAATTTTTTAAAAATAAATTTGATCTTGGTTAGTGAAATCATTTACCTGGAAGCATCTCATTTGTCTCTCCTGAGCTACGTGCAATCCAAGTGTCAACACCTTTTTTCCCTACACATCCAATCACTTGGAATAATGCGTAATTAAATAATGTAATGTAATTAAATAATGTAATAATTAAATAATGTAATAATAATTAAATAATGTAAATAAGTAATAATGTAATTAAAATGACCATACTTTCTACATCTCTTCCTCAGTCCAATCAACACTTGCTCTCATTTTTTGATTTCACTGAATTCTTAATCTCACTGCCATTTTGCCCGAATGTCTTATCCTCTTTCTCTGGCTCACCTGACCAAAAATTAGATGACCAACTCTTTCCCTTGATTTTCCCAAAACATCATGATCACAAAGTAGTTGTGTTATGAAGACATTTCTTTGTGGTTTGTGGTTAATGGAAGAGAGTTATTTTGAAGCACAGCATATAAATGAATATTATACAACCATGTTCTTCTGAAGGTCATTCAACCCCTTTCACCACCATCAGTTTCTCTCTGACCAACTTCCTGCTGATCTCCCTGTCTGGACATGTTATTCACGTTCCTCTTTCTGCATGGCTTCCTTCATGAGACTCTTCCTCTCCAATTGCTGAGCTGAATATAAAACTCATATTTCTTCTTGCACAGATCTTCATAGATCTCACTTCTCTACCTTTCCAGACTGGTCCATTGAAGGACTTTGTGATGGTTAATTTTATGTATCATCTTGGCTGGGCCATGAGGTGCTCAGATATTTGGTCAGTTGTTATTCTGGGTGTTTCTGTGAGGGAGCTTTTGGATTAGGTTAACATTTAAATTGGTAGACTTTGATATTAGATAATATCAATATTCTAATCAATAGAGTAAAGCAGATTGCCCTCCATAATGTGGCTGGGCCTCATCCAATCAGTTGAAGGTCTGGGTGAAACAAAGTGATCATCTCTCCCCTGTGTAAGACAGATATTTTTCCAGCTAATTGCTTTTAAACTTTATCTTCAACATTGTCTCTTTCTGCCTGATGATCTTTGGACTGAAACATCAGCTCTTCCTCATCTCTCACACCACTGGCCCACCCACCCTGCAAATTTTGGATTACCAGACTTCATAATCACATGAGAGAATTCCTTATAATAAATCTCTGTATACACACACACGCACACACACACATTATATTGGTTCTGTTTTTCTGGAGATCCCTGATTAATACAGTCTCTATCCTGAAACCTCCCTCCTATGACCCACCAATCTGTTTTGCTATAAAGAGTCCATCTGTTATGGGCTATTAAATTTGCAGACTTTCCACTAACATTATCATAGGCTTAGTTATGTACACTTTCTCATCCATCTCTGTAAGAGAAAAGAGAGCCATATAGAGATTTATTCTCTCACTGATATTAATTTTGCTGACTTCCTTATTCTCATCCTTGCTGTTACCTGAGTCAAGAGAGGTTCCCATCAGAGTTGTTCACTGAGCTTAGTTTACTTGTCATTTCAATTTAAATAGCCATTTTTAAATTACCTTTATATATATGGGTTGCCTTCTTGAAGAATGACCATCTAATTTAACAGTTTAGATTTTATACGTCTAATGAGAATGTAGGCACTGAAAGCTTGAGAAATCTGATCTTGATCTGTCAGTTATCTGAATACAATAGCATGTTCTACAGTTCTCAAGACACCAGAATAAGAAAAAAATCAATGGAAATGATCAGTGTGTATCACTTAGGAGACAAAGTTGTTGGGCCATGAATGATCAGCCCCAGTAAGTATTTTGGCGTTATCTCCTTCTAATATGGTGATATAGAGCTAGTGGTATAGTACAGAAAAAATAACTAAAAATAAATTTTGTGAATGTATTTTTGGGGAATAATACTATCTAGTATAGTTGATATTGCACTAATACTTGATGCTTTTAAAGTAGAGGCTATCAATCATTGTTGAGCTTTTTGGGCTGAATAATTCTTTGTTTTGTGGGAAAAGGAAGAATGGAGAGAAAGAAGGAAGGAAGGAAGAGAGAGAGGGAGTTACAAAGGGAAGTAGAGATAAAAGTTCATTTGACACATCCTTTAATTTGTGACATTGCTCTAGTTTTAATGTAATTCTTATATGAACATATATTAATTTAATATTGTATTGAACTTTTAAGCCTAAATTCTTTTTTCTTCAGAATTGGGTAATGACAACTAAAACATTTTCACCAAAGTAGTCATCATTCCTTTGGGAATGGGAAGTCAGTTTTCAAAAATACATTTCTGTATTTTTCCCACCTACCTATTTGGGGGAGTAAGGCAACCACTGTAAGAATGGAAAAGATTGTTTGTTATTTGAAAAAGTACTCTGGGTCCATTTTCCTGCAGGGAATTGTGAGAGCTTATGACTAATTTCTGATTACTTAAGAAAAAGTCACTCCTTTAAATAACTTATGATAAAGTCCTTAATAATTTTCACAGGCAACTTCAAATGATTTTTTTCTGAGAAGTTGGAGGGGACAACTTATTTTTCTTACATTGTTTTATTTTTCCCATTTGCTCTCATCAATAACGTGTGATATATTGCTCACATGAGATACTTTAAATCTCTGTGCATTCCTTTGGAAATTTTGCTTTAAGGATCAAAAAATCAAATCAACATTTTATGTTACGATTGCAGGATTCTTTGCTGAGTGCTGTGTGTCAGTTGTGCTCAATTGAAAGAGCTTTCAACATAATCAGAAAGTTGATGCATTACAGGCAAATTTGGAGAGGATGGGAGGGCTGGGGTTGGGGGGTGTGGCAATTAAATAGCAACACATTTAAATGGTAGCTAATTACAACATGACAGATACCGTGGTTTGGGGTGAGTGTGGTACAGCATGATTATTGGCCAAATTGGGTTTTTGTGTTACGAAACTCTGAGATGCTAAATTTAATTGAGATTTGAATGTAATTATAGCTTTATATCACTTTCCTCTATGGCTTCTAATTTTTAACACAGTATCTCTGTAGTTCAAGGTTATTATCTAATTTGTGCTGAAAATAAGGTTTTCAATGGTTGGGTTAAGTTAATACTAACGCAACACATTGCAAAGAGCAGACTGGGTTCTCAGAATACTGGTGGATTCCGAAATACAAACATATCTGAAATGCACATTTAAAGGAGTGGGGTAACCATCTTGCATGTCCGAAGTTATGCATTTTTCTTTTCCATTTTGCGTAGTCTGAAAGAAGTGAATATATTCCTTAGTCATCATATTGGGATTTTTCTAAGAAATACTAGTTTTTGGCATTCTGTTCAGTATCCATTGTATAATAAGGCATAATCATAGACCAACTTTTTCAAACATCATAGGTTCTTCTGAAAATGCCCTTTCTGTGTTCTTCCCTAAAATGAAATACTGGTTCCTTTTTTATTGCTTTTCTCTTCTTTCTATGTGTAGGAGATTTGTTTTTTTCTTTTATCTCCCACAACAGTGAATTTGCTTTCTCTTTTATTGTTATCACAAAGTTAATTTTACTTATCATTTGTCCCCAAAATGAATAATTCTCCCCCAGGCCCCAAGGAAGTGAATTTGTGCATGTTCTCCTCACAGTGAATTTCTTTTACTCCTCATTTTCTTGAAATTTAATTTTTCTCTTCTGCTTTTCTACTCACAGGTAATGTTTCTTTTACTATGCCTCCCCCAACCATCAAATTGATGACTTTTAAAAAGTGATTTTTTTTTCACTTTTCTGATAAATTGATGAAGCAACAAACATCAGGACTTAAAGTTACAATTGTAATATTCTCATCAATGTCTTTCAGGACTTTCTGCAAGTAATTACTTCTGTAGACTGTTACAGGGTCGGCCTATTTTTTCTCTCCTCCTAGCACTCCTAAATTTATATTTCTAAAATATATCTAACTACATGTTTAATAAACACAAATGACTTTTATTTAAAAAATTGAAAATATCCCCTTTCGTGTATAATTCTTAAACTTACAAAATATTACCAGTGAACTTGTAACGGCTGACTAAATGGTAAGCCTATTTTTTGAGGTTTCCTGGGAGATTACAGCTTTATTTCCAATTTTGCTCGATTTACGTGATAATGATGAGTCAGCACAGCTGTTCTGCTGGGCTCCCTTACTCTTATACACAGATATTTATTCATTCATGAAATAAGTATTGAGCACCTATTACATGCCAGGCACTGGGCTAGGGCTGGGTAAAAGCAGTTAACTAGAGTGATCTCAGCCCCCAACCACCCCATGGGGCTAATAGTTTATTTAGGGGGACAGTCTTAAAATAAATAAACCAATAGATGATCCATGCAACTGAACACACCCCGATTTTCCACTGGAGGGTGATGCAAGTCCTTTTACCCTGGATTGCTCTCCATTTTCTTTATTTCTCATAAATAATGGTAATTACTCCTCCCACTTATTGAGAGGTTACAACGTGCCAGGGACTTAACAGTCTTTTAATTGCATTATCTCATCAGGTCCCCCAGAAACTCATTGATGGACTATTATTATGTGCATTCTACACATGGGGAAACTGAGTCCCAGAATGGCTGTCACTGTGCAAGCAAATTGGAGCCGAAGTCAAATCCAAGTGGTTTGATGCCTGCATCTTGGCTCTCCTTGAGCCGGAGTCAATTCACATGCTCTTTCCCTTTACTACCAGATAAATAGTCACTTCCTGTTTGTAACAGAGACCTTCCATCTCCCTTCAATCAATTCAAAGATCTTTTTTTTTTTTTTTTTTGCGGTACGCGGCCCTCTCACTGTTGTGGCCTCTCCCATTGTGGAGCACAGGCTCCGGACGCACAGGCTCAGCGGCCATGGCCCACGGGCCCAGCCGCTCCGCGGCATGTGGGATCTTCCCGGACCAGGGCACGAACCTGTGTCCCCTGCATCGGCAGGCGGACTCTCAACCACTGTGCCACCAGGGAAGCCCGATCATTTTGTTTTTTGTCTTTTCCCAAACCATTACTGTGAGTTTTGGATAACTATTCACTGGACAATCATATTTATTTATTTTTGTTCACTCAATCAACGTATGTGCTAGTGCCTGAACAGCGTTCATAATATCCATGCCTGGCCTTGACTAGCTTGCTCACATTGGCTCAGGATGGGTGTATAACTCAACACAGGACAGTCAGAGGGAGGCAGTATCAGTCTTGGTTTTTCCCTGGGAGTTACTAAGAACGAGGTGTTCTCTTTCAACCAGTTTCCACACTGGAATGATTTAAACCTCAAACTGACTTTCTGATCTCATGTAAGATGTCTCATGCAGTATAATCTACTATACACTCTTAGAAAGGAGCTGCAGAGAGGAGGGGCTGGGATTAAGAGAGACCAAGAAATTATCACTGAAGAATGAATTGTAGCATGGATAAATCTACAACCTCCCTGCACACAGTAGTTAGTAACAAATTGACTCTCTTACTTAGCTAGCACTTTCTTGGCTTGAGTGCATAGGCAATTCCACAGGTATGCAAACCATATCTGTATGAAAGCAGAGACAGCAGGCCTAGGCAAGGGGGAGGTCTGGCTCCTTAAAAGCTATGTTAGCTGTAATAAAGAGACAAAGGAAATTGGAGACACAGAAGGAGGCCTGTGATCGACACCAGCTCCCTCCAGTTTTCCAGGGCCCCACGAGTGATGCATAGATACGTGTAGCAGTGAGGGTCTGTCACCCTGTGTCAAAGGAAATGTCATCTGCAACTCAGTGTGGAAGGTTTTAAAGCTAAGGAAAACACAAATGGGATGCGATGTCCGTACCGAGGCTGGCATTAAATCAAAGCATATTGGAGGAGTCTTTGCAGAAGAGAGGCCGGTCTGAGCACTGACGGCTTCTCTGGGTTCCCGAGCAGGCATGTTACGGGAGAAATTCATATCAGCTTTGGGGAAAATTCATCTGTTGATCCAAAAGCAACTGCCAAGCGGTCTTTGGTACATGACAGCTGGAAGAAATTTCCTTCTCAAATCAGTGTTTCAAAAGCAGGCACTCACTGGATTGGTTAAAGAGGTAGTGGGGGTAAAGTAAATGAAGATGTAGAGACCTGTGAAATGAGAGGCAGATGGAGCGGGGGGAGATCTTATGAAGAAAATTAAATGAACTTTAAGTGGCTGCTAAAGTCACCTCTGCAAGTTTCAGATAAGTCACCTGTCATAAGTCATTTTCTTACAGGATGTAGTTCACCCCCCTATTGACTATGATAGGTTTACACTTGATTCAAAGCCATGGTCCCAAACTGCATTATTACTTTTATTTCTTAAAACAAAAGCGTTGGTTCAGCTCAGAAAAAGGTAGACACTCTCTAGTATTCTGACACTTAACATTGATGGTTTTCTTGCAGTGTTACCCTGAAATTTACATGTAAAATATTGCTGTGCCCATTTACCCTTTAAAACCAGCTTCATGGAAACGTCCAAGAGTGTAGGGACAATGGGTAATGGTGTTCTGAGGGCTGTCGTGTTGTTGCCTTGTAATTATTGCCCTGTAAGAACTCCATGCAGAGCATGGAGACCTGGACTGTAGCTGTCAAGTAAACAACAATTTTTGATTTAAAAAAATAATTATTTCTAAAACTCTGTGCCTTTAGCAGATATAGAACAGCCTTCAGAATTGAGTTATTCCAGTGCCTGATCTGTTTTTCTGGTGTTTACTCAGCTGTGCTCTCCTCTAATTTTCTTCATCCTCAGCCTGGAGTGTCCCAGGGCAGCAAAATGGCTGGAGCACTGCTGGGATTCATATCCACATACATTCATCATCAGAAGAGAAAACAACTTTTCTAGCAGCTTCGCAAAGTGATCAAACCTTGTTTTTAGAACCTATTCAGCAAATCTCTTTTAATGTGTCATTGGCTGATATTAGGGCAAATGACCCTTCCTGAACTTGCCTGTGGTCAGGGGAAGGCCATGTGGTGATTGGCTTAGGCCTGGGTTCTGGAACTAATCAGTATGGAAGGGGGTACTGGAATTCCTGAAGTTCTAATCAAAGCAATCTCCAAAGCTTTCAAAGTACCGCATCAATCAGAAGCACATGGCTCTTACATGGGAGGTGTTGACTTCGTTTTCTATTGCTTCCGTAATAATTACAACAAATTTGGCACCTGAAAATAACATTTATAATCTCACAAGCTCGCAAGTTGTATGTCTGGGCCAGCATAGCTCAGCTGGTTCTCTGATACAGCCTCACAAGGTCAAAATTAAGGTGTAGACAGGTGTGTAATATTGTCTGGAGGCTCTGGGATGCATCTGCTTACAATCTTGTTCAATTTGTTGGCAGAATTCAGTTCTAAGTATTTATAGAACTGAGGTCCTTGTTTTCTTGCTGGCTATCAGCCAGGGGTATTCTCAGCTTTGAGAGGCTGCCTGTATTCCTTGGCTCATGGCTCCCTTTTCCCATCTGCAAAGCCAGAGCCAGCAAAGACAGGTTGAAACTTGAATTGTTTGAATCCCTTTAACCTCCCTTCCATCTCCCTTCTGCTCTTTAATCCTCCACATCTGTCTTTCCTTTTTGCTTTATAAGGGCTGTGATTACCCTGGACCTAACTGGAAAATCCAGGATAATCTCCCTATCTAAATTCATTAATGCTAACCTTAATTCCAACTGCAAACCCCCTTCAGAGCAGTACCTAGATTACTATTTGATTGACTAGCTGTGAGATGAGAATCTGTGGGAACATCTTTAGAATTTTGCTGACTAGAAACATCAACATTTGGATAAAACATTAGAGTACCCTTGGAGGGGAGGAGGAGGAAGTAGAACCTGGTTAGGCAACTGTCATTGTCTTGCAAAGGTTCTATGTACAAAATCTCTAAGGTTCTTTCTTAATTTTTAAAATTTTTAAATCAAAATTTTCTTTTTACAGTCAGGTTCTAAAAATAATGAGTAAAAGGTATCCTGTGGATCTTACAAATATTTTCCTATAATTAGTTCTACAGAAACACAATTAAAAATACATTTCTATTTTCTTCCCTCAGCAAATATATATTGAATTTCTGTTCTAGGGATTATATTATTAAGAAAAGAAAAATCCCTGCTCTCATGGAGTTTATATTTTAGTGGGGAAGAAGTCAGGCAGTGAAAATTATTTATTATTTATATATATAAGTTATATATAATTATATATTATATTCTATTATTCTATTAATCATTATATATATTTCCCTGATACATATATATGTATATATGTATCTAGAAGTGATACACATTATAGCAAACAAAAAGAACAGATGCAGGAAGTTGGTAGTGCTAGGTAGGGTGTTGCAAGTTTAAATAAAATGATCAGGCGAAGCCTCTCTGAGAAGGTACACATTTGAACTTGGGCCTGGGAGAGGTAAGCCATGTTTACATCTGGGGGAAAAATATGCTAGGCAAAACCACCCCTACCCCCTTTATCTAAGACCCTACTCAGTCTTCAGTCATAAAGGCCATGAAGCCTTTTTTTTTAATATCAGTCAAATTATGGGAGTCTTTGGTGAGGCATATTTTGAATACAGAAGTGGAATTCTATCAGAAGGGGTTAGAGTATTTTCTGTGGGAAACGGAAATACATGCTCTTTTATAATGCATTGATGGGTATACGCAAATAGATTTCTCATTCTCAGAGAAGAACTAACAGGTAAAGTTATATACACATCAGCTCTCATCACATATATATTCAACTTTCACATTGCTCGTGTAGATTCTCAAGGAAATTGCCCCAGAAAAGAATCAGAGTGTTAATGCTAATAGCAACAAAGCAGATACTAACATTTTGCTTCTCTTGGTTAAAGAGGGAAAGTACCCCTGCTTGTTACAGAAATGGAGAGCATCCTTGATCAATTCCTACACTTTGATTTATATCTGTCGCATTGTGGTGAGGTGGGGTGGAATAAGAGGATGGACCTATAGAAGAGAGAAGGGTGACTCAGAGGAATTTGTGATTTCAACATTTGAGAAAAATATAGGCACTGGGAGGAAATAAGGATACTCATTAAAAGGCACCATAAAGCAACGTTATGGAAAGAAGATGCTTGTCTGCAGTTCTACTTTAAGAATGAATGACTAGCTTGTACTGCAGATCCGTGACATTCCCTTTTTGCGTTATCTCCTGAAAATCATGACTGTGTGCATACACTTTAGGTCTGTGCCCGTACACAATACACAACTGTGTACTGAGCACATTGTGTTAAGATAGGTTTCCGGAGCTCCTAGGGGAAACAGGCAGGGAACTCATCTATTTACAAATATTAGCTGAGTTCTATATAGTTGGGAATTAGTTCACATGCTCAGAGCAGATGATTCCTCTCCCTGCTCTGCCAAAAGGGAAAAATAAAAACCATACTGGATTACACAGCATAGGTATTTGTTTCTCTCCTCTAAAAGACATTTAGAGATGGTAAGACAAGGCTGGTAAGGTGTTCTACCACTGTGTTGGTCAGGATTCTCCAGAGAAACAGAACTAATAGGAAATATAGGAATTAGCTCAAGTGGTTATGGGGACAGAGAGGTCCATGATCTGCCATTTGCAAGCTGGAGAACCAGGAAAAGCCAATGATACAATTCAGTACAGTCTAAGGGCCTGGGATTTGGGGCTAATAGTGTAAATCCTGATAAAGCCCAGGATCCAAGCACAGGAAAAGTTAAGATATCTCTGCTCAAACAGAGAAAATGAATTTGCCCATTCCTCTGCCTTTTTATTCTATTCAAGCCCTCAGTGGATTGGATGATGTCCAACTACATTGGTGATCTTCTTTACTCCATCTACTGATTCAAATGCTTATCTTCTCCAGAGATACTCTCACAGACACACCCTAGAGTAATGTTTTATCAGCCATCTAGGCATCCCTTAGCCCAGTCAAGTTGATGTGTAAAACTAACCATCACAACCACACCAGGCACTGAGATTATTTCTACCTCTTTGCTTCTGCTGGCCTCAGCACTGATTTTCTAACTCACAGTCTGGATGGCTGATTGCGTTCTAGTCATATTTGTACACCTGTTATCAGAAGCCCACACCCTCAAATTCACATATCTTTAAAGATATTTTTGAAGAGTAATACACACATTTCCACTTGTATCCTATTGTTCAGGACTTGACCACATGGACTTAAGTCTGTATTTTAGTAGACTGTGTGCCCAAATTGCAAATCAAGACTTTTATGATGGAATGATGAATGGGATCATAGCTACTAGGGGAGGGCAACTGGAAACTGAGCTCTTTGAGTGTTCCCTGTACTCGCGATAAGAGTGCCCTGTATGCTTGAAGCCTTGGATCACCCTGTACCAGCTGGTCTAGGTTGTGCAAACAATGTGGTTTATAGGGAACATGTGCTTTCCTTATAGAGGGTTGGAATTTTGATAACTGTGGTCAGTCGCACTGTATTTCTACGTGACAGACTCCAATAAAAACTCTGGACTGGTAGGCTCAAATAGTGTTCCCTGTCAGATTGTTGCTGTTCATTGCTGGAGGATTAAGTGTGTCTTGTGCAACTCCATTGGGAGAAGAATCTTAGAAGCGCACATCTGGTATCCTCTAGACTTTGCCAGGTATGACTTTTCCCCTTACTGATCCTGCTTTTTCATCTTTGGTCATAATAAACCATAGCCATAAGTGAAAAAAGTTTTGAGTTCTATATGCCAAGTGATGTGCTAAATGCCTTATATGCATTTTATATGCATCAATCTTCCTAACGACCCTGCAAAGTTATGATTACTGTTTCCATTTTACAGATGAGGGGCTGGAGGCTTAGGTAGATTAAATACTTTGTTCAAGTTCTCACATCTTGTAGGTAGAAGAGCCAGGATTGGAACAAGGGGAGCCTCTGGATATATGTGTTCTTCACTGTAATGCAGACTGGAAGCTGGTTGTTCAGTGGTGGGAAGGAAAATGTCTCGAGTATAAATGTGCCTAGTTTTCTGAAATGGTGGAATAAACAACAGATTGTTGCAGTAGGTTGTGTTATTTTTAAAAGTTCTTTTTTCTTGCATTACTCTTCCCTGCTCTGTCAGCTTTGGCCTTGCACAGATGGCTTGGTTTGTCCAGTGGGATATGGGCATAAGTCACAGTGTGAAAATTTCAAACAGAGACTTTAAAAGCCACCGTGAGTTTCCACTCTTCTTGAGCTCCTGGCTTCTGTGATGAGAACATCAAGACTCAGGTAACCAGTGCCTGTTTGGCTTGAGTTCTGGAATGAGAAGACATATGGAACAACACAAAGCTCCAGCTCAAGCCTGGAGTAGAGCAATCACAGCACACTCACCCCACCTATGTGGAAGAAATATAGATTTGTTGTAGCCAATGATGTTTTGTGATTGTTTGTTATGCAACATTAGCACAGCAAAGCTGACTAATACAGATGTATAGCAAATATGTAATTTTAAATGGAAACAATTTGAATAGGCTGTTAGAGTTCCCCAAGTAGTCATTCTTATGATAAATCATTTTATTTAGTAAATAATTTTTTTGCATCACTAATAACTCAATGTTTCTATCAAGAGAAAATGACAACAAACAATTATTAAGTCTACCATGTGGCAGATACTTTTTTTTTTTTTTTTTGCGGTACACGGGCCTTTCACTGTTGTGGCCTCTCCCGTTGCGGAGCACAGGCTCCGGACGCGCAGGCTCAGCGGCCACAGCTCATGGGCCTAGCTGCTCCGCGGCATGTGGGATCTTCCCGGACCTGGGCACGAACCCGTGTCCCCTGCATCGGCAGGCAGACTCTCAACTACTGCACCACCAGGGAAGCCCTGGCAGATACTTTTCTAAACTATTTATATGTATAAACTCAAGTTAATACATGTAAGGGTGTTATCCCATATTATAGAGTTGGACATTATGGAGACTAAGTAACTTTCCCAAATTCACACGATTTCAAGGGAAAAAACAGGGCCACAGTCAAAGGAAGTCTGAGTCCACAGCTCACATTATTGCCCATTATGTAGCACTGCCAAATAAGTTTGTATACTTAAGCATAATTTATATGTGGGTTTTTAAAGTTATATGCATAAATTAGTAAATTTGCAGATAGATTGTATAAAAGGGAAGGACCAGCATTTAGTTTGTTTTCTTGATTTCACACACACACATACACACACACACACACACACACACACACACATATTTTAGTGGATGGTGATGTTCATGAATATTTTGACCTCCTTAAGGATAATTAAATACATACATCAGTAATTTGAAGATTTTTTTTAAGGGACTTCTGATATGGAAAGGATTGCTAAAGGCCAAGCTTTGAGGAGCACTTGCAATGTAAAAGTTTTCATTTAATTTTCTTTCCAGTATAGCAAGTATACATTTATATTTCGATTAACATAATGAATGCAATGCCAACTATGTAGTAGCATTTTGCCTGTTGTTGTTTTTATTCCATTCATTTCATATTTTCCTCTAGAAAAAAGAGCCTATAAATAAATTGGGATTTTGAGACTCTCTGGTTATTTATTTTGGGGAAAAATGTTAACGATATTGATATTTTGCATACTTACACATAACATAAAGAGATGAAGATTTGCACTTTTCTGGGAAATTGGGAATTCATAAATAATTAGTTTCAACAATATGGAGCCTACTTACTCCCATATACATGTATGTCCACAACTTATTAATATGCACCAGATGCACTCTATCATATTCCATATGTAATTATATATAAATTTATAGTAGAATAATGGAACAGGTGCTGACTTGGAGGCATCACCTTTGATTGTTTAGCAAATTATCATTTAGTAAAAATTCAATAGGATGTACAAAAAGAATTACAGAAAAACAAGATCAATTGCTAACATCTTGTCATTTTATCTCTTAAAATTTTTTTCTCTGGTGACATAAGGTGCAACGATAAGAAAGGCATTTTATTAGTCTTTTCAATCTCTCCACATTTGATGTGCCTAAAGATTAATTTGTTTACGATGCCCTTTCTTCCTCTCAATCTCATTCTCTCTCTCTCTCATCAGTGTTAGACTTATTATATTTCCATCTCTTTTATGGGCACTTAATTTTCTTTGACATTTTTGTTTTGGAAACTGTAAGATGTAATCACAAGTTTACATGGCTGAGGAAAGGGAGTTGGTATTTTTAATGATTTCTATTGTTTGAAGAGAATTAATTAACTAGGTAAATTATAGTTAAGTAGCAGTATCTGTGACTTCGAATTCATTGGAGAAATATATGTATGGCTCATAGACAGGAATAGAAACTACATTTAAAGATAACTCATTGCACTAGAAGTGCTAAGTCACAATATTCACTGCCTTCCATATTAAGCTGTTTCTAAGTGACCAGTGACCATTTCTTTGACAGAAGTGCATTGATTAGGTATAGATGTCTACTATCCTGTTATGGGTAAGCATAGTGATGTTATAATCAAGTGTTATCCATGTCAGGGTATGTGATTTGCAAAAGTATTCTTTCTTGATACAAACATACCTCAGATCAGTTAAGAAAATAGATGTTGGCTTCAGATGTTCAAGGTTCAAATTATATCTTCACCATACACTTGATATCTGTACTTTTGGACAGTTTATTTGTCTGTGCCTTAGTATGCCAATCATTAACATCAGAATAATTATTCCTTTTTCTTAAGGAAACTATGACTATGAATGTAAGATATATTTTAGCGTAGGTATATGACACGATTATATATTAAAGAATAATTTATTGAACAAATGCTAAGTTTCAATTTTTTGCCTCACAATATTTTATAGTGCGTGTGCATTTTTCTAATATATATTCTAGTCTATGAGGAGATTTTTTAAAATAAGAATTGGATAATCCCAAAATATCTACTGTCTACAGTTAAATTGTGTAATTTTTTTTTCCTACGGAGTTGTTTAAATGAATAATTATCAGTGAATTTCAACTTCAACAGCCTGATCAGTTAAGCAAATTAATAATTGGAAAGATAGAAAATGAGCAAAAGAGTGAACTTCATGAAAATGAATGCTAAAAAAGCTGTTTTTCTAGAGAACTAATCAGAGACTTCACAAATTTGCTTAAGAGCTGTGCTTACCCTTTAAAAGAGTTGACACTTGACATTTTCCTGGGTTATAAGTAATTTGGGTAATAAAGCTGTAGGGAAATTGAATTTGTCAGCATGTTAAATGAATTTGTCTCTCTGAATGTAATAAACTATGCTGGTGGGATGGATGATAATCACAGGCATATTGTTCTAATTTATCTGCAAGGTACTTAAACATCTCTTAAAAAAACTTTTATTTACTTCTTCTATTTATTACCAAGTGTCAAACTTAAAACTTTACATAAAATAAAACAAATATTTTTGAATCTTTTTCTAAGTCTCAGGGTAATGGAGTAAGAGTATTTTGTAGCCATTTCCACTTAAAGTTTGATGTTTTGTTATAGATGTACTCAAAGTCTCCCAACATTTATGATGTGATATATTTCTACTTGATATACTGTGATATATTAGATACGTTTTGTGTCAGTCACAATTTTAATTCACATTTGGAGTTAAGGCCCTTAAAGATCAGATTTATGAAATAAGGTGAATATTTTAGAGCATGCAGACAAACACTTCTATTTTTGTCTCAACACTAGTGGAAAATGCAACTAACATGAATTCCATGGGAAGAATAGCAAGCATGCTCATTGGGTGCCAGACATATTTAAAGTGTTTTACACGAATGAATTTGTTTAGTCCTCACAACAGTCATAGGTGGTAAGTAAATTATTATCATTATTCCCACTTTAATAGATGAGCAGACTGACCCACAGAGGAGTTAAGTAATTTGCTTAAGGTCACACAGCCAAGGAGTTGCAGAGTTGGAATTCAAATGCAGAAATGTTGGTACCAGAATAGGACACTTTACCCCTAAGCCAGGTTCATTCTTTTTTTTTTTAAATATCTTTATTGGAGTATAAATGCTTTACAATGGTGTGTTAGTTTCTGCTGTACAACAAAGTGAATCAGCTAAACATATACATATATCCCCATATCTCCTCCTTCTTGCGTCTCCCTCCTACCCTCCCTATCCCACCCCTCTAGGTGGTCACAAAGCACCAAGCTGATCTCCCTGTGCTATGTGGCTGCTTCCCATTAGCTAATCCATTTTACATTTGGTAGGGTATATATGTCCATGCCACTCTCTCACTTCATCCCAGCTTACCCTTCCCCCTCCCCGTGTCCTCAAGTCCATTTTCTACATCTGTGTCTTTATTCCTGTCCTGCTCCTAGGTTCTTCAGAACCTTTTTTTTTTTTTAGATTCCATATGTATGTGTTAGCATATGGTATTTGTTTTTCTCTTTCTGGCTTACTTCTGGCTTACTTCACTCTGTATGACAGACCTCACTACAAATAACTCAATTTCATTCTTTTTATGGTTGAGTAATATTCCATTGTATATATGTGCCACGTCTTCTTTATCCATTCATCTGTCGATGGACACTTAGGTTGCTTCCATGTCCTGGCTATTGTAAATAGAGCTGCAATGAACATTGTGGCACATGACTCTTTTTGAATTACGGTTTTCTCAGGGTATACAGCCAATAGTGGGATTGCTGGGTTGTATGATAATTCTATTATTAGTTTTTTAAAGAACCTCCATACTGTTCTCCATAGTGGCTGTATCAATTTACATTCCCACCAACAGTGCACACCCTCTCCAGCATTTATTGTTTGTAGAATTTTTGATGATAGCCATTCTGACTGGGGTGAGGTGATACCTCATTGTAGTTTTGATTTGCTTTTCTCTAATGATGACTGATGTTGAGCATTCTTTCATGTGTTTGCTGGCAGTCTGTATATCTTCTTTGGAGAAATGTCTATTTAGGTCTTCTGCCCATTTTTGGATTGGGTTGTTTGTTCTTTTGTTATTAAGCTGCATGAGCTGCTTATAAATTTTGGAGATTAATCCTTTGTCAGATGCTTCATTTGCAAATATTTTCTCCCATTCTGAGGGTTGTCTTTTCGTCTTCTTTATGTTTTCCTTTGCTGTGCAAAAGCTTTTAAGTTTCATTAGGTCCCATTTGTTTATTATTGGTTTTTTTCCCATTACTCTAGGAGGTGGGTCAAAAAGGATCTTGCTGTGATTTATGTCATAGAGTGTTCTGCCTATGTTTTCCTCTAAGAGTTTTATAGTGTCTGGCCTTACCTTTAGGTCTTTAATCCATTTTGAATTTATTTTTGTGTATGGTGTTAGGGAGTGTTCTAATTTCATTCTTTTACATGTAGCTGTCCAGTTTTCCCAGCACCACTCATTGAAGAGGCTGTCCTTTCTCCACGGTACATTCCTGCCTCCTTTATCAAAGATAAGGTGACCATATGTGCGTGGGTTTATCTCTGGGCTTTCTATCCTGTTCCATTGATCTATATTTCTGTTTTTGTGCCAGTACCATACTGTCTTGATTACTGTAGCTTTGTAGTATAGTCTGATGTCTGGGAGCCTGATTCCTCCATTTCCGTTTTTCTTTCTCAAGATTGCTTTGGCGATTCGGGGTCTTTTGTGTTTCCATACAAATTGTGAAATTTTTTGTTCTAGTTCTGTGAAAAATGCCAGTGGTAGTTTGTTAGGGATTGCATTGAATCTGTAGATTGCTTTGGGTAGTAGAGTCATTTTCACAATGTTGATTCTTCCAATCCAAGAAGATGGTATATCACTCCATCTGTTTGTATCTTTAATTTCTTTCAGCAGTGTCTTATAGTTATCTGTATACAGGTCTTTTGTCTCCTTAGGTAGGTTTATTCCTAGGTATTTTATTCTTTTTGTTGCATTGGTAAATGGGAGTGTTTCCTTAATTTCTCTTTCAGATTTTTCATCATTAGTGTATAGGAATGCAAGAGATTTCTGTGCATTAATTTTGTATCCTGCTACTTTACCAAATTCATTGATTAGCTCTAATAGCTTTCTGGTAGCATCTTTAGAATTCTCTATGTATAGTATCATATCATCTGCAAACAGTGACAGCTTTACGTCTTTTCTGATTTGAATTCCCTTTGTTTCTGTTTTTTCTCTGATTGCTGTGGCAAAAACTTCCAAAACTATATTGAATAATAGCGGTGAAAGTGGGCAGCCTTGTCTTGTTCCTGGTCTTAGTGGAAATAGTTTCAGTTTTTCACCATTGGGAATGATGTTGGCTGTGGGTTTGTCATATATGGCCATTATTATATTGAGGTAAGTTCCCTCTGTGCCTACTTTCTGGAGAGTTTTTATCATAAATGGGTGTTGAATTTTGTCAAAAGCTTTTTCTGCATCTATTGAGATGACCATATGGTTTTTATCCTTCAATTTGTTAATACAGTGTATCACGTTGATTGATTTGCGTATATTGAAGAATCCTTGCATTCCTGGGATAAACTCCACTTGATCTTGGTGTATGATCCTTTTAATGTGCTGTTGGATTCTGTTTGCTAGTATTTTGTTGAGGATTTTTGCATCTACGTTCCTCAGTGATATAGGCCTGTAGTTTTCTTTTTTGTGACATTTTTTCTGGTTTTGGTATCAGGGTGATGGTGGCTTCATAGAATGAGCTTGGGAGTGTTCCTCCCTCTGCTAAATTTTGGTAGAGTTTGAGAAGTATAGATGTTAGTTCTTCTCTAAATGTTTGATAAAATTCACCTGTGAAGCCATCTGGTCCTGGGCTTTTGTTTGTTGGAAGATTTTTAATCACAGTTTCAATTTCAGTGCTTGTGATTGGTCCATTTATATTTTCTATTTCTTCCTGGTTCAGTCTTGGAAGGTTGTGCTCTTCTAAAAATTTGTCCATTTCTTCCAGATTGTCCATTTTATTGGCATATAGTTGCTGTAGTAATCCCTCATGATCTTTTGTATTTCTGCAGTGTCAATTGTTACTTCTCCTTTTTCATTTCTAATTCTATTGATTTGAGTCTTCTTTTTTTCCTTGATGAGTCTGGCTAATGGTTTATCAATTTTGTTTATCTTCTTAAAGAACCAGCTTTTACTTTTATTGATCTTGGTATCGTTTTCTTCATTTCTTTTTCATTTATTTCTGATCTGATCTTTATGATTTCTTTCCTTCTGCTAACTTTGGGTTTTTTTTTTGTCCTTCTTTCTCTAATTGCTTTAGGTGTAAGGTTAGCTTGTTTATTAGAGATGTTTCTTGTTCCTTAAAGTAGGATTATATTGCTATAAACTTTCCTCTTAGAACTGCTTTTGCTGCATCCCATAGGTTTTGGATTGTCGTGCTTTCATTGTCATTTGTTTCTAGGTATCTTTTGATTTCCTCTTTGATTTCTACAGTGATCTCTTGGTTATTTAGTAGTGTATTGTTTAACCTCCATGTGTTTGTATTTTTTACAGGTTTTTTTCCTGTAATTGATATCTAGTCTCATAACGTTGTGGTCAGAAAAGATACTTGATATGATTTCAATTTTCTTAAATTTATCAAGGCTTGATTTGTGACCCAAGATATGGTCTATCCTGGAGAATATCCCATGAGCACTTAAGGAGAAAGTGTATTCTGTTGTTTTTGGATCGAATGTCCTATAAATATCAATTAAGTCCATCTTGTTTAATGTGTCATTTAAAGGTTGTGTTTATTTATTTTCATTTTGGATGATCTGTCCCTTGGTGAAAGTGGGATTTTAAAGTCCCCTACTATTATCGTGTTACTGTTGATTTCCCCTTTTATGGCTGTTAGCATTTGCCTTAGGTTTTGAGGTGCTCCTATGTTGGGTGCATAAATATTTACAATTTTTATATCTTCTTCTTGGATTGTTCCCTTGATCATTATGTAGTGTCCTTCTCTGTCTCTTGTAATAGTCTTTATTTTAAAGTCTATTTTCTCTGATATGAAAATTGCTACTCCAGCTTTCTTTTCATTTCCACTTGCATGGAATATTTTTTTCATCCCCTAACTTTCACTTTGTATGTGTCCTAGGTCTGAAGTGGGTCTCTTGTAGAGAGCATATATATGGGTCTTGTTTTGGTATCCATTCAGCCAATCTATGTCTTTTGGTTGGAGCATTTAATCCATTTACATTTAAGTTAATTATCAATACGTATGTTCCTGTTACCATTTTCTTAATTGTTTTGCATTTGTTATTTTAAGTCTTTTCCTTCTCTTGTGTTTCCTGTCTAGAGAAGTTCCTTTAGCATTTGTTGTAACGTTGATTTGGTGGGGCTAAATTCTCTTAGCTTTTGTTTGTCTCTAAAGGTTTTAATTTCTCCATCAAAACTGAATGAGATCCTTGCTGGGTAGAGTAATCTTGATTGTAGGTTTTTGCCTTTCATCACTTTAAGTATGTTCTGCCACACCCTTCTGGCTTGCAGAGTTTCTGCTGAAAGATCAGCTGTTAACCTTTGGGGAATTCCCTTGTATATTATTTGTTGCTCTTCCCTTGCTGCTTTTAATATTTTCTTTGTATTTAATTTTTGATAGTTTCATTAATATGTGTGTTGGTGTTTTTCTCCTTGCATTTATCCTGTATGGGACTCTCTGTGGCTCCTGGACTTGATTGACTATTTCCTTTCCCATATTAGGGAAGTTTTCAACTATAATCTCTTCAAATATTTTCTGAGTCCCTTTCATTTTCTCTTCTTCTTCTGGGAACCCTGTAATTCGAATGTTGGTGTGTTTATTGTTGTCCCAGAGGTCTCTGAGACTGTCCTCAGTTCTTTTCCTTCTTTTTTCTTTATTCTGCTCTGCAGTAGTCATTTCTACTATTTTGCTCTGCAGTAGTCATTTCTACTATTTTATTTTCCAGGTAACTTATCCGTTCTTCTGCCTCAGTCATTCTGCTATTGATTCCTTCTAGAAAATTTTAAATTTCATTTATTGTGTTGTTCATCATTGTTTGTTTGCTCTTTAGTTCTTCTAGGTTGTTGTTAAACGTTTCTTGTATTTTCTCCATTCTACTTCCAAGATTTTGGATCATTTTTACTATCATTTCTCTGAATTTTTTTTTTAGGTAGACTGCCTATTTCCTCTTCATTTTTTAGGTCTGGTGGGTTTTCACCTTGCTCCTTCATATGCTGTATCTTTCTCTGTCTTCCCATTTTGCTTAACTTACTGTGTTTGGGGTCTCCTTTTCACACACTGCAGTTCTTACTTGCCGTTATTTTTGGTGTCTGCCCCCAGTGGGTAAGGTTGGTTCTGTGGGATGTGTAGGCTTCCTGGTGGAGGACTGGTGCCTGTGTTCTGGTGGATGAGGCTGGAATTTGTCTTTCTGGTGGGCAGGACTGCGTCTGGTGGTGTGTTTTGGGGTGTCTGTGAACTTAGTATGATTTTAGGCAGCCTCTCTGCTAAAGGTTGTGGTTGTTGTTCCTGTCTGCTAGTTGTTTGGCATGGGGTGTCCAGCACTGTAGCTTGCTGGTCATTGAGTGGAGCTGGGTCTTAGCATTGAGACGGAGATCTCTGGGAGAGCTCTCGCCGATTGATATTACGAGGGGCTGGGAGGTCTCTGGTGGACCAATGTCCTCAACTCAGCTCTCCCACCTCAGAGGCTCAGGCCTGATGCCCGACTGGAGCACCAAGACCCTATCTGCTCATGGCTCAGAAGAAAAGGGATAAAAGAAAAAAAAGAAAAAAGAAAATAAAATTATTAAAATAAAAAATTAAAATATTATTAAAATAAAATTAAAAAGTAATAAAAAAAGGAAAAGTGCAAGCAAACCAATAGAGAAATCCACCAATGATAACAAGTGCTAAAAAGTATACTAAAAAAAAGACAGACAGACAGAACCCAGGACAAATGGTAAAAACAAACCTATACAGACAAAAGTCTCACAAAGAAGCAAACAAATACACACTCACAAAAAGAGAAAAAGGAAAAAAAAATATATATATATATAAAGAAAGGAAGAGAGTAACCAAATCAATAAACAAATCTACCAATGATAATAAGCTGTATATACTAAACTAAGATAAATTTAAAACTAGAAACAAATTAGACACAGAAAGCAAACCCCAAGTCTACAGTTGCCCCCAATGTCCACCACCTCAGTTTTGGGATGACTTGTTGTCTATTCATGTATTCCATAGATGCAGGGTACATCAAGTTGATTGTGGAGATTTAATCCGCTGCTCTTGAGGCTGCTGGGAGAGATTCCCTTTCTCTTCTTTGTTCACACAGCTCCTGGGGTTCAGCTTTGGGTTTGGCCCTGCCTCTGCATATAGGTCGCCTGATGGCGTTTGTTCTTCACCCAGATAGGAGGGGGTTAAAGGAGCAGCTGATTCGGGGGCTCTGGCTCACTCACGCCGGGGGGAGGGAGGGGTACGGAATGCGGGCCGAGCCTGCAGCGGCAGAGGCTGGTGTGACGTTGCAACAGCTGAGGAACGCTGTGCGTTCTCCCGGGGAAGCTGTCCCTGGATTACGGGTCCCTGGCAGCTGCAGGCTGCACAGGCTCCCGGGAGGGGAGGTGTGGAGAGTGACCTGTGCTCGCACACAGGCTTCTTGGTGGCTGCAGAAGCAGCCTTAGCGTCTCATGCCCGTCTCTGGTTTCTGTGCTGAGAGCCGTGGCTCGTGCCCGTCTCTGGAGCTCGTTTAGGTGGTGCTCTGAATCCCCTCTCCTCACGCACCCTGAAACAATGGTCTCTTGCCTCTTAGGCAGGTCCAGACTTTTTCCTGGACTCCCTCCTGGCTAGCTGTGGCACACGAGCTCCTTCAGGCTGTGTTCACGTAGCCAACCCCCGTCCTCTCCCTGGGATCCGACCTCCCGAAGCCCGAGCCTCAGCTCCCAGCCCCCACCCATCCCAGCGGATGAGCAGACAAGCCTCTCTGGCTGGTGAGTGCTGGTCGGCACCGATCCCCTGTGTGGGAATCTCTCTGCTTTGCCCTCTGCACCCCTGTTGCTGTGCTCTCCTCCATGGCTCCAAAGCTTCCCCCCGACCAGCCCCTGTCTCCGCCAGTGAAGGGGCTTCTAGTGTGTGGAAAATTTTCTTCCTTCACAGCTCCCTCCGAGGGGTGGAGGTCCCCTTACCTATTCTTTTGTCTCTGTTTTTCCTTTTTTCTTTTGCTCTACCCAGGTACGCGGGGAGTTTCTTGCCTTTTGGGAAGTCTGAGGTCTTCTGCCAGCGTTCAGTAGGTGTTCTGTAAGAGTTATTCCACATGTAGATGTATTTTTGATGTATTTGTGGGGAGGAAGGTGATCTCCATGTCTTACTCCTACACCATGTTGAAGGTCTGCTCTCCATGTTCACTCTTAATTCACATATCTGCCATATGTAGCACAAAGGGACCTGAGCTGTGTCTGTAATGTATTATTAAAAACTAAAATAAAATAAATGGAGGCAGATATTGTAAACTGTTAAGACATTAGTCTGGGTAGAGGATAAATGGGTGCTTAAAATGTTATTTTCTATTATAATCTACTGTCTGAAATCTTTCATAATAAAAAATATTGAGAAATTAAATTTCCTCTGCTGTTATGCAGATGTGGAGTTGTCTATCACTAAGTCAGGGCCTGAGCATAGTCAGTTTCCTGGTATTGTTACTTCAGTATGACCTAGTTGCTTCCTATTATCATTTCATATGCATTAACAGTCATTAATGGCTACAGTTTGTAATTATGATGCTTTTGGAGGAAGCCAAATGAAATGTGGAATAAGAGACTGGTGAAGGTCTCCGGACATAGTCTTTGACATGCCCAGGGCCTACAGTATTTTGCAGCTACCCCAGAGATAGAGAACTGAGTTGACATTTCTATAAGCTCCACTTTGATTGTTAATGAGAAAGCACCTTTTGCAAATCTGCTCCTTCACACTGGCTCAGTAGCCCACACTGGCTCAGTAGCCTCAGAATAGGTAAGTAATACTTCTTATGCTTAATGTCCTAGTAAGAGGCAAATAAAATAAACCCAGAATATTTTCTAGGAAAACCATGACAAAAATCAGTTCTTTAGATGTTGTTTCCTCCCTCTGAGCAGCTAAAATAAAAGTAGTTTTGAAATATAAGTGAAGTTGATAGTTAATATATGAAAACATGAAAGTTTGACTTTTGGCATGAAAAAGAAAGTTGAATCTGATAGCTTTTTTTAAAAATGTAAGATTATACTGTATGAACATGAATTATCTGCTATAGAAATTTAGGTATATATGCTATTAAGCTAGATTTATTATGACCTTAGCTGACAAAATAAAGTTTTGTTATGAATAAGTCTTAACTAAATGGAAACTGAAGATACATTAAGTGAATAAGTTTTCGAAGAATTACAGATTCAAGCTTCTGAAGGGTACTTAACACTCAGAGTTTTAAAACAGCAGTTCTCAAATGTGTTCAACAAATACTTCAGGATCGTGCCATCATTATAACACCTCTCTTCAATCTGTTTTCCCTTTTCCTCCTGCTCTTTACAAATTACGTAAATGTTAGGCTTTTTTACTTAATGCCCCAGTTTTACCAGTTATTTATTTGATTGCCCTTAAACCAATTTTTAACATTCTTGGTCGTTCATTTGTTAATCTCTAAGATGATGGTATTGTACTGTAAAGTCTAAAGGTGGGTTTAGTGCTAAACTTCCGTGATTCTGCATGTTTTGGGACCATGAAAGAAATTTCCTTATAGCCAGCTATGCTGTAGTATCACAACATATCACAGAATTAGCCATAGTCACTTCTTCTGTCTCTAAGGAGAAAGCATTCTCCCAGTGGAGTATATATCTATTGTGTTATTATTATTATTAATTATTATTGTTATTACCATTACTTATTTTTTTATCTGTTCAGCATGCATTCCACCCTTTAATAACAACATCCCAATTGATTTTCCACTGAGGAACAATCCCTCTTTGACCTTTGATCTGTGTGATTTGATAGGTCGAGGTGAACACATGGATTAGCTTTAGATTGGAACTGTATTTTATCATATCCATTTACCAGCCATGACCCGCCTGCCTCTGGTCAATGAAACTTGTTCTGAGAATCTTTGTTGCAGCTATTGGAAATGATAAACACTTGTTCCGCTGATGGCATTAAGGGGTTATATATGTTTGCGGTTGTTAGGAGAGCAGCGTTGAGAGCTGGTGCTGGTGTCAGACTTCTTGGAAGTTTTAGTTATAGGAATCAAAGCATTCACTTTTCTTGCTTAAGCTAGTTTGAGCTGGTTCTGTGACTTAGAACTGTGCTCAGACCCATTCACCCTATACACCTTAATGGTTGAAATCAGTGCAGTCATAGATGTTGTGTAAGGATTACATGTGACTGCCTCTCAGACCTCCAGTTTCTCAGCAGAAGTCTCCTTCTGCAGGGAAATTGGAAATCATTCCTACTTACTCTACTTTAAGTCAGGCTTTTATTCTTTCCCAAGTCCAGACTTGAGTCAAATATTTTGGGGGGGAAGTGTGGATGTATTATTAGTTGGAATCCTCCAGAGAAACAGAACCATTAGGGTTTACATTTATATGTATGCTTGTGGAGGCTGCCCAAGTCCAGAATCTGCAGGGATGGCTGTCAGGTTAGAGATCCAGGGAAGAGTTGATGCAGCTTGAGTCAAACGACAGTCTGTTGGCAAAATTTCCTCTTGCTTGTGGGAGTCAGTCTTTTTCTTAAGACCTTCAGCTGATTGAATGAGACCCACTAACATTATGGAGGGTCATCTGTTTTACTCAAAGTCTATTGATTTAAATGTTAATCTCATCAAAAATACCTTCCCAGACACCCCTAGAATAGTGTTTGACCAAAGGTCTGGGTACTGTGACATAGTCAAGTTGACACATAAAATTAACCATCACAATAAATCAATTTTAAAATATGGTATTTGATACATAGAAGAGAATGTATATAAACCTGTATATATGTATATATATACAGTTGACCCTTGAACAACACAGTGGTTAGAGGTGCTGACTGCCAGTCTAAAATCCACCTATCACTTTATAGTCAGCCTCTGTATCTGTGGTTCCACATCCATGGATTCAACCAAACCAAGGATTGTGCAGTACTACGACAGTATTTATTTTTAAAAAAAGAACCATGTATAAACTTCAGTTCAAACCCATGTTATTGGGACTTCCTCGGTGGTCCAGTGGGTTAGACTCCAGACTCCTAGTACAGGGGGCCCAGGTTTGATCCCTGGTCGGAGAACTAGATCATGCATGCATGCCGCAACTAAAGAGTACAACTAAAAGATCCTGCATGCTGCATCTAAAGATCCTGCATGCCACAACGAAGATCCTGCATGCCGCAGCTAAGACCTGGTGCAGTGAAAATAAATAAATTTTAAAAACCTGTGTTTTTCAACTGTATATATATATATATATATATATATATATTTAAACATAAATTTATACATATATAATTTATTAATTGAAAAGAATAAAAGTGAAACAAAACCTGTGAATTCACTGCCCAAACTAAGCGCACGGGTGTTGCAATTCCACCTGTGCTCTTTCCCAGTCCTATTCTCCTGTCTCTCTCTGAATTGTGAATTTACTACTCCTTTACATTTAAAGAACTATTTACTACTATTTCATATAGCTACCACATATGCATGTATCCTTAAATAACTCTTATTTGTTTTTGAGCTTTAAAAATTATGTTCAGTAAGTAGTCATCTGTGACTTGCTTCTTTTCCTTCAGCATGCTGTTTCTAAGATTCATCTCTGTCACCATGTGTAGCTGCAGCTCATTCATTTTCATTGGTGTATGAAATTCCACTGGGTGATTATAACATAATACTGTTTCCGTCCAGTGTCTTTTCAATGGATAATAGAGTTGTTTATGCCTTTTTGCTTTGTGGGAAATGCTGTTGCAAACATGCTTATGCAGGTAAGTTTTAGAGATTCTCTAGGGCAGTGGGTCTCGAAGGGAGGTCCCTAGACCAGAAACATTAGCATTAGCATCACCTGAGAATTTGGTAGAAATGAAGATTCTCAAGCTCCAAACCAGATTTATTGAATTAGAAACTCTGGTGGTAGGTCCCTACAATCTGGCTTTTTAGGTGATTCTGAAATTCTCTCAAGTATAAGAACCATGGCCCTAGGTGTATAATGCTAGGAGTTGGCTTGTTCATCTATGACTAAGTTTACCTTACTTGTTAAATGTTTTTTCTCAGAATATCTCAATTTTACATCTCTTCACTTCTGTGGTTTCATTTTTTATCTCCTAAGCTTGGAGCCTCTTAAAGTAGCCTCTAAATAATTAATTCCATCTTAATCTCTAAATCCTAATCACAGACTTGAGGATTTCTGTCTCTAGGATTAATTTTACTTTCTTCTGTTTCTTTTACCCTTTTACCTCTCTTGGTTTAAATATTTCAGATTTTAGCTTGTATTTATTTTAATTTCCAATTTTCATTCTGCTCTAACCTTCTTAAGCATCTATTCTGTATTTTTCATCTTATCCCACATTTTTCTCATGTTCTTATTTTTTAATGGATTTTATTTTTACTCTTGGCGAGAAATGACTTTAAAAATTTGTGAACTGAAGAACTGACGTTACAATTGCAAAATAATTGAGATTTTCTTAATCTAAGTTGCTTTAGCACCTGCTTCTTACCTCCCCCAAACGGTTTCCTACCCCAGCTAGGGAAATGCATTAAAAAAATCATGGGTTGGGAGCTGTTGCAATATGATATTTTTCTCTCCTTTGGATCACATGGCTGACTGCCTTATTGGCAACTTTGACTTTCTAGAACAATGTTGATTGTTGATAACTCACATTAATTTCCTTTGGATGGAATTCTCTGTTCAACTCACCTGACTTGATCCAGAAAAAATGATAGAACATCTACCACGCACAATAGGCAAAGGAAGGGGACTTTGGCCCTGTGAAGTTCACTCAGGTCATGTGTCAAATGTCCTGTGAGATCAGAGCGTCTGTCCCCAGTGGGTAAAAGGTGCCTAGAGGAACCAACAGACAGCACATTTTTAGAATCTGTAGATAATCAAAAGTCCTAGAATTTAGTATTCCAATGTGAAACATGAATTAAGGAACTGTTCAACCAATTTTTGCATGCAAGAACTCTGTTGGTCTTTGTTGATATAAGGAATAATAACTGACTAAAGACAGTAATGATGCTTAGAGGTTCTACTTTAAAAAAAATGAGTTGTGCTAAATACTAGATCAGTACAGTACAGGGATTAAAACCATGAACTCTGGAGCCGGAATCTACTGAATGTATGATCTTGGACAGGAACAGCTAGCTGTGAATTCTGCTAGCTGGGAGGCTTTGGGCAAGTTGCTTATCTTCTCTGTGCTTCAGTTTATTCATGGATAAAGTGGAGACGATAGCATAATTGTTCTAAAGATAAAATGATTTCAAATATGTGAAATGCTTAACATACTAAGCATGATAAATATGCTATTATTATTATTGTAATTATAATTTACATTTTTGCAGATACATCATACATATCTCCTTGCAATTTAGGAGTCATGACCTAGCCTTTGAAAAATCCTTATTTATAGCCAACACTTTAATTTATTTTCATATTATATTTCATACTTAATGGGAAAAGATGTTGATTTCTCTGGGGAGAAGACTTTTTAATAATCCATCAAATATTAACTTAGATTTTTATGTATTTGGATACATTATGAAGAACTGCAAATCTCCAGAAGTTATAGCTTAGACTTTCCTGCTAAACAAAGAGCACACCTTATGCACATGCACACATATACAACTGCATTATGATTCAATGTACTTCCTTTACAATATAAGTACTAACACAAAGGAAACACATGAAGTCAGAGTCCAGACTTAATTTTTTTATGGATTTTCAGTTAATGGCCTTGAAATCCTTTAATTGAAGGATGTGTATCAAGCTGAATTATACACATTTGTGTTAGGGAATAATTAGGTTCATGAGTAAGTAATTCAAAATAATGAAGACTTATGAATTGATGTGCGTCATAAACAAGCTGAAATTGTGGTCACCCTCCTAGAATTGAAAATTAAGAAATGAGCTATCCCTCTAAGACCTGACCTTCCTGTGTCCAGTAAAAATATGAGAATTACTTTTTAAAATAATTTTTTGGGAAAAATTTTGTCCATTTTTCTCAAAATTCTCAAGGAAGGCTCGAGAGTCAACAGATAGAGAAAACAATCCACTTAAAGAGGATTATCTGAACGTGCTTAAGAATGGGGCAGAGACGGGATTTGAGTGACTTGGCTGCAGTGAGCCACATAAACAGTCCATTCTAAGGTCCTGTGCCAGTCTGGACCTCAGAGGCAAGAAGAAGACACTTCACTTGAAGCAACTGTCCGTTCTCACCACAGCTATTTTCCATGGTTTTGAAGGGCTAGAAAGGGGGATGGAAAAACAGACCATCTTTCATGCCAACTATGATCACTTGGTGATGGCTGCCTGGATGGTGTTGAAAAGGAATCAGAAGCTAATTCTCAGCAAAAAGAGTGCTGTAATCAATTAATTAGGTCTGGCCTTGGGAGTAGGGAGAAGGAGAATCAGCTCACTCATGGCAGGTATTGGTCATCTCAGGCTAGAGGCATATGTGGAGAGAAAAAAATGCTTCTTTGTTCAGCTCTGAAATAAATCATGCTCGTGGGCCTGGATTAATTTTCTCTGCTTTGTGCATTGGTTCATAGACTTGAAATGCCAGATTTCTCAGTAGTTTTTTTAAACTAGATAGCCTAAAACAAATAGCAATATGATCCTTACTTCCTAGCTGTTTATAGTCTAAGTGAGCACAACATGTGTCTGATTCTTTTGTGTTTCCCCACCGGTACAATGCCTGGCACATAGTAAGTGCCCATAAATTCTGGTTAATCATATATTCATCAACTATTTCTTCTATGTGTCAGATGCTATCTTTGGACTGGAGAGTGAGCAAAACAGAGATGTTATGTACCTTAATAGAGCATGTGGTTTTGTGAAAGGGGTGGACATCAAATAAATTAGTATCCAAATTGTGATAAGTACTAGGTCAAGACATTGTGCTTTGGGAGAGAGAATAATGGTGGGACCTGCATGAGGATAAGGATCTGGGGAAAGTGCTTTAAGGAAGAAATTTAAGTTGAAACTGAAGGATGGGTAAGAGATTGTAATTTTGTTTGGTAGAGCATTCCAAACGAAAGGGACAGCATGTAAAAAATATGGAGGTGGAGGGGACTTCCCTGGCGGCACAGTGGTTAAGAATCTGCCTGCTAATGCAGCGGACACGGGTTCAAGCCCTGGTCCGGGAAGATCCCACATGCCGCGGAGCAGCTAAGCCCATGCACCACAACTACTGAGCCTGTGCTCTAGAGCCCGTGAGCCACAACTACTGAAGCCTGTGCATCTAGAGCCTGTGCTCCACAACAGGAGAAGCCACCAAAACGAGAAGCCTGCGCACCACAACGAAGAGTAGTCCCTGCTCGCTGCAACTAGAGAAAGCCCGCGCACAGCAGTGAAGACCCAACGCAGCCACAAATAAAGAAATAAATAAATAGTTGTATAAAAAAAAATATGGAAGTGGTGGAAAAGAGTTTGATGCAGGCTGAAAGGCTGACTTGGCTGAAGTATAGTGAGTTGGGGAGCAATCCTAAAGATGAAGTTGGAGAGAGAGACAGGGCCAGGCTCTGCTGACCTTGAAGGCTGTATTAAAGAGTATGAAATTAAATCTAGGAGCAATGCGAAGCCAATAAATATCTGGAAGTGGGGTGGGTTGTGGAGACTTTATTTGACTGACACTTTAAAAAGTAACACTGCGGGCTTCCCTGGTGGCGCAGTGGTAGAGAGTCCGCCTGCCGATGCAGGGGACACGGGTTCGTGCCCCGGTCTGGGAAGATCCCACGTGCCGCGGAGCGGCTGGGCCCGTGAGCCATGGCCGCTGAGCCTGCGCGTCCGGAGCCTGTGCTCCGCAACGGGAGAGGCCACAGCAGTGAGAGGCCCGCGTACCGCAAAAAAAAAAAAAAAAAAAAAAAGTAACACTGCTACTGGGTGAAGAATGGGTTATCTTGTCTGGGGGAACTTGCCCAAGACACAAGAGGCAGAGTGGGATGGGCCATCTGGCACCTGGAGCTGTGTGCATGGCTACTCTGCAATGCATGGCAGCAGACCCTTAGTGGCTGCCCCTTTAGACAAGGCTGAGTTCTCCAGCTTGCAAGAGTCACCTATAATCCCTTGGGTTAGGATGGTGACGGTGGAAACAGACAGAAGTGGATGAATTCCTTTACACTTGCCCAGTTCACTTACAAAAGTTCACTGGCATCACTGGGTCACTATCTTCATTTGAATAACTTCTGCTCACACTTTCCCTAAACTCCCTTTTCCAGACTGGAGGGAGCATCACTCTTTACCATTCAAAGAGTGAAGTGTGCTGGAGATGAGATGGGGAATATTGCCTTCATCATTTTCATTTGTAGACTTGATCATTGCCTTGTAATTTCTTAAAGTGGGTCCTCAATACTGTTTTCTCAAGTGGCGGCACCAATTTACATTCCTGCCAACAGTGCACAGGGTTCCCTTTTCTCCACATCCTCACCAATATTTGTTATTTGTAGACTTTCTGATGATAGCTATTCTGACAGTTGTGTGGTGAGATATCACCATTGTGGTTTGGATTTGCATTTCTCTGATGATTAGCTATGTTGAGCATCTTTTCATGTGGCTGTTTGTCATCTGTATATCTTCTTTGGAAAAATATCTATTCAGGTCTCCTGCCCATTTTTCAATTGGGTTGTTTGTTTGGGTTTGTTTTTTTTGTCTTGAGTTGTATGAGCTGTTTATATATTTTGGATATGAACTCCTTATTGGTCATATCATTTGCAAATATTTTCTCCCATTCACTAGGTTGTCTTTTTGTTTTGTGGATGGTTTTCCTTGCTGTGCAAAATTTAAATTTAATTAGGTCCCATTTGTTTAGTTTTGTTTTTGTTTCTTTTGCCTTAGGAGACAGATCCAAAAAAATATTGCTATGATTTATGTCAAAGAGTGTTCTGCCTATGTTTTTCTTCTAGTAGTTTTATGGTTTCAGGTCTAATATTTAGGTCTTTAATCCATATGTTCACAATAGCCAAGATATGGAAGTAACCTACGTGTCCATCAGTAGATGAATGGATAAAGAAAATGAATAAAGAATGATATTCTGCCATTTGCAATAACATGGATGACCTGGAGGGTACTATGCTTAGTGAAATAAGTCAGACAGAAAAGACAAATACTGTATGTTATTACTTATATTTGGAATCTAAAAAATAAAACGAATGAAAATAGCAAAATAGACACAGACTCACAGGTATAGAAAACAGACTGGTGGTTACCAGAGGGAAGAGGAAGGCGGGGAGAGGTGGAATGGGGGTAGGAGATTGAGAGGTACAAGCTAGTGTGTATAAAATAGATAGGCTACAGGGATGTATTGTATAGCACAAGGAAATATTGCCATTATTTTGTGGTGACTTTTAATGGAGTATAATCTATAAAAATGTTGAGTCTCTATGTTGTACACCTGAAATGAATATGATGTTGTAAATCAATTATATTTCAATAAAAAAGAAGTTTGGCTTATGCAGTGGCTCGTCCCCAGAGATGAGGGAAGATTTGAGAGGGATCCAAGTGTGATTTTCATTGTCTACTTCAGCATGACTCTCCTACTGCGGGCTGGGCTGCACCCTCTCACCTTTCTGTAGGAGTTTCCCCAGTTAGTAAAATGGTGAGCATTCTAGAGCACCCGTTTGAGCAGCGCTTGTGTAAGAAACAGCATGAAATGGGAAAATATTTTCCAAGCCCATGTCCTTTCTGTGAGGGTTTGGCCTGTATTCATCAATGCAGCTTAATAATGTTGTTCCATTTTGTTAAGGGAGCATTATGCTAATTAAATCAGCAAGAAGATGTCGGGTGGCTAAATTGCCACCATTTGGTCTTTGATCAAGTAAGTTGGTTAGAGAATAGGACTTTTGTTGTTCATGTTGCTAGCAGCAAGAAAAATCCATTTTTCCCCAACCCAGAGATGTTTAAATGCATCTTAATCGTCCTGATTACTCTGAGAGTTTTATTCTCAAAAATTGGTTCCATTTAAAGGGCTGAGCCCTTCTTGAAAGTGGTAAGAAAAGCAAGCCCAGCTGAATAAAGCCAGCTAAGAGCAACATTGTTTTTATCTTTTTTACAATATTAGCTAGCTGTTTTATTTCATTTTTGAACTAAGAGATAATGCATATATATTATAAAACATTCTGACAATGCAAAAGATTATGTTCTATAAAAATAAGACTACTATCCTTGAAACTTTAGTTCCCCAGACTGCATTATAATTTCCTGTGTCTTGTTACAGAATTAGCCTATACATGTACATACCTGCTTGTACATAGACTGTGTATTCAGATGTATACAGACTATGTTTAGATAGATATATAGCACATCTGTCTTTTTGTTTTTTACTCAAATGAGGGCTTCCTATACTCCTCTTGTGCACATTGCTTTTTTCACTCAACTAGCTTAGACGTTATTTTACGATTCTTGGTCATTTCAATATTCATGTAAATGAACCATCCACCACCCTGAGCTCTCAATGCCATGGAGTATCCTTCAATGGTCTTCAGGCTCCTGTCTTCCTGATCATAGTCTAACGTAGACTCCATCATTGCCAATAAACGGAACTCCACTTTATTCTGGGTTTCATGAATCTCACTCTCTAATCAACACCTCCGTATTCCCACATCTCTCCCCTTTATTCTCTACTTCCAACAACTCTTCAGCTCCACCAGGACCTACAAACCATTGAATCCACCACTATTACCAGTCCTTTAACCCCTTGAATCTTTACTTCCTTTTTTATCTGGAATTTAAAATTTTTAGCTGAAATCCCAAAGTCCATTGTTAAAATTTTCCTTCAAATATGTCCTCAATTTTCTCATCCTTCACCGTACTCATCAGAGAAAACCCCATCATAGGTTAAATTCAAATTTTGCCTGTTTGATGCCTAAACACAGTCCACTAACAGGTCTGCCCTAAAATACATACTTGCTAAGTCAAGTGGACCCTCTGTGTTGCAGACTGTCCTTAGCTTATTCACTCCCCATTCTCCTTGGACCTTCTTCTTTCATCTCAAATCTCAATACCCTCCACCCCCAACCTGGCTGATGATGTTGCTTTTCATTTTATTGATAAAATAGTGATCCTAAGAGAGCTTTCACACATCAATGCCAGTCATCTACCAACTGACAGGCTCCACAATTGTATACTCTACCTTTCATCCAGGTACTGCAGACGAACCGTCTAACAATCCTGCTGCTAATGTTGGCAAGGCCTGGAGGACAACTGTACTTGGGGGTCCAAGTTCAGGTCCAGGCTCTTCTTTTTTAAGGTTCATTCTTCTCTCCCAACCAAAGAGCAGCCCCCAGAGGTGTGGTCCATCCTCAGGAAATCCGACTTGGGAAGAGGATCTTTAAGGTCCTGGAAGTGGATGCAGCTCCTTTGAGAAGTCCAGGATCTTGGGTTACATTTAATGCACTATGGAAGTGGGGGCATGGCTTTCTGGGGGGCATCTGTGGAGGGGCAGGGCCTGAGGAGGGACAGAGGGAAACTGTCTCAAACCATGAGACCCAGGCCAGGGGCTCCAGGTGCCCAGATCTAAGAGCAGCACAGCTGCCTGATCTGCTGTCTAAGGACACACCCCACCACCTCTACAGTCAGTTTTATCCTGTTCTTAATTCAATGACCTCTGTCCAGCAAGTGTTCCCACTTTCTCCTGCATTCGTGGTTTTCCTCCCTTCTCTGGGCAGTTCTTCTCAGCATACACACATGCCAGGGTGTCTTCTATCTAATAAAACAAAAACACATTGCTATGTAGCAATAGTTACCTTGAAAACTGTCTAACGCACAATCAGTTTTTTAAATTATTCAAGTGAATGAAGGAGCATATTTACCATTGGTATGTCATTTTTTACCTTATAAAATCCTTTACTATTTATTCCCCCTCCCTCCCTCCCTGTCTCTCTGGGGCTGGTGGCATAACTAGTAAATTTGTTACTTGGGGTGAATCATATTTTATCACTCCTTCCTCTGTATGACAAAAACATTTTCAGTAACGATTGTGAAATGAAACAAAGAAAATAATGGCAGAAAAGAACTATGGACAGGAGAAATTTTCTTTTATTATGTTTTCTATATATAAACATGCCAGAGGAAAAAATAATAAATATATGTATAATAACAAGAGGAAAAAATAAGTAAATAAATATATGTATTAAAACAAATGCCAGAGGAAAAAATGGGTAAATAAATGTATGTGTAATAACAAAATAACTATGAAAAAGTAAAACAGTGACATAGTAATAGTTTTTAATTACATCAATGCATTTTTAAATTTTATTTTAATTTTTTTTGCGGTACGCGGGCCTCTCACTGTCGTGGCCTCTCCCGTTGCAGAGCAACAGGCTCCGGATGCACAGGCTCAGCGTCCATGGCTCACGGGCCTAGCCGCTCCACGGCATGTGGGATCTTCCTGGACCAGGGCACAAACCCGTATCCCCTGCATCGGCAGGTGGACTCTCAACCACTGCGCCACCAGGGAAGCCCACATCAATGCATTTTTTTGTTTGTTTGTTTGGGTTTTTTTTTTTTTGCTGTACGTGGGCCTCTTACTGCCGTGGCCTCTCCCGTTGCGGAGCACAGGCTCCGGACGCGCAGGCTCAGCGGCCATGGCTCACGGGCCCAGCCGCTCCGTGGCATGTGGGATCTTCCCGGACCGGGGCATGAACCCGCATCCCCTGCATCGGCAGGCGGACTCTCAACCACTGCGCCACCAGGGAAGCCCCAATGCATTTTTTTAAAGGGGGAAATCTGTGCCTGTCTATTTGTCTTTTGTAGTGACAAATAATACCATGATGGCTTCTGTTTATTAAGCATGTTTTTAAAAATTTAAGCACAAAACTCCATGTGGTCACATTAAAAGGACAGACTTGAAGTACCCTATGTTTTGTTTTTCTTCCTTTACTATAATCTCTGGGTGATCTGTGTTGTTTCACATCTACTATTTAAATGCAAAATTAGAGAGTTCCACAGGGCTTGAGGACACAAGCTATGCCTGAGACAAACTTGAAGGGTTCCAAACCTTTAAGAGTTTATTCTTGGAATAGATGCATGTGACTGGAGTCTGCCTGGGTCCAAGGCCAACTTTTAACTGGAATTTCTCCAGACAAACTGCTGTGTACAAAACAGTGTAGTCAAAATAAAAGATATGTGATAATGGATCTGGTTTTTAGGCCACTATTTTGCAAACTTTGTGGAGAGTGTAGACATCATGGGCAAACTTTGAACAACCATGGACGTCAGAGCCCATTTGTCTTCCAGTGAGTAGAGAAACAAGGACTGTCTCAGCTGTGGAATGGAGAAAATCATATTTCTTTTTATTAGATTTTATAATAGCTAAGAACTTGGAAATAATTTAAACAAAGGAGAGAAGTCCTTGGCAGGATTCAGGGTTTTCTCGTGGTGGCCACAGGTGGAATAACCAAAGCAGGCGCTGGGTCCAGGCTACATGATGCTGGCTACGTCCACCGCTCTCCTCTGTTCCCCTCTGCTTTCTGGCCAAGGCTCTGCTCTCCAGCTGCTGTCCTGTCCACGGTGCAGAACAGGGAGGGCTGCCTTGGATTCCCCGCATCTTATGACTTCTCTGTTCAGGAAACCATGCTCTAGTCCAAGCATGGAATTTTGATCCTAAATCCAAATTCTCAGAGAAGTGACTCTGATGGATCTAGCTTGGCTCAAGTGTCCACTCGAGGTCTAGTGACTTAAGGCCAGGGAGTAGAACTCTAGGTAGCAAATGAAGTGTCTGGAGGCCTACCCTGATAGGGTTGTGGATTGATGGGGAGAATGGTGACGGGTTGCCAGGGGCAGGGGTGGGGGAAGGATGAATAGGCAGAGCATAGAGGATTTTCAGGGCAGTGAAAATACTCTGTAGGATATTATAATAATGGATATATGTCATTATACATTTGATCCATACCCATAGGATGTACAACACCAAGAGTGAACCTTATAGTAAACTATAGACTTTGGGTGATTGTGATGTGTCAGCATAGGTTCACCCTTGGTAAAAAATGTACCACTCTGGTGAGTGATGGTAATAATGGGAAGGCTGTGCATGTGTGTAGGTCAGGGTGTATATGCAAAATCTCTGCACCTTCATCTCAATTTTGTTGTAAACTTAAAATTGTTCTGAAAAATGTCTTTACAAAAATCTGTGAAATTAGATCTGAACCTTAAAAAATATATCTAGAAAGGGGACTTCTTAAGAACTTAAATATATTTGGTATTTGCTGTTTATTTCATTTTGAAAATGGATCTGGTCAACAAAATCAAATTTATTCCACCTAAATATGTCAATTCATGCCTGGAAAGTCTGAACATTCCCTGTCATCCTTATTTTTTTGAAATACATGTCATATGATAGCACTTAGCTGATGGTTTCCATCTTTTCTCATCCCATTCCTAAAACTCCTACAAATGCCGGCCCTCTACAGATAGCACCATAAAGAAGTTAAAATTCATCTCTATTTTTCTTTTGCTTTTTTCCTCTAAGTACACATTACACATTTAAGACTCCGTAATACTTTTGGAACTTATGGTCTTCCACAGCTTTATGTTAGGTCGATAAGAAATAGATAATGAGTACACACTTTGAAATAACTCACAATTCCAAAATACTTAGCATTCTACTTACTCCTTTGTAAAAAATGGGAAATAAAATGGAGCAAACATACACATAAAAAGAAATCTATGACTCAGCAATTCTATTTCAATGAATTTGTCATAACATATTAGACAATGATGTTGTCAATTATTATATAGTAATGTATTCATTACAACATCATTTATTGCACAATAAGAAACTGAAACAGTTCTAATGTCCAATATATAAAGGCTTCATTGAAATAATTAAGGTATCAATACATCTAGTCAGTAAACTACTCTGTATTTTAAAAAGAACATTGCCTAACAGTTCATCCAAAAGTGTGTATATAATTATGAATTGAATTTTATATCTGGCACACACATACACATATGTGATATATATGGACGTATACAGACATATACAGTATACATGAACATTACAGTGATAGAGTGATAGTGTGGATCAGTATTTCCTTTCTCTATAATGGTTTTCTGTATTTTCCAAATTCTCTGCAATGAACATGTATTAATTTGTGTAATAAGAAAACCAGTGGAAATCATTAGTTAAAACCTAACAAAAAGAAGCCTAGTACCCTTTTCAGATATGGTAGTCTTAGAATTTCCTTTATATAATGCAAGGAATAAAAGACTTTGTGTCATTTTATTCCTTAAAAACAAATAAAACACTGGAACAAACAGGGTACCTATATATCATGACATGTGTAATCATTACATAAGGTGCATTATTCTGTACATAGAGCTCCAAACAGACCCCAAGATTGTTTAGCATCATCTGCAATGCGTCATTCTTATGAACTTGTCATCACTTGTCTCAAAGGAATTTCCACTTCTGTAATGTTACCTTTTCCATGATGCCTTATTTCTACCAAAACTAGTAAAAGGACATAAAGTTCATTTCCTTTGCTTTGTATTCTCTCCTTACCTGGAAGAAAAACTAATTATGTTTTCCTTTATCTGACCTTTTTCCTAGGCATCATGGAAAGTGGTCACAGAGACAGTTTTCTGGGATGGCAATTTCTGTACATAAAGGACTTCCTCTAAACCCACCTAAAATGATAAAAGATTTATCCACATTTAAAAAAATCAAGAATGCGTTAGGACATGTTTTCCTTTAGCTTTTGTATTTATTATTAGCAGGATATGAAGGCAGGGACACAATAAGAAAATAGAAGTGGTTAGAGAAGAAGGGAAAGCACACCTCTTTTTTTCATTTAAAATTATGTGTGACTTCAGTAGACTCTAATACCAGGAAACCTCTCTCTCTCTTCTTCTCTGTCTCTTTCTCTCTGTCTCCATACTCCCTGATAGAAATGTGTTCAAAGTTCAACTTTCCAACAAAAAAGCAGGCTCTGTGCAAGCAGGAATCAGGCTCATTTGGTTCATCTTTGAAACAGTGAGTGATGCAAAGGGCATGGTCCATAAATATTTGCTAAATGACAGGTTGATTTTTTTTTTTTTTTTTTTGCGGTACGCGGGCCTCTCACCGCTGTGGCCTCTCCCGCTGCGGAGCACAGGCTCCGGACGCACAGGCTCAGCGGCCGTGGCCCACGGGCCCAGCCGCTCCGCGGCATGTGGGATCTTCCCACACCGGGGCACGAGCCCGCGTCCTCTGCACCGGCAGGCGGACTCTCAACCACTGCGCCACCAGGAAAGCCCAACAGGTTGATTTTTAAGGCAAAAAGAGAAACAGCTGGTCAGTTAGGAAGCCTCTTGTGACCCATGTCAGCACAACCCTACATTGCTTTAATTTGTCTTGATTTTTATTAACCAATATACTGGCTGTATTGTTCACAGAATGTAGGGCAGTATCAATATACTTTCTTTTTATTTAGAAATAATTTCACACGTACAGAAAGCCTAGTACAAAGAACTTTTTTCCTCTAAATCGTTTGAGAGTAAGTTGCTGACATGATGCCCCATCACCACCTAATATTGTAGTGTGTGTCCTACATTATTCTACATAACTGCAATACAGCCATCAAATTCAAGTCATTAACATTGACATATTACCACCATCTAATTCATACACCCTTTTCACATTTCTTCAATTGTTTCAATAATGTCATTTATAGCAAAAGAATCCAATCCAAGAATCACATATTGTATTGAATTTTCATGTCTCTTTAGTCTCCTTCATTCTGGAGTATTTCCTAAGTCTTTCCTTGACTTTCATGACATTGATTTGACAGTTTGGAACTTTACAAATGAGTCAGTTTTTAGAATGACTTTCAAGTTGGGTTTGTCTGATATTTGGTTTGTCTGAACACAGTTATGGTGACTGTGTTCTTCTCACTATCTCCCGTCAAGTGGTACATGATTACAATTTGCTTATATTCACTTTGATCACTTCCCAGCTTTTCCAATGAAAAGTTGCTCTTTTCCCTTTGTAATTAATGTGTATTTTGTGGGGAGGTACATTAAGACTACATAAATATCCAATTCCTCATTGAACTTTGACTAATTAGTTCTATATCCATTGATATTCCTTGGCTAAATTATTACTGTGATGGTTGCCAAATGGTGATTGATTCCATCATTCTTTCTGCATTTATTAGTTGACATTCTTCCAGGATTTCTATTTTTCCATTTGTTTATATCAGTGCAATCTCATGGATTCCTATTTTATCTAATGGGTATAACTTGTTATGATTATTCATTTTGATAATTAAATTGTACCAGATTTGACCATTGGGAACCCTTTCAAGCTGTCTTTAGTTTTGGTTTTTTCATGTCTCTACTGTTCTCTGAGTACTTTCTTGCTTTCTGGCACAAGATGACCTAGGCCCATCTAGTTCTGCTCCTGTCCTAACCCTTGAATCAGCCTTTACTCCAAGAAACTTACCTTCCTTTTAGTAGAGAATGTTACTTAGAAACCAAGTTCTGGGCACTAGAGATGCTGATTGCTTTTGAGTTGTCAGTACTTCCTGGTCCTTTCAGGGGACAGAGCTAGGGAATATATACTGTACACATATATATGTATGGTTCAGTCTACTTTTCTCCTTTTCATATATGTAATCTCTTTCTCCCACAGTGAAAAAAATGGCTGCTCTTATCCTTAATATACTTATTCATTGGATTAATACCCTCTGTATTGTAACTAAACTTCCATTGTTGCCCTCCCTGTTTGGGTATCCATCTTTATCTCACTTGGTCTCTGAGGGTTTGTGCCAGGTCACCAATGCTCCCCTCACCCCTGGTTAACCTCTTCACCCCTTTCAAGCTCTTGCTCATCAAATATTTGTGAACCACCTTCTATGGGGCACCCACTGTTCCAAAACAGGAGACAGTGAACAAACTAAATCTGTTGCCTGCTCTCATGGAGCCTGCCTTCAGTTGGAAAGTGCCAATTTATTAAAAAATTTTTTAGCATTCTGTCCCCCTTCACCCATTTCTTCCACTTCTCATCCCCTGCCTCTGGCAACTACCAATCTGTTCTATCTATCTATGAGCATATTATTATTATTTTAGATTCCATATATAAGAGGGATCATAGGGTATTTGTCTTTCTCTGTTCCATTTCTCTATTTAGTTTCATTGATCTGTGTGGTTTTTTTTTTTTTTTTTTTTTTGCAGTACGTGGGCCTCTCACTGTTGTGACCTCTCCCGTTGCGGAGCACAGGCTCTGGGCGCGCAGGCTCAGCGGCCATGGCTCATGGGCCTAGCCGCTCCGCGGCGTGTGGGATCTTCCTGGACTGGGGCACAAACCCGTGTCCCCTGCATCAGCAGGCGGACTCTAAACAACTGCACCACCAGGGATGCCCAATCTGTGTATTTTTTTTGTGCCAATACTGTATTGTTTAATTACTGTAGCTTTGTAATATATAATTTTTTAATGGATTCTTTTTTTAAATAAATTTTTGTTTATTTATTTATGGCTGCATTGGGTCTTTGTTGCTGCACGTGGGTTTTCTCTAGTTGCGGCAAGCGGGATCTACTCTTCTTTGCGGTGCACGGGCTTCTCATCGCAGTGGCTTTTGTTGTTGTGGAGCACGGGCTCTAGGCATGCGGGCTTCAGTAGTTGTGGCACGTGGGCTCAGTAGTTGTGGCTCGAGGGCTCTAGAGCGCAGGCTTAGTAGTTGTGGTGCACGGGCTTAGTTGCTCTGCAGCATGTGGGGTCTTCCCGGACCAGGGCTCTAACCCATATCCCCTGCACTGGCAGGTAGATTCTTAACCACTGTGCTACCAGGGAAGTCCCTGTAATATATAAATTTTTGATGTTTAATTTTTTTCCTAGTAGTCACAAAACTTTACCAGACAATCATAAAACATAGTGGAGCTAAAGACTAACATCCCTAGAAACATTATAAACAGATTCAAACTTAGGTTAATATAAGTAAGGATTTTCCAAGAATAAAGCTTTTTTTGGAAAAGATTTACAGGTTAGTTTGAATAATCATGATCTATAATGTTATTCATCACCACTGAGAATATTTATCAGAATTATCAAAGTATTAATACTAACCTGCTTTAATAATTTTCCTTTCTTCTAATTAAATCTTCATTGTCAAACTTCACCTAGATGCAAATCCTTTAAGTGAAATCTTGCCTAGAAGCCTAATTGTGAAAGATGTAAAAATGAAGATGCTCTTTTTGAAGTGGGAGTGGGGTCCAAGAAGCTTTGCCTGTATTTTTCCTCTTCCAGTGCAACCCATGGAACAACTCTGCAGAACACAGTTTAAAACTCATGGTCTACATAAATGCCGAATTTCCCCTCATGAGTCTTCTGAAAAACGGCATTTTTTAATGTGTTCAGCAGATAGCTACTGATCATCTTTTCTGTGCCTAGTACTATACTATATGCTAGAGAAAAAACAAAACTGGAACGGCCCACTGCCATCTCACTGAGCTTGTGGACTATTAGGGAATGGAGATAGTATACATGCAGCAAACACCAAGTAAACAGGCACCAGGATATCTCTGGGCTGTTGTAAGAAATATGAAGGAAATATATGAGAGCACTGTGACAAAAGGTGGGCATTTTATTAGTGTGGTCTGGAAAACCCTCCCTAAAGTTGATGATACTGAAGCTGAGTGCTAAACAATGTGGATCCAGGCATCAGAATAGGGGGCAGTAGTTGTAATATAATTTCAGGCAGAGGGAAAGGCAAGCATAAAGGCCCAGAGAGAGGAAAGAGCAGGAGCATTTTCAAGAAACTAAAGAGGCTGTTATGGCCAGGAAATATTTATCAAGGATGAGAGAAGAGGTTCTAGAGGTAGGAAGAGATCAATTCTTATAGGGTTTTAGTTAGGAGTTTGGATTTTATTCTTAAAGACATGGAAAGTCATGGAAAGATTTCTTTTTTAAAAAATAAATTTTATTTATTTATTTAGGCTGTGTTGGGTTTTCGTTGCTGCACGTGGGCTTTCTTTAGTTGCAGTGAGCGGGGGCTACACTTCATTGTGGTGCGCGGGCTTCTCATTGTGGTGGCTTCTCCTGTTGTGGAGCACGGACTCTAGCCGCGCGGGCTTCAGTAGTTGTGGCTCACGGGCTGTAGAGCACAGGCTCAGTAGTTGTGGCACACGGGCTTAGTTGCTTCGTGGCATGTGGGATCTTCCCGGACCAGGGCTCGAACCTGTGTCCCCTGCATTGGCAGGTGGATTCTTAACCACTGTGCCACCAGGGAAGCCCCAAGAAGTCGTGGAAAGATTTTATGTTGCAAAGTGATGTAATAAATATTTGTCCTGTTTTGGCTGCCTGGTATCTCATCCACCTTCCTGTATTCGGGGGGATTCTCCATCATGTGGGTCTTGGTGATCAGTGCTCACCACCTCCCCTCTTCGCCCGGCAGAGTCCTGGTTCTCTCCATCCATGTTATTTACAGGTGTGTGGACAGGATCGTGACTTGGCCAGTCACACGCTCTTTCCCAGAACTTTTGCCCTGGAGAAGAGGAAGGGGGCCTGGGCCTGTAGGGAGTTACTTCCAACTGTGTAGTCCTAATCAAGTAGCCGCTCCTGTGCATGGCCTTGGCAGTGGGTCCTGTGGCTTGTCCTCCCTTGTTTCTTCTCCATTTCTCCACCCTGGCTCCCCAGGCTTTCTGTCAGTCTGGTGAGCTCCTCGGCATCCCTCGAATCACTTTTTCTGCTCAAGTTAGTATCTTGCAACTAAGAAATATGACTGAGGCCTATTTGAAGAAGATCATTCTGGTTGCTGGGGGTAGGGAAGGCTAGGACAGAGAAGGTGGCCTTGACTTGGATAACTGGGGTGATAGTAATAGAACATCCAATGCAGAGATGAATATCCAGGAGGTAAAAACACCTCTTTGAATGGGGAAGGAAACTGCAGTTACTAAGGCCATGCAGTTTCCTTCACATGAAAATTCCGAAGCCAGCCTTTGTCTGTGACCCAAAATATATTCAATTAAGATTTTGGTAAAAATAAGGTCACTATCTAACAAGCTCCCTTACTTGTTTTTCCATTTACAACAGATATTGAGAAGTATGTAGTAAATAGGAGAGAGGTAGGAAGAGCAGAGCTGTTAGAAGCAATTAGCTCTTTGTACCTTTGCATCCCTTTAAAAGCAGTCCTGTGATTAAACTGAGTGCAAATATGCATGTTCAGAATGATAACCTTTGCCAGCATTGTAAATACTCTGAAAGATATGTTCTGTTTGGCTTGTGCAGCATAAGAAAATGCGTTAGTTGTCAACACCAACAAATAGGGAGATAGGCCTTTTTTGAGAAAATTCTTAGCTTTTATGTAAAAGAATTTTGAGTAGCACAATTTAAGAAGGAAGTGAATACTCTTCATTTTTGCAACAGTTCCTACCACTCCTTCTTGCCTCTTCCATTCAGCGTATATTTATTTACTTGCTTAATCCTGTGGGCATTTAATTTTGAGATCCCAAGAGACATTAGCAAAAGTTTAAATTCTATTCCATGGATGTTTAAAATGATAAGAACATGAATGAATATAGTATAAGTATTTCATTAACTTCATGAAAATATTAATATTTTAGGAATTAAACTTCAATACCCTTTTTTCCTATCATCTATTTCTTTTTTTTTCAATACCTTTATTGGAGTATAACTGCTTTACAATGGTGTGTTAGTTTCTGCTTTATAACAAAGTGAATCAGCTATATATATATATATATATATATATATATATATATATATATATATATATATATACACCCATATCCCCTCCCTCTTGCATCTCCCTCCCACCCTCCCTATCCCACCCCTCTAGGGTGGTCACAAAGCACTGAGCTGATCTCCCTGTGCTATGCGGCTGCTTCCCACTAGCCAACTATTTTACATTCGGTAGTGTATATATGTCCATGCCACTCCCTCACTTCATCCCAGCTTACCCTTCCCCCTCCCCGTGTCCTCAAGTCCATTCTCTATGCCTGCATCTTGATTCCTGTCCTGGCCTTAGGTTCTTCAGAACCATTTTTTTTAGATTCCATATATATGTGTTAGCACACGGTATTTGTTTTGCTCTTTCTGGCTTACTTCACTCTGTATGACAGACTCTAGGTCCATCCACCTCACTACAAATAACTCAATTTCGTTTCTTTTTATGGCTGAATAACATTCCATTGTATATATGTGCCACATCTTCTTTATCTATTCATTTGCCGATGGACACTTAGGTTGCTTCCATGTCCTGGCTGTTGTAAACAGAGCTGCAATGAATATTGTGGTACATGACTCTTTTTGAATTATGGTTTTCTCAGGGTATATGCCCAGTAGTGGGATTGCTGGGTCGTATGGTAGTTCAATTTTTAGTTTTTTAAGGAACCTCCATACTGTTCTCCATAGTGGCTGTATCAATTTACATTCCCACCAACAGTGCAAGAGTGTTCCCTTTTCTCCACACCCTCTCCAGCATTTATTGTTTCTAGATTTTTTGATGATGGCCATTCTGACCAGTGTGAGATGATATCTTACTGTAGTTTTGATTTGCATTTTTCTAATGATTAATGATGTTGAGCATTCTTTCATGTGTTTGTTGGCAATCTGTATATCTTCTTTGGAGAAATGTCTATTTAGGTCTTCTGCCCATTTTTGGATTGGGTTATTTGTTTTTTTGATATGGAGCTGCATGAGCTGCTTGTAAATTTTGGAGATTAATCCTTTGTCAGTTGCTTCACTTGCAAATATTTTCTCCCATTCTGAGGGTTGTCTTTTCCTTTTGTTTATGGTTTCCTTTGCTGTGCAAAAGCTTTTAAGTCTCATTAGGTCCCATTTGTTTATTTTTGTTTTTATTTCCATTTCTCTAGGAGGTGGTTCAAAAAGGATCTTGCTGTGATTTATGTCATAGAGTGTACTGCCTGTGTTTTCCTCTGAGAGTTTTAAAGTGTCTGGCCTTACATTTAGGTCTTTAATCATTGTGGAGTTTATTTTTGTGTATGGTGTTAGGCAGTGTTCTAATTTCATTCTTTTACATGTAGCTGTCCAGTTTTCCCAGCACCACTTATTGAAGAGGCTGTCTTTTCTCCATTGTATATTCTAGCCTCCTTTATCAAAAAATAAGTGACCATATGTGCGTGGGTTTACCTCTGGCTTTCTATCCTGTTCCATTGATCTATATTTCTGTTCTTGTGCCAGTACCATAATGTCTTGATTACTGTAGCTTTGTAGTATAGTCTGAAGCCAGGGAGGCTGATTTCTCCAGCTCTGTTTTCCTTTCTCAAGATTGCTTTGACAGTCAGGGTCTTTTGTGTTTCCACACAAATTGTGAAATTTTTTGTTCTCTTTCTGTGAAAAATGCCATTGGTAGATTGATAGGGATTGCATTGAATCTGTAGAATGCATTGGGTAGTATAGTAATTTTTACAATGTTGATCCTTCAGTCCAAGAACATGGTATATCTCTCCATCTGTTTGTATCATCTTTAATTTCTTTCAGTAGTTTCTTATAGTTTTCTGCGTACGGGTCTTTTGTCTCTTAGGTAGGTTTATTCCTAGGTATTTTATTCTTTTTGTTGCAATGGTAAATGGGAGTGTTTCGTTAATTTCACTTTCAGATTTTTCATCATTAGTGCATAGGAATGCAAGAGATTTCTGTGCATTAATTTTGTATCCTGCTACTTTACCACATTCATTGCTTAGCTCTAGTAGTTTTCTGGTAGCATCTTTAGGATTCTCTATGTATAGTATAATGTCATCTGCAAACAGTGAGAGCTTTACTTCTTCTTTTCCGATTTGGATTCCTTTTATTTCTTTTTCTTCTCTGATTGCTATGGCTATAACTTCCAAAACTATGTTGAATAATAGTGGTGAGAGTGGGCAACCTTGTCTTATTCCTGATCTTAGTGGAAATGGTTTCAGTTTTTCACCATTGAGGACGATGTTGACTGTGAGTTTGTCATATATGGCCATTATTATGTTGAGGTAAGTTCCCTCTATGCCTACTTTCTGCAGGGTTTTTATCATAAATGGGTGTTGAATTCTGTTGAAAGCTTTTTCTGCATCTATTGAGATGATCATATGGTTTTTATTCTTCAATTTGTTAATATGGTGTATCACATTGATTGATTTGCATATATTGAAGAATCCTTGCATTCCTGGGAGAAACTCCACTTGATCATGGTATATGATTCTTTTAATGTGCTGTTGGATTCTGTTCACTAGTATTTTGTTGAGGATTTTTGCATCTATGTTCATCAGTGATATTGGCTTGTAGTTTTCTTTCTTTGTGACATCTTTTTCTGGTTTTGGTATCAGGGTGATGGTGGCCTCGTAGAATGAGTTTGGGAGTGTTCCTCCTTCTGCTATATTTTGGAAGAGTTTGAGAAGGATAGGTGTTTGCTCTTCTCTAAATGTTTGATAGAATTCACCTGTGAAGCCATCTGGTCCTGGGCTTTTGTTTGTTGGCAGATTTAATCACAGTTTCAATTTCAGTGCTTGGGATTGGTCTGCTTATATTTTCTATTTCTTCCTGGTTCAGTCTTTGATGGTTGTGCTTTTCTAAGAATTTGTCCATTTCTTCCAGGTTGTCCATTTTGTTGTCATATAGTTGCTTGTAGTGATCTCTCATGATCCTTTGTATTTCTGCAATGTCAGTTGTTACTTCTCCTGTTTCATTTCTAATTCCGTTGATTTGAGTCTTCTCCCTTTTTTTCTTGATTAGTCTGGCTAATAGTTTATTAATTTTTTTTATCTTCTCAAGGGACCAGCTTTTAAATTTATTGATCTTGGTATCGTTTTCTTCATTTCTTTTTCATTTATTTCTGATCTGATCTTTATGATTTCTTTCCTTCTGCTAACTTTTGGGTTTTTTTGTTCTTCTTTCTCTAATTGCTTTAGGTGTAAGGTTAGCTTGTTTATTTGAGATGTTTCTTGTTTCTTAAGGTAGGATTGTATTGCTATAAACTTCCTTCTTAGAACTGCGTTTGCCACATCCCATAGGCTTTGGGTCATCGTGTTTTCATTGTCATTTGTTTTTAGGTATTTTTCGATTTCCTCTTTTATTTCTTCAGTGATCTCTTGGTTATTAAGTAGTGTATTGTTTCATCTATTTCATAGATGAAATAAAGTATCACTCTACAGCTATATTTCCTGAATAATTAATTATTTATGAGAAGATTTTTTAAACAGTCTAAAAAAAGGTAAGGAAATGAACTACCATCAGAAAAGGCAGAATTTGGGGCAGGTTAACATGATCGTTTTTGTAATTTGAGAAAATAATCTAAGTGTTGCTCTGATTTTTCTTCTCTCACCAGTATTTAGCTTCCTTGGTGTCTGGTGCCTTCTTTTGACTTTTAATATCTTTTTGTGTTTTCTACATAGTTTTAAGTGTTCAAAATTATATGAATTTTACAAATATAAGGCAACTCTTTAAAAGACCAAGCGTCTTGGTAAAAGTGGCATTACGGGTAGATTGTGTGGATAACTATACAGGTTTAAGATGTGAAAGAAATTAGAGAATTTTTAGTCAGCTCCATCACTGGGCACTGGGGAAGCTTAAACACTAATTTTTTAATGGATTTTACTAAGATCAGAGATTACTTTAAAGTTAGAGTCACATTTAGAGCTGTGGTAGTTGGTGGGCAGGGGAAAAGGGACTAGCCATTCATTTCTAATCTCAGTTAGAATGAAATTGCTGTTTTATCCCTGCCTGAGAGACCTACATGGTCTAGTTCTTGCCCACCTTTCTGACTTGTCCATCTTTTCCTGAAATGGCTCACTAAACAGTACTCACACCTTTTTCTTCTTATTTCTAGAAGATACTAAATTGTGGGGCTGGGATTAGGGTGAGGCAAGTGAAACTCCACCCTAAAGTTTTGTTCCTCACTCCCACCCACTCATCTTAAGTTCTCCACCCCATGCCTTAAATTCTGTGCCCCAGTAAGACACTTGCTTCAAGCACAAAAGTTAAGGTGGGGGGACAAATACTTAGTGATTAAGAAAACAAACATTGTAGTGCAATATTTTAAAAAATAAAAATTAATGTAAAAATATCAATGATGAGCACAATATCAAAAATTTAAATAAAAATCAGTGTCCTACCAAGCCATACTGGAGACTGAGGCAAAAGGAGAAATAAGCACCCATATACACATTTTTATGTATTGTTTAATCCATTTTTCCCCAAAACCTTAAAGTGGTTAAAATATTGAATGACTGAAAATCAGGTTATTCAATATTTTCATAACATTCATATTCATAACATTAATATAGTTTTAGATATATTATTATACAAAGAGAATTTATTTTGATTTTACTTTCCTGGCTTTAATGGAAGTGAAATCATTGATACTCTTCTCAACATCTTCTCCTTTACTTATCTTGTTTTCAACTGAGAGAATTACCATGTTTGACAATTTCTCTTTTCCAAGTGATAATCTTAAATAAATTTTAAAAAATTATTCATTTATTTTTAGCTGCGTTGGGTCTTTGTTGCTACGCACGGGCTTTCTCTAGTTGCGGTGAGTGGGGGGCTACTCTTTGTTGTGGTGCACAGGCTTCTCATTGCGGTGGCTTCTCTTGTTGCAGAGCATGGGCTCTAGGCACGCGGGCTACAGCAGTTGTGGCACACGGGCTCAGTAGTTGTGGCTCACAGGCTCTAGAGCGCAGGCTCAGTAGTTGTGGCACATGGGCTTAGTTGCTCCGCGGCATGCGGCGTCTTCCTGGACCAGGGTTTGAAACTGTGTTCCCTGCATTGGCAGGCAGATTCTTAACTACTGTGCCACTGGGGAAGTCCCATTATAGATTTTTTATGAAGTGAATAAAAAGCTAACGTGGCCCACATTTCTGGCTAATGTGCAAGAAAGAGCACACCCTTGTCCATCTAAGTTAGGAACAAATTGAGAATAAACTGATGAAATGATGCAGTGTAGATAGCGGTCAAAATATCATTGATTCCTTCTGAGCCCAGGTTGGAGGACTTGACTTGAGTTAAGAAAGTTAATTAAGTTACTAAGGTTAGTAATGAAGATTTATTGATTCTGATTTCTAAAGCTGCATAGATTAAACCCTGCCTATTGCAGGTAACACTCTATTAGATCACGATTACCCCTTCTCCCATCCCCAGTGGGCAGAGCTGCCTCTGGAAAAGCAGAGCAGAAGGCTTCTCCCTTAGGGCATGCAGCTTGCTCCCCAGAGGAAGAGTTGAAGATAAAAAATTACTCTGCCTAAATTTACCGCTCAGATGTCCCTGTACCTACTCTGGGGCAAAAAGAATTGAGGGTGGAAAAATGCCAGAAATTTCACTAGTTGAGCTGCCTTTGGAGGGAGTAAACAGCTCAAACTCATAGCATGTAGGGGATTGGTGCAGCTCCTGGAAAAGAGAGTCTATGTGAAGCACAATCGAGTAGCGCATACATTATTAGAGCATGCACTAAATAGTTGTTCAATGAATGGGTGAAATATGTGAAATTGACAGTCTTATCCCATGTTAATCAAAGTGACCCAATCTTTGTCTGGTTTGAATTTGGGGCTTTTGTGTAACTGATACACTGTAAGTTCCTTCAGCTCTTTTACCATATGTCTTGGTAATATCTTACTTTTTACAACCAGAACACTCTGTGCCTCCAGTTCTTCGCTCTTGTTTGTATATATATCAAGTTTAAGACTTGCTGACTCAGATTTCCTCAGTTTGTTAATACATGCTGGGCGTAAGTTAGGGATTTTGAGAGAATGCACTAACTTCTTAATGAATCCAGAATACCTTGTAGGAAATGTTGGTTCTATTCCAGTGTGACAAATGGCATCCTGGTGGGGTGATGGAGACATTCTTTCCACAATTCCAAAACAACAGTGGAAAAGTTGGAAAGAGGCAGGTAATCAATTGGTCTTTTCTGTTTAATTCCAAATGACTCCTCCTCACTACTTACATTCAAAATCCATTTAAATAACCAAGTAATTTTAAATACAGAGTATATCTATTTGCATGTGTGTGTATGTATATGTGAGTGTGTATATATAAATATGTGTGTGTATGCATAAAACCTCTCTCCTTTCTTTAGAAAATATTAGTGGCAGCTTAGAAGTATATATGTAAAGCAGAAGGATTATAAAAGGAATACAAGAAAAAAGGTGAAATAACAACACCCACTATCATCAACACAAAGGAAGTGGACTCAGTAATGAGATTAATTCAAAAATGCCTATTATCGGGCTTCCCTGGTGGCACGGAGGTTGGGAGTCCGCCTGCCGGTGCAGGGGACGCGGGTTCGTGCCCCGGTCCAGGAGGATCCCACATGCCGCGGAGCGTCTGGGCCCGTGAGCCATGGCTGCTGAGCCTGCGTGTCCGGAGCCTGTGCTCCGCGATGGGAGAGGCCACAGCACTGAGAGGCCCGCGTACCGAAAAAAAAAAAAAAAAAGCCTATTATCAAATCCCATGCACTTGCTAGGAGGGTAAGTCCCGATTTCTCACAGAAATCTAACATAAAAAGGGAAATTACATACTTTACAGTGCTAAGATAAACTAATTATTATGAAAGGTGCTCACATCCTTGAATTAAAGAGAAGACAAATATCTCATGAGAGTCTTTATATGATCTATATGCAATACATATTGTTCATAGATACTGCTCTGTTGCTCCCCAAAAACTTCAAAGAATTACTTGGTAAAAATGATGGAATTTATGGGGAAAATAAGGTTAGGCAAAGCACTCAAACCATGCAAGTATGTAATCAGAACAACAGTAGAAACAATGCTAATCCTAGAAAAACCAAATATGAGCACAAAGATATTACTTCTGAATAAAGAAATATTATAGTAAGTATAAGATTTTGTGTCTTTCAAAAAAGCAAAGAAATCTCATTAACAAAGAGTCTAAGGTGGATTGAAGCTGCAAAATTAAATTCATAGATAAAGAAATGCATAAAGACTGGAAAGAATTATGCAAAAATCATTTCCAAGACAGACCCCCAAGGTCAATCAAGTGCAGTGAATGGGCATCATTTCGTACCCCTCTGCAACTTGCCCTGTGCAGTTGCTTTGGTTTAAGTTGCAGCTGTGCTATGAATGTTATGCTGACATCATCCTGTATTTACTATTTGCATATGAGCTAATTTACATCGCAGAAGCAGGTATTACAGAAGAACAGACTGTCCTTTTTAATATGACATATGTGTGGCTGCTTTAGGGCACCAAGTCCACCGCCTTTCTAAAACACTTAAGAAACTTTGAATAAACAAAAATCGTGTTTGTTTATACACATATAACTTGTAATTTAAATTACCTTGTTTGTGTTTCGTTGTGTGGTACTCAATTTGCCTTTATGAATCTACATAATAGATATTCTACTAAATGGCAAGTTCACTGATTTTTGGCAATTAGCAAAGTGAGAGTGTTTTTCATAATGGAAGGTACTGTTTTCTGTTTTTTTTTTTTTAAAATTCATTGATATGATTTGGCTGTTTCAGACTGCATACGAATTGGTGAACTAGGTCAGGACTGGATTACTATTTTTCTTAAAAATGGCGCTATTTATATTGGGACTTTCTGTGTATTTCATACTGCCATACTTTTTTTTTTTTTTTTTTTTTTTTTTTGCAGTACGCGGGCCTCTCACTGTTGTGGCCTCTCCCATTGCGGAGCACAGGCACCGGACGCACAGGCTCAGCGGCCATGGCTCACGGGCCCAGCCGCTCCGTGGCATGTGGGATCTTCCCAGACCGGGGCATGAACCCGTGTCCCCTCCATCAGCAGGTGGACTCTCAACCACTGTGCCACCAGGGAAGCCCCGTACTGCCATACTTATATCACAACATTGTTAAGATAAATAATAGGAAATGAAACAATTTCAGCTTGTGTGTGGTTTATCGTGAGATCTTGGATAATAGTTTAGAATGCAGTAGGTTTTGGCAAGTTTCTCCCTTACGTTTGGCTATTCAATCCAATATTATGAAGCAAGCGCTAAGATTTACTAGTGGCACTTATCACTTTATGACTATGTGAGAGCTCTGTGATATTATTTTTGTGTCCTTTCCCCTTAGAGGGAGAAAATGCACAGCACCCACAGAAATACAAATAGAGAAGTTAGAAAAATTAAAAGAAGGATATGATTATCAAGAAGTTGCAAATAACTTGGAATTCTAGCATTTTCCCCTTGGAATTAAGTTAGTTCTGTGATGAGATGCTGCATATGTTAAATTTATAAATCTATGTAAATTTAAGGTTCAGCAAGATTTTTGTTGTCATCGTTGTTTTCTCTCTTCCTTGAACAAATTTCTCCTGAGAGTGTATTTCTCAGATTGCAGAGAAATAGGAATCTGACAATTACTGGCTGACTTTATCTACGTAGACAAATGAGTCATTCAGGAAGTTTTTAATTCTCTTCTGGTTGGATAATTGGGAGTTTGGGAATTGGGGTTTGGAGTTGAGTGAACCCCAATTAATATATTTTTTGACATATGGCAATTAGGAAAATGATCCTGAGGTGTGACTTTTTCCTGTACATTGAGGAGTGGGGACAAAATTATGACTGAAACCCTAGGTTCTAAAATCTTATCGCCTGACTTCTAATCTTGTCTTTATCTGGTTGAAGTTATGTCATTTTAGGAATGTTACTAAATGTATACCAGCCGCAGCTCCCTCTGTAGAATAGGGGTGATTCTCGTATGAACCTTAAAAGATTGTAGTGAGGATTGGATGAGACAAGGCACGTAATGCCCCTAATAAAGTACCTGGCACAGAGCAAACTCTTGATACATATTAGCTTTCATCATTTATCACTATTATTATTACACCAACTGTAGGTCCAGGCTGTGGCAAGATGAATTTATTCTTCTAGGGCAGTCATAGCTACCCTTTTGGAATGCGGGTACTAAAGATAACAAACTATCATCATTTATCTAAAACTTAGAATTTCTTTACCACTTTTTTTGTGTGTATCAGACTGGGTTTGTATTACCCTGCAATCAAGCTCTGAGGGGCGACAATTTGCATGTGAGTTTCTGTTGCTGAAAACCACTTCAGCAGCAAAGTATACATGATATAGTCATCATCATAATAGGTCAACCAGAAATAGACTCACAGGATATTGAAGAGCATCTCAGAGTTTGCTTAGGTGACACCAGTGTTGTGAATGACACAGGTAAGAATATATGCCTGTTTTGGATGGTTCTAAACAATTGATTGTTCCAGTCGATCAATATAGTAGAATAGCACAATCAAGTGCTATTCTTTTTTTAAATTACTTTTTAATTAAACACTTTTCTTGTCTACGGGTTGTATTGTTTTAGTCTAGATGGAGTTTAGAACTTTAGTGTTATTTGATATGCAAAACTCCACCCTTAGTCATAAAAACAGTCCAAGTCACCAAAAGGAAAGTGGCAATTTGGAGACAGATAAGTACCATATTTCATTCTGACTAATTAAAACAAATCACAGCATGGTGGCAAATATTTTAATATTTAAGAATGAATGCAGTTAAAAATTAGCCTACCTCTGTAATTGGCTGGATTGATCTTTATTTTGTTTTAGATAAAAATATGTTCTGGGAGATGTATTGTTTAAAAACAAGCAAATACTAGAAATCACAAGTGCACGTAAATATATTTTTGTCAAAAGTAGAGGCATTAAGTAAAAATTCTTTAAACTGTTCTTTGCAAATTGCTCTTAAAAGTCAGAATATGGTTTATTTTTATTTTCAGTACCCTTTGTGGTAGCCAGTTTTATTCTTTTAGCACAGATAATATCTCTCTCTTGAAGATATCATCAATCCTTTCTCTCTTTCTTCCTCTATTAAATTAATGTAGCATTCTCCAACGTGGTTGAACTCAAACGTCTACCATCTTCAGGTGTGGCACCCATAGTTCTTCATGTAACATGTATACATTCTCCCATTCTTCCTAACTAACAGAACCGCCGTTTCATTCAGGGTAACAGTGTATGGCTAGATACTCACTCTTCCCAGTTCCCTGAGAGGCTCCCTTGACCACATGCCACAGGTCTAGCCACTGACATGTGAGTAGAAGTCTAGTGGATGTTTCTTGGAAATCCTTTGTTTTCCTGAAAGAAAATTACTGAGGCTGGTGAAGGCCCTTTCTTCTTTTTCTTGCTATGATTGCTGATGTAATAAGGATAAAAGCCAACATGCTGAACATGGCAGCGAAGAAAGAAACAGCCTGCATCCCTGATGACATAATGCAGCAGCTGAATCAATACCAGCAACTACATTATCTCCAGTCTTTTTATTATGTAAGAGAAAAAAAGAATTCCCTATTTGTTTAACCCACCGTGCATCAGTTTTTCTGTAACTTGCAGCTAACCTAGCTGGCCATATTCCTACAAACACATTAATCACTGACATTGCTAGAGAAAATCAACCTTTGTGACTGGTCTCTATTTTAAATTATGCTTATACAATACATAGGGTCACAGCTTTCAATCCGATTATACTTTCCTGGTAAAGGTAAGTTCTTCTTTTCTTTCTTTCTTTCTGTTTTTTTCCTTTTTCATGAAGCTTATAGTCACTATCTCCTCTCTACCACCTGAAAAACTCACACTTTATTCAGAAAATGTAAGCCCTCAGGATCATTCTCTATGATCCTCTCCCACATCTACCTGCGGTCTGCATCAATTCTCATCATGTTTAATCAGGCACAGGAGAAGATGTGCCCTTGCTTTTCTCAAAGGCAGTTCTTCCATTTTTGCTCTGGACCTGCATCACCTCTACCCTTCACCATAATGTTGCTCCTTTTTTTTTTCTTCTTTTTTTTTTCCTGCATCTTCAATTTATCTGTCACTACTAAGTCATTACAAGGACATAAACTGTTCTAGTAATTTTCATCTTTATAAAAACTTGCCTTCACCCTCTCCTTCCTTTAGCATCTGACCCATTTTTCTGCTCCCCTTTCTATTCAGACAACTTGAAAACATTTTATAGAGTGTCTTCATTTTCTGAAGTTTTTTTTCAAGCAGGATTACAATCCTGCTTATCTTCCTACTAGGGCACTAAGACCAATCTTCTCCCAATCAACAACCTCTGTGTAGACAAATCCTTAGGACATAAATCATAAATCCATAAATCAATAGGACAGTATTTTTTTTAACACATTGACAACATTTGGTTCAGTTTACTAATCTTTCTCTGAAATTCTTTCTTTTTTTTTTAACACTACATCTTTGCCTTTGCTTACTTCCTAACTTGCTGCTTCTTTCTGTCTTTTCTCTTTCCAGAACATCTCTAAACTGTTAGAATTCTCAAGGCTGAGTTTTGGACTGTCTTGCTTATCTATATTTCTCCACAAATAATATAATTCCCCAAATAGTAAAAATGCGTATCTCCTGGTGACCTCTGCTCTGAGCTCCAGACCCATATATTGAAACACCCATTTGGTATCAAGTGGAAATCTAATGGGCATTTCTCATATAACACGTCCAAATAAACTGATGATTCCCTCCTCCAGCTCTATTTGGTTCCAAGGTTTCCAGTCTTCTCTGTCTCAGAAAGTAGCATCATCATCACCCGATTATTAAAGCCAGAAATAAGAAAGTCATACTTGACATTTCCCTTTTCTTAGCTCTCTATATTCAGTCTATTGGTAAATCCTGTTAGTTCCATCTTCAGAACCTGCCTTGTATACCTGCTTTACTTTTTTCCATTACAGAACATCCATATAATCCTTTTAAAAATGAAAGCACTCACGTAAAAGCTAAAATTGAAAAGAATAACAATACCAATTGGTGGTGAGGTTGTGGAGCACTGAGACCTCACACTGTTAGCGCAAGTTTTAATTGGTAGAATGACTTTGAAAAGAAGAAGTTGACTATTAAAGTTGAAGATGTGCCACAGTTCTATTCCTAAAGGCAGACCATCAAGAATGAGTGTATGCATGCAGCAGAGACACGGACAATGATATTCATATCAGCAATGTTCACAATAGACCCCAAAAAACAACCCAAGGTGCACCCACAGTAGAATGAATACAAACATTAAATGGAGGGATAGGCATGCAATGGAACACTGTAGAGCCATAAAAATGAATAAGTTACAGCTTCATGTAACAACATGGATGGATTCCCAAAATTATGTTGAACTTGTATCGGTAATACTTACCAAAAGAAGCCAGACACAAATTGATAACAAAGAACCTGGAAAGCTGAGCTATAGTGTTTATCAATTCATACTTAGGTGAGAAAAGTACAAAGAAAAGTAAGAAAATGAGGACTACGATAGTCAAAATAACAGTTACCCATGGAGGGAGGGGAAGGCAGTTTGGAGTGACAAGGGGTGGGTGGGGGTCCTGGGGTGCTGGAAAGGTTTATTTCTTGCCTTGCACTTATTTTTAACAATGGCATACCTCATAATAATTAATTAATCTCTGCATTGATGCTTTGTGTACCTTTCTGCGTATGCATTACATTTTAGAAAAAAATACAAGTATTAAATATGTAAATAAATTGCCTGAATAACCATTGTGTGTAGAATGAAATTTAACACCTTCTTGTGTCTGCCAAGACTCTGTAGCAGCTGGCTGGACTTCTTTGCAAACTCATCTCACAGTCCTTTGCTCCTTGTTACCCACTCTGAATCTCACCTGCTTTCTGCCAGTTCCTTGGACATACCAAGTACTCTGCTATCTCACAGCCTTTTTACCTGCTGTTCCCTCTTAAAGAAAGCCTTCCCCTGGCTTTTGTTTGGTGAGCTTCATCTCATCCCAAGTCTCAGGTTAAAATGTCATCTCTTCAGAGAAGAAATCCTACATAAAGGGTCTACTTCTATCCTCTGGCTTACAACCCTGTTTGCTTTCTTCTTTGTACCTAGCACAATGTGTGATTCTTCTGGTGCTACTTACTAATTTGCTGACCACATTCCCAACTATATTGCAGGTCCTAGGAAGTCAGAGACCTTTTGTTTATTTGCTTGTTTGTTTATCATTGTAACCCTAGTGCTTGGCACACAGTATACTTGGCTAAATATCACTGCAGGAAGAAAATCAATAGATTGGATTTTAGGAAGAGATCCTATTTGATGACCTATTTGAGGAATATTAACCATTACATAATTAGACATTTTCTTCTCTGGTTCATGAAATAGCTCTAAGTAATTAATTTTTTTCCATGTCCTCTTTTCACACAAACACAAAATACCATATTGAAAATTGACCCCACTTTAAGAACAAGCATGCTGTCTCTCAAAGAGATTACATGGAAGAGATAATGCTTCAGTGATTATTAAGTCCTGTTTTGAATAAGACATGGTTAGAGCTAGAAGATGCCTCAGAGATCACATAGTGGTTAAGGAAACTGAGGAGCAGAGAGGTAAGATAGATGCCTCAGAGATCACATAGTGGTTAAGGAAACTGAGGAGCAGAGAGGTAAGATAGCTTCTTTGTGGTGGGAGATTTGTGGGGAGAGGAGGAGGAGGAAGGGGAAGAGGAGAAAAGAAGAGAAAAAGGAACAGGAGATGAACTGGAATCACATCTTGTGTATTTGCCATATATATATGGGGTGAAAGTGAGGGCTGAAGTTGACTCAGCCAGTGCCAAGCAGTGAGTGACAGAGAGAGAGACTGTCGTGGCTGCCGGCTGACTGTGTGTGTGTATGTGTGTGTTGTGTGTGTTTCCTATGCACAATATCTAATTGTACGTGGGATGAGCCCAGTCATTTCTTTCCAGGCTGTCCTTTTAAGAAGGCACTAACCAGAACTCCCTTCACTTTTTCACCACAAAGCACCCACAATGGTTTTTATTTGCCTCAAGAAAGGGCCACCATCTGTCCTGTGACTACCTTCAGGTAACTGACATCTGCCTTACCTGTGAAATAGTCAGCACCCAGGAACCACAGTGCCCTAGGACCCTCAGAATTTTGCACATTCAGACACTGCTCTGGCCTCTTTGCCAGGGTGGTTATCTAATTCCCAATCTTCCAGTAGGTTATGAAATCACAGGAGCTTTGTCAATCTACATAAAACATCTGAATGCTAATGAAATGGCCCAGCATGCTAATTAGCCAGTCTTAAAAGCTCAGTTTCTCTTCTCTTCATTTATTTTCAAACAATTGAGCAGCAGCACATTAGGAATGAAATCAGGATACTAATTAATTCCAATTCAGTAAATTTCCAAATAAGTCCTTCATATTTGTATTCCAGAAACATTTAAAAAGTAATTTCATAATACTAAAATTTACCTCTTTTTCAATTAATCATATTGAAGGAAAAAACACATTGATGCTTGTTCACACATATACTCTAGAGATTTCAATAGAAATGTATTAATTACACTAAGTCAATAAAATATGGTTCTCAAAGAGAACAAAATCATTTCCCCATGTTAATTAGTCATCAGAATTGATATCTGGTAGAAAATGTCTATAAATTTAAATGGAGAGGATGTCAATTTCATTACGAAATAAGATTATGAAATTAAACTGTCAAATTTTGTAGGACTTGTTTCAGGATGAATAATGTACTCCAAAATTTATTAAGAAAATGCATTTTTTTGGTAAAAGACAGAAAAATTTATTTGAAAATTCACCATGTTATTTACCCATTCCAAAAATAATTGGGGAGCTTTTGGGAAAAAATAAATCACTTACATTATATTTTTCTATTTAAATCAGCTTGCAATCAACTGACTAATTTTACTTCTAAAAGAGAGTGTGGAGGATTAAAAATAACTAAATCAAAAGCAATGTGTATGTCAAGATTTGGAGACAGTTTTGAGATTGCTACTTCATTTTATGGTCTTGAAGCTGATGATGGTAGGGTAATATTTCCAGGGCTTAACAAGCATTCCCAAAGAAACTTATATACTAAGTGCTTCAGAAACAGAATTACTAAAAATTGTTGGCTCTTTTCTCTTGTAAACCACATGTGTTTGATCGTTTAATTCCTTTGAGGATCTAAACAGTGGTACATGCATTTTTCTTCATGGTATTATGATATTGTCTTATATTGTTGGCAGGCAACTTGAAAAATACAAAAAACAAGCACACAGAAAAAAACAGCACCCATAAATCTATCACCAGGTATTTTGTTATATTTCATGTAGTCTATTTGTCCATGCAAATTAATGTCCATAACTTTTTTTTTTTTTTGCGGTATGCGGGCCTCTCACTGTTGTGGCCTCTCCCGTTGCGGAGCACAGGCTCCGGACGTGCAGGCCCAGCGGCCATGGCTCACGGGCCCAGCCGCTCTGTGGCATGTGGGATCTTCCCAGACTGGGGCACGAACCCGTGTCCCCTGCATTGGCAGGGGGACTCTCAACCACTGCGCCACCAGGGAAGCCCAATGTCCATAACTTTATTGTACATACACATATTTGATTTTATACCTTGTAAATATTAGATTATATCACACTTTAAAAATAATCAGCTTTATTGAGATGTAATTTATATGACATAAAATTTACTTATTTTGAATAATAAGCCATTCTTTATTCCTTTAAAGTAGTCCTTTTGATGATGGTTTATTATCTTCTAATATACTACTAAATATTATCTGCCAAGTTTTTATTAGGATTTTGCATCTGTATTTATGAGTAAGTTGGATCTGTACTTTTCTTATTTTATCTTTGTCAGGTTTTATATAAGAATTATGTTTATAAGTGTGACTGGAGAATCTTTTTTAAAAATTATGAGATTAGCACATATGACGGGGATCAATATTTTGGGGAATAATAAATTGAAACAAAAAAAATAAACTCATGTAGGTCCAGAATTATTGTGTGTGTATGTATGTACAAATCATGAGTGGATGTGTGTGTGTAAAAACTCAATGAGTAGTACCTGAAAGAAAACAATCTGTTAAATTTCCAAAATCAAGTTTTAATAAATCTGTGTGAATTTTGGTAATCTGTATTATCTTATTAATGATTGAAGCCACTATGTTCAAATTTATTAGCACAAAGCTGTGTATTATATTTTTCAGTAAATTTTGTAAGCCCTCATATGTTCAATTTTACTTCTAATTTAAGTTCCTTTGATTTCTCCATTGCTCTTTTTTGACCAGAAAGAGAAATTCTTTAATGATTGTTTTGCAAGCATTTCTTGAATTTATCTGTCATGTTTCTTTATCTAATGCACTAGTCAGCATTATTTTAATTCCTTTTCCTTGTTTTCTTTAGATAGTTCATTGTTTTAAAATTCTTTCTCCATCTATAATAAAACCATTTAAAGCCAGGATATGCCTCTGAATATCCTGTTCATCAAAGTTGCAGAATGTTTTTTCTCAGTTATATTTTAAAGATCAGTCGAACAAATTATCATATACCCTTCACCTATATTCACCAATTGTTAGTCTCTCTCTCTCTCCTTCTCTCTCTCTCTCTCATTTTTGATTTTTGCTGAACCATTTTTGAGTAATTTGCAGACACCATGATCTAGACCTATGTTATCCGCTTGTATTTGCTAAATAAGAGGACATTCTTTTACACAAATCTAAGTACATTTATCGAATTCAGGAAATTTACCACTGTTTGAATTCCATTATCTAACATACACTCCATATTTAAATATTTAAGATAATGTCTCAAAGCACAAAATTGTGTATTATATTTTTCTGTAGCTTTCTAGATGCACTATTTTTTCTAGCTCCAGGATCTAATCTGGGGTCATATATTTTCTTTAGCCGTTGAGTCTCTTCAGTTTCCTTTAACTGATAACAATTTCTCAGCCTTTCTTTGTTTTTCCTGAAATTGGGAAGGTTGAGGAGTACAGACCAGTTGTTTTTTAGAGTTCCCTTAATTTGGGTTTTTCTGATTCTTGTGGTGGGATTCAGGTAGTACATTTTTAGCAAGTAAAGTGTCCTTCTCAATGTATTACAACAGGAGGTACCTGATGTTAATTTGCTTTTTGATTAGTTTACATTTGCTCACTTCTAGGTGGTGTCTGGCAGATTTCTGCACTATGAAATTACCTCCCCCTCCATTCGTAATTACTAAGCAATCTATGGGAAGATGCTTTAAATTGTCCACAGCAAGAATTTAACCTCCACTGCTGAGTTTTGCCTAAATCAATTACTGTTATAGTCCTTGCAAAATAGTGAATGTATAACTCTCTCATTACTTCAACATTTATTAGTGAGGTGAGTATTCTATTGGAAAAAAACAAACAAAAATCAAAAAACCTTCCTTCCTCCTTCATGAATGTGCATATATATATATATGTACATGTATGTATACATATATATGTATGTATTTGTACTAGTATAGATGTGTTGGTTCATTTTTATTCAGTATGCTAAAATCAACTGCTGTCATTATTTACCGCAATGCTCAAAAATTTTCAGAATTGGCATCAAGCTATTTCTTATGTCCTTTTGGCATGTTCTCATCAGTTTTTTTTTAACTGAAGTATTGTTGATTTACAATGTTGTGTTAGTTTCAGGTATACAGCAGAGTGATTCAGTTATACATATATATTTTTTTATCATTCTTTTCCATTATAGTTATTACAAGATATTGAATATATCAATAGTTCCCCATGCTATACAGCAGGTCCTTGTTGTTTATCTATCTCATCAGTTTTTTAAACACATTTTTACATCTTGGCACAGAAGGATGTTCAAAAATCACCTTATATTTTCTCTGTCCTAGCCATGGAATCAACCATTTCTGTGTGTACTTATATATACTGAACATGATATGGGCACAAATTGTTTTTACATATGTATATGTGAAATTATCTGTTCATACTAATACTTCTAATTCCAGTTCAGAGCCCCAAGAGTCTTCCGCGAATCAGGAAGAGGGAAAAGAACAAGACAAAATGAGATCTGCCGTTTTGTTTGGGAAAAGTTGTCATTCATAGCAGCTTCTGTCTACATTTCATGGGACAGAATTGTGATACGTGGGCACATCAAAAAAAGATAAAGAAATCTTTTCTTTATGTGTGTGTGTGTGTGTGTGTGTGTAGATGAATGCAGTGCACACTTAAACAAAACTGGAATTCTGCTGGTTTTATTTTTTAAATTTTAATTAATTAATTAATTAATTTTTGTCCGTGTTGTGTGGCTTGTAGGATGTTAGTTCCATGACCAGGGTTTGAACCCGGGCCCACAGCAGTGAAAACACCAAGTCTTAACCATTGGACCACCAGGGAATCCCCCCATTCATTTTAAAAAAGGATAGAAATGAACATCAGATTGGCAGCTAGCAATGGTTGCTACACTATGACATATCAACTAGAAGGAAAACAACATGCAGGTTATTATGCTCTTAATCCTGGAATAACTACACTGCTTAACTCCTCATGCTTGAAGAGGAGATCATGATCCTTCTTTATTTCCAAATAATAGTACACTAACGCTCATTTTAAAATTTAAATATAAATACAGTGAAAACTTTGAAAATCTCAACTAAATATTATAGTGTTTATAAGGTAGCTAAAAAGATAATTATTTATTATAACATACTCCTTTGCCTGTACAAAGGCTGAGATCTAAATTTTATGTACTTAGCAAGTCCAGAAAGGTGTTTTGGATTGTGTCAGCATGACTTCTGATTCCTAGGTCATCCTAACCCTTGCCCATATTCATACCCAATTCTCATTTCATTTCTGGTTCTGCCTACTAGCTTTGTTCTGTCTCTTCCCAGCTTTTCCAAGCCTTAATTCATCAGCCTCTGAAGCAGACAATTATGCATAAAAGACACCCATTATTTTGAAGCACGGCTTCATTCCCAGAAGATCATATGGCTGATCTCAATCTGACCCATATAACTGCAAGCAAAAGAGATCATAATATTTCTATGGATAGAAAGAAGTATTTTATGCTTTCCCCTCATGAAATGTCTTACCATATGGCCTCTGAGGGTTACCACTGAATCTGACTTATGAGTTGGAGAATAAGATTTTAAAAACCAATGGGATAATGAAGTTACATGCCAGAGAGCCACTCTTCAGTCCGTGCGTGTAGACTTACAAACTGATCCTTGGTGGAACGCCATTTTTCAGTTAGAGAAAAATCACAACAAAGTTTCTTAGTCTGGGGTGAGAAGGAGCCAGGAGGAACTTGTCATATTATCTGAAATGACCCCATCAGTCATGTTCAGTCCCAAGTCATAATTTGTCCAATCCCCTCCCTAAACACATGTATATTGTAAGGAAGGAAACAGTGTGAAATAATGTGAAATGGATGGAAAAGCATTGCTCTGCTTTCTTTTCACTAGAAAAATAATTCCCTGTTGAGATTATTTTTGCTTTAAGAAAATTTTGAAGACATATGTCTCCTCTCCAATGTTCAGTTACAATTACTGTATATTCAGCTGTATACCCCAGAGTCAAACATTGAAACTCTAGTTTGCCTAGACATTTGCCATATATCTAACTAGCTTAGAGGTGACTTCATTAAAGACAGAAAATTTAGATCCACTGCACCATTATAACATTAAAAAAATTGTGACCTTAGACTAGTCCAAGATTTTCTTGGTTTTGCTTGCTTAAAGACTCCTTATAAAATAATATTTTCTAAATGCTTAAATTCAATGTAATTTTCATATTCATTGTCACACACGGATGTGACAATATTCCAGAAGAGTGTTTCCCAAGATGTGTTCTGTGGAACACTGCTTACACCAGATGCTCTGTAGAACTCAAGGATTCTGGAGACAAATAAATTTAGGAAATGCTGCAGACCATGTTCCTCAATTGGATATCCTTATTTGCAAAGTTCTAGAGAAAATTTTATGTTTGAATTAATCTAGCATTTGACCCCAGAGCTCTATGATCGTAAAGTATCTATATCCTTTAGGAGTAGTATTTTGCACAACAGCTTTTGCAAAACCCATGTGGAGAATTTAGGTGAAGCACTGAAATTAATCCCAATATAATGTTTTTAAGGCTTGTCATTCCTACCTTGGCTTAAACAGAGAACAAGTACATTTCTATAGCTAAATAGCTATCTAAAACATTTAGACATTTAAAAAATATGAGCCATTGAATTAAAAATTGAGCCATTGAAAAGCTTCAATAGAATTTTTAAATCATAATTTCTAGGAGTGTCATAAGTGTTCAAAATAAATGTTCCATATCCAATCTTGCCTTCTCAAATGATGACAACAAAACCTTAAATACCCAGCAAGTTCCATAAACGGAGAGAATGGAGGTTGATAAAGAGCAATGCAAATGTCGTTCTCAGCGTTGGCTATAGTGAAGTTTCTCTTTTGTGTGTTTTTGGACCAGTGATACACAAAGGTCTCAAGGGAACTATCTGGATTTTGAGTCTGTTGTAGAGTGACAGACATCTGGGGAGGCTTGGGGTGCCAGATTCCACATTAAATATATCTCAGGACCAAATCTGGCCAAGTCTCCTTTACACCAATTACCACACCCTCCTGATTCTTTGTCGTGGGCCCTCCTACCATCCCTTTAAAATTTCTTCACCCATCATCTGCCCACACAAGCTTAACTGCAAGAGTTTCCTCACTGCCGAGGACTCTTCTCAAACACAGCCTGCATTTTCTGTCCTGCCTCTCCCTTTCACCTGAAGCCATGGCTAAAATATATAGATGCTCCCCTCCCTGAGTTAATTGTGTCAAATCCAGACTCCACAATCTCGTTTTTAGGTGTCCACACTCATTAGCTCTCTCTCTCGCCCTACAACTAATCAACCTAATCTCTCATTGTTTTCCCAAACAGACCACCTCAATCTGCTCTATCCACCTCTTGCATATATACTGCCAATTCCTGACCCCCCCAGTGTTTGTAATTGTCCTTCTCTCTACCTCAGATGTTCTACTTACCACTATCATGCCGCTTGGCCCAGTTCAGCAGATGTTGTGTAGTGGAGCCCTGTCTAGTATTCATCCCCTTTCTTTTGATCATAGTGATCCAATTTTCTTTTGAGGCAGCCTCTCTTTTTTTATCCTTTTTTCATTGTGTTTTAGGAGAGCAGTCAGTCCCCAGTTCAGGAAGTTGTCATGGGATGATACTTGGCCAATAAGAGTCACCATGATTGGTTTGATTTAACATATGGTGCTTCTGATCCAATGAGAATTAGCCTCCAGACTCTTTATGGAATTATAGGGAGAGGTAATGTCCCCACCTATCTTTACTCCCCACCTTCAAATAGGCTTTGCTAACCCCCAAAATATAAGGCTACAGCTGCTGGTGAGCAACGTAACACCAAATTAAGACAATCTGTCTAAGCATGAAGCCCTCACAGAGAAAAAGCAGAGTCAAGAGGTGGAGAAATATTTGGATTCTTGTATCCAACTGTGCCCAGAAGTACCCCATGTACTTTTCAGTTACTTGAATCTTCTTTAATTAGGTTTCTGTCATTTGCAGCTGAAGGAGTACAAATTAATTCAAGCATCTACTTTGTAACAGGCCTATGCTAATTATTTTCATATCAGCAACTCACCCAAATGCTGTATTTTTAGACTTGACAACAATCCCATGCAGTAAGCATGATTACACGTAGTTAGAGACTGAATGTTGCAATGCCTTCATATACCATTTTTCTCCCTGTGCCTAGCTTTTCTAGTCTTTTCATTGATACATTCTTATATCTTGATTTTAAAATCTGTTTTCCAATATTTTGTTTAACCTTCATATTTATCAGTAACACAAAAAGACACAGATGTGGGAAGGATCAAAAATGTGTTATGTAATGCACACCTTCCTACATGGAGATGTTTTTGCTTATGCACTGGCTTATGCATTTTGCTGTTCAAACACATACACACCAGAACCTGATAACACTGTTAGCCTTGAGATGTCGTAAGCCTGAGTCTAACCAGGTCAGAGTGTATCACAAATAGAAAACCTACCATGTAAACAATTTTGGTCATTTTTAGCCCAGTGGAGGGAGCTGATTTGACATTAGAGACGCAGCTAGTGCCAGTAGAATACAGCATGTAAAATCACATTTCTCCTCCTTTATGCCTTATGCAAACCAAGGAAACTTGTTTTATTTTCAGTTTGGTAACAAAAAGGAACAAGGTGCTAATCTTTCAAATGAAGATGGAAATATTTTTCCTACTGACTGACTTTGCAACACTATTTCTAAGTGAACTGTCCTCAGGAAAGCGGCCCAGGATATAATTTTACTGTCACATAAAACATTGCATTGTATCTTAGTTGAATATATTTTATACTTAGACAGTTCCCTCTCTGTCTCTCTCTCTGTCTCAGTCTGTCTCTCAGCAGTTTAAATAAAAGGAATTTCTTGAAGTGAAACTTTTAATCTCCGGTGATGCCTGTGCTTTCTCAAACTGATAAATACATGCAACTTAACGATACCAAATGCTCATGGGCATTTAGCAGTCCTATCTCCTCCAGGCAAAGAAAACTGCTGGGTGTCATAAAGAAGAGGGGAAAAAAGAGAATAGAAACAAGTATAATAATAAAAGACTTACCTTTTTTTCTTCCTCAAAGAGATTTAAAAAAAAGCACCTTATGAACACTAGCTTACATAAAATAGAGGTGGAAGTGGGGAAAAAGAGAAAATAACTGCCTTCTTTGAAGTCATTTATATTTTATAATACGGGAAAATGATTCATGTGGGTTATTTTTATTTTTTAAGTGAAGTGGGGAGGGAAAAGGAACTTTGATGCAATATATATTAAATAAGATTTTCTTAATTTTTGAAGTTTTGCGTAATTTTTTCTTTCCTACTGGAGAAAAACTTGATCTGAGACAGAAGACCCAAATTGCTTTCCTTTCAGACTCACCTTTAATTTATGTTAACTTTCATTGGAACTGAACTATCAGGAATAATGAAATTTGCATTTCCTCTCATCATCCCCATATCTAAGTGTATAATAATTATTATATTATGTTGTCCTACAAATTTCTGTTCCCAGAAGTGATTACTGGATTACTGTCATCTTAAAAGTGTAATTCTAAGCGCGATGCCTTATTTTTAGAGAAGGAAAATCACTTCTCTATAAAACTACAATATGGGTAGAGATGTGGATGGTGAAATAATATGAAATGCATTATGGATAGGCTGGACTGTAATAAAGCCAGGGGGGCTTCTTATTCTGAAAAACAGTGGGAAGTCCAGCATAGATCAAAGCCTGGGTAATAGCCAACCCATTAATAGAGTAACCCACTGGGACCAGAGCGTAATGTAAGCTAATGTGAGGATGCTGCTCAAAGACCCAGTCCCTGTTTCCCGCTGCCTCCAGTAGGAAAAAGTCAAAATGAGCCTTCTTCCTTCATTACCAGATGACATCTGGCTAAACTTAAGAATCCTTCCAGTATTTAACAAATGTAGTGTGCTCAGTTTATCCCCATTTCCACATCCTTGAGGACTCAGAACTCATCTGGGGGGAAGGAGTTAACCCCATTTTGAGTTGGACGTTAAATGCGGTGCCTTTTGTCAATGACTGCCTCCACCTGAGTCGACCAAGGGCAGATGATTGCTCTTCTGGTTTCTTTTCATGAGAAGAGCTTAGGGGTCTTGCTTTCTAAAATTGTAAAGCTTTGGGGAGCACAACCTAACAAAATAAGCCCAGATTATTGAAAGGAAAGTATTGATAATTACTTAGGAATTGATCTGCTGCAAAAATTTTCTCTTTTTTTCTACACCATGTTGATTGTAGGAAAGGGTACAAAACACTTCCTAAGTCAAGTATCTTAGTGATCACTGTTAAAAGACTCAGAATCCCCATGTCATCAACTTCCAGGGAACAAATATTAATACATTTTATATGTGTGAAGGTAACTATAATTTACCTGGCAAATGACAATATTAATAATAATAGTAATAATAATGACAACAAATATGTTTGGAATATTTACCATGATCTAGGTGTTAGCTGTTAAATATCATCTCCCATGTTTTTCTAACAACTCTAATAGTAGGCCTTCCCATTTTCCTCTTATGTAAGGAAAATGAGGTCTGAAGAAGTTACGTAACCCAAGATCCCACAGCTCGTAAGTGTGGGACATGATTCAAACCCAAGTTGTCTGAAGATAAGTCCTTACAATTAATTCTTAAGTTAATCTGTTTTACAGTGTGGTTTTCATTACAAAGAGTAAAAATATCTGTATTCATTACAAAGAGTAAAAATATCTGTATGGGTGTCAGACATTTCAAGGAAATTGAAATTTTCTTCCTGTATTTTCAACTGATGATATATTTTAAACTCTGACCTCCAGAGCTATTTATGAAGGAGGATAGAGGGTGTTCCATTATTTCTTAAAGAATCACCATTCTAATTTCTGGCATTGGACTCAGACACAGTATTTCATTATAATGGGCAGGAGTGATGGATCGGTACTCACAGAATCGCTGTTTTCATTGAGAAGGGAAATAGAGTCCCCATTATGATCTTCTGACTACTCTTTGCATTAGAAACAGCCAGGTAAAAAGGTACTAAATTAGAGACAGGGTTGACTTGGAGAGATGGGCTTGCCTGGAAGCTGGAGGGGGACATGTTGTTCAGGTTCATTTTGGCATAATTCTGCTTGGTCTCCCCACACCCTGCTGGAGCTAAGTTTGGTTCAAGGGCAAGGAGAGCCTGTTGCATGTAAACATTCCTGTAGCTCGGTAGCTCTTAAACTGGAACATGCCTCAGTCACCTGGAGTCTGGTTATTACAGTGGCTGTTGCCCACTCCCAAAGTTTCTCATTCTGTAGGTCTGGGCTGGATGCCTAGAATTTGCATTTCTAACAGGTGGTATTAGAGGTTGGTCTGGGACCACACTTTGAGAACCACTGCTGAATGAGATGCTGTCTGTCTTGTGCACATAACCCCTTGGATCTCTTAACCATCTTCCTGCTCACCACTTGCCATCACCAAGAACCTGTTCTGTCTGAATATAGGGAGAGCTGGAACCCCACGGGGCCAACCTCAACCCATGGCCGATGGCACTGAGGTCAGGCTGCCTTGTCCTTTTTGCCCTGAGTCAGGTGGGACCTGCACTGAGTCCAGATTACCTTGCAGGATTGAGCGAAGTTTCCCGTCCATGGGACTTTGCTTGATATCACCTCATTCTTGGCTCCTTCATTCCCAATTCAGCTTCCTCACTCTCCTAGGTTTTTTGCGGGAACACTTTTTTTTTTTTTTTTTTTTGCGGTACGCGGGCCTCTCACTGTTGTGGCCTCTCCCGTTGCGGAGCACGGGCTCCGGACGCGCGGGCTCAGTGGCCATGGCTCACGGGCCCAGCCGCTCCGCAGCATGTGGGATCTTCCCGGACCAGGGCACAAACCTGCGTCCCCTGCATCGGCAGGCAGACTCTCAACCACTGTGCCACCGGGGAAGCCCGGGAACACTTTTTTAATACATTACTTTCTCGCAGATCTCCAGAGAACCCCATCACTTGTTCATGTTAGTTTTTTGGGGTGATGTAAGTCTAGGTATTAAAGGAAGAGACATAGCGAGCGAGAGTTATTCCTTCTCCCCAGCTCAGCCACTGCGATGGGTGGCAGTGGCAGTGGGGGTCCCCATGGGGTACCCAGGGTAATTGAAAAGCTACACGTAGACAGGCTGCATCTGCCCTGGCTCCTCCCCACATTTGCCAATCTGCAAGTGATTCCATTCTTGTGTCAGAATGTAAACTCCTTGGGGATTCTTTTTCACTGTTTTGTTAACTGTTATATATTTAGACCTTAGAAAAGCCCAGCACATAGAAGCCACTCAAATATCTGTTGAATGAATTCATTGTGAGATATCAAATAGTGAAAAGTGCTTTAAAAACAGAAGCCATTTTTTTGTGGTGAGTGCTCAAGGGTAGGAAATTTATATCATTGGGGATTTGTATCAAGTGCACATGTGGCCTTTTTCGCTCATCTCTAATCAACTTCAGTGCTATGGTGGGCATCAGAAATGGGATCTAAAACCCTGCAATGTGTAACTAAACAAAGCTTACAGCACTGGCTTTTTTTCTCCCCTTTGTTAAGCAGTCTCGAATGTGCACCGAAAAACAAGGTTTTGGTTTTTTAACCACTTTGCAATATTTGATACCAAAAATCTAATAGATACATGAACGCCTACTGGGTGCTAAGTGCTTCTGAGGTCTGGGAATATGGTAGTTACCAACAGGAGAGAAGGATCCCTAAGCTCAGGGAGTTTACATTCTGACGCAGAAATGAAACCACTCACAGGCTGACCAGTGTGACCTGCCTGTGTGTGAAGAAGGGGACAAAACTCATTTTAAAGCTCTAGGTAAAAAAAAAAAAAAAAAAAAAAAAAAAAAAAAAAAAAAAATCCATTAAAAATGTTTCTTCTTATTTCAAAATAAAGGCAGTTAAAGAAATAAAACTCATTTGTTTCCCTCAACACCCCCACCACCCCCAGGGCCTTGGTATTTACTCTTTCCTCTCCTCAAAATGACTTTCCAAACCTTCTCCTGGATTGCTCCTTCCTTTCATCCTAGTCATCCCTTTGGAAAGCTGTCCCTACCCACCAGCCCTGCATCGGGGAATCTCTCCCCACGCCGGCACCCATATCCACACACACTCCCTCTTTCACACTAACCTGTGCCTTTTTCTTCAAAGCACTTATCACTGTCTGAAGTTATGTGTTATTTATTTGGTCATTGGTTTATTCTGAGTGTTTGTCTTATTAATTGCTAGGAGTTCAGTTGTGGTACTCAATAAATAATGATATGCAGCAAAATGGATTTAAAATTTGAAAAAGATGATGTATATTAACTTTTTTGAAGTTAATGCTTTTGCACCCAATTATTTTATGATTGTTTTTTGATACGAATCACTCCTTTCTCTGTACATGGACAGGGCCATCTGTTCATTTACAGTTGTAATTTTGTCCACAGATGTTTGTTAAATTATAGACATGACCAAGAAGACATGGCAGAACTTGTTACCGTCCTTTGCCAATGGCCTTTTTAGCGTTCATTTTAGAGACTGGACCAGTTATTCAGCTTAGAAGCCCCCAGATACATCAAATTAATAGTCTATTGTGTTTCAAAGCAGATTTGTTATGCCGTGGAGGTTTTCTTTCAGAATGTGAGTTGTCTTTGAGCTCTGAGGAAACCTGCATGTCCCCTGTGCCATCAGGGCAAGGTATCTTGACGCTAAGTGCTAGAGATTATAAAAGAGTATTTCTGGAAAAGAAATTTATGTGTTCAGTATACACACTATGGCTGTGCTGCATACCTGCAGTTTCAGAAAATTCACTTGACCCGTTTTTTCACAGAATGGTTCCTCAAGCACATCACAGATTTTGGTCAAATTGTTTTTCACTACCAATCAGATGGACGGTAGGAATCAGATTAAGTGGTTTGTCCAATTTTTGGCGTTCTGTATATGTTGGCAATAGAAATCATGCCAGGCTAGACTTAGAATAGAATTTGCCATCTGTGATACATGTCCACCAATTATTTTTATTTAATTTGGAGTTGTCATCACTTTTAATAAATGGGAGGGCATCACAAAATTTTTAAACCTAATGGGGAATTTAAAGTACTTTGACTTTATCTTACACATGGTAGTGTATTTATGTCAAACCTAATCTCCCAATTCATCCCCCCCGCCCGTGTCCACACGTCCGTCCTCTACATCTGCATCTCTATTCCTGCCCTGGAAATAGGTTCATCTGTACTATTTTCCTAGATTTCACATACATGCGTTAGTATACAATATTTGTTTTTCTCCTTCTGACTTTCTTCACTCTGTATGACAGACTACCATGTGTAAAATAGATAGCTAGTGGGAACCTGCGGTATAGCACAGGGAGCTCAACTCAGTGCTCTGTGGTGACCTAGATGGGCAGGATGAGGGGGGCGGGATGGGAGGGAGGTCCAGGAGGGAGGGCATATATGTCTACATATAGCTGATTCACTTTATTATACAGCAGAAACTAACACAATATTGTAAAACAATTATACTCCAATAAAACATTATTAAAAAATACTTTGGCTTTATCAAAAAATGTACACTGCTTAATGGAAGTTTTGGTTGGTGGGCAGGTCATGGACATCTGTCACTTTTTCCTGCTCACATTCTATTTCCTATTCTAGAGCATCCCTTCAGTTTTTTCTTGTAGGCCCCCCGTCCCCAGTCCCACTCCATGTGCTCCAGGTGTGACTGACTCTAGTACTGTCTCCTCAGTCTCAAGGGGTGGGTCCATGACCAAGCCTGGCCAATCAGCATGTTCTAATCCAGACCTACAACATTTGGTTCAGGGACGGACAAGTAACTCAGTCTGATCCAGTGAGTCTAAATTTCACGGTGTTTGCAGAAGCTACTAAGAAAAAAACATGCCCATTGTATTAGACTTAGAGCTGTGAGGGTGTAAGTCTGGAGCATTAGTTGCCATAAGATAGAAGGAACTGGCTTGAAAGCAAATACAACAGAACAGAAAGGAGAATTAAAGATGGGGAGAGAGGGAGTGAGAATAAGCAAATGTGAGATAAACTTCTGATAAAAGTGTTTGAATTATCTACCCACACTGAATGGGAGGCCAACCCTCCTAGCCTTTTTCAATTATTTCATTTTTACTTTTGCTTAATCTAGCTTGATTTATATTCCTGTCATTTGAGCCTCCCAAGTTGCTAACTGGTAGATCTGAACACGCAAAACCCAAAGATAGCTATGTCATTCTTTAGATGTGTGGCGTGAGTTTGTCCTAGAGACCCAAAGTTTTTAGTTTAATTGCACACTCTGTAGGATCAACTTATGAATACAGTTTGTTATAGCTAAGCATGTCCATACTTCCTAAAGAAGATTCTAGGAGCCACATTTGACAAGAGCTTTGTGACATTTCTTGTTCGAAGATGGGGTGAAACCAATATCAGGGAAGCTCAAACCAAAAAGGTGTTTGTATTTTCACGTGCATTTCCAATTTATTTCTAGTCGAACTCTGAAGGAGAGAAGAGGCAGATCACCATATAATCTATCCAACTTCAATTTCAAAAGATGCTGCTGCTGATCAAAGGATACCTGTGAGTAGCCCATTTCCATAAAATGAATTTTGACAACTTTCCCCTAAATGTGTGTCTTACTTTAGCTTTTGATTTGAAAGGAAAAATGGAGGTTGGCCAGAAAGATAAATGAAAGTGATACTGACAGTGTTCGGGGCTGCAAACTGTCTGTATCTTAGAACTTCTGTAGTTCTCGAAGGCAGGCCTTCACTTAATTTTTTTTTTTTTTTTTTTTTTTTTTTGCGGTATGTGGGCCTCTCCCTGTTGTGGCCTCTCCTGTTGCGGAGCACAGGCTCTGGACGCGCAGGCTCAGCGGCCATGGCTCACGGGCCCAGCTGCTCCGTGGCATGTGGGATCTTCCTGGACCGGGGCACGAACCTGTGTCCCCTGCATCGGCAGGCGGACTCTCAACCACTGTGCCACCAGGGAAGCCCTCACCTAATATTTTTAATCTGGCATGTTCACCACTTCTCAAATCCATGGTTTCTCTAGAAGAACCTTTATATTTCCCCTGAGTGATGAATGTCTCAAAGGAAAGCCCCCATCCCCAATTTAATCTCAGAAAGGTCAAGGGGGCCGATCTCATTGTCTGGGCATCCTTTATGTATCTACAAAAATACACAAAATGTTCTTAGATGTGATTACCTAGAATTCCACGTGACTCTATGATTCAGATAAGAGTCTTGAGAGGCACTGGGTTGAGCAATCCACAAGATCAATATTTTTATACTGACACCAAGGTTTGCCTTCCTTTTATTAAGATAACACTCCAAATAGTAGCATATTAATTTCTTATTCTTTTAAAAATAGATCTCGATTATTTCCTTGACATCACCTGAAAGATATTCTTGGTTAGCTGGCTTATTATTTGTCACTTTCTCTCTGAAGTTCACAGCAAATTTGTCTTGATCATGTGAAAAGTCTGACTAGTTTGGGATCCAGCCCATAGAGACACTGCAGTTGCAAAGCAGGGCAGGACTACCATCATAAATTAAAAAATAAACAAATGGGCAGTGAATCAAATATAATTTTAATTTTTGAATAGTTTATATCTAGCCTGGTATTGAGTGAATTGTAAGTTATTTATGGTAAATTAGCTCAATAAATATTAAGCATTAGTTACACATCATAGAATCTATCTGTAGTACTTCAAATCAGTTTATTAACTTTAAATTTCCCACTTTTTGACATCTCTCCAAAATTCAGAACTTCTATTCTTTGAGGCTAAGTTCAGCTAACATAGAATTGATTAAAGTGACTGATCCCAAACCTTAACTCCTCCAAGGGTACAATAATTCTAATAGAAACTAGTGAACCCAAAGGAATATACAATATTTATGTATTCATTTCATTACTGGGTGTTTTAGTCATTTAAAGCTGGTCTTGCTCCAGAAGGGATTTAATACAGAGCTTCCAATAGAAAGGATAGACACCTTCTAGAATACATTGCCTGTCTATTCTTCACCCACCCACCCCACTTGTATTAGCTGTCTATCACTGCGTGTTGAAATATAGCAGCTTAGCACAACAAACGGGCATTATTACACAGTTTCTCTGGGTCAGGAATCTAGGCACAGCTTTGCTGACTGTCTCTCCTTCAGTGCCTCATAAGGCAGTAATCAAGGTGTCGGTTGGGGCTACAAATTTCTCAAGGCTGGACTAGGAGAGGATGTGCTTCCAAGTTCACGTCTTTGAAAATTCATCACCAAGCTGACTCTTGTGGCTCTTGGCAGGTCCCAAGTTCTCTTTTGTCTGTTAGCTGGAGTCATCCATTCCAGCCATGTGAGCCTCTTCATAGGGCTACCCACACTATGGAAACTTGTTTTCCCCAGAGACGGGGCTCAGAGAGGATGGAAGTCACCATCTTTCAGGAAGCTGGTTTTTGCAGTGGCATTCCATAACTTTTTCCATGCTGTATTTGTTAGAAGTGAATCAGCAGGTTCAGTCCGCACTGGAGACAAGAGAATTACACAAGGATGTGAAGACCAGGAGATGGGAGATCCCTGGGGACTATTTTAGAGGCTGCCGACCCCACGCACTAGTGAGAGATGAGCCTTGGAATCTGACAGGCCTGGGTTTTGTTCAACATCTAATGCTGATTAGCTATGTGATTTGGTCAAGTTTCTCAGCATTTCTCAGCCTTAGTTTCCTCATGTATTAAACATGGACACAAAAATTCTTCCCTCCTAAGCTTGTAATAGTAATTTTGTGCAGTAGTAACATCACACCAGAAGCCCCTTGTGCAATGCCTAGTACATAGTAAGGGCTCAGTAAAACATATTTTTGTCCTGCTTCTCTCTTTTCCTTAAAGTCACATAGCATCCATCAACCTTCTAACCTTGCTAGGTCTTCTGCATCCCATTAGTGAGAGCATAGATGCTTTGGTAATCCTGTCCAAGTTTGAATCCAGGTTTTCCCACTTCCACACTGTGTAAACAAGGGCAAATTCATGTCTTTAAGATGCAGTTTCCCCCATTATTAAATAGGGAAAGTAAGGATTAAATAAAATAAAATGTGTAATGAGTTTAGCATATGCCTGGCAGATGATAACTGATCAATATGTGGCAACTCCTATTTACATTAAAATTATTATTTGGTGAAAACTATTAAAGAAATCAGCCATTATTATGATAAGTGTGGGCCTTCGCCAAAGAATATTGAAAACATGCTTTGAGAAACTCACTCACACCCAGTATTTCTTTCTTTCTTCTCTGTCCCTCCCCAGTGTGCTGGTTCAGAAAGTGCTCGCTCTCTATGGAGCAGAGGGCTCCTTTTAAGAAAGCAATAATTTGACTAATTTGTGGGGAAAACATGGATGGGGAAACCAGACTTGGACCACAAACCAGGCGAAGGGAAGCAGAGAGAAATAGTGATTGTTCCCCAGGGAAATACAACGAGAACAGAGGAAGGAAATAATGTGAACAGAAAAGATTGTTCAAGATCACACAGCACTATAGAGACCCTTGTGGGCTGGCCAGAGAGAGACTGCATTGAAAAGCTATCCACTCTTCTTGGTAATCCCTAATTCTTTTTGAACTTTATGTCACTGTAGGATGAAAAAAACAAAACCCACCTCTGCCATGGTGACACTGTTCAGTTCCTATCCTCCGAGAAAAAGAATGTGAAATAGTGATTTGGAAAAAAAAATTGTAAATTATGTTCCTGGTTTCTTGTTTCATTCTTTTCCTCTCCACATTCTGACCCCTCAACCTTTTGCCCCATCCCATCTAAATGCTACCTACAAAAACATGCTTGTCTTAGAAAACACACTGATAAATTCACATGCATCCTTGAAAACAATTTTCCCACTTGTGGTACCCTGTCAGGCTTCTCCAAGGTCAGGACGAGACCTCGTGGTGCTCTGAAAATGGACTCGGTTAAACTGCCCTGTTTCAACCCATCTCCTGTAATGATCACCTGGAAGCCAGTCTGGAATTTTAAGGCCAATGATTCCTAGCCTGTGTCTGTCTTCGCTCAGGCTTGGAGACCAGGATGGGGTCATCTTTTGATTACCCAAGTTCACTGTCCCCTTATACACAGCAGGGACTGAGCTATTGAAAATGGGGCTCAGGAGGAAAGAGAGAGACAAAAGTGGATTTCTGTCAACCACACCAGGGAATCACCTTAAACGCAGAAAAATGTGGGTTAAGGTAGACTCTCAGGATAGTCTGTTAGTGACTTGCATGTTCACTGTACATCACACAACTCTGGGCACCGTAGTGGGTACGAGCAGGCACACAATTTATTGCTGTGCCTGAGTGAGCTTGTTTCTTTGAGTCTCTTTCTCAATGTGGAAGCTTCTGAATTGAATCAAGAAGGGTAATTACTGATTCCATCCCACTCATCCTTCCCTGTGTATGGGAGCTGGCTTTGAACTCTCAGCAACTGTATAAAATCAAAATGGAGGCAGTAGTAGAGGAGAGGTGGTTCACACACAGCCTCAGGAGTCATACTGTGGGTTTAAAACTGGCTCTTCCACTCCCTGGAAGTGGAGCCTTGGGTAAGTTTCCCCATTGTTCTCTGCCTTCGTTGTCTCATTTGTAATATGTGCATGCTAGCCAAAGAGCTGTGAGATTCATGTTTCAATCAAGCAGAAAGAACACTGCCTATGCATATTATTCTATAATTCTTTATTGTTCCATGAGAAAGGTCCAATCAATGTTACTTTCTGCTTTGTTTGGAACTTGAACCACAAATTTCATTTTGTGCCATCAATAAACACTTCAAAAGAATTTCTCCTTAGATATCATGAGCCCTTGGCAGAATTGAGTTTTAATAATTGTTGGATTTTTTTTGGCATTTACAACTATTTCCTGAACATTCTGATATTAATATATTTGGACTTGTTTCTGTCATAGTGAATTTTGTTTTTACATTGCTCTGGTCCCAATTTTTATAAGCTTCTACTTTTTCCAAAATGTTCCATTATTCCTTTATGTTATTATTCCAATGCTTTTTGTGTCTTGCATACTGGAAATTATAGATTCTGTTCCTATTCTAAATTTAATATCATAAATCCCTTGCAAATAACTAAAGGAATTTAAAATATTTAAACTCTGCTTACAACCTCACAAAAATATGCCTTTGTTCAGTATATTATTTTCATCATTTAATCCAATAAATTAGACATTATTATTATTCAGTATTGACAATGTTTGTTTAGCTATACACATCTTTGTCAATTTTTCCATTAATTATTTTCGCACCTCAGCTCTTCCTTCTGGGAGATAATTTAAAGCATAGTAAAGTATATAAAGTATACTCTTTAACATTTCCTGTAATAGAAACCTGTTTATTATAAAAGTTCCTTATTTTTGTTTACATAAAAATGATTTTATTTCAACTTCTCTTCTTGAAATATAATTTCAGTGGTATGAGCTATCCCAGTGGAGAGTTCGTTTCTTTTAGTTCTTCATTAGATTCTTGTTGCTGTAGAGAAGCTGTCAGAATAATTCTTTCCTTGACTTGGATCTGTCTTTTTACTCTGACTGCTAATAAGGTCTTCTCCCCATCTTTTAGTCTTCTCCAGGTTCACTACATTGTGTCTATGTGGGATTTCTTTCCATTTATTTTGCTCTGATATCTTTCATTGGTTCAGGAATACAGTGAATATTTTTCAAAATATTTTTACATAACTTCCCTCTATTCTATCTTTTTGGGACTCTGATTAAATGTACGTTAGACTCTCATTCTCTCCTCCACCTCTCTTAACCTCTGTTTCATAATGTTCACCTGTAGCCTGCATTTTGAGTAATTATTTCAGATTTTCCTGTTCAATAATTCCTTTTTTTTCAGTTATGCCTAATTTGCTGTGTAACCACTCCTTTTCTCCTCAACTTTAATTTTTTTTTTCAATTTTTAAAAACATGATTTTCTTCCTTTCCCTTCTAAATCTGCTTAACTATGTTTGATTCTCTTATGAATGTCCCTTGTCTTTCTGTTATTCCATATCTTTAATTTTTTGCTTTTTGCAAAGTTATTGTTATGGTATGTTTCATAATTCTATTAAGTGATACTCTTGGAGGCTGAATTTGCTGTCTATTTCTTGTACTCACATTTATTCTTGTGGTTTGTTCCTTTTCATATTTTGTCATCTTTGATTGTAAACTCTTGCATATTTGATCTTAAACTGTGGGAAACTTTGGGCTTAAATTGAGGATGTATTTTTCCATAGAGGATTAACATTTTTTCTTAACAGAAAATAGGACTCTTTACTCAGGTGAGACTTTAAAAACAAACAGACAAATCCTTTCAGGGTCCCCAGCTTAATTATGAAGTTTTGTATGTGGTTTTATCACATTGCTCTTGGCCAAATGCCCCATCATGGCATTTATGTTCACATTTTTCCCACAGTGCCCTCTGCATGTCTTTATTTTTGGCTTCAGTTTATGGTTTTTGTTCTATGAGAATATGTAACCACACTGCTGAGAGGACCTCCATGATCTTTCCAGTCAACACAACTCTAGTTCCTCATTTTGTTTTGTTTGTTTTTCTCTCTCTGTTTTCAATTTCAAAACCTGAAAATGGTAAGAGAGTCAAGGAAAAAAATGAAATTAACTTATGCTAAAGTGAATATGGTTAATAACTTAAACATCTGCTACTCACCTATTATTTGTTCATCCAGGCTTTTGGTAAATATTCGCTGAGTATCTCCTTTGTAGCAGGCGCTAACCTGGGTGCAGGATACACAGTGGCAAACAAAACAGATGTGGCCTGTTGTATAGGAAGATGGATCACAAGCCATAAGCTAAAAGAGTGTTCCTTCAGGAAATGGGGAAGGTTTAATTTGAAATTTCATTATGTAAAGAATTCCTACTGTGCCTGTAAGTAATAATCTCCATCATTTGTGCAGAATTTTGTGGTATAGAGACAAGGTCCTATAATGTTATTTTGAAGAAAGGCAATAAGTAATGGCCATAAGAATTAGAACATCTGGCCACATCTACCATTTTCTAGCTCTGAGATCTTTAGTCCAGCCCTTAATCTCTCTGATTCTCTTTTCATATCTGAACAATGAAGATAAAAATACCTATTTTACAGAGTTGCTGCAAGAATAGAATTAGATAAATAATGTGGTGTTATGTGATAACATGCAAAGGTATATGATATCCCTTTATTTTTTCCCCAGAGTTGTTCACATGCATGAGAATTTTACATTTAAGTAGTTGGGTCTAACCCACCTCTACCATCTCTGGCAAACCATAGCGAGAATATCATATGCTTTCATTGTAACAGTCACAGTGACTCAGAAATCTTATCTTCTTATCAGAACCATCTGATCCACTTGAATTTTCAAACTGAATAAAGAAATGAGAGGGAGCTTTAAAGATAAATGGACAAAGTTTAGGTAATCTAAGACAAAGAAATAATCCTTGATATGTGATTTTTACCATCTCCATTTCTTCCTGCAAACAAAACAGTAGCAAGAACAACAAAATAAAAGAATTAATTCAACTTAAGAAACAACATGGAATAACATGTTGCTTAAAAAAGACAGCTAAGCAGTATAGAAGGAAAAAATATAAATAAGATCCAGGTTTTTGTTTTTTCTTTTTAAATTTCCAACACCTAGCTTAGTATCTGGCATATCACAGGCACACAAAATTTGCTCATTGAGTAGAGTTAGAGTGAAGCAAATGGAAACCATTTCCAGTGAACATCTTTTATTTTACTTTATTTAAAAAATTTTTTTTTGCTTTTTAAGGCATCAGTTTAACACTCAATTTTGTTAAGAGCCTGGGGTTTGGATTGGGATACCTCTTAGGTGAAACATTGGTGTGTGAGTTAATACAAGTGATTTCCTATCTCTAAGTCTTTGTTTCCCCCTCAGTAGCTATACAAATGGTACCTCCTCATACACTTGTGAATTGAAGACAGATAATCCTATATCAAACAGACTTTCTTGGTCTTCTTGTCTTTCTTCTGTATTTACCACCAGCATCACCACAGTTATCATCACCATTGTTACTAATACCATATTTTCTATAATTAATAACTCTTTTCTCTTTGTGTATAAATAGTCAGGTATTTGACTATGATAGTATTTAGCTATGAGTGAGAATCTTTTTCTTAAGTATTCAAATTTTTGTGAACAAAGGAAAAGACACCTAGGATGGATTTGCCCTAAGAGTAAAGAGTAAAGAATAAAGATATGTCAGTTCTGCACCCTGGAATAGTTAGAAAGGCAGCAGTGCCCAATATTATTACTGTGGTTGAAGCCCCAAATCATTATGCTTGAGGAAAAACAGATAACATGCTTTAAGCCAATTTTCAAATTTTGTTTCATTGACTAGGGAACAGAAGAGCTAAGATTAAGAGATGGATTTTTTTCCCCTAGGCCATGTTAGGAAGGGAGAAGAGAGAGATGAAGCTGTTAAAAAGAAGAAAACCTTTGGGGAAAAAGACATTTTTATGAGGAATTCAATAACATATTTTTGCCGTGTTGTATATATTGTAATTTTTTTCCCTGCCTCCTCACAAAATCTTTAGTAAAATACTCATTTCTGGCACCTTATAGATTCTTATACACCTTGATCCCATTAATTTCCCTGTCTTTCCTATAATACTTTAATAAAGACTATAAGAATCTGGCAACATTTTAAAGTTAAGGCAATTTAAAATAATGTTAAGAATGAGAATATAATGAACTTGCAAGGGGAGGGAACGGAAAGGGGAGGTGGAACTCTGGAGAATTCAGAGAATCCTTGTGCTCAAAGGAAATAAACTCTGATGCCAGAATCCTAATAATGTTCTAGTAGAACCACCAAACTCTCAGCCTGAAATTTTAGTGTTAAAAGGCTGTGTTTGCCTCCTCTCATTCCTCTATCCTCCCATGCCCAACCTAAAATGCATTTCAAGACATTATCAGACATTATTTCTTACATCTATTACTTCATTGTATTTAAAAACTATTATTAAAAATAATAATAAATAAATAAATAATAAAAACTATTATTATCCCCATACTATAGATGAGAAAAGAAACTGGGTCTTAGAGAAGATAAGTAATTTTCCCAAATTTAGAGCTGGGATTCCAGCCAGGCCAGTCAATTCCAAACCCCTTAAATACCATATTTTAGTGTTTCTCGGTTTCTCCATTCAACCATAAAGGGAAAAGGATGAATTTTAAAGCAAACAGAAGAGAGGGATTTTTAATGCCTAAGGTAAAGGAGTAGGCACAAATGTCTGGCAAGTTTATAGTATGACTTTGTGGAAATAGATGTAATTTGAAATGCAATTAAAAGAACCCGTGAATGAAATGAGAAGAGAATGGGAAGTGATGCCTTCTGCAGAACACCGGTTGTGCAAAACAATGTGACGGATAAATGCCCATCTGATAAAGAGGTTTTAATTAAACTAAATAATTTATTATCCATTATACTTCAGTGAATTAAAAAGAATATAATCTAAGATGTTTTATTTCTCTGAAACAGGACTGTATACCATAAATTCAGCACACTGTGTGTTCTCAAGCAAGAAAATGTCCAGATTAATAAAATATAGGAGCAATAATAATTAATTTCCGTTATATTTTAACCCTTGGCACATTCATCCAAATACTTTCCTCCAGGCAGAGCTAGACATTGCTTTTTCTTGGAAGGAGACTGCATGAAAACAAGTTATTTATGGGGAAATTTAAAAAATTAAATATGGACTAGTAACATAATTAATTCTATGAGAGAGATATGAACTCTGTGTTTCATGTATATGCATATGCACACTCCCTTATATATATGAGATTACTGATACATAATTCATATATATATACACATATAACCACACACATATTATTCACATATTTATGTAGATAAATGAACATATATAAATATATAGACTCAACAAAGCCACATGTGCTATTTCAGTTTTATCCACCTTTATTTTTAAATGCTTAAATATTTTAATTGTTAGATATTAAATAAAAGGCATATACAAAAAAAGACGTAAGTGAAATGTGAAAGGTTAATTAAAAGAAAACAAATACTGAAATTTTTCTTCCTAATTTCTCTCCTTGCCATTCCTCTCTATAAAGAAAACCATTATTAATAACTTCTTGGGATTCATTCAGAAAAAACAGTGTTCAAGCCAGTATATAGTGTTATATGTATTCTTATTTCTGTATATTCTTTTAAATGCTCATAAATGAGGTCATACCACATATATTGTTTTGAGCCTTGCTTTTTTCACTTAAACCTTTCTCACATCAACACCCATAAAATACAGCTTGTTCTTTTTAACAATTTATTATTATTTTCTAGGAATATAAACTCTATATATGTCTTCTGTTGATGAATACTTTATTTTAAATAATTTCCCAGATATTTGTTGTTAAAACAGTGCTATGCAGCACATCCTTATGAGATTTATTAATAATAATTTCAAGCAGTAGAATTTTTGAATGGTAAGATATGGGCATTTGAAAATTTAATCATTATTGCGAACTTGCCATCCAGAAAGTGTTTACCAATTTATACCCACTGACACTATTTTCCTATACTTTAACCAATACTGGGTATATCATCACTATTTAACAAGACAATTATTTAATCAAGCCGAGTATTGCAAACTTTTATAAGAATATTCACAACAGTTTTTATTTAAAAAGAGAGCCACTTTTAAGTACTTGAAAGAAGAAAAAAATTTGAGAAATTGATATTCATAGTTTTTCAGGATTATAGGATTCTTGTGAGTATAAGCATAAACACAAAGTGTAATTAATTAGTATCTCAGCTAGATAAATGGCTAATGGGAGAAAAGATCATTTTTAAATGTATTTAAAGCATTCTTTTCTAATAATGAAAACCACTCTAGGTCATTATTTAAATAGAGAAAATACAAAAAAAAAAGCACAGCAAAAGTGAGAAACATTCTTAATTCTATCTTTAGGGGTGTATATTTTTGAAAGAATGAAACTATATCCTTTCCTTGCTTCATAATTTTTTATATATCTTTCATTTTTCTTTTTCCCTATGTCAGACCCTATCTATCTGTCTATCTACCTAGGCAAAAGAGACACATAACGCACATAGCACACATTCATGTATGTGTGTGTGTGCGTTTATATATATATATATAACATACACTTACATAGATTAAAGGATAATAAGATAGTAAGATCTGATTTTTCTTTTGAATCATCATTTCCAAGTGTACTCTGTTTTTTCTGCTTAATTTAGACACCCAAATCTTCAAGTTGTATCTTTAAATCCAATTCAGGTAAAATGAAGGGTAACACGGTTACTTCTGAGATGTGGACTTTGTGTCCCTTCTTCCTCGGCCTTTATTTTAGGAACATGCTCTTCTCCAGCTCTTGCTAACGACTCATCAGAAGTACTAGGGCATCTTCATCAAAGAAAAGAGGATCTGCTCAAATAAGAATCCCACAAAGCATGCCTATTTATGTCAGTTAATATGGCTTTTCCTAGCTTATAAACATGTACAGTGATATTCCTTAAAATGCAGCACCTGCCTTTTGACTCCAATTCCCTCTCCGTTCCTTGCCTGATAGTAGATACATTATAAAGAAGGATTTTGGAACTCTTTATGTTTATTTCCTCACTTCTCTACACAATTTCAACTTCTTTCTATTCATTTCACAATTGCATGATTGTCATTATAATGAAACCAGTTTAACCTCTGTTCTAAAGTCTTTTGCTTCACTTTTTTCAAAATGTCCTGCTCTGGGGAGCTTAGAAAATTCTCAAGACTATTTCCAAGATAACCTGCTGGTTTGACCTGCCACATTTGTTGTTAAATATAAGGTAGAAATACCCTTCCCTACTGAGAGGGAACTAGAGGAAGGGTAACTATTTCACATTTTTTTATGGAAAGTTGCCTTTTAAATTTGTAATATGGGAGTTGGAACAATGCATAGGTAGGAACAGAGGACCTTCAGGTGAGTGGTAAAATATGTCATTTGTAAACAGGAACGATTATTTCTGAAGAGTAAATAAGAGCTCGTGCCCTCACAGATGTTATAGTAACAGACCGACAGATGGTACAGTTGCAGAAAGGAGCTTTGCTACTGGAGAATTTGGGTCACATGATTCCCATGCTTATGGGCCCCCCACCCTTTTTCCAACTCACAGATGTAAGGAAAGAGGTGAGCAAAGAGGGTCTGTATTCTGTCTTGTTTACTTCATCCCTTGGTTGCTCAGAAAGTCAGAGAGTTTACTTCAAAGACTGAAGATGCAAACATGAGGGCTTCTAACTTCCATGTTTGGAGAACAGATTACACCATCAACGTGCAATCTATTCAGAATCTTTGCAAACATGGATTTAGGCTTAGAGGATAAGATATATGAAAAAGATACCAAAATTTAACTTAGATTTGTTTTGCTTTACTTTTCATCTTAATATAAAAAATAAGTTGTATATGAATGCAATTTTGTCATTAAGATTCAAATATTGCTGTATATGGACATAGACAAACATGTGATCTAACATCCAAAGTCCACACTTCTGAACTCTCCCCTCCACCCCAAGTAACCACTGTTAATGTCTCTGAAGTGCCTGTCACTCTTCTTTTATGCATATACACGGAGGAAGAAGATTGAGATACACACACACACATCTTACATGGGATTACATTATAAACAATTCTCTGCAGCTTGTTTTGTCTTGAAAATCTGTTCAAATTAGTACCTACAGGTCAATCTCACCAGTTGCAAAAGCTCTGTGGAGTTCTGGAGGACAGACATTCTGTAATTGTTTAACAATGTCTCTGTAAATGGACATTTAGGCTGTTTCCAGCGTTTCACTATTTTAAATGGTGCTGTAATAATAACTGTGTGCCTTGAGACAAGTCACTTCATATCTGTGTGTCCAGTTTCCTTGTCTATGCCATGAAGATATAGCAGTGCCCACTTCAAACATTCATAATAATATCTACATTTAATGCTCAGAAATGTTATTTTTTATTCCCATGATGCTGATGATCCCTCTTCGCACACCTGTGCTATATGCCTTAGGAGTGATTTTCAGAAGCAGTTTTGTTGTGGGAAGAATTTGCAAACAGATTTTCTTAGTTACTGCCACATGGCTTTCCAAAAGGGCTTTACTGTTTACCGTGGCTCATTTGTATCAGAATAGCTGGTTTACACGTATTTGCTAATGCTGAACATTTTCAATCTTTTTTTTTTTTGCCAACTTGTTGGTAAAACATCCCAATTGTTGCTTTATTTTATATTATTTTAATTATGTATAAAATAGGTTTTTTTTCTTTTTTTACATTTTCAATTTCTTCAGTGAATAAATATTAAATCAGTGTCGGGTAGCTAGTAGATGCTTGGAAGTGGACCCTTCAGAAACTTGGAAAGATGGAAATAGGGCTGTTATTCCAGAGCACATGTGCCCTAGCTGTCTTCTACCAGATGAGGATGAGGGCTTGTTGAATTTGCCTGAAGCACCAGGAAAGCTGAAATTAGTAGAAATCTTTTTCTGGACTCTCTTATCTATTCAGTTGATCTATTTGTCTATTCCTTCACCAATATTACACTGCTTGCTTTAACATTACTTTATAAAATGTGAGGAGGTCTGAGAAGAATGAGTCTTCCTCTATTCTTTCTACTTTTCAAATTATATTTACTGTTTTTTTAAAAATTTTGACTTTGCAATCAGCTTAAAATGTTCAAAAACTAGTCTATTGTGATGTTTATTGGAATGACTTTGAATATATAGTTTGGTGAGATAACTGATATTGATTAAGTAGTGAGCTATCTGCTAGTGGGAAGCAGCCGCATGGCACAGGGATATTGGCTCGGTGCTTTGTGACCGCCTGGAGGGGTGGGATAGGGAGGGTGGGAGGGAGAGAGACGCAAGAGGGAAGACATATGGGAACATATGTATATGTATAACTGATTCACTTTGTTATAAAGCAGAAACTAACACACCATTGTAAAGCAATTATACCCCAATAAAGATGTTAAAAAAAAAAAAGACCTGAAAAAAAAAAATAGTGAGCTATCTCACATAAACACATGGATTTTCTTTCTGCTTATTCAGGTATCTTCTTAGTAAAGTTTTATAGTTTTCTTCTCATTCGTATAGCACAGTACAGTGCTTGCAAGACTTTATATATGTATTAATATATTTATTTTACTAAGGCAATTGTTTTCTTTGCCTTTTCTAATTGTTTATTGCCGAAGTGTGCAAAAATTTACAGAGGTTGTATATTAGCTCACCTTCCTGAGCTCATTAATTGGAATAGTCTTTCAATTTCTTTTATGTCAAATTAGACAAACATTTCATCTGCAAAAGTGATACCTTTGCCTTTTATTTTTCAAGTTTTATCTTTTATTTATTTTTCTTCCCTTATTGCACTTACTTTATTTTATTTTTTTTAATAGATGTTTTTTGGAGTATAATTGCTTTACAATACTGTGTTAGTTTCTGTTGTACAACAAAGTGAATCAGCCATATGCATACATATATCCCCATATCCCCTTCCTCTTGAGCCTTCCTCCCACCCTCCCTATCCCACCCCTCTAGGTCATCGCAAAGCACTGAGTTGATCTCCCTATGCTATGTTGCTGCCTCCCACTAACTAACTGTTTTACATTTGGTAGTGTATATATGTCAGTGCTACTCTCACTTCACCCCAGCTTACCCCTCCCACCCTGTGTACTCAAGTCCGTTCTCTATGTTTATGTCTTTATTCCTGCCCTGCCACTAGTTTCATCAGTACCATTTCTTTTTTTTTTTTTTAAGATTCCATATATATGCATTAGCATACAGTATATTTGTTTTTCTCTTTCTGACTTATGACAGATTATAGGTCCATCCACTTCACTACAAATAACTCAATTTCGTTTCTTTTTTTTTTTTTTAACATCTTTATTGGAGTATAGTTGCTTTACAATGGTGTGTTAGTTTCTGCTTTATAACAAAGTGAATCAGTTATACATATACACATGTTCCCATTTCTCTTCCCTCTTGCGTCTCCCTCCCTCCCACCCTCCCTATCCCACCCCTCTAGGCGGTCACAAAGCACCGAGCTGATCTCCCTGTGCTACGCGGCTGCTTCCTACTAGCTATCCACTTTACGCTTGTTAGTGTATATATGTCCATGCCACTCTCTCACCTCGTCACAGCCTCCCCCTCCCCCTCCTCATATCCTCAAGTCCATGCTCTAGTAGGTCTGTGTCTTTATTCCCGTCTTACCCCTAGGTTCTTCATGACCTTTTTTTTCCTTAGATTCCATATATGTAAGTTAGCATACGGTATTTGTTTTTCTGTTTCTGACTTACTTCACTCTGTATGACAGACTCTAGGTCCATCCACCTCACCACAAATAACTCAATTTCGTTTCCTTTTATGGCTGAGTAATATTCCATTGTATATATGTGCCACATCTTCTTTATCCATTCATCTGTTGATGGACACTTAGGTTGCTTCCAAGTCCTGACTATTGTAAATAGAGCTGCAATGAACATTGTGGTACATGACTATTTTTGAATTATGGTTCAGGGTATATACTCAGGGTATATGCCCAGTAGTGGGATTGCTGGGTCATATCATAGTTCTATTTTTAGTTTTTTAAGGAACCTCCATACTGTTCTCCATAGTGGTTGTATCATTTTACATTCCTACCAACAGTGCAGGAGGGTTCCCTTTTCACCCTTTCCAGAATTTATTGTTTTTAGATTTTTTGATAATGGCCATTCTGACTCATGTGAGGTGATATGTCATTGTAGTTTTGATTTACATTTCTCTAATAATTAGTGATGTTGAGCATCTTTTCATGTGCCTCTTGACCATCTGTATGTCTTCATTGGTGAAATGTCTATTTAGGTCTTCTGCCAGTTTTTTATTGGATTGTTTGTTTTTTTGATATTGAGATCCATGAGCTGTTTGTATATTTTGGAGATTAATCCTTTGTTGTTTCATTTGCAAATATTTTCTCCTATTCTGAGGGTTGTCTTTTCATCTTGTTTATGGTTTCCTTTGTTTTGCAAAACCTTTTAGGTTTCATTAGGTCCCATTTGTTTATTTTTGTTTTATTTTCATTACTCTAGGAGGTGGGTCAAAAAAGATCTTGCTGTGGTTTATGTCAAAGAGTGTTTTTCCTACGTTTTCCTCTAAGAATTTGATAGGGTCTGCTTTTTATAGGGTCTGGTGTCAGTTGTGAGTTTTCTTGAATCATTTCTAATTTTACTGATTTGCGTCATCTCCCTTTTTTTCTTGATGAGTCTGGCTAAGGGTTTATCAATTTTGTTTATCATCTCAAAGAACCAGTTTTTAGTTTTATTGATCTTTGCTATTGTTTTCTTCATTTCTATTTCATTTAATTCTGCTAAGATATTTATGATTTTTTTCCTTCTATTGACTTTGGATTTTCTTTGTTCTTTCCCTAGTTGCTTTAGGTGTAGTGTTTGATTGTTTATTTGAGATTTTTCTTGTTTCTTGAGGTGAGGTTGAATCGCTATAAACTTCCCTCTTAGAACTGCTTTTGTTGTGTCCCGTAGGTTTTGGGTCGTCGTGTTTTCATTGTCATTTTTTCCTATGTATATTTTAATTTCTTCTTTGATTTTTTCAGTAACCTCTTGGTTATTTAGTAGCGCACTGTTTAGCCTCCATGTATTTTTGTTTTTTACATTTTTTCCCCCTGTAATTGATTTACAATCTCATAATGTTGTGGTCAGAAAAGATGCTTGATACAATTTCAATTTTCTTAAATTTTCTGAGACTTGATTTGTGAACCAAGATGTGATCTATCCTGGAGAATAGAGTTCCATGAGCACTTGAGAAGCACTTGAGAAGAAAGTGTATTCTGCCACTTTCAGGTGGAATGTTCTATAAATATCAATTAAATCTATCTGTTCTATCGTGTCATTTAAAGCTTGTGTTTCCTTGTTGCTTATTTTCTGTTTGGATGATTTGTCCATTGGTTTAAGTGGGGTGTTAAAGTCCCCTACTATTATTGTATTACTGTCAATTTCCCCTTTCATGGTTGTTAGCATTTGCCTTATGTATTGAGGTGCTTCTATGTTGGGTACATAAATATTTATAATTGTTATATCTTCTTCTTGGATTGATCCCTTGATCATTAGGTAGTGTCCTTCCTTATCTCTTGTAACAGTCTTTATTTTAATGTCTATTTTATCTGATACAAGTATTGCTACTCCAGCTTTTTTTCATTTCCATTTGCATGGAATATCTTTTTCCATCCCCTCATTTTCATTCTGTATGTGTCCTAGGTCTGAAGTGGGTCTCTTGTAGACAGCATATATATAGGTCTTATTTTTGTATCCATTCAGCCAGTCTGCATCTTTTGGTTGGGGCATTTAATCCATTTACATTCAAGGTTGTTATCGATATGTATATTCCTACTACCATTTTCTTAATTGTTTTGGGTTTGTTTTTGTGGGTCTTTTTCTTCTCTTGTGTTTCCTGCCTTGAAAAGTTTCTTTAGCATTTGTTGTAAAGCTGGTTTGGTAATGCTGAATTCTCTTAGCTTTTGCTTGTCTGAAAAGCTTGATTTCTCCATCGAATCTGAATGAGATCCTTGCTGGGTAGAGTAATCTTGATTGTAGGTTTTTCTCTTTCATCACTTTAAGTATATCCTGCCACTCCCTTCTGGCCTGCAGAGTTTCTGCTGAAAAATCAGCTGATAAGCTTATGGGGATTCCTTTGTATGTCATTTTTTGTTTTTCCCTTGCTGTTTTTAATATTTTTTCTTTGCATTAAATTTTTGTTAGTTTGATTAATATGTGTCTTGCTGTGTTTCTCCTAGTTTCTCCTAGTTTCTCCTGGTTTATCTCCTAGGGTATGGCGCTCTCTGTGCTTTCTGGACTTGGGTGACTATTTCCTTTCCCATGTTAGGGAAGTTTTCCAGTATAATCTCTTCAAATATTTTCTCAGACCCTTTCTTTTGCTTTTCTTCTTCTGGGATCCCTATAATTCGAATGTTGATGCGTTTAGTGTTGTCCCAGAGGTCTCTGAGATTGTCTTCAATTCTTTCTTTTTCTTTTTTTTTTTAACATCTTTATTGGAGTATAATTGCTTTACAATGGTGTGTTAGTTTCTGCTTTGTAACAAAGTGAATCAGTTATACATATACATATGTTCCCATATCTCTTCCCTCTTGTGTCTCCCTCCCTCCCACCCTCCTTATTCAATTCTTTTCATTGTTTTTTTCTTTATTCTGCTCCTCGGCAGTTATTTCCACCAGTTTGTCTTCCAGATCACTTGTTCGTTCTTCTGCCTCAGTTTTTCTGTTTGATTCCTTCTAGTGTATGTTTCATTTCAGTTATTGTGTTGTTCATCTCTGTTTGTTCTTTAGTTCTTCTAGATCTTTGTTAAACATTGCTTGTATTTTCTCAATCCATGCCTCCATTCTATTTCTGAGATTCTTGATCATCTTTACTATCATTACTCTGAATTCTTTTTCAGGTAGATTTCCTATTTCCTCTTCATTTATTTGGTCTTGTAGGTTTTTACCTTGCTCCTTCATCTGTGATGTATTTTTTTGCTGTCTCATTTGTTTTTGTTTTTTTTTGTTGTTGTTGAGTGGGATTGTGTTCCTGTCTTACTGGTTGTTTGGCCTGAGGCTTCCAACACTGGAGTTCGTAGGCTGTTGTGTAGAGCTGGGTCTTGGTGCCAAGATGAGGACCTCAGGGAGACCTCACTCTGATGAATATTCCCTGGGGTCTGAGGTTCTCTGTTAGTCCAATGGTTCAGACTCAGAGCTGACACCGCAGGAGCTTCGGCCCAAACCCCAGCAGTTCACTTGGGTTCCTCCCATCTCCTTGGGCCTCAAGGTCCCCCACCAGCGTCCAGCAGGCACCCTAGTTGTGGGGAGACACGAACTCTCCATCTTCCCACACCACCATCTTGATCCGTCCCCTGCACTTACTTTAGACCTTTGAAAAAACTGATTATCTTGAAATATAACACATATAGGCAAAATCTATGTAACTAAGCCTCTGGCTAATAAGCCCAATGAGTTCCAGCATCTGAGACCCAAATATGCCCGTCCCCAATAGCTAGCTCTTTGTGTCTCCCAAAGGAAGACCATTATCATGACCTTTATATAGTGGCATGCTGATAAATGTTTAACAACCCTTTCTCCAGGAAAAAGAATGAAAACCTAAAAGCAAACACTCATATGAGCAGTGTTTGCTGATATCCATAATATAAATATTCCAGCATTGCTCATTTCAAGCTAGAAACACAGACTAGGGGTGAGATGCTCCAAGCAGCTCTCATGATGTAGCCTAGGCTATCACCAGCATACCACTACATTTATGGTAATGGCTTCCTTTCAGTTATTCATGCTTTTACTGCTTAAGTATACACTCCTAAAAACCCAAAGTTTAGTTGAGTCCTTTTTCCTTTACAAAAATTAGAATAATTTTTTTGCTTAATATTATGTGCATGTATTTCATCAGTGCTGTCTTGAGTAAGTATTGTATGATCACTTTCATAGCTATATATATAGTACCAGAGTGCAATGATATCTCAATTCACTTGGACATTTGAATTGTTTCTAGTTTGAGGCTGTTAAAAATAATAATGAACATTCTCTTGGGGCTATACTTCTGACTGGTATTTCTAAATAGTAGGATAAGTGTATTTTCAACTTTAATGGATGATGCAAAATTATTCTACATATTTATGTATTTAATGTATGCAACTTGACATCTTTGGAGATAAGTATACTCCTGTGGAACCATTACTACTATCAATGACATACACATCACCTATGAAAGTTTCCTCCCTCCCTCTTTATTTATTTACTTCTTTGTGGTAAGAATACTTAACATAAGATCTACCCTCTTAGAGAATTATTAAGAACACAGTACAGTATTATTAACTATAGGCACTATGGTGTGCAGTAGACTTATTCATCTTGCTTAACTGAAACTTTTTACCCTGTCAGTCTATTTTGTATTAGGCTTTATAGAGATTATATAATGATAGTTCATTGTGTTTTAAAGTTCACTTCCTGATTACTAATTGTATATATATTTTTTCTTTTCTTTTCTTTCTTTTTTCTGGCCATTTGGAGTCCCTCTGTTTCTGAACTGCCTGTTACTCTCTTCCATGTTTCTACTGGGTTGTCTTCTTACTTATTGGTTTGTAGGAGGTATTTTTCACATAACCTGGATATGAGCCCTTTGACCCTTAAACAAATTGCCAATAACTTTTCCTTCTGAATAGCTTGACTTTTAAATGCTGTGCCTTTTCATGAATGTACATTCTTAACTCTCCCTTAACAGTTTGTGCTTGTTGTATTCCTTTTAATAAATCTATTCTCAATCAAAACAGGAAAACTCTCAGTGAAATCTGACTCTGAAGTATGGGAAATTAGTAGTATGTGACTAGTGGATTTCAAAATTGTTATGGATTAGTAACTACTATTTATTTACCATTATTCCCCATTTTCGATGGGAATATATATTGTTATTTTGTTCTGTCACATCATTGTATTTTGGGTGTGTGAGACACAGACACTTTTTTAGTTAACAGATCTCTGGATCAAGAGAATCTGCACCTATGGAAATTCATTTTATCTGTACTGAATTTAGATGACATCCTGGACATCAAGATTGAGCCTGAGCCTGATTCTGTAATAGAGATGAGCCTATTGGAAGTTCTGGGTATTAGTATATTTGGTTTGTGGGAGGGATGTGAATAATTTTTGGTCAAAGGGATTACTGTGTTAGACTGTTTAATGCCCATAAATTCCTCCTGAGTTTCTATGCAATGTGATTTTGCTGCTCCTGTATCCAAAGTCATCCTTTTGTCCATAACCTTGACTTGGAGTTTGGTCATGTGACATGATTTAGCAAATGAGCTACCAGTAAATTTGACACAGATACAATGTTTTGGAAATTAGAGCTTGTCCTCTTGCAAGCCAGCTGTTGTGTAACAAAGCCTATGCTATTTGTTGGTGAAGACATGTGGAGAAGAGGTGCTGGGGAATGAGGAACCTCCTGGAGGAGGACCCAAGTTTCTAGCTAATAGCCATCATCAACTGGCAGACATAGTAGTGATGCCAAGCTTCCTGCTGAACACAGGCAGTGAGAAACCCCAGAAGATGCTGTGTGGAATAAAATAAACACACAGCTGTGCTCATCCAAAACATAGTCATGAAATTATGCATTATTTTTGTTTTAAGTCACTAATTTTGAATTCATCTGTTACACAGCAGTAGCTACTGATACATGTACCATTTTTGAAATTAAGAAGACTCTATCATTGGCTAATAATTCTCTTTAAACAGTTAACAAAATGATTTCAATTCAAAACAACCTTTCAAGGAATGTTTGGTACTCAAGAAAATTTTTCTAAAGTCCATGTGAAAGAATGGACATTGGAGAATATCCATATGTGAGAACTAATAACCTATAAGTGTATTGCACAAAGTTGTGCTGATGTTACATCTAATCATATGTATAAATCTGTATTTATGTCCTAAAACATATAAAACTTGAAACATTTCTTGATTTCAAAAATGTACCATAAAAGCTTTACAGACAAGCAAAAGTTAAGAGAATTCAGCACCACCAAACTGGCTTTATAACAAATGCTAAAGGAACTTCTTTAGGCAGGAAACACAAGAGGAGGGAAAGACCTACAATAACAAAACCAAAACAATTAAGGAAATGGTAACAGGAACATACATATTGATAATAACCTTAAATGTAAATGGATTAAATGCTCCAGCCAAAGGACATAGACTGGCTGAATGGATACAAAAATAAGACCCATATATATGCTATCTACAAGAGACCCACTTCAGACCTAGGGACACATACAGACTGAAAGTGAGGGGATGGAGAAAGATATTCCATGCAAATGGAACTCAAAAGAAGCTGGAGTAGCAATTCTCATATCAGACAAAGTAGACTTTAAAGACTATTACAAGAGACAAAGGAGGACACTAGATAATGATCAAGGGATTGATCCAAGACGAAGATATAACAATTGTAAATATTTATGCACTCGACATAGGAGCACTTCAATACATAAGGCAAATGCTAACAGCCATAAAAGGGGAAATCAACAGTAACACAATAATAGTAGGGAACTTTAACACCCCACTTGCACCAATGGACAGATCATCCAAAATCAAAATAAATAAGGAAACACAAGCTTTATATGACACATTAATTGATATTTACAGGACATTCCATCCAAAAACAACAGAATACACTTTCTTCTCAAGTGCTCATGGAATATTCTCCAGAATAGACCATATCTTGGGTCACAAATCAAACCTTGGTAAACTTAAGAAAATTGAAGTCATATCATGTATCTTTTCTGACCACAATGCTATGAAGCTAGATATTCAATTACAGGAAAATATCTGTAAAAAATACAAACACATGGAGGGTAAACGATACACTACTAAATAACCAAGAGATCACTGAAGAAATCAAAGAAGAAATCAAAAAATACCTAGAAACAAATGACAATGAAAACATAACGACCCAAAACCTATGGGATGCAGCAAAAGCAGTTCTAAGAGGGAAGTTTATAGCAATACAGTCCCACCTCAAGAAACAAGAAACATCTCAGATAAACAACCTAACCTTACAGCTAAAGCAATTAGAGAAAGAAGAACAGAAAAACGCCGAAGTTAGCAGAAGGAAAGAAATAATAAAGATCAGATCAGAAATAAATGAAAAAGAAATGAAGAAAACGATACCAAGATCAATAAAAGTAAAAGCTGGTTCTTTGAGAAGATAAACAAAATTGATAAACCATTAGCCAGACTCATCAAGAAAAAAAGGGAGAAGACTCAATTCAATAGAATTAGAAATGAAAAAAGGAGAAGTAACAACTGACACTGCAGAAGTACAAAAGATCATGAGAGATTACTACAAGCAACTCTATGCCAATAAAATGGACAACCTGGAAGAAATGAACAAATTCTTAGAAAAGTACAACCTTCTGAGACTGAAGCAGGAAGAAATAGAAAATATGAACAGACCAATCACAAGCACTGAAATTGAAACTGTGATTAAAACTCTTCCAACAAACAAAAGCCCAGGACCAGATGGCTTCACAGGCAAATTCTATCAAACATTTAGAGAAGAGCTAAAACCTGTCCTTCTCAAACTCTTCCAAAATATAACAGAGGGAGGAACACTCCCATACTCATTCTACGAGGCCACCATCACCCTGATACCAAAACCAGAAAAAGGTGTCACAAAAAAAGAAAACTACAGGCCAATATCACTGATGAACATAGATGCAAAAATCCTCAACAAAATACTAGCAAACAGAATCCAACAGCACATTAAAAGGATCATACACCATGATCAAGTGGGGTTTATCCCAGGAATGCAAGGATTCTTCAATATATGCAAATCAATCAATGTGATACACCATATTAACAAATTGAAGGAGAAAAACCATATGATCACCTCAATGGATGCAGAAAAAGCTTTTGACAAAATTCAATACCCATTTATGATAAAAACCCTCCAGAAGTTAGGTATAGAGGGAACTTACCTGAACATAATAAAGGCCATATATGACAAACCCACAGCCAATATTGTTCTCAATGGTGAATAATTGAAAACCTTTCCACTAAGATAAGGAACAAGGCAAGGTTTCCTACTCTCACTAGTGTTATTCAACATAGTTTTGGAAGTTTTAGCCACAGCAATCAGAGAAGAAAAAAAATAAAAGGAATCCAAATTGGAAAAGAGGAAGTAAAATTGTCACTGTTTCCAGATGACATAATACTATACATAGGGAATCCTAAAGATGCTACCAGAAAACTACTAGAGCTAATCAATGAATTTGGTAAAGTTGCAGGATACAAAATTAATGCACAGAAATCTCTTGCATTCCTATGCACTAATGATGAAAAATCTGAAAGTGAAATTAAGGAAACACTCCCATTTACCACTGCAACAAAAAGAATAACATACCTAGGAATAAACCTACCTAAGAAGACAAAAGACCTGTATGCAGAAAATTATAAGACACTGATGAAAGAAATTAAAGATGATACAAACAGATGGAGAGATATACCATGTTCTTGGACTGAAGAGTCAACATTGGGAAAATGACTGTACTACCCAAAGCATTCTACAGATTCAATGCAATCCCTATCAATCTACCAATGGCATTTTTCACAGAACTAGACCAAAAAATTTCACAATTTGTGTGGAAACACAAAAGACCCTGATTGTCAAAGCAATCTTGAGAAAGGAAAACGGAGCTGGAGGAATCAGGCTCCCTGGCTTCAGACTATACTACAAAGCTACAGTAATCAAGACATTATGGTACTGGCACAAAAACAGAAATATAGATCAATGGAACAGGATAGAAAGCCCAGAGATAAACCCATGCACATATGGTCACTGTGTGTTTGATAAAGGAGGCTAGAATATACAATGGAGAAAAGACAGCCTCTTCAGTAAGTGGTGCTGGGAAAACTGGACAGCTACATGTAAAAGAATGAAATTAGAACACTCCTTAATACCATACACAAAAATAAGCTCAAAATGGTTTAAAGACCTAAAGTTAAGGCCAGACACTATAAAACTCTTAGAGGAAAACATAGGCAGAACACTCTATGACATAAATCACAGCAAGATCCTTTTTGACCCACCTCCTAGAGAAATGGAAATAAAAATAAACAAATAGGACCTAATGAAACTTAAAAGCTTTTGCACAGCAAAGGAAACCATAAACAGGATGAAAAGACAACCCTCAGAATGGGAGAAAATATTTGCAAATGAAGCAACTGACAACGGATTAGTCTCCAAAATATACAAGCAGCTCAATATCAAAAAAACAAATAACCCAATGCAAAAATGGGTAGAAGACCTAAATAGACATTTGTCCAAAGAAGATATACAGATTGCCAACAAACACATGAAAGGATGCTCAACATCACTAATCATTAGAGAAATGCAAATCAAAACTACACTGAGGTATCACCTCACACCAGTTAGCATAGCCATCATCAGAAGGTCTACCAACAATAAGTGCTGGAAAGGGTGTGGAGAAAAGGGAACCTTCTTGCACTGTCGGTGGGAACGTAAATTGATACAGCCACTATGGAGAACAGTATGGAGGTTCCTTAAAAATCTAAAAACAGAACTACCATACAACCCAGCAATCCCAGTACTGCGCATATATCCTGAGAACACCATAATTCAAAAAGAGTCATGTACCACAATGTTCATTGCAACTCTATTTACAATAGCCAGGACATGGAAGTGACCTAAGTGTCCATCGACAGATGAATGGATAAAGAAGATGTGGCACATATATACAATGGAATATTACTCAGCCATAAAAAGAAACGAAATTGAGTTATTTGTAGTGAGGTGGATGGACCTAGAGACTGTCATACAGAGTGAAGAAAGCCAGAAGAAGAAAAACAAATACTGTATACTAACACATATATATAGAATCTTAAAAAAAAAATGGTTTTGTAGAACCTAGGGGCAGGACAGGAATAAAGATGCAGACATAGAGAATGGAGTTGAGGACATGGGGAGGGGGAAGGGTAAGCTGGGATAAAGTGAGAGAGTGGTATGGAGAAATATACACTACCAACTGTAAAATAGATAGCTAGTAGGAAGCAGCTGCATAGCACAGGGAGATCCACTTGGTGCTTTGTGTCCACCTAGAGGGGTGGGATAGGGAGGGTAGGAGGGAGATGCAAGAGGGAGGAGATATGGGGATATATGTATATGTATAGGTGATTCACTTTGTTATAAAGCAGAAACTAACACCCTATTGTAAAGCATTTATACTCCAATAAAGATGTTACAAAGAAAAATCTTTCAGAAAAAAAATGAATGAGAAAATAGATCCTTGGGCAGAATCTAACAGCAATTCACTTGCTTCAAATGATCTTGTCTCTAGCTTTCTTGGGTCCAAAACTTCCGCATGCAATTAAGTTGGCTATTCTATCAATATACATGGATATAAGGAAAGGAAAAATAAAGATTTTTTTTACAAGGATATAGGTTATTTTCTGACAGCTTTTCATAGTATTTGAGAATTTTTTAGCCATAATTTATGTTGTTTCTTTTCTTTGAAAATTTAATATCTCCAAATGATGCAGAGACCACCAAAAGGATTTTTTAACAAATAGCATCGTAAAATAGAGTACAAAGCACAAACCTTACCCAATTATAGTTTGTGTAACTATGACTAAAATGTTTTTAATTAGAAAAATATATTTAGAGTGTATTGGTTTTTCTTTAGAACAATAAGTGCAAGTTCAAGGAGCCTAAACAGATATATGTTCTCTCTTAGTTAAACTCCCGTTTTTCTTTCTGTATTCACTCTCAACTTTGCTCTGTCCTTGAAGAGAATGACATTTGGTTACATAAAAGTGTTTCTTGGGGACTCCCCTGGTGGCGTCCACGCTCCCAAATCAGGGGGCCAGGGTTAAATCCTTGGTTAGGGAACTAGATTCCACATGCATGCTGTAACTAAGAGTTTGCACCTAAGGAGCCCGCCTGCCGAAACTAAGATCCAGCGCAACCAAATAAATAAATAAATATTAAAAAAAAAAAGTCTTTCTTGGACTTCTGTTCCTAGGAAGATGGAGTAGACATACTTTTTCCTATTTCTCAGGTTAAGCAGCATAAAAACCCTGAACGTTGTATGTAAGGCAAATGGAAGAAGAATCTGAAAAGTGGAAAAAGGAAGCACACTGACTAATGACCTTAGCCAGGAGAAGCAACAAGGTAGTACATTCTTCTGGTGTCCTTTTGCCTCATGTATGCCAGGCTTACAGCCAATATATATATATATATATATATATATATATTTTTAGATATTGGGGGTAGGAGTTTATTAATTAATTTATTTATTTTCTGCTGTGTTGGGTCTTCGTTTCTGTGCGAGGGCTTTCTCTAGTTGTGGCAAGCAGGGGCCACCCTTCATCGTGATACGCGGGCCTCTCAGTATTGCAGCCTCTCTTGTTGCGGAGCACAGGCTCCAGATGCGCAGGCTCAGTAGTTGTGGCTCACGGGCCCAGTTGCTCCGCGGCATGCGGGATCCTCCCAGACCAGGGCTCGAACCCGTGTCCCCTGCATTAGCAGGCAGATTCCCAACCACCGTGCCACCAGGGAAGCCCAATATTTTTTTTTTTTAAGAAGAAAAAAAATAAGAAAAAATCTTTGGGACTAGGACTAGGCAAAGATTTTTTTTAGTTAACACCAAAAGTACATTTCCTAAAAGAAAAAAATGATAAATTAGACTTCGTAAAAAATTTTAAAAATTACCTTGTGAAATCTCCTGTTAAGAGGATAAAAGGCAGTCTGTGAGAAAATATTTATTGACTCTGATAAATTACATATTGACAAAAGACTAGTATCTGGAATACGTAAAGAACTCCAGCGTTAAAAACAACAAACCAATTAGAAAGTAGACAAGAGACATGGAGACTTTTCTCTGAAGAGAACATACAGATGACAAGCACATGAAAACATGTTCAACTTTATTAGCCTTATAGTAATGCAAACTATTATCCTAGTGAAATATCGTGCGCTCTCTCTCTCTCTCTCTCTCTCTCTCTATCTATCTATATATAAGAATAAAATAAAATAAAATGAAACACTAAATGCTGGTGAGGATGTGGAGATAACATGTTATTCATTCATTGTTGGTGAAAAGTACTTGGTACAGCCATTCTAGGAAAAAAATCTGGCATTTGCTTAAAGAGTACTAAGTATAGAACTATCATACAACCCAACAACTGCACTCTTGGTATTTATTCCAGAGAAATGATCACTTACGTTCACACAAAAATCTGTACCCAAATGTTCATAACAGTTTTATTTGTAATAGCCTAAAACTAGAAACAGCACAGATGTCCTTTAATGGATGAATGGTTAAACAGACTGCAATACTTCCATAACATGGAATACACAGTAATATTAAAAAGAAATTGACTCTTGTTATACACAGTAACCTAGATGAATCTCCGGAGAATTATGCTGAGTGAAAAAGCCAATTCCAAATGGTTAGGTACAATATGATTCCATTTATAATCATTCTTGAAATAACAATCATACAGAAATAGAGATTAGATTAGTAGTTGCCAGGGGTTAATACATTGGCTTGGGTGGGAGGGAAATGAATATAAGAAAGCAACATTAGGCATCTTTGTACTGACGGAAATGTTCTGAATCTTGACTATATCAATAGAATATACTGTTTCTGATATTGTACTCGAGTTTTGCAAAATTTTACCATTGGGAAAACTGAGTCAAGTGTACATGGTATCTCTGTATGATTTCTTAAAACTGTATGTGAATCTAGAATTATCTCAAAATGAGAAGTTATAAAATACATCTTTCTTGTCTTTTACCTTCTTTTTAGTTCAGCTAATGGGGAACCTAAGACACTGATAATGGAGAGGAAGAAGTAGGAGGTCAGAGCATTTCTTTCCCTTAGTTCCCTGCATGGTCCCATCATCCTGTATTCCTATCAAGGCAGTCTTCTTTCCATGATTCTATCTGGGATTGTGTCATCCATTTGCACTGACCTTGGGTAACACCCGTTTTAACTAGCCCTGGGATAGTTAATGCAGTTTTCTTATCCACTGCCCACAACTTAGTAAAGACATCATTTATTAAACTCTCCTCAGATTATCTTAATCTGAGAGCCATGTGTTTTCTGCTGGTGTGTGGACTTACACAGTTTTACAATGTGGGGAGCAGTGAGACATTTCATTCCCTGTAGCATGTGTATATGTATCATGTGGCAGAAAAAGTCCCTGCTGCCATAGACTTTACATTACAGCGGAAGGAGAAGGAAATCCACATGTGAATGAATAAGGTAATTTCATATAGTGACATAAAGAAAATCCAACATTGTGTTGGAATAAGAAGCAATAGTAGACAAGGTCTGATTTTGATATCATGGTTTGTGTATACCTCTCTGAGCAGGTAACCTTTGAGCTGAGCTTTGAATAATGTAAAGAATCCTGAGGGAAGAAGAATTTGGGGTGTTTGAGTACACAAAAGCCAAAGTCAGTTCATCATATTGAGTAAGGAGAATGGAGATAAGAACTGAGGTCAAAAAGTTAGGCAGAGCCCTCATGCGGTTTTGTCGCTATTTGTGATACAACTTGGATCCTATTCAATTTGAAATGGGCAGCTATTAGAATGTTTTCTTTACTACCCACTCATTTAGTCTATTATAAGCAATGTTTTACAGTGAAGAAGAGGGATTTTGCTGAATAAATAAATGGCTCTAGGATTCCGGAAGCTTGCAGCTCATTGAAAGAGATAAGATGAATATACAAACAGCTACAATAGAAAGTTCTAGCTAATTTACATAATGATCGATTTTGTTCTAAAAAGAGCAAACCTTTGGGATTATCCAACTGTCTGTCACTTCTACATTTTAGCCTAGTAACTGCTACTCTGGTAAGAAGAAAAAAAAGAGAAGACAAAAGAAAAGATTCTTGATAAATAGTCTTAGCTGTTTACAAGTTTTTTAATATTTTAATGTTTTTAGTGAAATGGAATCATTTTGGACACCAAAATGAAAAGTAAATTAATGGTGCCATTATTTCCCCTCTTTTTCTTGTGGACAATTCCACTTTTCCAGTAGAACCAGTGCAAGAGATTTCTGTGCCACTGCAGGGATTGGCCCAGGTTTATTGATATTTTAGGTAGTATTTCCTCAAATTTCAGTCCATAAATCAGACACACCAGAATCCTCTGAGGACTCTGAATTAAAAAAAAATTCTGAACAAACTCCTCAACCTTATCCCTGGGGAGTCTTACTCTATTAGTGTGTGTGTGTGTGTATGTGTGTATGGTGTGTGTATGTGTGTTGGGGAGGAGATAGGTAGTAGAAATTCAACTTTTTAAAAGTTTTCCAAGTGATTCCAAAGTGCTCAGGTTTAGAAAACACTATTTTAGTGAATAAACTGACAAATGGCAAATCAAATCAAATAATCAAGTTCAGCACATCTTCTTTAATTTCTTTATGCCCTTTCATTTCTTTATATCCTGGTCTCTTAACTGAAATGTCCTTTCTCCTAAAAGGGCCACAGCTTTGCAAAACATAGGAAATACCATTCACATGTAAGGCAATGTTATGTCCTGGGGCACCCTTGCCACTGCCGTGGAGTCCTCTGAGCCTGTGGCCCTGAACACCTGCTGGTCCCCACTGTCTTCCTTGGTTTCTCCAAGTCTCAGCTTAAATATTAATTCTTCAAGGAAGCCTGTCCAGAGCCCCACCCCTCACCCCAGGTTAGGTTGAATATCCCTGTCACTATCCTTAAACCAGTACTTTTCTGTAACATTTTTTTAAAATTAATTAATTATTTTTTTAACATCTTTATTGGGGTATAATTGCTTTACAATGGTGTGTTAGTTTCTGCTTTATAACAAAGTGAATCAGTTATACATATATATATGTTCCCATATCTCTTCCCTCTTGCGTCTCCCTCCCTCCCACCCTCCCTATCCCACCCCTCCAGGCGGTCACAAAGCACCGAGCTGATCTCCCTGTGCTATGCGGCTGCTTCCCACTAGCTATCTACCTTACATTTGGTAGTGTATATATGTCCATGCCTCTCTCTCACTTTGTCACAGCTCACCCTTCCCCCTCCCCATATCCTCAAGTCCATTCTCTAGTAGGTCTGTGTTTTTATTCCTGTCTTACCCCTAGGTTCTTCATGACATTTTTTTTTTCTTAAATTCCATATATATGTGTTAGCATATGGTATTTGTCTTTCTCTTTCTGACTTACTTCACTCTGTATGACTGTAACATTTCTTAAGGTCATAATTAAATAATAATGATTATTTTAAAATTACTACTTTAATAATGATTCTTCTGGGAAGAGAGGAAGAGTTTTATCATTTGAGGCCTCATAATCTATGTGTGAGAAGCTGGACTTTTCCTAAGGACAGAAGGAAGCTAATGAAAAAGTAGGCAGCAGAGAGAAATGGTCAGATTCACATTCACAATATAAAACTTAGCTTGCGTGTGAGGAATGGAAAGGAAAGGAAGCAGGAAGGACATCATCAGAGGCAGGGAGGCCAGTTAGGAAGCCTGTGCAGATGAGAGTATGGTGGCGTCCTGGCATCGTAGTGATGAAGATGGAAAGAGGAGACAGACTAAGATAAAACGGATCGACTTGGGACGGAGGAAGGAAGAATCAAGGATTTCTAAATGGAGACCAAGGTAGTATCATATACTCAGAAACAGAATGTAAAGAAAGGGCTGGTTTCTGAGGAGATGGTGCCTGCTTGGCAGTCAGATCTATGGGTTTAAATCCAAGGTGACCTGTCAAGAATGGAGATACAGCGTAAACATTCTGGCAGAGACTGTTAGCGGTCATTAATGTGTATTTTCTCAAGTTCCCTTGCAGCCAGCCTGGGATCATGTAACTGGGTTCTAGCTAAAGGGGGAACAAAGGAGGAAAGCCATTGCCTGGCCTGACTCTTAAAAAGAAAATCCCTGCAGACTCTCCAGGAACTCTCCTCCACAGCAACCCTGGAAGCCGTGTGCTCCTAATGGTGTAGCTACAAGACAGAGGGAGTCCAACAGACTGCCATCATGCTTTGGGTGAACAACAAATAACCTTGCATTACGCCTGGAGCCACCGCTGGTATTGCGTCCACTAATACAGGTGTCATCATGATGTAGGAGGAGATGAGAGCATTCAGGGAAATTATGTAGAAAAAGAAGAACCTGAGAAACGTTCTGCAGTCAAGACATGCCAAGCTTACCCTTCCTGCTTTGGAACCTCTGACCTTGTCCCAGGTGAGACTCTGGCAACCATTGCCCTGAAGTCAGGAGATGAATTCAGATTTAGTTTTGGTGTTTTTCATTCAAACAGTCTATCTCCATCCAAGCCTGTTCAACCACCTTCGGACATCACCAGGAACCCGACATCCCACCAAGACATGTTATTTGGACACGAAACAGTCTAATGTAAACTTTCTTCACTTCACAATCAAGTTTTTTCCCCTCCTTTCTTTACAAGGCATTCCAACCCAGAATTTCTTTTACCATCTACTACACTCCTGATTTTCCATCTGTTCCCGACCCTGAACAACTGGTAACATCCTATGTGTAGTATATAGACTATAATTATTTTAAGTCTTTTAAGTTTCATAAAGACAGCCCCATATCCATATTGCCGATCTCTTTTTATACCACTTAGCAAAATGTCTGAAATATAACTGGCATTCGATGGTTATTTGCTAAGTGTTAAATGAATGTAAAATGATTGTGAATTAGTCTCAGGGTTTCGTCATTCATGCTCATAAACTCTGTGTCTTTCCAGAGTTGTCAGAATTATTCTGAAGTTCAGCAGGTGTCTCTGTGTCTATGGGCAATACCGTCTCCCTCTCAACATTTGCTGCTTCCCACCATATTTGCTGAGCATCCATTGTATATGACTGTATCGGCCACTGGTGGAAGTTTCTGTCTCCTGCTGGGCACCTCCTGCCTCTCCACTGGCAGCCATTGCCAGTGCACCAGTGCTCTGCTAGGCACTGCCTTTACATCTCAAAACTGCACAATAGCCTCTGGGGAGGAGGGAAGGCTGGAAGAGATCTCTCTTTCTTCCTTATCCTCAACTCCAATTTAGAAGGACACCACAAATGAGATTCATGGAGCCCAATGAACTATCTTACAGATTTTCCTTGGAGTTTTCTACTTTCCGTAGCATATAGGCATTAGTCCACTGGGGGCTAGGCCAGAAGACAAACCTGAGAGGTATCACTCCTTTCTCAAGGTTATCCTTCTTTTGTAAACTATTCATTCTGGAGCCCTTTGAGCATGCCTTTTTTAATTTCTGTCAGGATCAGTTTCTCCTGGGAGGGTCTGTAGGCTCCTTACTCTTCAACATATTTGAATCTTAAGAAGAATCTATGACCCTTATTACATTTGAACCAAATTAAATATTTTAATCCAGTATACTATGGTGCAGTTTTTCTAAATATGTGACACCTTGACCAGGTGCATTTGCATCTCCTGGAAACTTACTAGAAATTCAGATTCATAGGCTGCACCCAAGACGTGTTGAATCTGAGTTTTAACAAGCCATCCATGTGATCCTGAAACAGGCTACAGTTGGAAAACAACTGCAGTAGTGCTTTTTTAACCTTTCTAAATATTCTTTTTCCTCCTATTTAAAATGAAGATTGCAGGGATTGAATTAAATTTGATAAAGCACATAACATTGCAATTAACACATAGTAACTGTGCTTGTTATATTTTTGGCAAAGAAAGAACAAACCAAAAACCCCCCAAAACATGCATCTATGCCACAGCCTTTGGTAACAAATGGAATTGAATCCATTGTCCTGTCAGGAGGAGAAATACATGTAGAGGAACCATAATTCATCCAGCAGAAAAAGAACTACACATTTATTCTAGTATACTCTAATCATAGCACCAAAGACCGAAGAAACTTTTGGGTAAGGTAAAGGATTAGAAGAATGCATAATTATTTCTCATAAAAGTACAGGAGAGCTGATATTAAAGACCTTTAAAGGGACAAATCTCAGCACGTTGTGCTTTTATGTATGAAAGTGATAGAGAGACAGGTATAGAGCTGGGAAAGGCAATGATCCATAAGGCCGGTACTTTGATTATAGGAAGGGCTACTGGAATCTACTTAGGCATCCATCCTTTTCCCTTTCAATTGCATCCTTAAAAGTTGTACAGATCAGGCCAGCCCTGTTCACCAGTTCTCAACTACAAAGAGTTGGTAGATGGTACCTCAAGACAGCCCATCTTTTTCAATCATTTTGAAGGAAACTTCAGTGATAAAAGCAGATCTGTGAGCAGGTACATTTGAATTCACAGTTAACAAAGGAAACCATCTTCACTATGGATGGCCGAATACCAGCCCATTAAAAAATTTAGTCTCAGTGCGATAGGGGATGTTAAGCATGGCTGCATGTGTGAGTTGAACTGACTGGTAAAAAATAAATTGAACGCAAAAACACTAATGCTTTGCAAAAGTGGAACAAAAATGAGCAAAGAATACAAATTACTGGAGCTAATGGTTGCCATGGCAATTGTTTGTCCAGAACCCAAACTGTGGTAACTCAGGTAAGAGTAATTGAAAATAAAATCCCTTAGTAGACCCTCCCCACTATGATTTTGTTTCTGCTGCAGGCTTGGGTGGTATGACTAAATATCCCTTCCTGGTCCTATGGAAGCTCCAACGCAATTATAATTTGCTAAACAAAGGAGAGGGCTATTTGCCTTCGTCCCACTCAGAGCAGCAGGTAGTTTCTGACATCCTTGGTGTTTGCCAAACACACCAAACATTTCGAGGTGAAGTGATGTGGCCTGGCACAATTGTTCTGATACCCCACTTTCCAGAACAATAAGCGATTTTCTTTTATTAAAAGTGCACAGCGGTGAGATTTTTTTGATCAGGGTTGTAAAATGCCGGATCTGAAGAAGCAGCACACCAGCAGTTTTCTTCCCTATGCGTGGCTGTCCATACCCTTTCTCCCACATAATTATCCATCTGTTTGAGAGAGAAGTGATGCTTACTGCATCGTTTAAAAGAAAGGCATCTGCTTGTAGAAAGGCAAGAATAACCTAGTTTGCAAGTATCCTTGGCTCTTAAATTTGCCTTTCCTGACAATGTTATGGGTTTCTCTTTTTCATAATCATATTGCTCTGACTCTAGACTTTTCAGATCCATCTTTTCACTTCTCATATGTCATTCTTTGAATCAGCTTCTAGTATGAAAGCTATTCTTGAAGAAGAAAGCAAAAAAATAAGATTAAATAAATAAAGGAATCATATGGGAAAAGGAAGAGAGCTTTGGGGGGCGGGAGAAGGAATGTGTAGAAAATAGTCTCCTTCTCTCCTAAATTCTGTAACCATGTTTTAGGATCTTTTCATCTTGCATGGTTGGTTGGTGAGAAATGTAACATTTGCATTTCAAGGTAGACAAAGCCTTTTACTGATGTCCAGTAACCAGGGAAACTTAATGAGAAGTTACAGTGGTTGGATTTGTAACAACTTGTTTTCTGTGGTAGCCAGGCAGCAGAAGGCTTTGTATACACAAGCACAGAAAGCACACTGCTTGTTAGGTACCATGTCTAATTAGCTGGAATCCAAAAAACTTCCACTAATGATATTTTTATGCCAGGAGAGTTTGAGAAATTGCACTTCAGTTTGGATGTTTTAAAACAGTAGGAATCACCAGAAGTTCCACACAAAAATAACACAGTTAATAGGGATTGGAGATTAGAGCTCTACCTCATTGCATTCTTAGCACAGCACTATGAGGTGGTGTACCTGCTTTCTGTTGCTGCCATGACCAATTAGCACAAATTCAGTGGCTTGAAACAACACCCATTTATTATCTCACAGTCTGTGGGTCTGGAGACCAACACAGGCCTCATCAGGTTAACAGCAAGCTGTGTGCAAGGCCCCATTCCTTACTGCACTCTCTGGGGAAGAAATCTGACTTCACACTCCTGGAGGTTGTTGGCAGAATCCAGTTCTTTGTGGTTGCACAATGGAGGCTCCTTGTTTCCACCCTGGCTGTCACCCGCGACTGCCCCAAATTCCCAGAAGCCCGTCTCCAGCCCTTGCACGGGGCCCCTCAACATCTCTGAGTGAGCAACGGTGTGCCAATCTTTCTCCCACTTGGAATCTCTCCGACTTCGTCTGCCATAGCTCTGTGCCTCCAGCTGGAGAAAGTTCTCTACTTCTAAGGGCTCAGGATTGGGCCCACCCAGCTAATCCAGGATCATCTCACTGTCTGAAGGTCATCAATCTGTAACTTTTAATTATATCAGCAAAGTCCATTTTGCCATGTGGCCTAACACATTCACCAGTTCCAGAGACTAGTGGGTGGACATTTTTTGGGCGGTCATTATTCTGCCCACAAAAAGTGGGTCATTCATTATTTCCATTTTGCAGGAAAAGGCATTCATATGGAGTGGTTAAGTAACCTGCCAAGGTAACATAGCTAATAAGTGGCAGGGCCAGGATTTGAATGCTGTTCTGTCTCCAGAAGCCAGTTTTTCAATCACTATACCATACTATCTAAAAGTGAATAATTTATAATATTGGTGGAAGTTATTATAAGCATTTGTCCCTCCTGACTCCAAAGGCCGTCCTCAGTGTGCAAGTCACTTTATAGCAAGCTGGAAGTTGTATTATATATCGGAGAGTAATTATTGAAAAAGTAATAGTGTTTAGCTCTGGAAATATTCAGAAGGTCTGTTAAATAGTCAGCCCTTCAAGAGATTTCTATCCAGTTAAATTAGCCCAATTGTTCTGGAATGACATGGAAGTCTTCAAAAATTCTTCCTAGGTTTCCTATAGTAGATTGCATCATGATGTCACTCCTTTCCTGTTATTAAGGTTTTCACTCCTTTCCTGTTACAGAATTATATTTCCCTATTCTTGCCATGGCTTTGTGGTGGATGGGGTATATTTCATGTTCCTTATCACTGGGTGTGGCCAAGTAACTTGCTTTGACCATGGGATTGGTAAGGTTAATGATTCAAAGCAAGGTTTAAATACATTTGCACAGTATGGCCTTTTGTCTTGTGTCCTCATGCTCTACCATGAAAAGAACATGGCTTCATTACTGGTGCGAATGCAAAATGGTACAGCCCCTTCGGAAGACAGTTGGGCAGTTTCCTACAAAACTAACCATACTCTTACCATATAATCCAGCAGTCGTGCTTCTTGTTATTTACCCAAAGAAGTTGAAAACTTATGTCCACACAAAAACCTACACCTGGATGTTTAAGCAGCTTTACCTATAATTGCCAAAACTTGGCAATAATCAAGCTGTCCCTCAGCAGGGGGACGGATAAATTCTAGTACTTCCAGATAATGGACTCTTATTCAGTGCTAAAAAGAGATGAGTGGGCTTCCCTGGTGGCACAGTGGTTGAGAGTCCGCCTGCCGATGCAGGGGACATGGGTTCGTGCCCCGGTCCGGGAAGATCCCGCATGCCGCAGAGCGGCTGGGCCCGTGAGCCATGGCCGCTGATCCTGTGTGTCTGGAGCCTGTGCTCCGCAACGGGAGAGGCCACGACAGTAAGAGGCTGGCGTACCGCAAAAAAAAAAAAAAAAGAGCTATCTAGCCATTAAAGATATGAAGGAAACTTAAATGTGGATTATTAAGTTAAATAAGCTATTCTGAAAAGGCTACCTAGTGCATGATTCCAATTATATGACATTCTGTAAAAGGCAAAACAATGGAGACAATAAAAATATCAGTGGTTGCCAGCAGTTGGGAAGGGGGCAGGGATAAATAGATGCAGAACAGAGGATTTTTAAGGCAGTGAAAATGCTCTGTGTGATACTGTAATGATGGGTACATGTCAGTATACATTTGTCTACACCCATTGAATGTACAACACCAAGAGTGAACCCTAATGTAAACTAGAGACTTTGGGTGATTATGATGTGTCAATGTAGGGTTGTCAATTGTCACAAATGTACCATCTGGTGAGGGATGAGGGAAGCTATTCATATAGGGAGGAAGGGGGTAGATGTGAAATCTCTGTACTGTACCTTCCTTTCTGTTTTGCTATGAACCTAACTGCTCTAAAAATAAATAAATAAAAATAGTTTTTAAAATAAAATAAATATTAAAGAAATAAACATTTAGGAAAATAAATTAAAACTTAAAAATAAAAATTGTCTTTATAAAAAACAAAAATAAAACCATGCGCTGGGTCCATGCTGGACCTTGAAAAATGCAGACACACAGAGAATGCCTGAACCCAACCCACAGCCTAGAGCCCAGCTCAGCCCAGTCAAATGCACTGAACCCCACTGACCTGCAGATCTATAAATGAGAAAAGTATATACTTGTTTTGTAAACCACTGAAATTTTGAGGTTGTTTATAGAGTAACAATATTACAGAAAAAACAAATTTACCCTCCCTGAAGAAAAACTCCCACTAATAATCTCCATGGTCCACAAAGCCATGTGCTTTGGAGGTAACAAACCCTGTTACCCTATTCATATCTCAGAGGTGTCCAGAGGTCTTACCATAACCCAAAAATGTCCCCAGGGTTGATTCATATCAATTGGCGACAAAACAGCCCAGTCTGATTCTAGAGAAGTCAGTGTTGGGAGCCACAGGTCAGAGAGACATCTTCTCTAAATCTTTTGTAAGATATCAACTTGAATCATAATATGCCATTTACTTTGTAATCTTGGCCACATTTGTTAAACCCTCTAACATAGGGAGTATTAATACCTGCTTCATTCAGTTGTTATGAAGATTAAATGAGAATACGCACCTAAAGCTCTAGCACAATGTCTAGTGCATGGTAAGAGATCAATAAATGTTAGCTGTTAAGTAGTGACACTTGGTAAGACAAAGATGGTTACATTTGTTAATTCTTTCATTTATTAAATCAATCTCTGCCAAAGATATCACAGATGATTTATTTTTTTAAGAATAGTAATACTGGAAAAATAAGATAATTGGTGGAACAACATCAAACAGATGGTTGGGTCTTACAGAATCTGAAAGAAAATGTTTTTAAGTGAGGAAAAGCTTCATCCATGTGGTAACCTCAAAAATTATGGAAAAAAGAAAATGTGAATAATTAGCAAAATCATTCAGTGTATGCTGTTTTAAAAATAAGTTTAAAGCATTATATGGGTAAATCAATTACTAGAGACTTGGACATACCCCAGTTAAAAGAAAAAAACACATCAGTTTAAAATTCAAGTATAACAGGATTGTCACAACTTGAACCAACTTGATGAGATTCAGAGACTTCTAGGCTTGTTTGCCAAAGTAATGGATTAGTCTGTCTCAACAGTATTTGATTCAGCAATGGAGGCTTCCTAAGAGAAAAAAACATTCTGAGTAAAGAAAGATATACCAGTTAGCTATTCCTGAATAACAAACCACTCCAGAACTCAGTGACCTGAAACAACGAGCATTCAGTTCTCACGTTCTGGGTTAATGGGGATAACTGGTCTACAGTAGTTTTCCTTTTTTCTTTGGTTAGCTGTAGGTTGGCTGGGATCTTGCACAGGTCCAGAGCCTTGATTAGCATGCCTCAGCAGACTCAGACTTTGTTCCACACGATCTCTCATTTCCAAAAGGGTACATTGGATATGCTCATATGATAGTCTCAGGGGTCCGAATAAAAGCAGAAGTATTCCAGACTTCTAGAAAACCAGGGTCAGAACTAGCAGTCAGTCATTTCCACCACATTCTATTTACCTAATTCAAGAGAGAATCATCTCAGATTTAAGGAGTGGGGAGGACACGCCATGCTTGATGGGTAGAACTGCAAAGTCACAGTATAGGAGGACATGGGTACAGGGAAGAGTGTAGCATTAGAAACATTTTTATGAGAAATTTATCACCAAAGATCCAGCCAAACTTTTCAGGTACAAAGTTGTGTTGATAGATGGAGGTGGATGGTCCATGGCTCACACCCACAGTGAACTATTGCCATAGTTTTAGTTCTTGGGGGAAATTCAGTAGGTTAAAAAAGTGGTTTCTTGAGACATCTGTATGACTGTGAGGAAGTATTTTGATACGTATGTTGAACGTCCTAACTTAAAGGGGGCAGAGCAAATAGACCTCCGTTATCAGTGGATGGAACATCAGGAGGCTCTAACATGCTGAGGGTGGCAGAGGACACCTGGTGCAGGACTCGGTTTCTCCGTGGTGGTGGTGCCACTAAGTGAAGGTGGCTGCATGTGCAGACGGTAGTGTAAGGAGCTTGTAGCCCATCTATGGGCTCTGGGAGCAGAGGCAGCAGAATGTAAAGGTAATGAAAGGGAAGGTGCACGATCCTAGCTAATGGGACATTTCTGTAAGTGCGTGTGATAACTCCTCAGTGGAATCCCAGAGACAATTTTAAGAAAAAGTATCAAAAGTTAAAAAAAGTTGATGATGTCATAAGAAGGGTAAATAGTAATACTATTAATAGCAAGTAAAGAGCTCCTTCCTTCCTTCCTCCCTCCCTCCCTCCCTTCTTCCCTCTCTCCCTCCCTTCCTTCCTTCTTTCCTTTCTTCCTTCTTCCCTCCCTGACTCATTTCTTCTTTCCTCACTTTCTTTCTTTCTTTAACATCTAGGTACTGGAAAGTTAAAACCTTTGAGAGGCACAGAGATAATTCATGACTAGATACTAGGCTAATGAACAATTGCAGTTTTCATTTTCAAAGGAGCAATAATGAAACATGGGCTGCATATTTTACAGATGATGATAAACTTTGTATTTGGCTAATATTGAGATGCAGCTTTTTATTTCAATGAGAAAATGTGTTCAGGTTAGTAAACAATGGCCATCATTGTATGATGATGATACTACAGGAAGGGGAGCCAATAGTTGTGAGTTCCTTATGGTCAGTCGTTCTTAATCTCAGTCTAGGATCTCCAAGGAGTTTAATGAATAAGCCTTAGGGATCCATTTCATCTGGTTTTGTATTCAGGTTTTAGGTGTATGTATAGTACATGTGTTGTCTGGGGAGAAGATCCATAGATTTTATCAGTTTTTCAGTAATCTTTATCTAACTTTTAAGCTTTAGATGGCTTTCTTAATATTAAACAAAGAGAACAGATTAAGGACTATGCTCTAGTCTCTGCTCAGAAGTAACAGTGGGATCTTGTATAAGCTACTTTACCTCTATGTGTCTCAGTTTCCATATCTGTGTGATGGGATTATTATTCTTTAACTCAGAGAATTGTGAGGAAATGATGAGATGGAAATATGAAAAAATGTGTAAAAATTTACACAAAGAAAAGGTCTCATGGTATTTCTGCTTTTCTGTATCATGACCAGGCCACCTGACTTTAATTATATGTCAATCTCTACTTCTACTACTTACATACTGATAAGTTTCCAATTCAGAACATTCAGAGCCCAGCAAGCCTGGGATTTGGAGTGCCTAAAATGTTCAATAATCGCAATATGATTTGATTTCTTCCCACTGGGTCTCTTTAAAATTAGAAAGGTAAATATTCTGGACTACTTTTCTGTCTCAGCTTAAACCTGATAAGGCCAGCACCATCTCATTTTTGTATGAGATTGGTGGCACAGTGATAAGTTTTTTCCTAGCAACTCGATTATTTTTAATGATTTACACAAGATTATTACTGTTGACAGATATCCAGATCCTTAGAGCAAGGATATATTCATTTACATTTCTAGTTTTATGTCTTCCATTGACTGAAGCTTTTGCCAATGATCAGATATCAGAGACTGAGAAATGTCAAGGAAAGTGGGAAGGGAATAGACAAACAGGGAGTAGAGACTTAAAGATCAAGCAGAAAAAAATAATCCTTTTAAAAAGAAATTTGTACATAAAAGCAGAGATAATATAAATGTATTGTCCAAGACTTTTGGTGGAAAGTCAAAGAAATTGAATTCATAATGACTTAAGCAAAGAAGGAATTTGTTAACTCACATGACCTAAACATCTAATGTGGCCCAAGTTTTAGGTGTAGCTGGTTCTAGGGGATCTAAGGATTTTGAGAGTGTGTCTCTCTTCCTATGTGTTGGGTTTTCCTCTTTATCTGTTGGCTCCCTTATAAGCCGTGTCTCTCTTTTCTTAGGGCTCCCTAGCAGCTATAGACATATATTCTCTTGTAGCTCATAATCTTAGTGGAAGGTGGATTCTTTATGATTGTTTTCTCTGAAGTTTTAGAGTTAAGTCTTATTGGCTTATCTTGGGTATTATACCCATAAAAGACCCAACTAATATGCTTGGAAGATGGAACCCTCTGAATAACCAGATGTGGTTCATGTACCCCCAACTAGAGCTAGGGGTTAAGGTTAACGGAATTGTATGATATCCCACAGGAAAAATCAAAGTTCAATTCCAAGACAAACAGGCCCAAAACAAGAACTCTACTGCATTGTGCTTAAAAATTAGCTTGTAAAAATCATCTTGAGTTTTTATTGAGTCATCAAATATTAAGAATCATAGGGACTTTGGATCTTTTATATCAGATTTCTCTTTTCACAGATGTGAATTCTAAAACAAAAAGGACTTCAGAGGCTTATTCAGAATATCACAGTGAACTATAGGGCCCAGAAAGGAATCCAGGACTCCATATTTTTAGCATATTGTCTAGAGATAATGTATAAATTTGTAGATAGAGACATAGCTATTACATTTTATCTTGGGGTGAATCTTTTCCCTTTCTTTGTCTTTCTATTCTCATTTCCTTCAATATATATTCGTTGGAGACCTACTATAATCCAAGCCTTCTTCCAACTCTTTATTGAGAATTTGTTCTGTTTGCCTTGATTCACCATGTATTTGATAAACAGTTTATATTCCAAGTATGCTGCTGAGCACTGGAAATAAAATTACAGACAGCATATTCTAGAGCGGAAGAAAGACAATTAAGAAAATAATTATAGTTGTGACAAGTGCTTTTTGGGCAAATAACAGGTAAGGCCTAGTGTAAGGAAAAATAGAGATATTAAAGCTTAGCCTGAAGGATGAAAAGAAACCAGCCGGAAAGCCAGGAGGAAGAGTATTACAGGGGAAAAGATTCTCAGAAAGACTGAGCCTAGATTTTCAGGAAACAAAAGTTCATTTAGTGCTTATGGAAGGAGTTAGCCAATTTTGTAAACATTCATGGCCTTGTAGGCCAGATGGTTTCTGCTACTCAGCTCTGCTATTGTAGCTGAAAAGTGACTTTGGGTGATGTGTAAACAGATGGGTAAGGCTGCATTATAATAAAACTTTATTTACAAAAACATGTGGAAGGCAGAATCCCCCTGACCCTGGGCACAGAGATTGAGAGGGAGAGACAGGAGTTGACCTTTGCAGGCTGGAGGGGCATGATGTCAGTGTAGATTCAGCTTCCGTTGAGAAGGATCTAGGTTTTTGCTTAAGAATGCCATGATTTTAATAGAAGTTCTCTCTTTTTTAAAAAAATTATCATCAACATTCAAGTAGTAGGTCAAGTTGAAAGTTGTCTCTCCATGGTGTGGCTTGGTGTTAAACAAAAGACATCCTCTCTCTGGCTTCAGTTATTTCCCCCATGTATCTTCCCTGTACCAGGTCTTCCCTCTTGGCATCAGACTCCCACATTTCTTTGGGTTGGGTAACAAGAATGGAAAATTACATCTAAGTGAGTAAGATAACAATGACAACAATAACAAAAAGTAATCCTGGAAACACATGAGAGCTCTCAGTATATCAGCTGTGGTGACTCAGGAAAAGTCCCATGCATGTCTCTTCCTTGGCATCTCCCTGAAGTGAAATGTTAAATAAATTCTAGACTGTCTTCTATTTTCCAGTGATGAAGCTGTCTTTGATTTATATTTCAGTCCTATGGTTGTATTTTTCTGACCATGGTAGTATCATGTTGGAGACATTAATTGAGTACATCATCTTTTCCTGAAATTTTGAGTTTGAGGGAGAACTGTATTCATATTTACTAATGGAACAGGGAAGGTGAACTACAAGGATCAGAAGAAACTCTGATGCACTACAATCAAAAAAGAAAGTGGGTTTAATACAATTAGGGGCACGTGTAGTTCATTTCGGAGACTTCCCACAGGAAACAAATTGCTTGTCCACCGTTCCAAGATTCTTCAATCATGTCAAAATATATCCTGATTATCAGTAGTTGGGATTGATTGGTACACTTTGCCGCTCTCCTAGTTAGCAGTTTTAGGAGAAAATGAAAGCAATACCGATGTAAAAACCTAGATTCATCAACTGAAAATTGCTCATCAGCAGGATTGTGGTCCTAATGATATTGTTGAAATGGATTTGCTTGTCGAAAAGGGATATCTTCTTCTGAGTCCTTTGATGAGAAAGTTTCAGCAGGGCAATGCAGGGCAGCCCTCACTGTGTGCCCCACTCCCAATAGCTGTCATTTTCAAGTCCTTTCAGTCCCATCTGTTCAACCAGGTTGTGTAAAGTTCAAGAGGAGTTTTATTTCTGTTTTCTCTCACGCTTAAAATGTATGATTACAATTCATCATGAATTATCAGTGGGTACTTGATTAATAGGAAACAGAACTCATGTTGTTTTTGGTTGTGTGGATTTTCAGGTATTCCATGCCTTACTAATATTTTAAAGTAACTTTTACCCACCGTATAATAGTAATCTATGTTTGTTGATTTGGAGAATAAAATGGAAAAATTAGAAAAGTATAAAGCAGTGCATAAAATTTTCTTCAGTCAGCTGATGTAACATTTAATATAGATTTGTCTAGCTTTTTTCTCTTTGTGTTTTGTGTTTATGAATATGTATACAAAGTTTTTCTCAGATTTGCATAATACAGGTTATGTTGTGCATACACTTTTTTTTTTTTTTTTTTTGTGGTACGTGGGCCTCTCACTGCTGTGGCCTCTCCTGTTGCGGAACACAGGCTCCAGACACATAGGCCCAGCGGCCATGGCTCACGGGCCCAGCCACTCCACGGCATATGGGATCTTCCCAGATCAGGGCATGAACCTGTGTCCCCTGCATCTGCAGGCGGACTCTCAACCACTGCGCCACCAGGGAAGCCCTACATACACTTTTATAAACTGTATTAGAAATGACATTTACCATGAACGTTTTATAACATTTCCCCTTGTCAATAATGGTAATATTCTGGTTGATAGCTGAATCAATGTTTATTAGAATTGTTTATCATTTTCAGTGTTTTGCTATTATGAAAACACTCCAACAAACTTAATGATAGTATTTTTTTTCAATTGGTATTATCTTAAGCCCCAAACATTCTCTCTCCTTAAGCCTTTAAAGAAAAATTTAAATGTAAATTTAAGAACTTTTTCTAATGAAAATACACAGTGGATTTGAATAGCTATTTATGAAAGAAAAAAAAACCAAAAAACAATAAATTAAAAACAAAATTACATTTATTTCTCTCAGTTACATTAATTCCTCAATTTACATATAATTCATCTTATAAAATTTTGTTTAAATATTCCTTTTTCCCTTGATTGCAAAGGTAAAAGAGTCACAAGATCACTAAAACTAAGTGGTTGGCATATTTTGAACGTTTGTTAAGTTTGTTTTTATGTGTAGAAGGAGCTACATCTTGTTGGGGACTTTGGGGAAGGAAAATGGAAAGTGTTTGCTGTTGGAAGTTAGGAAGTTAGATAAGAGGTTCATTTTTTTGTCAGTGAATGCCCAGTCGCCCTAGCACCATTTGTTGAGAACATAATCTTTCCATCATTGAATTGCTTTTGCACCTTTGTGAAAAATCAGTTGGGCATGTTTATGTGGGTCTATTTCTGAGTTCTCTATTCTGTTCCTCAGCCAGTGCACAGTCTTGATTCCTGTAACTATATAAAAAGTTTTGGAATTGGATGGACTCATTCTTTCCACTTTTTCATTTCCAAGATTACTTTAGCTATTCTTGTTCCTCTGCCTTTCCATATACATTTTGGATTAATATTTTGCATATCTACAAAAAAATTCCTGCTGGAATTTTGATAGGAATTGTATCAAACTTGCATGTGAATTTGAGAATTGACATCTTTACTCTGTTGAATATTCCAGTCCATGAGCCTGGTGGGTCTCTCCATTTATTTAGATATTCTTTAATTTCTTTAATCAGTATTACAGTTTTCAGCATACAAATTATATATGTTTTATTAGATTTATACCTAAATATTTTATATATTTGAGTAATTGTAATTAGTATTAATTTAATTTTTATGTCCATTACTTCATTTCTGATATGCAGAAATAACTTTTATGTATTTTATCTTTTATCTGCAACCTAGCTGAACTCATGTATTAATTCTAATTTTTTTGTAGATTCCTTAGGATTTTCTATGTAGATAATCATGCTGTTTGCATATAGGGACAGTTTCACCTCTTTCTTTCTGATCTGTATTGCATTTTACTTCATTTTCTTGTCTCATCGTGATGGCAAAACTTCCAGAATTATGTTGAATGGTAGTGGTGCGAGTGGGCATCCTTGTCTTGCTCTTTGCCTTAGGAGGAATGCTTTAAGATTTTCATCATTAAGTATAATGTTATCTGTAGGTTTTTAAGGTGCTTGTTATGAGGCTGAGGGAGTTCCCATCTATTTCTATTTCTTTGAGAGCTTTTGTCAGAAATGGATATTTAATTTTGTCAAATTCTTTCTCTGCACTGATTGATATGATCATGTGGTTTTTCTTTTTTAGCCTGTTAATATGGCAAATTACATTGGTTAACTTTTGAATATTAAACTAGAATTGCATCTTTAAACCCTTGTCATAGTTTGGTATATATTTTATAGATATATAAATATGTATAATATATATTTTAAATACATACATGTATATATATATATAACCTTAAAAATATATGGACATATGACTTTTATTTACAAAAAATAACAGTACAGCTTTGGAGTTGGGGATGGATAACTTCAAAACCTTGCTTCCTGCCCTACCCTCTGCAAGGAATATCTTCTGGTCAGTGTCACTCTGACTAACCTGACATTGTGTAGTACTTTTGATGTATTCACAGTATCACCATCATTATTACTATCATCATCATCACCATCATCATTAAATTCTACTGTATATGAGATTGAATCCACACGTCCATCCATCCATCATCACATTCTCTGTTACACGTCAAATCATTGAGGTTCACCAATCATACTCCCCGTGGTCATCTCTCACCACCCAAGGCCACAAATACTGAAGTGATTGTAGAGTTTCTTACGTTTGTTCCAAAATTTTTTGTGCATCAACAATCATGTTCTTCCATAATATGTCATCATTGTACAAGGTAACCATTTTCTTTTAACCTTTAACAACTTGTTTACTAAAATCCTTATTTTCGTCCACACATAAAATGGGCAAAATAAAAAATATCCTTTTGCTGACTATTTACAAGGTTACCATTTAAAAATATTTTATTATAGTTGTATATCTCACTCAAAGATCATTTTTCAAATGATCATGTTTCAAAGGAAACAAATTTAAGATTAATATGATTACTGCTTTAAAAGTTCATATGCACTTGATGCAGGAAAAAAAAAAGCTCAAATATGATACTGACACTGGGAGATAAAGCAGGTGATTCTACTTAAGTAATAGGATCCTTCCCACCAGCCTCATCTTTACCATGACACAACTTTGTATCTTGGTAAAATTGCATAGTTCTAGGAGCATGCTCGTTCAGATCAGTTGTGAATGATTGAAATAGAAAACATCGTAGTCTCTGCTTCCTAATGTGTACTGAATATAATTAGAAAAAAGTACTCAATTTTTTTTTTAACATCTTTATTGGAGTATAATTGCTTCACAATGGTGTGTCAGTTTCTGCTTTACAATAAAGTGAATCAGCTATACACATACACACATTCCCATATCTCCTCCCTCTTGCGTCTCCCTCCCACCCTCCCTATCCCACCCCTCTAGGTGGTCACAAAGCACTGAGCTGATGCCCCTGTTCTATGTGGCTGCTTCCCACTAGCTATCTATTTTACATTTGGCAGTGTATGTAAGTCCATGCCACTCTCTCACTTCATCCCAGCTTACCCTTCCCCCTCCCCGTGTCCTCAAGTCCATTCTCTGCGTCTGCGTCTTTATTCCTGTCCTGTTTCTAGGTTCTTCAGAACCATTTTTTTTTAGATTCCATATATATGGGTTAGCATACAGTGTTTTTCTCTTTCTGACTTACTTCACTCTTACTCTGTATGGAAGCAACCTAAGTACTCAGTTTTTTAATCACTCTAGAACTCAGAGTTTCATCTACCAAATAACTTCAGAAAGAATTCTGAAAGCAAGAATGGGAACATATATTGAAATTTTTTATTCCCAGGGCTCTAGCATACTTAGAGATGTTAAAGGTCTTTTATTAAATGGGAAAGGGCAAACTACTGCAATCTTATCAATTACTAACTTTTTTGGACAAAAGTTTCTTGGGACAAAATTGTTACTGACTCTTAAAATGTTCATGGTGTATAAAGCATTTTCATTGCAATGAATAACTATCTGTTAGAGACTTGGAACTTAATTAAATATCCTGAATTATAACTGTCTTCACTGGCTGTAAAAGTATTTTCTCCTGAGATCTGTGGCTATCTCTCTGCTATATTTTACCTTGTAAATTTGAATGCACATTTTTGTAAATCAGAGTCACAATTATTTTTATAGCATTTGCTAAGCTTCACAAATGCTAGTGTTTGGACGTTGCCTACACTATATTAAGTATACAGATATATGTGAAACTGAGCATTTAAAAGCAGTCTAAAAAATGTCAGATGATCTTTTTGTGCATTGCTGGATGTTATCATCACATACCATTTATTTGAATCATCTCATCAAAAATAGTTTCCAAAGAGGAAAGTTTGAAAAATCACCAGGATTTTTCACAATGATCTTCAGATTTGGTGGAACTCTTCCATGTAGTTTGTCTCTTTTTTAATACCTTGAGTTGTTTCAGTCAATCTGCTGTCAACAGTTTTTCACCTGAGAACACAGATTGTGCTGGGCAGCTCTCCTTGACATTAATGTTAGTTTAAAAGCTGTCCCTTAGGTACTGCTTGGAAAATTTAGGGACTCTGTTCTCTGCCAGAGCAATATTTCTTCAGGATGAAATCGAAATCTTGTTTGATACTGAAAAGGACATTTTAGTTTAATGCCTGTGGAAAATTCAATGAACAGGTTTCTCACAGAATCTGCAGTTTATTTTCAGATCAGCAAGAAAAGTAGCATGGCGTCACCACCTGAAGTTAACAGGGTCTGAATGTTTATGTGTGAGTCACACCATATTTAAAAGAAGTTGGAAAGGCAAATAGATGAACTCCTAAACTATGACCTGGGGCCCAAATCCAGCTTACCATCTTGTTTTGTACAGTTCATAAGCTAAGAATAGTTTTTCCCACTTACAAAGATTGAATTAGAAATAATATTAATGATGTGAAAATTATATGATATTCAAATTTCAGTGTCCATATATAAAGATTTACCATAGTATAACAGTCTGTGGATACATTTGTATCTTAGCAAAGTTGAGCAATTGTAAGAGAAACCACATGACCCACAAATCATAAAATATTCACTATCTGATCCTTTACAGAAAATGTTGAACTCCTGATATATTTACAAATCTGATATTTATGCTGTTTCCATCATCTAAGCAACTTTGTATAGTACATTGTAAAGTATTTTTGCAACTAGTTGCAAATTCATATGTAAACAGCTGTGTGTATTTATATCTATTTTAATATTAGTTTTTATCATTATTAGAGATACAAATCATTTTAATTGCTTCTTTATAGTTTCTGCATTTTAAAACATTTCTATAAAATGGTACTTTATTTTCTGCTGAGGAAAAATTAGACAAACATTTTCTATCGTAAAATTGATATATTATTCAATGTAGAAAATACAGATGGTAAAATAAGAAAAAGGAAGTCATTTGCAGTGTCACAACTTAGAGATAACAATTTCAATATGTACACAAATGTACATATCTAGTTCCTAGGAAGTAATAAACAAATGCACATATTCTCTTTAAAAAATGGAGTAACAACTCAGGTACTTCTTATAATCTGCTTTTTATCTAAAAAATAGTTATGTATTGTTACAAGTTATACATTTCCATTCTAGAAAATTCAGAATATGAAAAAGAAGATACAGTACATTGCATGGCCACCAGTCAGAGATAAGCAATATTAAAGTGTTAGTTTATTATTTTGTTGTTTATCCCATCCATAAGTTATCTTTGTATTATAACTGAACATTTTTACATTTCTGTTTTCACAAATATGCAGTCAGGTTTACATGCTGCTTGGTAATTCTTTTTCATTTAACATTCCATTATAAGCATCTTACCATATCAATAAACATTTTGTCATTTTAATATTTGCATAAGGATATAAATGTTCTTTAGCTTATAAAGCATGAACATCTTTTATATCAATAATTGTAAAAAAGAAAATTAGAGCAACCTAAATGTTTACCAGTATGTATTATGACATCTATATAATGGAATAGAGTGTAGTTAATATATTGTTTATAGATAAATATTGATTGACATGTTATTGAAAGACTGATGCCATACTGCTCCCTTGCTCACTGGCATTCTTTTCCCTCTATTCTTTCAATGACTATCTCCTTCTTATTATTCATCTTTCAATTCAAATGTCACCTCTTCTGAAATACTGTCCCTTATCACCTAAGCCACAAACTCCACCCCAGTCACTCTCTATCCCATAGCCCTGTTTTATTGCATGGTGATCTTCTTTATTTACGTCTTGTAATCTTCTTCTCTTATCAGAATATAACTACCTTGAGGACAACAAGTTGTCCTGTCTATTACTTTTCAGTATCTGGAGTAATGCATGACATATACTATCTTCACTAAAATATTTGTTGAATAAATGAATTTAAAAAGTGTATTCTTAGGTTTAAAAGGTCTATAAAACTGTATGAATAATAGTCTGTCATTGATACAAATATACACATGCACATGTGTGTATGTGTGTTTGTGTGTGTGTTTTCTGCTTAGAGAACATGGATAGCTGGATAGATGAGTGGATGTGTAGGGAGACAAAGAGAAAGATAGCTAGCCGTCTGTCCATAGAGCCATCTTGCCTAAGAGCCAGAAGAAAATATATTAATGTTAACAGTTATCGTCCTTTGTTGGCAGGATTTTACAGGACATCTTTTTATCAGATTCTAATACATGCTTGACAAATCCAGCCTTCTTCAGGAAGTAATTTTTAAACTCGATTTGTTAAAACACCACTCTGTAAAGGAGGCTAGTGTCACAGGTTGTCTCTCTGTGGACCAGTTCGTTTTAGTCCACATGTTAAAGCAGTGCTCTTTTTTTTTTTGAGTCCTAGTAAGTGCCCAGCGCTTTACGAGGCTTGTGTAGACAATAGTGAACTAAGGACATGTGGCCTTTCCCCTCATTTGTGATGGAATAAAGAAATGGTTGTGAGTTAAAGAATATTAGGGTGAGGTATACACTTTAGGGTACCTGGAGAAGGAATGATTTAGAAAGGTGACATTTGAACTGAGAGTTGAGGGAAGAAAGGGAGTGAGCGAGGCTAAGAGTGATTCAGGTGGAGGAAATCCTTTCTGAGGAAGGAAAGAACCAGGGTTTGAAGTGTTCAGAGAACCTCTGTTTGAAGAGCAGAGAACAGAGAGAAAACCAAGTGTGGCAGGACCTTGGAGAGTGATGGAGAGGGTTATAGACAAGACTCCAGATCCTCTGAAATAGTGGAAAATACTGCCTCTTACTCTCAGTGAAGGGGGGAAGTGCATGATTGTCATAAAGGGATACCAAGAGGCACAGACAGAGGTCGTGAAGTTCCTTCACAAGCAGTGAATATGGAAGCTTTCAGCAGGAGTTCACACAGAATACTGCTTCCTGTGGAAGGATGGTTTCGCAGGACCCCAATTTTCCATGGGGTATATATCACCACACCAGACTAGAGACCATCAACTGTTCTAAAAGCGTGGGTTTTATCAGCCTGGCTTTCACCAGCTTTTCTGGAGGTTGGGTTTCTTTCTAGCAACTATGCTGCTTAAAATAATTTGAAGGAATTCTCTTATAGTCCTGGCATGGAGGAAGCATTCTGAGCTCAACTACTTCTACTAGCATTTTTTGATTATAAATGAATAAATATTTTCTGAATCAAATTTAAAACAGAAAAAGCAAATATCCTTTGTATTTCCATCTCTGACAAATAGTTAACTATAAAATATATATCCTTGTATTGCCTTTTTTTGGCTATTATTATATCAGGTTTGTGATTTAACTACTACTTTAAAAGGGCTTTACTCACTTTCCTATGTAATCTAGACATAGATGAGCCATGTAGTGCTTATCTTTAAACTAAGGATTATACATTGCATTGGCCACACAATTGCACACACACACATACACACACACATAGATGCACACACACAAATACACCTGATTTCAAATACATTAAACAGTGATGCAATCTTTATTTATGATTCTCAGGGAAATAAAAGAAGAGACTTTGCTGCAATTATCACAATAAGACCTAATGTTAAACATTTAAAATCATTTCATTCTTTCCCTTAAAAAAGGGCAATACTTCTGATAACTTCCTTATCTTTGTTTCCTTTTGCTTTTAACTCTTCTCCTTTTCCCTTGCTTCTCTCCTCTCCTCTAGCTTCTTACTATCTTATAAATACATGTCAGGAATTACAAACCTCCTCAGGTTTGCCACATCTTCAGAATTTTGAAGAAAATTGAAAAAGTGTATTATGTAAAATCTCAATATCTTTAAAATAGGTGCAGCTGAAACAAACCATATCTGTGATCTTTATTACAGACTTTCAGTTTATGTAGTTTTCTTCTAAAACTTCTTTACGTATTGCTTTTCTATTTGTGTGCTCCACTCTCTCCATCTTGAATTCATATTATATGTTTCTTGAAAGTCTTGCTTCTAACGTTTAATATCATCTTTTTCCTTATTTCAGTATCTTTCTTTTTCTCTATATTATAGGATAGCTTTTTGAGCTTATTTCCTCTATTATGGAATTGAATTACTTTTAGCATTTCTGATCTTATTTAGCCTTTTCACTGTCACTGGAGTTTGCCTTTTACAGAATGTCATATGCATGGAATCATACAGTTATGTGGCCTTTTTTTTTTTTTTTTTTTTTTTTGGTGGAGCACAGGCTCACGGGCCTAGCAGCTCCGTGGCATGTGGGATCTTCCCGGACCGGGGCACGAACCCGTGTCCCCTGCATCGGCAGGCAGACTCACAACCACTGCGCCACCAGGGAAGCCCTATGTGGCCTTTTAATACTGACTTCTTTCACTTACCAATATGCATTTAAGATTAATGCATATCTTTGTGTGATTTTTATTGCTGAATAAGAGTGCATTATGTGGATATACCCCAGTGTGTTTATTCATTCACCTAGAGAAGGCCTTTTGCCATTTTTTTTGAACATTTTTTTTTCTCTTTCATGGAATGTTTCCTGACTCCTGTTTCCATTTTGTAAGTTCTGTCTTTAGTTATATCAGGACAGTGTCTTCCTGAAATTGGTTTCAAATATGAGTTAATCATCATCTAAAATTTCTCTTGCTTATAAAGTACCTCTTATTCAAACAACTTTTTCTTTGAACTTTCTTTTGAACTACCAGTAAGTTTTCATTTACTTTACCAGTAAGTTTCATCTTTACCAGTAAGATTTCATTACCAGTTTCATCTTTACCAGTAAGATTTTTAAGTATATAATTCAATAATTTGTAGTAACTTTATAGACTAGTACAGCTATCTTCACAATAGAAATTTAGAAGATTTCTATTACTCCAGAAAGATCCTTCATACTCGTTTGCAATCATTCCCTCATTCATGCCAACCTCCAGCCCCAGTCAGCCATGGATGTCCATTGTGTCTATAGATTTGCCTTTTTGGGTCATTCATATAAATGAAATCATAAAATATATGGTCTTTTGCTTCTGGTTTATTTTCCTTATGTTCACGTTTTTGAGGCCCATCTCTGTTGTACAGATTGTCAGCAGTTTGTTGCTTTTTATTGCTGAATAGCATTCTGTTATATGGATAGACTGCATTTTGTTTATCCATTAACCAGTTGATATTTGGACTGTTTTCACGTTGTGAATATTATGAATAATTCTGGAAGGAACATTCACACACAAGTTTTTGCAGGATGATCTTTCTGTTTCTTCATTTTTGCATGGTAGAAACTTGTACATTCCTATCATTTGCTTTTGAGATAGTCTGTCAGCAATTCCGTGGGCTTTATCTTATTTTTTTTAAGTGTAAGTAAAAGAAAATGGGAAAGTTTTTATTTATTGTATTTTTGCCTGTTTAGTATTTTGGACAGCCTGGGAAGAGTGTGGGAGCAAAGGTGACGACACGACTAGCAAAAATCTTTAAAGCTTTTACTATAATTCAGAAAAGTTTCTTTAACATTTAATGTGGTAGGTTGTCCTCTAAGCCCTATTTGCAAAACACCTGAATCTAACCACTTCTTTCCATACTAGTCCAAGCCAACATCATCTTTTGTCTAGACCATTGTTGTAGACTCCTTCTTGGCTCCCCACTCCTAGTCACACCATACATAAAGAGATCTCTTAAAAACATAAATGAGATTGTTTTATTCACCAGATTGAAATTGCCTCGTGGCTTCCCAATGTACTTGACATACAATCCAAATGCCTCACCATTGCTCATGAGGCTCTTTGTGGTGTGACCCTTAATGATCTTGAAGTCTCATCACCTATTAATCTCTTTTGCTTCCTTAATTTAGGCCAGGGTAGCTCTCTTACCAGGCTTGTTCTTAGCCCCTTACTCCGGAAATGCCCTCTACCTAAAACACCCTTTCTTTTCCTCTCAGATTTTCTTGCTTGCCCCTTTTCTATGTTCACTTCTCAACTCAAATGTCTCCTTTTGGCCATGCTTGTCCCCATTACTGTCAACTGCATCTCCATTTTATAATTTCTCCATAGCACTTATCATAATCATAAATCACCTAGTTTATCCAATTTTTATTTATTGACATTCTGTCCTTTCGATTGGAATCTCTATGAAAGGAGGGGCCTCATATGTCTCACTCTTGATTGCATTCTCAGTGCCTAGAACTGTGTTTGGCACTTCGTAAATATTTGTTGATTGAACAGCTGTTTGCTTGGAGCCAGGAAACTCACAGGGACACAGTGAGTTCCCTCACTGTGTCTAATTGGATTATCCCCGTCAATACACTCTGAGAGTCAGCACTGTCATAAGCTTTCTACTCAGTTGAGCTGACTTCACCTGATTTAGCCTACATCTCCAGAGATGTGGCGATGACCATGATAGTACCGGTACCCATGACCCCTGTTTCTTCAGGTTTTATCCCTTGAGTTAGGGAGCATTGGTAGGATCTTCATTCTCATGATTGGCGTTTCTAAGTCATGTTGGGTTTTTCTCAATCCAGCCATGGTTGCAAGTCTTTGTTTTGACTTTTCTCACTTGTGAACTCACCCTTCCATTGTTCCCACTGAGGATATAAGTTTTTCCCCATTTTTATGTTTCTTGTTCTTTATAATGGAAATCTGGACGCACCAGTGTATGTGGTTACAAGTATATGTGTGCTCACACTTAGGCTTGTAGATATTAGATACTGTGGTAGGCAGAATTCTACATGGACCTGATGACCTTTGCTCCCTAATATTATTCCCATGACTATCTTTTTTTTTTTTTTTTCCCAGTACGCGGGCCTCTCACTGCTGTGGCCTCTCCCGTTGCGGAGCACAGGCTCCAGACGCGCAGGCTCAGCGGCAATGGCTCACGGGCCCAGCCGCTCCGCGGCATGTGGGATCTTCCCGGACTGGGGCACGAACCCATGTCCCCTGCATCGTCAGGCAGACTCTCAACCACTGCGCCACCAGGGAAGCCATCCCATGACTATCTTATAGATGAAAGGGATTTTGCAAATGTAATTAACTTATTAGTTGAGCTTAACATAGGATGATTATCAATGCCAGCTCAATTTTATCACATAAGTCCTGTAAATGTGGAGTATTTTCTCCAATTGGCAGCAGAAGAGAAAGATTCAAGATATGAGAGGGAGTCAACGAGAGAGGATGGTTCTTCACTACTGAGATGGAGGAGGCCAGGAAATAAGGACTTGAGGGTGGACTCTGAGATCTGAGAATGGTCCCTGCCAACAACCAGCAGCAAACAGGGCTCCCAGTCCTGTGACCAAAAGGAACTGAATTCTGCCAACAACCTGAATGATCTTGGAAGCAGAGTCTGTCCTAGAGTCTGCAGAAAAGAACACAATTTGGCCAATACCTTGATTTGGGTCTTGTGAGATACATCAAGGCCACCTGGGCTTTTGACCTGCAGAGATGTGAGATAATAAGTGGATATTGTTTCAAGCTGCAAAATGTGTGGTGATTTTTTTTTACACAGCGACAGAAAACTAATTCAGATATGCTTTTTAAGTCATCATCTTACCTAGATAAAATTTTTATCTTTACTATATTTCAGTCCTGTTTATTCTTCTTTTAGCAGAATTGATGCTTTGTTTTTTAAAGAGTATTTGAATAAGTGAGTTTTCCTTTTCCACACCAATTATTAGGTGTAACTGCCTAGTTTAACTTTCTGTCAGTTGTCCACTTTTTGAAAGTATTTTTGTAATGGTGTTAATGATTTGCAAACAGAAGGCCACTATTAAATGTCATTGGAATGATTTTAGGTGATAAGAATTGACAGAGGGGCTTCCCTGGTGGCGTAGTGGTTGAGAGTCCGCCTGCCGATGCAGGGGACACGGGTTCGTGCCCTGGTCCAGGAAGATCCCACATGCCGTGGAGCGGCTAGGCCCGTGAGCCATAGCCGCTGAGCCTGTGCGTCCGGAGCCTGTGCTCCGCAACAGGAGAGGCCACAACAGTGAGAGGCCCGCGTACCACAAAAAAAAAAAAAAAAAAAAAAAAAAAATTTGACAGAGATGTGTTGCTTGTTTGTGAGGTTCCCATGTTTTCTAAAATTCAATCTCACATCCTGCTCATTCAACACAGAAACTTTAGATTTTACATTTGTCTCTCAGTAGTTGCTCTTTCATTGTTCATTTGAGCCATGAGTTGCTCATTTCTGACAAGTATGTCTTTGGGTTCTGCTTCTGGTCTTGACAGTTATTACAGAGAAGTGCCAGAATAAAGGGTCAAGAAATGCTTGTCCTTCAGTGTAACACAGCTTTGGTTTTATTGAACTAAATAAAGGTTGCTTAAGGAAGTTTTATAGAAGAAGAAAAATTCAGCAGCTAGAGTGCTGCCACAAAGAGAGGAGAAAATTTGTGGTCTATAACTTCCCTTACTATAAATAATCTAGTCTCAGTCTGGTGTTCAGAGAATCTTAAAGCAAAGCAAGATGCATAGGATCAAAATAATAACTCTTGGTCATTAACTAGTTGTGCATCGTAGATAAATTATTTGTCCTCTCAGTGATTTAGTTTTTACATCTGCAAAGTGACACAAACATGTGTTAATTACCTAGAAATCTAGTGCTTCTTAAATTTCTCCTTACAGTAAGGTTTTCAAAGTGTGATCCGTGGACCACCGGCAGCAGCATTACCTGGGAACTTTTTAGAAGCAAATTCCCAGGTCCCAATACAGACCTAATAAATCAGAAACTCTGGGCGTAGGGCTCAGCAATTTGTGTCTTAACAAGCCCCCCAGGGAAAGTCTGAGACAGATTACCATTGTCATGCCTAACATAATCTTAGCATTGGGCCTGCTATATATTTAACAAAGGTTAGTTGTTCAATTATGGAAATTAACTGGGGGTGCTAGGGCATAGCACAGAGGGGTTCTTGAAAACGTGATTTGTTTAAAAATCCGTGGAGGAATTGTTTTGCATCTTTGCTTGCTTTAATATAAAAATATGTCTAAAATTCCTTTTATAATGGGGAAAAAAAAGGTTTTCTATTCAAAATCATTAAGTAAAATGGGGCTTCCCTGGTGGCGCAGTGGTTGAGAATCTGCCTGCTAATGCAGGGAACATGGGTTCGAGCCCTGGTCTGGGAGGATCCCACATGCCGCGGAGCAACTAGGCCCGTGAGCCACAACTACTGAGCCTGCGCGTCTGGAGCCTGTGCTCCGCAACAAGAGAGGCCGCAATAGTGAGAGGCCCGTGCACCGCGATGAAGAGTGGTCCCTGCTTGCCACAACTAGAGAAAGCCCTCGACAGAAACGAAGACCCAGCACAGCAAAAATAAATAAATTAATTAATAAACTCCTACCCCCAACATCTAAAAAAAAAAAAAAAGCATTGAGTAAAATGAAAGCTCCAGCAAGAAATGCCTTGCTGCTCCTATAGCTTTGACGGCTCCCTGGCCCGCCTCTGCTTACTCTTTCAGTGTAACTTGAGTTTGAGACGCCTGGCCCTGTGGATAGAGGAATCGTTCTGGGCTGTCCAAATTTGGTTTGTCTTCTGACAGCATTATGTTGTTCCCCGTATGCTTAATTGGTTCTTGGGTCATAGCCTTCATTGATCATCACAGACAGTGATGTTTGTCTTAATGGGAGATTTTTAGGAATGGCTAGACATTGATGCAACTCTCTCTGTTGGTGCCTGCAGTTTCACAGTGGGAAATTGTGTTGTGCTACGTTGCTCGCAGCATTTTCTTTGTAGTCTCTGCTGAGTCTCTCTCTATTGTGTAGATAATATATACATATATATAAAGTTGTATATACATTATATAAATATATTTATATATTTATTATATAAATTATATATACTATTGTTTATTATATATTATTAGTATATAATAATTAAATAATTTATATTAGTATATTTTAAGTATATAGATATATAAACTTGGATGTAAAAATATGTATATATATAAAATGTGTGTATATATATATATATAATGTGTGTGGGTGTATATATATATATATATATGTATATATAATGTAAACTAGGGAGTGTCCATTTTATAGGCTTTTTTTTTGGTAAGTCATTTTGCTTAGTCCCCCATTGGAGTCTTGTTAAAGAAATCTGTGTAGTTAAACTTTCCAGGCAAGACCACCATCTCTTTTCCCTTGAACTAGAGTTGTAAAGGCTTAGTAGAGAACTGAAGCCAGGGCTTCCAGACCTTGTTAATGTTCCGTAGTTCATTATAATATATCAGTACATTTTCTCTCTATGTATACTGTTGACTTTGATACCAGAGAGCCAGGGATTTGAATCCCGGCTTGACCACTTACTAGGTATGTAATCTTGGTCAAGTTATATAAGCTCTTTGAGCCCAAGATTTTTCATCTGTAAAATGTGGATAAGAACATCCATGCAGCAGGGTAGCATATGAAGATACCTGGTACTTGGTAGTTGTTCAGTAAATTTAAACTAATGTCCTGTGCTACTGATAATGAAATTGGGTCAATATTGGCTGGGTGACTTTACTATCCAAACACAGGAAGCAGGATAGAAAAAAGGGATCGTGTCTCCTTTCCTCCCATCCCATTCTCTTCCTTCAAGTCCCATTGCTCTTTGTGTTATTTATCACACATGTCAACATCACTCCCACAATTGAATCACTGTTCCTTGTGTCTGCCTGGCGTACTTTCCCCTAAACTCTGCATCGTTTAGGTCTTTGCTTAAATGCTACCTCATCTGAAGCCCTTCCCTGACCAGTCCCTACACAATAGCCCTCCTACCCAATCTATCTTTAACACTTACTCTGTCTTATTTTTCCCTATGGGAGAACTTATTTGTATCCCAATTTATATATTGATTTACTTTTCCTTACTTTTGTTTTTGTTGTTTGTTTTTGTTTCTCAGTACAAGTCAATATGTTCCATGAAGGCAAAGACTTGTGTTTTTATTACATTATCCCCAGCCAAACAGGGCTTGGGAGAAAATAGGAATCTAATTCAATTTGTTAAGTGAATAAAGTATTTGACATGTGAATGAATGACTAAGATTTATTCAGTGAGCCATGACACTTGAACAGAAGGGAGACAGATCATGCCAGGCACCTACCATTGCTCTCATTTCCTACTGGGATTTCTAAGTGTTCCCAAAGTATCTGACGTAACTACAGATCATGTATAGTGTATGAAATTTCCTACATTATAATGTTTAAGTGTGAGGATATTCATATAGATATATATTTCTATTTTTTCCAGATAGTAGATTAAAAAAATATGTTCAGTAACTTGGAAGCTGAAAATCATGTCCAAAAATCAGTCAAATATGGCTTTTTGAAAAAGAATAAAGCAGAATTTCAATTATAAAAAACCAACTCTGTTGTACCTTTCAAGGAAATAAAAAAGCTTTCAATGAAAAATCCTCAGATATTGGCAATATTCACAACAGAACGAAGCTCCCTATACCTCTGCAGATTTCTTAAGCATTTAAGCAATTCATTTGTTTCTATTGGCGTGTTTCCTTTTTTTCTTTTCTTTTCTTTTTTTTTTTTTGCGGTACGCGGGCCTCTCACTGTTGTGGCCTCTCCCGTTGCGGAGCACAGGCTCCGGACGCGCAGGCTCAGCGGCCATAGCTCATGGGCCCAGCAGCTCCGCGGCATGTGGGATCTTCCCGGACCGGGGCACGAACCCATGTCCCCTGCATCGGCAGGCGGACTCTCAACCACTGCGCCACCAGGGAAGCCCCGTTTTTTTTTTTCTTTTTTTTTTTCCCTCTCTGTTTGGCTTTGACCTTAACGGCAGGTTGGCTTGTTAATGTCTCAGGTTGCAGTTTCACAGGTAGTTTTTAATTGATAGGAATCAGTGGGATGGTGGGATACGGTGCAAATGTGCATTTCCTTAGAACCCATGCCATAGTCCTGTGGTGTGCTAAGGCTGGGTAGAAGTTTGTTAGTCATTTGCTGGAATGATGGAGTTTCTTGCAACCTCTTCCAAGCAACTCATGGCAAGGGAGACAGATAAAACAAATTCTGTTTTCTGAACAGCAAGAGTATAAACATGATGGGCAGGCAGTTCCTCTAATGAGATAGGTCTGCAAAATTATATTTGGAAAGACCCAAGTTTAAATCATGAAAGATGAGAAAGGCGAATTTCAAAAATTTCTGTATAACTCTGATTTCAAATTCTAGCTCTAAAATTTATTCTCAACCTTATGACATTGGGAAGATCACTTATAACTTTTCAGTACCTCCATTTCTTCATCTGTAAAATAGGAACGATAATAGTATCTACTTTGGAGTGTTGGAATGAGGATTAAATAAGTGACTGTATGTAAAATATTTATTTTAATTATTTTTATGACCCTGTTTTATTTCCTTCACAATAATTACTCTATCTGAAAATAGACAATGTAATCTGAATAAAAAATGTATATTATGTGAGGTTTATCAACTTTCAAACTGCACAGCACTGTCTAAAACCCTTGTTTTAAAGTCTCTGCACAGATAAAGGGACTTTTTCCCTACTTTGGTATTTAGGAGAGATCAAATAACATTTAGAAAATAAGACCATTTGTTTCCTAGTTTCTTTTTTTTTTTTTAGCATATGTCATCACCTTCATATAGTAATATGAAAAAGAAATTCAGGCAAAGGATATAAACAGAAATTCATGGGAGAGAAATTACAAATGGCCAACAAACATGGAAAATGCTCAACTCAGTTCTTTCCTAGTTTCTTAATGCCTGACTCATCTCTGAGCTTTTTTCTACTGGAGTCTGGACCTTTTGCCCACTTGCTCATAATCCCGCTTCCTTAGAAGCCCATCTCCCTGTATCCAACCACATCGACAAAATATGTTCATCTTGACATCTTGGAATAGCCAACACTATTTCTAAAGATCCTTTTTAAAGAAAATTCCCAACTCCTACCCTCTCATCCCCTCTCCACTCATAAAATGTTGTTGAAGATTTTCCCCTGTGTCTGACTAAACCGGTTTCTGAGTTTTGACTTTCTTAATTGGCCACCAATACATAAAGGAGAGAATTGCCTGCCCTAGAATGTACTCTACTTTGTACACTTTTGATTGTACAAGTGCCAGCCTTTCTGGAGGAGGAGCTTGGAAGGGGCCAGGACCCCTCATCCTTTCCAGTGCAGTGTTTTTTCCCCCCATTTGGAGGCCCTCGTTAAGGCAGATCACCTGAGAAGCCACTCTTTTTTGTTCTTTAGAATAGCTCCTGTGCCTCTTTGTTATCAGAGATCAACTTTTAAAGAACTCCTAACTTTCCTTTGGCCTTCTCTGGAGTGTTAACAGTCTTGCATCATCGTCTAATAAGGAGGGTAGGATTGGTCTTTAAGCAGCAGACATTGAAGGGGTTGTTGGGTCTGGATTCTGCTCAGAAGGGCCTTTGTAATGGGGGGATAGACAATAATCACAGAAATTATATATCACATTAAAATCTCCCAGGTTATAAAGAAATTCTCTCATATTTTTGTCTAATACTTCTATACTGACTTTTTTTCACACTTAAATCTTTGGTCTACTTGGGATTTGTCCTAGTACAGGTCCAACTCAAATTTTCCCATTTGGCTTAATTGTTCCAGCATCAGCATCATCTATTGAATGATGTATCTTTTCTCCATGGATTTGGGAGGCCACCTTTATCATATGTTAATTCTCTATTATCTATTTTCTTTTTTTTCTGTTTCACTGATCTGTCTATTCATGTACCACCGGTATTAAATTCTGAATTCAGGTGTCTATTGATTCTATTTCTGGAGTTTTTATTTTGTTTCATCGGTCTGATTGTCTTTTAAAGTTTTAATAACTGGGATTTTATATGTTTTTTATTTATTTTTAATTTTTTAACTTTTTGTTTGTAGAGTATTTAGATATTGCATATCATATCACATGCCAGTGTTATATAAGTTGAATTAGTTGTCTATTGCTGCTTTAAAAAAATTCCCTCAAAACTCAGTGTCTTGAAACTATAAATATATATATATATATATATATATATATATATAGTGAACTCACAGTGCCTGAAGGTCAGGAGTTTGAGAGGAGCTCAGGTGGGTGCTTTGCCTCAGGATCTCTCAAGAAGTTGTAGTCAAGATGCCAGTCGGGGCTGCAGTCATCCGAAGGCTTGACTAGGGCTCGAGGATCCACATGGCACCCACACAGGGCTGGTGGCTCACACACAGGGCTCGTGGCACCCACACAGGACTGGCAAGTTGGTGCTGGCTGTTGTCAGGTGGCCTCAGTGCCCCCTTAGGTGGCTTTCTCCACAGGATGCCCAAGTGTCCTCACATAATGGCAGCTGGTTTCCTTCAGAATGAAAGAATGCAAGAAAGAAGTGACAATACCATTTATGACCTAACCTTAGACTCACACTATTACCTCCACCATATTTTATAGATCAGACAGACCAAACCCAGTACAATGGGATAGGGGACTACAAAAGGACTTGAATACCAGGAGGCAAGGATCTTCGGGGGCCGTCTTGGAGACTGGCTACCCTAAAAGTGTTGGTAATTACATATATCTGCATATAGATATAACTATCTGTATAGATATAGATATATTTTTCTAAGACCTAAAAATAATCAATCCAGCTTAATTACAACATAGAATGTGAGGAGAGATGGGGATGGAGAGGTAGACATGAGTCAGATCCCTGTGAATCTTGTGAGCTGTGTCAAGAAATTTAGACTCTTAGCTCAAGGGCAATGAGAAACCAGCTGGAAGGTGGAGGTCAGATTTGCTTTCTCTAAAGGTTTTAGATTTCCACTCTGACTGCTATGTAAAGAATGGACTGGAAACCATGGGCAACTCTGATGGTTTGGAATGGAGAGAAATGGAAAGTATTGGGATAATTGTAGGTGGTAGATTCAACAGACTTCATGATTGGATGTGGGGCATAAATTGAAGGATGATAATGGTTCTCAGAATTCTTGTTTGGCACTTGGGGGCATAACTGGGTTGTGAATGAAGAATGAAAACTGGTGTGAAAGGAGAAGATGAATATTTTAGCTTAGATACCATTAAGTTTGAGGAGAAATGGAGAGAGGCTTAAATGAGAAGGTATTCTGTTGACATAAACAATCAGGTTTACAAATACATCTCTTCAACAGTTTCCTTAAAAAGAATAGCCTCCAAGGCTAACTAACAAAATTGAATTTGCAAATGACACCAAAGTCTTTGCAAAGCTGAAATGTGAATCCTTTCTTCACTGGTTTTGGAAAGCATTTGCATGTCTGCTCTTTTCGTGGCTTCAGGTTCCACTAAGGTGGAGCATCCATTTAACCCTTAAGTTAGCGGTGACTTCCCAAGGATACTTGTGTTAGAATAAGCTTGACTTGCCTCAAACCCTATGACCATCAAGACAAGGTCAAGAACCCCACCATGAGGCGTAAAGAAGGGTAGGACATGGTTGGTGACTTTTTTCTGTGCCAGGGAGGTCATAGGGATGTGGTGAGTTGCCCCTACCATCTGGCTGTGGCCACAGCCGGGTGAAAACGAGGGATCTCACAGCTGGGGCAGTGAGACAGCCAAGCAAATGATCTTGCTGCGTGGACAGAACGTGTGAAGGATTTCACTGGTGCATCTCTCTGACAGCTCCTGGCATTAGAAGACACAGTTTGCTCTATTCAGCTGTTCTTTTAAAAAAAATTCAGTTGTTGGCATTCTTATTTTCCCCCAACAGGACACCATTACCCTGCTGTAAAGGTGAAGAGAAACTTCACCTCTCTGTTCTTGAGAGCTGAGAGAATTGCTTCCTAGGTGAAGATTTCAGTGGTGTAGCTGGATGGTGTATCAGAGCGCATATAAAAAGAGCCACATATTGTAAATCCTTCCTGGATATAAATAAATAGAATAGAAGAGAACTAGGCACCAGTGGGTTTCTAGGGATGAACAACCAATTGAGCAAGTATTTATTAACATATGCCATGTGCCCAGAAATGCCATATGGATTCTTCACAGTGGTGAGAGAAATGCATGAAAAATATAAGAAATGAGCTGTTTTTTGGACTATTAATGCTATTTTTAATATCACTAAATAGATTTCTGGTTGGCTCCTTCTCTCATTGCTGCTGTTACTACCACCAAAGCTGCAGCTTTTTCAGTCTCTACTACCATTATCACCACCACAATTACCCACATTACCTTTCTCAGGGTGTTTTTGTAAGAATTAGTGACTGTTTCAATGAAGAGTAACAATCATTATTTCTACTACGGCATGACACTGATGACAAATGTGCTTATGTTTGATTTAGAAATTACTGTTGCCACTTATTTAGCATTTTCTATATGCCATCCATTGTACCCAGACTTCTATACGCATTTTCCTTATTTAATCTTCACTTTTACTCTGTGACTTTGCTTATATGAATATCCCTACTTTCTAGATGAGAAAATTCTAGCAGAAAAAAATTGAATATTTGGCCCAAGTGGTTAAGGCAAGGAGTCCAGTCCCTGGAATATTCAAGGTGCTCAATAAATATTTGCCAATTGACTGATGAAATTTAAAGCTTATACTTTATTTTCTGGCCTTCTAGACAAAATGAGAGCCCTTTAGCCAGAAGTGTTATGGACATTTTTTTTAATAAATTTATTTATTTTTGGCTGCATTGGGTCTTTGTTGCTGTGCGCGGGCTTTTCTCTAGTTGCGGCGAGTGGGGGCTACTCTTTGTTGTGGTGCGTGGGCTTCTCATTGCAGTGGCTTCTCTTGTTGTGGAGCACAGGCTCAGTAGTTGTGGCACATGGGCTTAGTTGCTCCGCAACATGTGGAATCTTCCCGGACCAGGGCTCAAACCCATGTCCTCTGCATTGGCAGGCAGATTCTTAACCACTGTGCCACCAGGGAAGTCCTGTTATGGATATTTTATTTGGCCTTCACAAGCTTGTTTTTAATGTAAATTAGGGGACATCATTTTAAATTGGGGGAATTCATAACACACACACAATCTGAATTTATGACTTTTTGGGGGAAAAAATAAAAGAAGTGGCCACCCTGATCCCATATTTTGGTCTAGAAAAGAAGTACCTGGTGCTGAGTCGCAGTCAGTCAACTCTAGGTGGCCATGGTATGTGCCCCCCTGCTTCACCAGCTCAGAGCCTGTACGCATTTCAGCTTGAGGCCTCTGGAGAAAAGCTACATAAAGTTACATACTGTAGAGCCTCACAAATGTAATTAGGAGGTGATGACTCAGAAGGGAAGCAGGCAGAGAATACAGATCAGGGCAGGGTGCAATAATGCTGGACTGTGACGCAGACAGTAAGGGACAGAGGACCTGGAGAACTGAAATGGACCTATATCTTGGAATAACAGGGACGGTTTTGTAGCAGCCCTTGAATTTGAGCCATGATTTAAAGATGGACAGCCTTTGTAAAGGCAGAGAGGAGGGAGAAAAAACTGTTTTGTATGCTGTCTATACATAATAAAATATACAACAAATAAGTTTCTCCCTAAGTGAAAGGCACAATAACTTTTAGCACTGAATTGGGCCTAGTATTCACCAGAATTGTATTAATGTTTTAAACTCCTGAAATGACCTGAGAGTAGGAAGGTGAAGCTTGAGTAAGACGCAAGTCCCTGGAAATACCCTGAGGACTAATTAACAGCACAGAGATTCTGTGAGAATCACTGCAGTACCACTTCTTGCCTCCAGAACTGATGGTGCTCTCTGGGCCACAACCTCTGTCTCTTCCTCTCCCTTCTGGTTCCTGATGCTTCCAGAGGGATAGGCAGGCAGCAGCGTAAACACTGGGAAGTCCAAGGACTGGTCCAGTTATAATCAGCTCCATTCTTGGCATGGGATGGGCACAAAACCTCTCAGACCTCCCAGACAACTGTCCCTTTGGGCTCTCAGTGTCGAGACCAGCATTGTCCAGCCAGCTTCCCAAGGACACAGAAGCCCTCTGTTTGCCAATCTCACTAGCCATCTGTTTGCTGAGCTTAGAGCTACCGATGCTGAGCCTACCGACTTCAGTTTGCCCCTACCAGCCAAACTCTTTTCCTCCTCTGTGCTCTACCAGTGCAGTGTGAACAAATACATCGTGCTGAGTGAACTACGTATTCTGGCATCAAAGAGACTTGCAGTTGAGTCCTTGGCATGATCTTGGGCTCATTTCCTAACCATCTAATTCTTAGATGGTTATGAATAATTGTTATGAGAGTTAAATTAGACCAGGCATGGAAAACTACCAAAGCGGTGCCTAGCAGATATTGAGCACCCCAAATTCATTATTTGACTATTGTTGTAGTTGTTACTGCCATCACGAGGAGGTAATATGAGGCAAAAGAAAAATAAGAAGTAACATGAGCGTTCCGATAGAGCTTGGCAAAATAGCATACTTTCTAGTGGATAATTACAATGCAGAGGAATGGATGAGAGGGTCAAGGAGACCCCAGTGTCATAGGCAAGGGAAGAAGTCGTATCTGTACTCTTAGAGAAATGAGAGAGGTAGCGCCCCATCCTGTGCTTCAGTGAGTCACACGTAAAAGTGCTAGTGACAAGTGCAAATGGTTTGCTCAGCACCTGGAAAGCAGAGGGTGTGAACTTGTTCCACAGCTAGGTGCGGGCTCCTGGGGCTGAGCAGAAGTGTGAATAAAACAAGGAACTGATGAATTCAGTGGCGGCAGGAGCCACGAAAGGCTAATTTAATCTCCAGAGGAGTTGCCTTCCGACCACCTTCCTTCTGCTTGTCCACACTGATGGCATCCAGCTGCTTCCCAAGCACCCAAAGGCTCCTGGTGGCAGGCAGCACTCTAAGTGCCCCAGCGTCATGTGGCACTTGGATCAGCCCCAGTAATCTCTGCAACACAGTGCCTCATTCAGTCAGCCTCGTAGAATTTGGATGCTTTGAATCATGGTAGATTTACCGAGACTCCAAAATCCTTGGGGCTGTCCATCAAAACAGGCTTCATTAGCAAATGGAAGGTTAAGCAGTAAGGAAAACAAGAGAATCCTTCTCGACTTTACTCTGAAAATTGGATGATGACTCGAATCCCACAGATCCTTGAACGGTTTATATGACTTACAATCCTGGCAAGTGGTTTATTTTGTATGATTGTTGGAGGAGTGAGGGAAAGAAGGAGAGGGGAGAAAAGAGCTTCAGATTTTTCTTTTTTGATTTATTTTATAGATTTAAACCACCCCTGCCCCTGTCTTTTTTTTTTTTTTTTTTTTGCGGTACGCGGGCCTCTCACTGTTGTGGCCTCTCCTGTTGCGGAGCACAGGCTCCGGACGTGCAGGCTCAGCGGCCATGGCTCACGGGCCCAGCCACTCCGCGGCATGTGGGATCTTCCCGGACCAGGGCACGAACCCATGTCCCCTGCGTTGGCAGGCGGACTCTCAACCACTGCGCCACCAGGGAAGCCCCTGCTCCTGTTTTTGACAGCCTTCAGTAGCAGCATTCTTCACAATGATGGTATCAAAAGTGGTTTTCCTTCTGCTATCGCAATAATGTTTCACCTGCATCCTTGTGCATCATTAAACTTCCAAGACGGATAGGGACTTAGCAATCGAATAGCCTATCCTCTCATTTTACTGACGAAGAAAAAGAAGCCCAGGAAAATTAGGGGGTATTTGTAAAGCCACAGAGCCCTGTGTACAAATACTGTTTCTATCTCCTTTCCAGTATGATAATGGCACCTCAGTTTTCCTTTTAGGAAATAGGCTTTCCAATTCTCAGCACATATGTTTCAGGTAAGGCTGACCAGAACATCCTTGGCCCTGCCAACAAACTCCAAGGTCCAGTGGTTGGCACAGAACCCAGATTTGGCCCATTAGTGACTGGACTAGCTATGTGCTCTGACCCCAGCAGTTTGTGGAATTGACTTAAAGCTGTTAGAAAACGGAAGCTCTCTTTCCCATTGAGGTGGCTGACTGCCAAGACTATTTGCTAACAGAGAGGAATAACTCACCTAGTAATGAAGCCAACACGGCATTCAACAGAGAGGAAAAATGAAGAAAAACTCATTTCTGATGATATTATTGGGGCCCTGGATCACTGACTTCTTGGAAGTTTCAGTGGCTTTGACACAATACTGTTTTTTTTTTTTTTGTAATTCAATCCATTTTGCATTATATTTCTTCATTTGTAAATTTAAAAATTCCTGATTACATTAGAGCTACCTGGATAACAGGGTGTCTGATCCTGGACCAGGGCTCTCTCTATTTCTAATGAAGAATAAAGGGAAAGACAAAGCAGTGAGAGAGACCAAAGAACACTAATGAGTTCAGCTATTTTAATTATGACCAAGAAACTAAACTTACAGAATCTTAATTAAGCACAGATGTTCTTAAAAGACTTAGAAGCATTAGGGAAAACCAACTAGCCGCCACATTATGCTTAACTGATCGGGTGTGTAAAGTGCATCTTCTCTTTTCAACTTGGCCTCTGGCTCAAGAATGTGACCTTGAACATGTTCTTTGTCTTCTCTTGTGTTCTGGATATCTGTTTCTGCATGACAAGACACCACCAAACAGTGGGCTTTAAAACAATAATAATCATCTATTTTGCTCACAAATCTGGGGGTTGACTGAGCTCAGGTAGGCTTGGAATGGAAACTCTCCTGTGGTTGCAGTCAGATTTTGGTGGAGTGGGTCATATGCTTTACTTGGTCTGCTGATTCAAATATGTTCATCTTATCCAGAAACACCCTCACAGGCACACCCAGAATAATGTTTGACCAAACATTTGGGTACTTTGTGACTCCGTCAAGTTGACACATAAAATTAACCATTACATGGAGTCAAATGTGATAGCAGACAGGAACCTGTTAGAATCAACCACTATACTGGATTCAGCACTATGGACTTTGAGAGTTTCTAAAAGTCTGAATGGTTTGGACATCCAAACATCTGCATAAAGTTTTATTGTTGTTTACTCTTTTCAAATGTTAGTGAGCATAAAAATACTGAATAAAATAAAATACTGAATAAAATACTGAATAAAATGTGTGTATGTATGTGTGTGTGTATATATATGTGTATAATATATATATATGTGTGTAATACGTATATATAATATATATATATATATATACTGTCCTTAATGCACCACTTAAAGTATATTTAACATTCTGAATCTATAAAATTTCAAATATATACAAAGAGAGAATAGTATAATAAATCTTTTCATATCCATTACCCAGCTTCAATCATTATCAATGTTTTTTCAATCTTCGTTTTTCTACCCACCACACTTTTAATTTCTGCTATATTACTTTAAATCAAATCCCAGACATTGTGTCATTTTGTGCATAAGCCCTCCAGGATGCATCTCTAACTGATAAAGGGACTTTTTTCTTCCCTGCATAGCTTCAATTCCCCCATCACATCTAACATTTATAATCAATCCTTAATATCATCTAATATTAAGGGGGTTTAAAAACTGATTTTGATTATACATGATTTTTATCTCAGCTAGTCATCTTACCTAATACCCAAGTGTGTCTCAGATGATCAAAATCTAGCGAGGAAAGTCAGGGTAGCAAGGATGAAAGCCCTAGAGAAGAACATGTGACCAGAGAGAGTTACATGTTAGGCTGTGTGGTAGAGTCTGGAAGCATTTGAAGCATTCAGAGAAATGAGAAATCTGAGTGGGCTATCTTGGTGGGTACAGAAGGATCCTCTGTCCTGTCAACCTGTCACACTCAGCTCTTGCTGTGCTCCCTGATAGCAGGAGAAGCGATGATCACATCCACAACAGAATCCTAGAAAATGATGGTTTCTTTTTCATTGGGAGAGTGATGGTGCTTTATAGATGAAACACGGTGCCTGCCAAAGAAAATAGGATTTTCCCCTCTAATTGGAAAAGCTTAATGACGTAAGGGATAGTGCGCGAAACTTTTTAAAAAATCTGGGCTGATGCAAACTTGCTGCTGGGCCTCTGCCAGCCCGCCGCACCTGCAGCATTTCCCCACTAATATTTCAAAGTGTCAGCTTAAGTGGCCCAAGAGCCTCCTGCAGAACTATGGTGATTGCTGAGATATGCCTAGACCAGCTGAGATAATAGGGCGCCAAGAAGCAGGGGAAAATGTCAGCAGCTGCGCTTCATGCTACTAATTTTGTTTTCTTAAAAGTAAACTTTATGGAATGACAAATTCCACTAAGAGCTAATCTGGAATTATACAATTACCAGTTCTTTTGCTGATTTTTGAATTCATGTGTTCAGTCACTGAATACATAGCAAATATGTATCAAAGGTATGGACACTTTCTCCCCCTGCACCTGTGACGGGCATCATGTGAACTCCCCTCTCTCAGGTGAGTCTGGCCCTGAACACTGCATCCTTCTCGACACCGGGCTCCACGCAAAAGTGAATGAGCATAGTTAGCATGTGATACAAAATCCATTTCCTTTTTCTAGTATCTTCTCAATACTCATTTACTCTCTCTGGGAAAGGGAAACAAACAACAATGTGCTGACCACTGTATGTGGTTGTGCTGTCTCATTGAAAACAGACCCAAAATGGCACAGAACTCTGATCAGGGCAGAGACCATACCTGTCTCATTCACCACTATGCTTTTAGAACCAAGCTCAGAGGTAGGAATGAAAAGCTGCTTAGAAAATACGTGTTTAAAAATTCAGTAAGTAATTGAACAAAAGAAGCATCACATGTGCTATCAGAATCAGATAACTAGATTGATATGTCTGCAAAATAAGAATAACAATAGCAATGAGAATATAAAATAATTAATATGGCAGCTGACACTTACTGAATGATTTCTGTATGCCTAGCACTGTGCTGAGGTGTTTTCATGGACAATCTCTCACTATTACTCACAACAGCCTTCGGTGATAGATCCTGTTGTTGGCTCCATGTTACCAATGGGGAAACTGAGGCTTAGAGAAGTTAAGCAAGTTGCCCAAAAAGCAGCTAGACAACCTGAGTTTATTGTATGCATTATTTTCCAATTCACTGCAGCCTGTTGACTCTTGTGCGTGAAAAGCTTGGCCAATTTTAGGTGATCATTATCTTCTCTAGGTATCTTTGTAAAATATATCTTACATGGCCATTTTTTCCTAGGTTTAAGAATATTCTATGTAATTTCACTACTTACATTTTAAAATCAGGGGAAAAGTAGAGGGCTACCACGAGAAATGATAACAGATATGTCCCAGGAAGAAACTTTAGAGAAACCAGGATCGATAAGGGAAAGGAAAGCACTTTGGCAAGTGGTGCTCCTTAGGGTTATTTCAAGGGCCAAGGCATGAGCAGAGATCTGAGAAAGAGATAAAAGCATATGACCGGAAGCAGAGGTGCAAAAGACAATGAATTAGTGCTTTAAGGGAGCCAATTCCAGAAATAGCTTGCTTCATTTTATGGCTATTTCTTCAAGAGCTTTCTGTGTTTTTCTTGAATTACTAACCACAAATAGAAGCAGAGTTCAAGGGTGGGATTCCTGAAAGTTTAAACTCGGTATGATCCTGAGATTTCAAATCTTTCATTAAATTAATTGAATAGTTTTTACACTAGCAGTTTCTGTTTTGTATTTGTAAACATAAACTCTGTGCATGTATATACTAACGTGTGTGTGTGTGCGTGTGTGTGTGTATATATATATATACACATACATATAGAGAGCGTATACCATGCGATACATATATTACAAAAACAAAAATTAGGCATGTTTCCTTTGCCAGGATCTGGTTAAAATGATAAAAGGAGAAGTTGTTTTTTTTAATGCTCTCATTAATATATTTGAATTTATGAGTCTAGGTGATATATAGTGACAATCAAAACAGCTACCCTTTTTTCATTTGATTGTCATTGAATGTGATGTAATGGCCTACTAGAAATTGTTAACTTTTGTCTACCTACTTATCAATCTACCTACCTACCTTGCTTTTGGTAAGAAAACATGCTAACTCCATTCTATATAGTTATATGTAAGTGGTTACGTTGGAGAGATGGGTCCCATGCAGTCTCTTTTAATTATACATATGTAACACAAATAAACCTTTTTGCCTAGGGAACATGTTTTATAAGACTTTCGGTCTATCAGAAATTATCTTTCCCATTGGAGCTGAGGCGTAAGTATCCTACAGACCTTTTGGAAGGAAAGGAGTTAATCTAAGTAATGCTTCCCCGAATCTAGCTGGGGCAGGGTGGTTCTGACCAAGCTCCAGTGATGGTGAAAGATAATGGTATTGCTCAGATAAACTTGTCTTGAGGAATGGGAGGCGTCTGTGCCAGTGGAGTGGGCTAAATATAAGAATTTAATGTTTTGAGAGGAATGACTGGCTTCAGCACAGCATGTGGCTAATTCAGAATAAAAATCTAATTATAAAGCAATAGTTGTATCCTGAGATGCAATGGCTGAGCTTTGGGGTGTAAACCAAAAGGAGAACCCAACATGGGAGACGAATGAAGCCTGCGTATGAACTTGGTTCTAGTAAAATAAGGACTCACTAATTAAGTGAGCTAATGGCACCCATCGAAAAGTTCAGTGTTTTCATGTTGCCTTGTCACAGAAAAGAGTAAGGTTATCTATTCTACTCTTCCCTTCGTGAATATGTGTTTTTCTAACTCTTGACTATTACAGATTATACTAACATGAACATTAAATTACAAACTATGCCAGCACAAATATGTATAAAAAGTGTTGGTGCACTTATGTAGACTAGATACATAACCGTGAGTATAATTGCTTGGTTATAGGACTCACATTAGTTTTTCATTCCTGCATTAAAATTACCCCAGAATTTAGTGGCTTAAAACAATAAACGTTTATTGTAGCATTTCTTTGGGTCAGGAATCTTTGTACAGCTTAGCTGGGCGGCTCTGGCTCAGAATTTCTCACAAGGCTGCAATCAAGGTTTTGGCTAGAGATGTGGTCTCATGTGAAGTCTGGACAGGGGAAGACTCTGATTCCAAGCTTACTCACATGCTTGTTGGCAGGTTTTTGGATTGAGGCCCTTCGTTACTCCCTGGATGTTGGATGGAGATTGCTCTCAGTTTCTTGACATATTGGCCTCCCTATAAGGCAGCTCACAACATGGCAACTGGCTTCCATCAGAGTGAGCAAGGGAGAAAGAGCAAGAGAGAATGAGAAAGCTGAGAGCCAGAGTCTTTAAAAATATTTAATTAAACTTTAAATTTTGAAATCGTTGTAGATTCATATGCAGTTTTAAGAGAAATCTTGTGCAACTTTTATTCAGTTCCCCTTAATGGCAACATCTTGCAAACTATAATACAATATCAAACCAGGATTTGACATTAATACAGTCAAGATACAGAACACTTCCATCACCACATGTTGCCCTTGATATAGTCACATTCACTTCCCACCCACCCACATCCCCTCCTTAATATCTGGCAACTACAACTTACTTTTCTATCTCTATTTTTCTCATTTCAAGAACGTTATGTAAGTGGTATTATATAGTATACAATGTTTTGGTATTGACTTTTTTTTCATTCAGCATAATTCTTCAGATATTTATTCAGGGGGATGGTGTGTATGAACGGTTTGTTTCTTTTTATTGCTGAGTAGCGTTCTGTGGTATGGATATATCACACTTTATTTTACCATTCATCCATTGAAGGATGTCTGGCTTTGGGTGGGCTGAATAATGATCACTCAATGATATCCATGTCCTAAACCATGGTAAATGTTACCTTACACGGAAAAAGGGACTTCACAGAGATAATTAAGAATCCTGAGGTGAGGAGATTATCCTGGATTTTGGGGGGTAGGACAAATGTAATCAACAGGAGCTTTGTAAGAGAGAAGCAGGAAGGTCAGAATTAGAGAGGGGAAAAAAAAGGAGCTGCAACAGTGGAAGCAGAGAGAGAAGGAGATGTGATGATAGAAGGAGAGGTTGAAGCTATGTGGACAAGAAATGCAGGCAGCATCAGAAACTGGAAAAAGACTAGGAAATGGATTCTGCCCTAAAGTTTCCAGAAGGAACACAGACCTGCGAATACTTTGATTTTAGGACTTCTGACCTCCAGAACTGTGAGACGATACATTTATGTAGTTTTAAGCCACAGAGTGTGTCCTAGTTAGTTAACAGCAGCAATAGGGAACCCATGCAGTTTGTGTCCAGTTCCTGGTTATTGTGAATAAAGCTGGTATAGACATTTATATTCAGGTTTTGTGTGAACATGATTTTTATTTCTCTAGGATAAATGCCTAGAGATGCACTTGCAAGTTTATATGGTAGTTGCATGTTTAGTCTTTTTAAGAAACCACTTGACTGTTTTCCAGAGTGGCTGTATCATTTTGTGTCTACCAGCAGTGTATGAGTGATTGAATTTCTCTGCATCCTTTCCAGGATTTGGTGGTTACTATTTTTATTTTAGCCATTCTGATAGAAATGTCGTGATATCCCATTATGGTTTTAATCTGCATTTCTCTGACAGGTAATGATGTTGAACATCTTTTCAAGTGTTTATTTGTTATCTGTATAGCATCCATAGTGAGTTTTTTTGCATCTTTTCCTTATTTAATACTTTTTGAACTTCTGAGTGTTTTTCTTTTCTTTCTTTTTTTTTTTTTAACTATTGTGTTTTGAGAGTTCTTTTTATATATCCATCACAATTGTTTTTCCCCTAGAGGTAAGGATTTTTTTTCTCTGTTATTTCTTCCAAGATTTTTTTCTTTTAAGTCTTCTGAATTTTGGTTATAATGTCTCTTCTTATGGATTTCTTTTCAATTTTCCTGTTTGGGGTTTGTTCAGCTTCTTGAATCTCTAGGTTAATGCCTTTTGCCAAACTGGGGGAATTTTCAGAATGAAGACGCTTATTTCTCTGAGTCCTTTTTCAGTCCTGCCCTCTTTCTCTTCTGTAACTCTGATTACACAAGTTTACCAACTTCTGTTACAGACCCAACTGTCCCTGGTTCTCTATTTTTTTTCAATATATGTTCTCTCTTTTGTTCAGGCTGGGTAATTGCTATTGTGCTATCTATTGAGTTTGTTAAATTGGTTATTGTATTTTTCCATTTTAAAATTTTCATTGGGTTTTCTTTATATCCTCTATTTCTTCTCTGGAACTTTCTAATTTTTATTTGTCTCACTCATGCTTTTATGATGACTACTTTAAAATCTTTGTCAGACAATTTAATTCAACATCACTGTCATCTTGGTGCTAGCATTTATTGATTGCCTTTTTCTTTCATTCAACTTAAGATTTTCCTGGCTCTCTGTATGATGAGAAATTTTTGATGGAAATCTGGACATTTTATGTATTGTCTTATGAGACTCTGAATCTTAAACTGTCTGTTTTATCTGGCTACTTCGGACCCTGCTTTACCAGGGAAAGGGACTGGTGACTTATTACAACCATATTGGGGTAGAAGTCCAGGTTGTCCCCAGTGGAATTGGAAGTCCACACTCTCCACATGGTCTCCACTGACACTGCAGATGGCACCTTGATACCGCCTGGTGGGAATGAAATTATTTGCTGGTGGGGGTAAGGATGAGGCCACTATTTTTTCTGTGCTATTTGACTATGGTAAAGCAGTTGTTATCTAAAAGTTTTCTGTATCGCTAGGTTGTCCTTATTCTTGTCTTTTGGCTGGAGAGGTCAGGCTTCTTTGTCTGTGCCTATGGAATTTCTGGGTTACTGGCTCTTCAACTCCAAGTCTGGGAAATATGAGGCAAAAAGAAAACCCAGAGAACTCATGACCATGTTGTTCTGTGGGTCCTGGGGTTCCTAGCTGGTCTGCTTTCTTTTCTCTACCTTTCAGAGTCTTCTTATGTTTATTTTATAAATAATACCTTTGGTTTTTAATTGTACTTAGTGGGACATATAGGGAAAAGGAAGTCTACTTGTGAACTTCCTATTTAGCCATAATATATAATGAAAATTTAAAAATAAATGGAATATCCAACCATAAAGAAAACAAAATTCTCCTCAACAATCCTTGGGTTTAAGAGGAAGTCATTAATAAAATAATCAGCTATTAGGAAAAATAATGATAATACAAACAAAAAATATATATTAAAATGCTGAGTGTAGTAAAAATTGTGGTCATAGGAGAATTTATAACAAACACTTGTATTGCTATACAAGTAACAATTTAAATAAATAGACTAACAATAATAAAGATGCCAAGAAAAGCATGAAGAAATAATGATGAAATTTAAAATTAGAAAGTAATAATGTCCATATGTTAAAAAAAATTAATATATGAGAAAAAGGACAAAAGTGAAAAAAATGGTTAGATATGGTGATGGAAATGATAATTTTTAAATATGTGATAAAACAATTTAGCATAGTATAAAATTATGATTAAATATCTGTAAATCTCTCTGTAAAGAAAAGTAAAAACATCAGTGAAAAGATTATTTTTCTTAAATGACTTACCCCTAGAGTTAAAAGAAATGACTCAAAGTATTAGAAAATGTAATGGATACTTATGCAAGATATTTAAGTTATCAAACTTCAACTATTCTTCAGGACCAAATGATTTTATAGTTGCATTTTAAAGTCTTTCAAGGATCACATAACTCACATAAGACTCTCTAGGACATAAATAAAGGGGAAATTTTTGTGTGTGTGAGACTGAATCAGATTAAGTAATTCAGTTGAATTTACACGTAATGTCCCAAATAAAATATTATATATAAAACATTAAAATTGTTCAGTAACAAACTTGTAAGGTAGGGCTTAGAAGATGTTATTCAAAGCAGAGTTTTGTTTCTAATTCAGATGTGATGGAATTTTAAATATTAAGCTTATTAGCAGAACTTTAGTACTTTTAGGAAAACTGGATGCATAGATTATGTAAATTATTAAATGTAAGAGTGGTGATACCCAATTAATTTTATTCCTCTGATGTCGAACTGTTGTCATCACCAGTCCCTTCTGGATTTAACTTTCTATAATCCAAATGCTCCTTGGTTTCTTCTTGAGTACGGATAGTTAAATAATTGACCAAATGATCATTCAGCTAACTTTCAAGGACTACTTCCCTGGCTTTGCTAACCGGGAGAGTACACTTCTTCCTTCATATCATTGGCTCTGAAAGGACTGATTTTTCACATTCTCCTTGACTCTTGGTTCAGGTCCCTCTCACCTATACACATATGGATAACCCCCAGTCCCACTCTTCTCCACACAGGGCAGATCCAGGCTTTGTGGGAGCCGAACCTTGTACATTTTGTTATCCCTCTTTAAGAAAAAGAGCACAAAAGTATAATCTTAGGCACAAGAGTGGACATTTATTTATCGTGATAAAGTAAATCACATTGAATTATAATTGTAAAAAGCAGACAAATATTACAGACATCCCAAATAGCTTTGGCTTGTATTACACTGGGTTTCTCAGAAACAGACATCAAGATTAGGTTTTTCCTCTAAGTGATTTAAATAAGGAATTCCCTCTAGGGAAGAGGAAAAAGCAAAGGATATGTGGGATTTCAGGCAAAGTCCCCAGAGGAGAGCTGCCCTGATCTCAAATGTATCCTGGCCAGATACAGAAGGATCTGGGTTTCCATTCCCAGCCAGTCATGAATAGATTGAATTCCCAGCCCAGACACTTCTAACTCTCCACACCGAATGAAAACAATGCACAAAATGGTAAAATGGGATCTGAAGAGATCAGGGGAAACGTTGACATGATCTGCTCCTTGACCCCCTGTATTGTAAGTGTTGTTTCTCTTCCATTACCCCACTTTTTTTTTTTTTGCCAGGAATCATTAATACTGTAAAAATTTTCTCATCTCTGTATCATAAGATGGCACAGTTGTAGGGAGAGCTGTTCCTCCAAGCCATTCATATATTTTGATGACTTAGCAATGCTTTAACCATATGTGTATGTAGCTGCAAATCAAATACATATATCCCCCCAAAACCAAACAAAACGCATTCCCAACTACACTTCCACTTAGCAGGGATCCCAAAGATAAAGCAGCTTCAGATCTACCTTACACAAGTGGAAATGTGATGAAGGGAAGACAGAATACAAAACAGTGGGACTCGTCATAGCTTTTAGTTAAAAGAGCTTACAAATTTTATGAAAACATATGACCATGTGAATGCTTTTCCAGGGCCCCTCCCAGATTCTTGGAAGGAGCCCATGAAAGTGGGAGAGTCCCAAAGCTTAACTTTTATTAGCTTCACCACAAATCCAAACATGATTTAAAGCTACTTTTTATGGACCACCCTGGGAACATTTTTTTAACTTATAATGGAGACCAAAGAGTTTTATTTGGCTGCTGTGAAATCAACACAGTGTTTGAAGCAAAGTGTGAAACAGAAAGAAAAGACAAGTGTGAGAGAGATCACACTCCCCACACTAGACACTCAGTTTTCCTGACTCCCAAGGACTAATTCATGAAAATCATTTTGTGCCCTTATAACTGACAATGACCAAAATTCAAGAGCTCTTGCTTTGCCTGTTGGGTTCTCTCAACTCAACTTTACATCTGATATATCCAAAAGTCAAATTTTTTCTGACCTGATGTTTAAGGCACATCTTTAGTTTGTTTCTATTATTATATTATATCCTGTTATATGACAACCTCAGCTCTCTTCTGATGAAGATGTGACTCAGGCCTGAACTAGAAGACATTCTCATGCAACCCTCCTGCTTAAGAACAAGCATTTCAGTTACTGATAGGAACTAGATGGTGTTTTTATCATACACTATGACCACAATCTGATGTCTAGACCTCTGACTACCCACCCAATAGCTCCTAAAATGACATTTTGCAATTTCCCAACCTGGGTAAATAGAACTTATTCTTCAGAACTTAATTTATTTGCACTTCCCCCCTAGGAAGGCTTCCCTGATTCTTTAGGTGAAGTAAACACCATGTAGACTAACACATCACCCATTCTTTGATGGTCTCTTCATGTCTACAAGTTGAGCTCCTTGAATCCAAGACTGCATTTTACTTAATTCTGTCTTCTGCACTCAGCACAGCACTGGATACAAAGTAAGATCTCAAAATGTTTAGGAAGTGACTGATGGATTAATTCAGGTGTTCTCAACTGGTAGAGATTTTACCCTCGCCCCCGCCCCAGGAACCTGTGGCAGCATCTGAAGACCCTTAGGATTGTTAGAACAGGCGTCTAGGGGGTAGAGGCCAAAGACATTGCTAAATAACCTACAATGTGCAGTACAAGTCCCCAGACAAAATATTCATAGTGTGGAGGCTGAGAAACCTTGGGCTAACTGAATGAATGAATGTTCTCCAGACTTCAGCAATAAATCTAATGTGTTTTTCATGCCATAAGAAGAAATGTGAAATGTAGCTTTAATACACAGCTTTTTGTTCCTAAACTTTAATACACAACTTTTTGTTCCTAAACTTTTCATTTTTTCTTTACGAAAGAAAACTCAGAGTAATTCCATAATTTGGGAATTTTGGAATATTCAGCATTGTAAATGTCTTCATATCATTTAAAGTAAACTGAAACATAAAGGAGACAGTGGCAGTATTTGCAGAAATCTTTTTTATCCACATTGTCTGATGTATTAGAATTGAGGACACCAGTATTTGTTGAAAAAAAACATTGTGCCTTATTTTAATAAATTCACAAATAATGCTGCCTATATTCATTTTCTACAGATCAATACAAAATTGAACTCTAACCAGTCACTCATGAAAAGAAGTGTGCACTGCACATAGACCTTGCATTAAATCTGTTACATGGCCATTTGGTTCATGTCCATTCCTTTGCTTTGGACTCATTTAATATGTGCTCCTTGCTAATTGGTCTTCTAGTGTCTTTAGTAACTCATGTCTGCTTGTAGGTAATGTTGACTTGAAATAAATAGACTGCCTGGGACTTCCCTGGCAGTCCAGCTGTTAAAGACTCCATGCTTCCAGTGCAGGGTGCCCAGGTTAGATCCCTGGTCGGGGAACTAAGACCCCACATGCGGCACGGCATAGCCAAAAAAGTAAATAAATAAATAGACTGCCAGATATTTCTCCAGCAAACATGGATTTATTTGGAATCTGCAGAGAATTGCAATTTCCAGGGTCTGCAACCATGAAGAGCCATGTGTAAGGTCCCCCTAGGCAAGGGAAGGAGAATGCTTTTATAGAGAGGAACAGGAAATTAGGAAGGTATAGTGAACAAGAGTTCATGGCTTTTCATTAGCTGAGCCTTTGTCAGGAAAGAAGAGGAGTCTTTTATCTTCCTGTTGGGCTCTGCTATCATCACAGAGCATGAGAGCTCCCCCTTTTGGTCTTCCAACTCTATTTAATTGAGGTTTCTGTTTATCAATTCTTTTATAGAAGGCAAAGAGAAAGTCTTGAATTAATGAAAATTCAGCGCCTCCCAACAAAGTTTTCTGGTTAAAATTGCAAATACAGAAAGAAATTTCACACAAAGTGCATCTAATGTAGTTAAAATTAGCTACCGAGTTCAAGTCACATTACGGAATAGATTAATTAGAGTCCAGTGCTTTCTTTAGTTCATGCTGTTATTAATTACTCATGGGTACTTCCACACCTGTTTGTGTTTTAGAACTAATTGAATTTTTTAAAAAACATTCTTGGAACACAAAGCAGTTTCTTTTCAAAGAACATGAAAAAAACAAAAAATACTCAAGAGACTTTACTTAGAGACAGTCATAAAAGAAATACATGCCAGTTTTGTAACCAAGAAGAAAATGGCCATGGATATGTCTCTAGGACAGCAAACATAATGTGTGAATGTGTGTGTGTGTGTGTGTGTGTGTGTGTGTGTGTTTATCTTCTGAACTGACAGAAGGAAAAAAAGGAAGGAAGGAAGATATAATGAATGTAAATAAAATATATATGTGTATATACAAATAAATACTCTGGAGAACACACACACCCTATAAGCACACACTCATAAGCAGTTTATTCTCTTGATCATTATGCTGATACATGCTCATTGTCAAAATTTTAAAAATGCAAAAGAATACAATACAAAATAGCAAATGGCACATGATACTAATATAACTACTGGGCAAAAAACATTGTTGACCATGTGTTATATTACCTTGGTATTTATTTTATGAACCTATTTCTGCAATAAAAAGCATATATGCATTTATATATTTATTTTGTATCATAAGAAGTATTCTCTGCATATAATTTATTATCCTGCCTTTTTCCACTTAGTATATTATGAGCAATTTGTCAATTCATTAAATTTTCTTTTTCTTTTAACATAATTTTTACTGGATACCTAATGTTAAATACTATGGCTAGGTTGTAGTACAATGCTTTCATTGGAAATTTAGCTTCTTTTTTTCACTTTTTATCATTTCAATCAGCAATTACAATTGAACATAAAATTTCTTTATAGGTAAATTCATTTTGAAACTGAGATCATACTAAATTTTATTATCCTGATTTTTACTTGAATTCATTATATTATATACATTATAACAATTCATAAAACATAACTTAAAAATTGTCATTTAATGGCCACATAATATTTCATGATGTGAATGTGCAAATTTTACATTAAATTTTTATATATTTGAAAATTTATAGTGTTTCAAATTTATTAATAATATAAATAAGTTAAATATGGGCAATATTATATGTGAACCTTTGTATATTTCTATGATTATTGTCTTAGGTCAGAGTTCAACAATGGATATCATTGGCTAAAGGTACAATCATCAGTAACACTCTGTATATGTTGGATAATTTCCCACTAACTGGGATTTTTTTTCAATGTTCAGCATTAACAATTAAAACACTGATATGTATTATTGCAAACACTACATTTAATTCTAATAATAAATTGGCAGTTAGATAGACAAAATATAATGTTGTTGTGTTTACATTCATTTCTTTGATTACAAATGAGATTTGACCTGTTTTCAACTTTAGAAAACCTTTTTTTGTTGTTTTTTGTTGTCATTGGCCTAACCATGTCCTAAACTACTTTTACTGGTGGAAAACTTATTCTTAAATATTTCTGAAAATCTTGGATTTTATTTGTTTCCTTTAATATATTGAGTTTTCTTCCCAGAGTGATCAAGGTGTTATTTATTTACCCTGTTTTACTTTTTCCTTCTCTTTACTCACCTATGGACAAAGAATACTTTTGTCCAGACTCGTTTGTAAACGAAGTGATTGGATTACCCTTGATTCAATTCACTGTCTACTGTGCAAGATTACAAAACAGTTCAAAGAACTTTGGGACATTATAATTTCTGCTGCAGTAGCCAAGCAACAAATGAGCAGAGTAGCATCTAGAGTGAGTAATAGTGTTCCTGCTTCAAGTCTCATCCTTCTTAACAGAAATTTCAAATACTAGGCTGTCTGAGAAGCAGCTAGACAAACAGCATTCAAAAGGTGGTATGGAATTTCTTTATCTCTACAGTCGTGGTGATGTGCCCCCTTTGGAAATAATTGTCAACACCTGCAAGAGGTACAGCTAGATCTGTTGTGTGCTGGAGTAAAATTTTCACCAGATTCCATCAACCCTTTAACATCTTGAAGTGGGACAAATGGGTGCCTCTAATACAAGAGTTCAAAATTCCAGTCACCATAGAAGGTGCAGAGGAAAATTAAAAGTTGTCATAGAATTAAAATGTTTCTTAATGCACTGCTTATCAAAATTCACATAGGTCCATACTAGTCTGTGAAATGTTTCTCACCAGCCTGAGATGAGAAAAGGCTAGAAATTGAGAATAAGCATTTAGACAATTTAATTACTATTTGACTATCATAAGATACTACTGTGAATGTCAAATGTAAACTTAAGGCTGTAATTATCATATAATTTTGTCTGAAAATTAAACTATGAACCAAAACATCTTATTTTTTTCTATTATAATAATTATGTATGCTATATCTTGATAAATGTTAGTCATATTTCACAAAGTAAACTCCCTATCAAATTGTTCTATTATTATACACTGTAAAAATGTGGTTCCTATTATCCATTAACTTATTTTAAAAGGTGACTTTTTCCTGATAATAATTATCATAGAATAATGAAAATCTCCTTACGTAGATATGTAATAAGTTCTCAGTAGCACTACTTCAGAATTTCCTAGAAGGCAAAGGCGGCAGACAGTTGTGTTTCTTTAATCTCCTGTGGTTCTCTGGAAGATGGTGTCATCATAGTGGGGTAGGTGAGGGGACCAGGGGACCAGGGTGGAGGGCAGTGCCTGGTGTCCTCCTTGGTGTCAGCTTTGGATTTCTGAGCAAACAGCCGGCACTGGAGAGGTGCAAAGCATCTGCCTACCATCATCTGGGCTGGCAAATCTGTTCTTTTTCAAATAACAAAGCTTATTTCAGGGTCAGCTGCAAGTCGTTTTGTCTTTCAGCTCCATAAGTTAAACTGGTAAAAACCCCTCCAGGATTCTGGTAATGCATTGACTGTCAATCATAGTTTTTGGTGTCATCGTTTTCCATGGCTGCGAAGGTTTTGTAAGATGAAATTGGGAGGAGTGATAGACTGCTGGCCAAAGACAATCAGAAGTCATAAAGCTCCTCTTTGCCTTTCAAATGTTTCCTGATATATATTTTTTTGATTAGAGAATATTTCATTTTTGGTACAATGAATTATCCTGATTTTTCCTTGTGATTCTTTGTTGTTTTTGTGAAAGTCAGACTAATACTGCTTTAGAGCTTCTAAAATATCAAGACTACACTTATTTTGGTGCTTAATATGTCTATGTTTCAAACGTCCATTTTGTCTTTATTTGGTTAAGAACTGACATGAAACTCTATGAGTCTTTTTTCCAAAATTTAACTTCTCTGCAATATATGGAATAAGCATTTACTTCCAACTAATCTGTGAGGCTAAATTTATTATTTCTCAGATTCTTGTGTCTTTCTGAGCTTAAGTTCCTATGAGCTGTTAATGTTTCCCTTACTGTCTTGTTTACTGTACTTGTTTACTGTCTTGTTAATGTTTACTGTCTTGTTAATGTTTCCCTTACTGTCTTGTTTACTGTACTTGTTTACTGTCTTGTTTACTATACTTTGTAACATACGTTGTTAACACAGGGAAGTTAGCTTGATCTTAGTATCATTCTTTTTCACAATTTCCTTGAATATGCTTGCTCATTTACTCTGTTAAATTTATGAGTTACCTCAACAAGTTAAAAGAATATTCCACCCATTTTTTATTGGATCACATTAAACCCAACATGGATTTAGAAAGAACCATCATTTTTGCAACATTCAGTCTTTACATTCAGGATTATGATATATTTTTCCATTTATTCAAATTTTCTTTTATGACCCTCAGTAAAGTTTTATGATTTCTTCAAAGCAATATGGTAATTACTTGTTGTAGTTATTCCTAGGAATTTGTTGTATTTTCTTGATATCTTACATAGAGTCCAAATATATTCTCCAAAAGGTTTTTGATTTAAGTATGTGATATACGTGAGAATACATTTATTTTTCCATTTACATGAATGGTGAGTGAGAGGCCTAAACTGTGTTGAGCATATTGCAGTTGGAATAGTTTGAAGAAATTCCTGACTAAAGTGCTGATTATGGGCAGCACCCAAACAATAGAAGCCTCCTTCAATGCACTGAATGAAAATAGCTACCCTTGAATGCATCACAGAGACAATGTCTCATTAGTATATATTGTTATTTAAAATGTATTTCTAGTTAAACACTTTTGACTTCACTTATGTTTTTATGCAGAGAGTGTCCAAAAGGGAGTATATTTATACTCATATGTTGAATCTATGCATTATTAAAAAAAGGATCAAAGTTTCCTGGAATCAGGGAAATGTAGAACATCATTGTTTAAGGATGCCACACTGAAGTTTCTGAATTTATCTCAAGTTTCTTTCTTATTAGCTCATGTTGGATAACTGAACCTCTGAATCTAGGGTATATGATGCCAAAAAGGACCTTTGTAGACTAGGCTTTTCAATGTATTGTCTCTTTGTCTTGGAAATCTCAAAGCAGCAGCACTACGTGTGGGAAGTTACCTATGAGAATTTTAATTATAGATGATTCCCAAGGGAATAACTATCAATTGTATCTGAGTATCTCAGTATTTCCTCTACAATGATAATAATGCACCTTAAGCTTCAGTATAATAGGATAGGATGCCGTAAATTCAGCTAACACTTGTCAAGAGACTTGTGGCATCTTTAAAATCGCAGATCTTAATGAAGGCTTTGTCAGGACCCAAGCCAAGTAAATTTGTTTCAAGTATCAAAGAGAATTACATTTCCTTTTGTCCCTGTATAGTCAGGCTAAAAACAAAAGGAGAATTAACTTGGGAAGTTAATTACTTGATGCTGCATTTGAACAAAAATCCCAGCCATGTTGGCCTAAATACTTTTTTGGTAACCATTTTAGAACATTAGGCTAATCATAGGCAAAGTGAAAACTCAAATTTAAAATTAGTGTTAAAATAAATTATTGCATCAAGGAATTGAATTCTTTGTGTTCAAAGCAGATTCCTAACCTAAAAACATACTATTTTAATATAAACAATAAAAAATTTACTTCAGGGAAACCATCCTGAAGATAGAACTCCAGTGTTTTTTATCATTATACTTTCTTTCTCCTCCTGCAAGAGCAGGCCAGATTCATCTTGAAGAAGGGACAGGGGCATAATCTACTCTTTTCTCATCTTCCTCTGCTACTGCTTTTAGATGCCATTCTGCTATGTTGTGATAAAGAGGAAGGAAGAGAAAATGACAGAAGCTTCCTCAGTCTCTTCCCTGGGTTGGCTTTTCTAGCTTCAAGGACCAGTCTGCACAGCTCTTTGTGCTTTATTCATCTGTTATAGGATGTGTCCCCCCAAGATGTATGTTGAAGTGCTAACCTTTATTAACTCAGAATATGAACCTATTTAGAAGTAGGGTCTTTAGAGAGGTAATCAAGGTAAAATAAAATCATTAGGGTAGTCCCTAATCCAACATGATAGGTGACCTTATAAAAATTTGAACACAGGGACAGGCACAGAGGGAAGATGATGTGAAGACACAGGGAGGATGCTGTGTGCCAGGGAAGGCAGACGTTGGAATGATGCATCTACAAGCTAAGGGATGAAAGAATTTGTCAGCAAATCGCCGGAAGTTAGAGGAGGGCCATGGAACAGGTTCTTTCTCACAGCCTGCAGAGGGAACCAACCTTTTGCATACCTTGATATTGGGCTCTGGCCTCCAGAACTGTGGGAAAATAAGTTTCTGTTGTTTAAGCCACACAGTCTGTGTGGCAACCCCAGAAAACTAATACACCATCCAAATGCTGGTTCTCTTGCAGGGTAGGTCTTCGGAAAGCCCTGCAGTATTTTTCATCCTGCTTGTCTGTAACGTAAGCTATCTGGGCCTGAGTTTGACCTCTTCCATTATTTCCTAATCCCCTTATGGGACAACTCCTCTCTTCTGGGATCTTCTGTCTGGGTGATGGCCCTATTGGTAGGGTATCAGAAAGGAGGCTGAAGCCCAAGTACCCTCCCTCAGTCAGTGTTTACTCATCCCTTGGGAAATTCATATAACCTGGAGAATATAGGTTATTCTACTGGTAAGCATGCATTCCAAGCAGGAGATAAAATGCCAGCGCTCCATTCTTGCAGCCCTTCTTGATCCTTGAAAGTGATTATTTTGAACCACCTCTCCATTGGAAGGGTCAGTGGTTCTTTCTTCCGCCTCAGAAGGGTGTAAGGGCAGCCTCTACTTGAGAGGACGCCATCTTCAAAGAGGTGTAAACCTCCGTGCATTCCTCAGTCCCCTTGTATTGACTTGGGACTGAAGGATTGAGGTCAGTGGCTGGGCCAGCTTTGCTCTTGCATGACTCACAGAGTCATCTGCGAGGTGTCTGACAACAACCTCTGGAAGGTTTTTGAACTGAGATTACATGGTACATGGTTCTGTGTGCCCCCCTTTTTAGCTACAGTCCTAAAAGAGTAAGAAAAATGCCACTCAGCATCTTGTTATGTGATTCTGCTATTAAATTTAAATATTTTCTTTCCTTCACTCTGTGTCCTCCTGTCTCTTTTGAAAACACCTTGATTGTGCCTGAAACTATAAAAGCATTATTCAGAAATCTTATAAGTAATTGGTCGTTTGGTGGTCTGTGTTGTCCTTGAGGTTGAAGAGATACTTAAAACAGTGGAAAATCAAGCAAATTACTTCAGTTGCTTTACCTCTTTCTGACCTCTGAATATTGGTGTGTTATTCATTGGTACTAATTCTCCCAATATTTCTGAATCTCTGTCTTCTGGGTACGTGATGATATTGTACTCACTTGACCCTTTGAAGTCTATCAGGGCTGTGTGACTTGCTTTGGCCAATGAAATGTGACCCTGTCACTTGTGGGTGGAAGGTGTAAGAGTCAGTTTGTAATCTTTTTTTTTTTTTGGCTGCATTGGGTCTTTGTTGCGGTGCATGGGCTTCTCATTGTGGTGGCTTCTCTTGTTGTGGAGCACAGGCTCTAGGCGTGCGGGCTTCAGTAGTTGTGGCATGCAGGCTCAGTAGTTGTGGCTTGTGGGCTTAGTTGCTCTGCAGTATGTGGGATCTTCCTGGACCAGGGTTCGAACCTGTGTCTCCTGCATTGGCAGGCAGATTTTTAACCACCGCACCACCAGAGAAGCCCAGTAGGTAATCTTCTGCCTTAATTTTTTCTCTCTCTGCCATGATATCTGGAAATCTCAAGATGGATTGATGGTGGATGCTCTGTTGGCTTGGGTCCTGGAGTAATGGGGTTGCTGAAATAATGTCCAGCTTGTTAGCAAAGGCGTGTAGTGGGACCAAAAAAGAAGTCTGTTCTTTTCAGACACTGAAGTTTTGTAGGCATTTGCTACCATGATAGAAACTGGCCTATTCTATAACTGTTGTCTGTTAGACCAGAAACCTCCCCTCTTTTCTCTGTACACTCACTTCTTGAGTCATTTCATCTAGGCCAATGATTCTGAATACAATCCACATACCTAGACTTTTCCCTTGTACTCCCGGAACACATAACCAACCTCTATTCCCTTAAATGCTAATAGTGTCACAACTTAGCCAAAAACAAATTCTTGATTTCATGTTCCCCAGCTTGCTTATCCCCAGCAATCTCCATTTGATGACTGCACTACCATCTGCCCAATTATCCAGTCACTCTGTCAACACATAGTGTTGAGTCTATTTTCAAAAATATACCCAATTTCCACATACTTCTCACTAACACCAGCACTAGCACCCAGTCTAAGCCGCCATCATTGCATAACTGGACTTCCAAAATTACCTCCTAAATAGCCTCCCTGTTCAAGTCTACCCCCTATTTGCTACACAGCAACTAATTCAATTAATTATTTCTTTAAAATATAAATCTGATCATGTCACTTCCACTCCACAATCTTCCAGTGGATTCTCATGAAACTAAGAATAAAATGCAAAGTCCTTTCAGTGATGTACATGGACTTACAGAATATGGCTGCATTTTCTGCCACTTTTTCCCTTATTCACTGTGTTACAAGCACCCTGACCCATACTCTTCTCCAAACATGTAAAGTACATTCCTGCCTCAGCACCTTTGCATTTCTTTTTCCCTGAACCTGAAGCATCCTTTCTCATAGTCTTATGTCTTAGTGCCTCACTTCATTTTGCTCTCATCTCAAATATCAACTATTTGAAAGACCTTCTCTTACCATTCAATATAAATTATGTCCTTCAACTATTTATCATTTTAGCCTGATGTATTAATTGCACAACCATCACCTGACATTGTTGACATTATCGACATATAATATGTTGATTTTTAAAAACATTTTCTCGTGTTCCATGTCCATGTAAGCTTTATGAAGTCATGACCTCTGTCTGCATTATTTACCTTTATATCTCCAGTGCCAAGAACGGTACCAACTCAATAAATAAGCACTCAATAAATATCTGATTAGTGACCAATTAATGAATAAGAGGGTTAATAGATGGTGAAGAAGATAAACATAATTATTTTCCCCCACCAGACCTCACAATGTAATAAAACATATAAGCAGATAATTATAATCAACTATATAACTAGATATATTTTTAGATATTAAATTAGCACATATTTTTTATTCCAAATAATCTTTGTTTTCCCAAAGCTAACTCCCACTGAAACAATGGCACTAGTCATTTCAGCCTAAAAGTAAAAAGTGGGTGTACTTGCTCAGCTTTGATCATCAAGTTTTTATTATTGTGAACACCAACACATAGTATATGAGAGAATAATATACAGCTCAATGAATTACTGAAAGACAAATACTCTTGTAACTATAACCAAAGTCATGAAATAGGAAAATTTTACTACTTTCTCCAATTATATGACTACTTAAAGCAATTTAAGATTCGATTTTTTAGTAGTATGTTTCCTATAGGGTATATCCCATTATGGATATATAGACAACTTGCTTGGTTTTACAGACAGTTGAAGAAAGAACAGAGTCCAGGGCCACTAGAAGATGAGGAGGGAATCTCAGAAAGGAGAGATCCAGAGAGGACAGACCTCAAACTCTGTGTATAAATTCCCCCCAAATCTCTGGCTAATCCTTGAAATACACACACACAAGAAGAATACATAAAGATAAAAGAATTAAAATGAAATTTAAGCTACTTTCTCAGAGACAGAGTTTGCAATTTGACTTCTACTAGTTTAATTCTCTGTTAAAGCAAAACATCAACACCCTTTCAAGAAAAATAGCAAAGTCCAGCGTCTGACAGTGTGCTGCATGCAATTTAAAATTGCTTGACATACAGAGAACCGGGGAAATAAAGACATTCTACTGAGATCAACCCTAAGCTGACCCAGAGGTGGTTTTTTGAGAAAGGAGAATTAAAGCTATTACAGCTTTGTTTAACAGAAGAAAGTAAAATATACTGGTGACAAATGAAAAAATAGGAAATATTAGCAGAGAAACAAAGCTATAAAAAACAACCCTGTGGAAATGAAAAATACAATACCTAAAATAAAAAATTAATTGGATTGGCTTAACAGTAGAATGGAAATGAAAAGGGAAAGAAACACTGAATTTGAAATAGTATTCCATAAGTATGAATTTGAAAATAGTTAAAGTTTTCCACATCCTCAGTAGGACTTAATACTGCTTTATTTATTTTTTTTAATTTTAGCTATTCTTGGAGGTATATGAAAGTATCTTAATGTGGCTTTAATTTATAGTTCCATAATGATGTTGAAAAGAAATTATCCTGTGCTTATTTGCCATCCATATATTCTCCATGATGAAGGGTCTGTTCCAGTCTTGTGCCCATTTCCTAAATGGATTGTTTGCTTTCTTACTTTTGATTTGGAGTTTATGTTCTGGATACAAGTCCCTTGTTGTATTTCTTATCATCCTCAGTAGGAAATCTGGTCTGAATTAGTGAATGTACAATTTGGAAGAAAAAGTGTGCCTCTATCTCTTTAAGGGGGTGTCTTGCTAATGCAATATCTAGATTGATGGTTATTTTCTTCCCACACTTTAAAAATATTATGCCAAATAGTGTAAAGCTTTAAATTACAATTACTAACCGTAGCAAACCAATATCTTCATCATATATGTATGTGTGTATACACACACCCACACACATACATATATATATATGTAATATCTGTATATATAATATATATAATATCTGTAATTTTTTGCAAAAGAAGTTCAGGGTTTTTGTATTAAGTGCCACAATTCTGAAAAGTGAAGTGACATTCTCCCTGATTTATTTATTTCTAAGAAATTAGTGATTAGATTTATCACTAATTTCTTCTCCTATTGCACAACTCAGATTTCTCAGGAAAGGCTTCCTTAAGCCTAAACTAGGCACTACTTGCTAAAATATTCTATTTATAACTCTTGAGGAATGGGAGGATTAAAATTTTTAAACTATGACTAGACATTCTAAAAAGCTACAGTACTCCTTAATTTCCTCAACTGATCCATTTTGCTCGATTTCTTCACCTGATGCATTTTGCTCTTGAAAAGCCACTTGCCATCTTATATTTGCTTCTTCTCTCTACCTCCCTTGTTCCTCTGAGATCATACCTCCCAATAAATCCTTTAGCCTGGAAGTGTTGATTCAGCCTATTTTTCTACAGAACTGAGCTAATAAAATTGGCAAGTGGGTTTCTGATGAAGAATATTGTTTTGCTGCAGTTGATAAGGATATAATCAAAAGCTATATGCTACTTGGCTTCCGACTGCCCCTCAATTTACATGTGTGCCCTTTTCTTCACCTTCTTATGCTTTCTCACTTAAGACTCTCATGCTCAGAGTAAAGTAGTGAGTTCTTTAAAAGGAGTGGTGAAGAAAAGGCAGGCTCAGGACACCACCTCAAGGTCCTTGGAGCACTCTGTCCTTGGACCCTCACAGAGTAGCTGCTCTCCATACATACGTAGGAGGCAGATGTTTCCCCACCACTCCTTGTTGTCTGTGCATTAATTACTATTGATGAGAACTCTGCACTTTTCCTTTATGGAGCATATCAGGTCATTGCTTTTGATTCCCTTTTGCTTTCAGAGGGCATCTAAAACAAAGCTCAATATTCAGGCTGAATGTTGATGCTTTAGGAGAGGAAAGCAATATGCTCAAATACAGCCAGCTTTTCATGAAATGAAAGTTCACTGCTAGGGAATTAAGTAATCTTATTTTATAGCCCTTTTATTCTGTTTCTCTTAAGAGACAGAGTCCCTTATTAGTATATATATATACCCCTAGGTTCTTCATGACATTTGTTTTCTAAAATTACATATATATGTGTTAGCATACGGTATTTGTCTTTCTCTTTCTGACTTACTTCACTCTGTATGACAGACTCTCGGTCTATCCACCTCATTACAAATAGCTCAATTTCGTTTCTTTTTATGGCTGAGTAATATTCCATTGTATATATGTGCCACATCTTCTTTATCCATTCATTTGTCGATGGACACTTAGGTTGTTTCCATCTCCGGGCAATTGTAAATAGAGCTGCAATGAACATTTTGGTACGTGACTCTTTTTGAATTATGGTTTTCTCAGGGTATATGCCCAGTAGTGGGATTGCTGGGTCATATGATAGTTCTATTTGTAGTTTTTTAAGGAACCTCCATACTGTTCTCCACAGCGGCTGTATCAATTTACATTCCCACCAACAGTGCAAGAGGGTTCCCTTTTCTCCACACCCTCTCCAGCATTTATTGTTTCCAGATTTTTTGACGATGGCCATTCTGACTGGTGTGAGATGATATCTCATTGTACTTTTGACTTGCATTTCTCTAATGATTAATGATGTTGAGCATTCTTTCATGTGTTTGTTGGCAGTCTGTATATCTTCTTTGGAGAAATGTCTATTTAGGTCTTCTGCCCATTTCTCGATTGGGTTGTTTGTTGTTTTGTTATTGAGCTGCATGAGCTGCTTATAAATTTTGGAGATTAATCCTTTGTCAGTTGCTTCATTTACAAATATTTTCTCCCATTCTAGGGTTGTCTTCTGGTCCTGTTTATGGTTTCCTTTGCTGTGCAAAAGCTTTTAAGTTTCATTAGGTCCCATTTGTTTATTTTTGGTTTTATTTCCATTTCTCTAGGAGATGGGTCAAAAAGGATCTTGCTGTGATTTATATCATAGAATGTTCTGCCTATGTTTTCCTGTAACAGTTTGATAGTTTCTGGCCTTACATTTAGGTCTTTAATCCATTTTGAGCTTATTTTTGTGTATGGTGTTAGGGAGTGATCTAATCTCATACTATTACATGTACCTGTCCAGTTTTCCCAGCACCACTTATTGAAGAGTCTGTCCTTTCTCCACTGTACATTCCTGCCTCCTTTATCAAAGATAAGGTGATCATATGTGCGTGGGTTTATCTCTGGGCTTTCTATCCTGTTCCATTGATCTATATTTCTGTTTTTGTGCCAGTACCATACTGTCTTGATTACTGTAGCTTTGTAGTATAGTCTGAAGTCAGGGAGCCTGATTCCTCCAGCTCCGTTTTTCGTTCTCAAGTTTGCTTTGGGTATTCGGGGTCTTCTGTGTTTTCATACAAATTGTGAATTTTTTGTTCTAGTTCTGTGAAAAGTGCCATTGGTAGTTTGATAGGGACTGCATTGAATCTGTAGATTGCTTTGGGTAGTAGAGTCATTTTCACAATGTTGATTCTTCCAATCAAGAACATGGTATATCTCTCCATCTATTTGTATCATCTAATTTCTTTCATCAGTGTCTTATAATTTTCTGCATACAGGTCTTTTGTCTCCTCAGGTAGGTTTATTCCTAGGTATTTTATTCGTTTTGTTCCAGTGGTAAATGGGAGTGTTTTCTTGATTTCACGTTCAGATTTTTCATCATTAGTGTATAGGAATGCCAGAGATTTCTGTGCATTAATTTTGTATCCTGCTACTTTACCAAATTCATTGATTAGCTCTAGTAGTTTTCTGGTAGCATCTTTAGGATTCTCTATGTATAGTATCATGTCATCTGCAAACAGTGACAGCTTTACTTCTTCTTTTCCAATTTGGATTCCTTTTATTTCCTTTTCTTCTCTGATTGCTGTGGCTAAAACTTCCAAAACTATGTTGAATAATAGTGGTGAGAGTGGGCAACCTTGTCTTGTTCCTGATCTTAGTGGAAATGCTTTCAGTTTTTCACCATTGAGGACGATGTTGGCTGTGGGTTTGTCATATATGGCCTTTATTATGTTGAGGAAAGTTCCCTCTATGCCTACTTTCGGCAGGGTTTTTATCATAAATGGGTGTTGAATTTTGTCAAAAGCTTTCTCTGCATCTATTGAGATGATCTTTTGGTTTTTCTCCTTCAATTTGTTAATATGGTGTATCACGTTGATTGATTTGCGTATATTGAAGAATCCTTCCATTCCTGGAATAAACCCCACTTGATCATGGTGTATGATCCGTTTAATGTGCTGTTGGATTCTGTTTGCTTGTATTTTGTTGAGGATTTTTGCATCTATGTTCATCAGTGATATTGGCCTGTAGTTTTCTTTCTTTGTGACATCCTTGTCTGGTTTTGGTATCATGGTGATGGTGACCTCATAGAATGAGTTTGGGAGTGTTCCTCCCTCTGCTATATTTTGGAAGAGTTTGAGAAGGAAAGGTGTTAGCTCTTCTCTAAATGTTTGATAGAATTCGCCTGTTAAGCCATCTGGTCCTGGGCTTTTGTTTGTTGGAAGAGTTTTAATCTCAGTTTCAATTTCAGTGCTTGTGATTGGTCTGTTCATATTTTCTATTTCTTCCTGATTTAGTCTTGGCAGGTTGTGAATATCTAAGAATTTGTCCATTTTTTCCAGGTTGTCCATTTTATTGTCATAGAGTTGCTTGTAGTAATCTCTCAAGATCTTTTGTATTTCTGCAATGTCACTTGTTACTTCTCCTTTTTCATTTCTAATTCTGTTGATTTGAGTCTTCTCCCTTTTTTTCTTGATGAGTCTGGATATGGTTTATCAATTTTTTTATCTTCTCAAGGAACCAGCTTTTAGTTTTATTGATCTTTGCTATCGTTTCCTTCATTTCTTTTTCATTTATTTCTGACCTGATTTTTATGATTCCTTTCCTTCTGCTAACTTTGGGGGTTTTTTGTTCTTCTTTCTCTAATTGCTTTAGGTGCAAGGTTAGGTTGTTTATTCGAGATGTTTCCTGTTTCTTAAGGTAGGATTGTATTGCTGTAAACTTCCCTCTTAGAACTGCTTTTGCTGCGTACCATAGGTTTTGGGTCGTCGTGTCTCCATTGTCATTTGTTTCTATGTACTGTTTCATTTGTATTTTTAAATTTCCTCTTTGATTTCTTCAGTGATCACTTCGTTATTAAGTAGTGTATTGTTTAGCTTCCATATGTTTGTATTTTTTAAAGATATTTTCCTGTAATTGATATCTAGTCTCATAGCGTTGTAGTCAGAAAAGATACTTTATACAATTTCAATTTTCTTAAATTTTCCAAGGCTTGATTTGTGACCCAAGATATGACCTATGCTGGAGAATGTTCCATGAGCACTTGAGAAAAGTGTGTATTCTGTTGTTTTTGGATGGAATGTCCTATAAATATCAATTAAGTCCATCTTATTTAATGTATCATTTAAAGCTTGTGTTTCCTTATTTATTTTCATTTTGGACGATCTGTCCATTGGTGAAAGTGGGGTGTTAAAGTCCCCTACTATGAATGTGTTACTGTCGATTTCCCCTTTTATGGCTGTTAGTATTTGCCTTATGTATTGAGGTGCTCCTATGTTGGGTGCATAAATATTTACAATTGTTATATCTTCTTCTTGGATCGATCCTTTGATCATTATGTAGTGTCCTTCTTTGTCTCTTCTAATAGTCTTTATTTTAAAGTCTGTTTTGTCTGATATGAGAATTGCTATTCCAGCTTTCTTTTGGTTTCCATTTGCATGAAATATCTTTTTCCATCCCCTTACTTTCATTCTGTATGTGTCTCTAGGTCTGAAGTGGGTCTCTTGTAGACAGCAAATATATGGGTCTTGTTTTTGTATCCATTCAGCCAATCTGTGTCTTTTGGTGGGAGCATTTAGTCCATTTACATTTAAGGCAATTATCGATATGTATGTTCCTATTCCCATTTTCTTAATTGTTTTGGGTTCGTTATTGTAGGTGTTTTCCTTCTCTTGTGTTTCTTGCCTAGAGAAGTTCCTCTAACAGTTGTTGTAAAGCTGGTTTGGTGGTGCTGAACTCTCTCAGCTTTTGCTTGTCTGTAAAGGTTTTAATTTCTCCATCAAATCTGAATGAGATCCTTGCTGGGTAGAGTAATCTTGGTTGCAGGTTTTTCTCATTCATCATTTTAAATATGTCCTGCCAGTCCCTTCTGGCTTGCAGAGTTTCTGCTGAAAGATCAGCTGTTAACCTTATGGGGATTCCCTTGTGTGTTATTTGTTGTTTTTCCCTTGCTGCTTTTAATATGTTTTCTTTGTATTTGATTTTTGACAGTTTGATTAATATGTGTCTTGGCATATTTCTCCTTGGATTTATCCTGTATGGGACTCTGTGCTTTCTGGACTTGATTAACTATTTCCTTTCCCATATTAGGGAAGTTTTCAACTATAATCTCTTCAAATATTTTCTCAGTCCCTTTCTTTTTCTCTCTCCTTATGGAACCCTTGTAATTCGAATGTTGGTGCATTCAATGTTGTCCCAGAGGTCTCTGAGACTGTCCTCAGTTCTTTTCATTCTTTTTTCTTTATTCTGCTCTGCAGTAGTTATTTCCACTATTTTATCTTCCAGGTCACTTATCTGTTCTTCTGCCTCAGTTATTCTGCTATTGATCCCATCTAGGGTATTTTTAATTTCATTTATTGTGTTGTTCATCGTTGTTTGTTTCATCTTTAGTTCTTCTAGGTCCTTGTTAAATGTTTCTTGCACTTTGTCTATTCTATTTCCAAGATTTTGGATCACCTTTACTATCATTATTCTGAATTCTTTTGCAGGTAGACTGCCTATTTCCTCTTCATTTGTTATGTCTGAAGGGTTTTTATCTTGCTCCTTCATCTGCTGTGTGTTTTTCTGTCTTCTCATTTTGTTTATCTTACTGTGTTTGGGGTCTCCTTTTTGCAGGCTGCAGGTTCATAGTTCCCGTTGTTTTTGGTGTCTGTCCCCAGTGGCTAAGGTTGGTTCAGTGGGTTGTGTAGGCTTCCTGGTGGAGGGGACTAGTGCCTGTGTTCTGCTGGATGAGGCTGGATCTTGTCTTTCTGGTGGGCAGGTCCACGTCTGGTGGTGTGTTTTGGGGTGCCTATGGACTTATTATGATTTTGGGCAGCCTCTCTGCTAATGGGTGGGGTTGTGTTCCTGTCTTGCTAGTTGTTTGTCATAGGATGTCCAGCACTGTAGCTTGCTCGTCGTTGAGTGAAGCTGGGTGCTGGTGTTGAGATGGAGATCTCTGGGAGATTTTCGCCGTTTGATATTATGTGGAGCTGGGAGGTCTCTTGTGGACCAGTGTCCTGAAGTTGGCTCTCCCACCTCAAAGGCACAGCACTGACTCCTGGCTGGAGCACCAAGAGCCTTTCATCCACATGGGATGAAAAGTAGAAAGAAAGAATTAGTAGAAGTAGAAAGAAAGAAAGTAAGAAAGAAAGAAAGGAGGGAGGGAGGGAGGGAGGAAGGAAGGAGGGAAGGAAGGAAAAAGAAAGAAAGAAGATAAAGTAAAATAAAATAAAGTAAGATAAAATATAATAAAGTTATTAAAATAAAAAAATAATTATTAAGAGAAAAAAAATGGACAGATAGAACCCTAGGACAAATGGTGGAAGCAAAGCTATACAGAGAAAATCTCACACAGAAGCATACACATACACACTCACAAAAAGAGGAAAAGGGGAAAAAATCATAAATCTTGCTGTAAAGTCCACCTCCTTAATTTGGGATCATTCATTGTCTATTCATGTATTCCACAGATGCAGGGTACATCGAGTTTATTGTGGAGCTTTAATCCGCTGCTTCTGAGGCTGCTGGGAGAGATTCCCTTTGTCTTCTTTGTTCTCACAGCTCCCAGGGGCTCAGCTTTGGATTTGGCCCCGCCTCTGCGTAGGTCGCCGGAGGGCGTCTGTTCTTCTCTCGGACTGGACAGGGTTAAAGGAGCCGCTGCTTCTGGGGCTCTGGCTCACTCAGGCCGGGGGAGGGAGGGGCACGGAGTGCGGGGCGGGCCTGCGGCGGCAGAGGCCGGCATGACGTTGCACCAGCGTGAGGGGCCGGTCGGCGTGACGTTGCACCAGCCTGAGGCGCGCCGTGCGTCCTTCCGGGGAAGTTGGCCGTGGATCCCGGGACCCTGGCAGTGGCGGGCTGCAGAGGCTCCCGGGAAGGGGGGTGTGGACAGTGACCTGTGTTCGCACACAGGCTTCTTGGTGGCGGCAGCAGCAGCCTTAGCGTCTCACGCCCGTCTCCGGGGTCCGCGCTTTTAGCCTTGGCTCACGCCCGTCTCTGGAGCTCCTTTAAGCGGCGCTCTTAAATTCCCTCTCCTCGCGCACCAGGAAACAAAGAGGGAAGAAAAAGTCTCTTGCCTCTTCGGCAGCTCCAGACTTTTCCCTGGACTCCCTCCCGGCCAGCCATGGCGCACTAACCCCTGCAGGCTGTGTTCACGCCGCCAACCCCAGTCCTCTCCTGGCGCTCTGACTGAAGCCCGAGCTTCAGCTCCCAGCCCCGCCCGCCCTGGCGGGTGAGCAGACAAGCCTCTCGGACTGGTGAGTGCTGGTCGGCACCGATCCTCTGCGCGGGAATCTCTCCGCTTTTCCCTCCGCACCCCTGTTGCTGTGCTCTCCTCCTCACCTCCGAAGCTCCCCCCCTCCGCCACCTGCAGTCTCCGCCCGCGAAGGGGCTTCCTAGTATGTGGAAACGGCTCCCTCCCGCTTGTGCATGTCCCGTCCCTATCCTTTTGTCTCTGTTTATTCTTTTTTCTTTTGCCCTACCCAGGTACGTGGGGGGTTTCTTGCCTTTTGGGAGGTCTGAGTTCTTCTGCCAGCGTTCAGTAGATGTTCTGTAGGAGTTGTTCCACGTGTAGATGTATTTCTGGTGTATCTGTGGGGAGGAAGGTGATCTCCACGTCTTACTCTTCCGCCATCTTCCCGGAAGCTCTGCACTGTTTTTTTTAAATTAACCAAGCACACCATGAGTGCTACCTGGCAGTCACAATGCGAAGAGATCTTTGAGCGTTGTGAATTATGGTAGACTTCCCTGACGAATAATAATAATAATAAACTATTGCCTACAAGGAGAAAGATATAGATGGGTCTTAGAAAATAAATTAGAATAATGGAAAATACATCCATAATTTTTATTTGGATTATTATACCTGCATTTTTGGCAAATGATAACAGTATATCAAGCTTACGTATATAGTAGTTTAAGCGAACAGGAAGTTATTTTTAGGACATAATACTAAGTCTAGAGAAGGTCAATCTAGGATTGGTACAATAACCACAATATTATCAGTGTCCCAAGATCCTTCTGTCTTTCTGCTTAACATGTGGTTTTCATCTGCTTTTCTTTGATCAACCTCTCAAGATGGCTGCTACAACTCCAGCCTCATATTTCAGTTGTTGTGGATGTTGTATGCTCTGCTTAACTCCTCCTTCAGGATGGGAGGACTGGAGTGCAGCAGACCTACAGCTGTCAGCTGGCAGTCCCCTTCAGGAGCTGTCTCAGCTCAAAGTCATGCCCACTTTCTGAGGTGGTACTCATCCAGTAACCATTGACACAGAGCTCAGCCCTTTCGTGCAACATTTTTTGTTGTTGTTGTTGGCCGTGGCTTGCGGGATCTTAGTTTCCTGACCAGGGATTGAACCTGGGCCTTCAGCAGTGAAAGCACAGAGTCCTAACCACTGGACGACCAGGGAATTCTCCAACATGGAATGATTCTGAAGGGTCATCTAGTCTTCAGAGCTCCTTGTAGCTTTGTCTGATTCTTCTGTTGACACCCCTTTGCAGCTACTCTTCCTCCTTTTCCCAATCCTTCTTCCTTCCCTTCCTTCTACACATTTAGAGCCTATGAGAACTCCTAACAATATTTCTGCATGTTAATCTCTGTTTCAGAATCTGCTGCCTGAGTAGCCCAAGCTTTGATACATTTTGAGTAGAGACAATCTTGATATAATAGGAAAAAGGGGGTGCCCATGTTACAAAGGCCAAATTTCTCTCAAATACCCAGGAGAAATGTGATGTGTTCTAATTGACAGAATTGTATTTCAGAGACACACTTAACTATAAGTAAGACTGATAGTATACACTTTTGGCTTGATACATTGCTTTCCCAAACAAAATATCAATATTAGATTATCTTACTTTTCAAACAAATGCCCAGGAGTCATCGGCATTGCAGAGAACTGAATCACAATGGCCACCACTAACAGTAGGGAGTCTGGAACATGTCCTTTTTATCTGAGCACATTTCCTCCACAAGCAAAAATTAGGACTCTATTATTGAGAAAGAAGGCAAGAATGAAGATTAGATAGGCAAGTATCAGTATGTGCCACACGTAGAAATAAGGATGTTGATAACTAATACTTATAGAGTTCTTATGATATTGTGCTATGCAGATTTATATATACCAGATCATTTAATTTTCTCAGTAACTCTATTATTAAACCCACAGAATCTATGGGACTCACCAATTGCTTTCATATGGATATTGATACGCTACTTATATTCTTTCTTTGATAGGACTCAATCAATTTACACAGAACTGTAAATGCCTTGCCTCATATTATTCTCATACTCGATTTATCAGATGTAAGTATTATCAATAACCCCATTTAACAGATGAGTAAACTGAGGCTTAGAGGGCTGAAGTTAATTCCTTGAGGCCACACAGCTGCCATGATGCAAAACCGGGATTTGACCCACATATGTCTCACTCTTTAGCATATTTTTTTCAGCACTTTGCTTTTTAGACCTTCTGCTCTGGTTAAGAGATTTTGGTTTTAGGCCTACCAGCATTCGGTAAGTGACTCAACAATTTGTGCACTTAATACGTGCTAAGTGTTATGTTTGATGATGGGCATAGAACTAAAAACTAAGCTGTTATCCTTGAAGAGTGCAATCAAGTGGGAATAAACAGAACTATAAATACCAAGTAAGATACAAGGTGATTGGTGAAATAATAACAGTACATAAAAGATTATGGGAAAGGGAGGAACAATTAATTCTACGTATGACCAAAAGGAACAAAGTCTGGAATCAAGTAATTTTAGGGCATTAATAAGATGATGTTTTGAGAACCCTTTAACTATGGCATACCTACTTTCTGTGTTGTGATGAATATTCACTTCGGATAAAGTGAAGTAATGATAATGAACAGAATTCCTATTCTACTATAGCTACATATTAACAAAATTTATTTTGCTCATGGGTGTGCAGTTCTGGAAGCACCCAGCCTTGAGAGTGTGTGTCTGCTCCACTCAGCATGAACTTGGGTGAATCAAAGGTTGGGGGCTGGAATCATCTGAAGGCAAGCTCATTCACACATCTGGTGGTGATACTGGCTCTTGGCTGAAACCTTAGCTGGGATTGTCAATAAGTAGGTCCAAGACTTCCACTTAACAGAATGGCTGGGCTCCAAAGGAGGGGTCAGGGTGAAAGAACAAGAGTCTCTATCTCCTTTATGACCTAACCTCAGAAGTCACATGCTGTCACATATAGCATACTCTATTGATCGTAAGCCCTCACCAGACCCTGATTCAAGGAGAGGAAAATCTGACCCCACCTTTCAATGGGAGAACTTCCAGTCACAGTGTAGAAAGAGCATATGGAAGGTGATACAACTATCTTTGGATCTTTGGAAACTACAGCCTGCCACATTCTGCCTCTGGCCACAAAGCTTCACATCCCTCCCTCATGCAAAATGCACTTTTCATTTCTGCCAGGACTCCAAAGCCTCTTCCGTTTTGGCATCAGGCTCGAGCTCAGAGTCCAAGGTAGTGTTGTCTAAATCAGGTTCAGATGTGGAAGAGGTACCTTAGGTGTGATTCCTCATAACTATTTGAGTACAGTTTCTTTTGTTCTTTGTATCTGTGACCTAAAGAGAGAATTTACCATCCACCCCCTATAAGCCAAGTATAAAATGGTGGGATCTGCAAAGGATAACAGCTGTAGGTCCTCCCATTCAAAAAGGGGAAAAATAGAAGGAAGACAGGAGTGGGTCCACAGTAATTCTGAAATCTAGCTAGGATGTATTGGTAGTTCTGTGATTAACATATAATCCTGTCATCTAGAAACAATTTTACATGGCTCTTGGGTTCTCCTCGAAGACTCTTGATTTCTCACAGTGAGTGTCTCTCCCTTTACATAAGAAATATCTGGCACTTGTGGATTAATATTTTACTTGAACTGCTTTCTGCCTGTAGTAGTTTAGTTGCTCCTAATTATCTTTTTGTTTTGTACTGTCTCTGTCACTTTTAGTCCTAACTGGTAGTGTTTTTGCAAATGCCATTCTCATTAAAATTCTCTGAACCTCCTGTGAATTGCATTAGGTACACTCTATTAGTAAAACAAAACAAAACAAAACACCCTTACAAATCTCATCAAAATAAGCACTATTCTAACTTGAGTTTCCTCTAAGACTGCTGTGGGAATACACCTTTCTGATCCTTAGAAGTCCTTTGTTTAATGGAGAGAATCTGAAAGGCGTGTTTTCAAGGTCCCTGTTTATTTTAGGCACCTTATTAAATCCTTCTGAGGTTTTAATAAAGGATTTCATAATTGCATTCTTAGCTTCATCTTTAGACCTTTCTTTTCTGCCTGTGTCTTGGATTTATCTTTGCACAGAAGCCATTTCTTAGTTTTAGCATTGTTTTCCATCTAAGCAGGCTGAAAATGAGAAATAGTTTGCTATTTGTGGACTCAAAAATTTCTAGTTTATTTATATTTAACATACTTTTCTTAAGCTTATCTCTGCCCTTTCACATTTTACTATAGGCAGTAGGTAGAAGTAGGTGGCATCTGCAGCAAGCTGCCTGGAAATCTCCTTAGCTGGACTATCCAGCTTATTAAGTGCATTTTCCATTTTCTACATTAACACAGGCAATGCAGATTTTTTCTGTGACTAACAGGGGTCCCCTTTTCCCTATCTTCCAATATTATTTTCTTCATTTTATTTGAATGTCTCACTCCTAAACCCTCACTGATAGCCAACTTAAACATGGCCTACTAACAGCCTCTTCACAACACCTCACTTCCTCTTACTGCCTTGTCATGAAGCCACTCCACAGGTGTTCATTTGTTACGGCAGCACCACTCTTCTAGCTGCCAAATGTGTTCTAGTTCCTACGGGTGAATAACATTACCTCAAAGCTCAGGGCTTAAAACAATGACAACATTTGTTTTGCTGAAGAATCCTTGCTTTGGGCCAGACTCAGTGGATGTGACTCATCTCTGCTCCACTCAGCATCAGCTGAGGGCTCACTCACTCTCGCATCCAGTGGTCCAGGATGAACTCAACCGAAATGCTCACACATGACCTCTCCACGTATCCTGGATTCCTCACGATATTGTGGCGGCTGGACTGTGCAGGCAAACACACCTAGAAGATGGAAGGATGGAGAATGAGAGAGAAAAAGAGACAGAGAAAGACAAGGAGAAAAAGGAAGAGAGAAAGAGAAACAGAGACAGGCAAAGAGAGAGAGAGAGAGGGAGAAGAGGGGAAGGAGAGGGAACAATGGAAAGAGAGAGAGAGAGAAAGAGAAGAGAAACAGAGACAGACAGAGACAGAGAAACAGAGAGGGGTCACAAAGAGGCTCTCTCCACAATGTGGCCTACCACCAACAGTCACATAGCATCATTTCTATCACAGTCTCTTGGTCAGAGCAGCGACAAGGCCCTGAGCAAATTCAAGGGAAGGGAACATATACCCTGACTCTTGGTTGGAGGAGTGTCAATCACACTGTAGGAAGAACATGTGGGGTGAAACACACACACACACACACACACACACACACACACACACACACACACACACACAGAGCCATCTTTAGAAAATACAGGCTGCCACAAAGTAATAAAGATGTGGATGCAGCCTGTATATGGGAAAAGCTGTATATTTACAGATTAAGCACAGTTATTTTTAAAATCAGAGGCGAGTTTAATTCCTGTCCCAGCTGCCTATAACCTGTGTGACATTAACCAAATGAAACAATGCTTATGTTTCAGTTTCTTTACCTGAGACAAGTCTTATTTTGGCATAGTGGACATGTCTTCTTGTGTTTCTCTTCCGTCATTTCCTCTCTATTGTTTGGGTAATTGTTTCCCTGCTTCTGAGGGGTAACTACGCCTCACTATTATAGGAGGTCTTGGGAAGGTTGCCCACAACTCTGCTTATTCCAAGGTGGGCAGGGAATCCAGGCTAAGCCACTAAGACTCACACTCTGGGAATCTTGAGCCTTAAGCACAGAAACAGACCAGGAAAATAGATTGAACTGAGTCATTTCAGTGACAGGAAGGATGCAGAAGAGACTGTCAATGAATCCTTGACTGATGAACTAGCCTCCCAAAGACCTGATCACCCAGCTTTACCTTCAGTTCTGTGCGTTAATATGTAGTATTTCCATAAGTGTCTTTTTAGACTGAAATTAGCTAGAATCAGTTATTTTTATTTATTTATTTATTTTTTTTTTGCGGTACGCGGGCCTCTTACCACTGTGGCCTCTCCTGCTGCGTAGCACAGGCTCTGGACACGCAGGCTCAGCGGCCATGGCTCACGCGCCCAGCCGCTCCGCAGCATGTGGGATCTTCCCAGACCGGGGCATGAACCCACGTCCCGTGCATTAGCAGGCGGACCCTCAACCACTGCACCACCAGGGAAGCCCTAGAATCAGTTTTAATTACTAACTCATGAGGTGAAAGAAGATAGTCAACCCTACCTCATGGTGCAGTTATAAGCATTAAATGAATCAATGTATGTAAAATTCCTGACACATTGTAAGGTTTTTTGTTTCTTTAAAAGGTAGTTCATTATTAATAACAATATTATCAAAAAAGAGTATGACATTTGCTGTCCACGATTTCCTCCTTCACTTCCTTAGCAGCTGATTCAGCTGTGGTTGATGGCAGGCAAACCAACAGGCCTAGTAACTTACTTTCCAGCCACTATGGCTCAATTTCATCTCTCTGTGTGGTCATCATTTAGGATGGAAGACTCATTAAGAAGGACTTGATGGGTCTGCAGGCCACGTGGACTTTGCCCCAGCACACATCCCTTTCATCCCGTCTTTGTCACTCAACCCAGCTGCTGTCTCTCTGTATGACTTTCTTTTTTGTAGGAAAATGTTAAGGTAGCCATGGTTACCGTTGTGAAGCTTCCTTTTCAGACAGGTGTGGTAGGTGTGTCTTGCCTCCTCCTGCGTTCTCTACAAAGTAAGCAATCAGCCTTCTCCTTCTCAACGAAATGTTACAGTCCTGTTGGGTTCAGGGAAAGAAGACACCGTGTCACTGGGCTTTCTCACGGCATCCTCAGTGTTTTCATCACTTCTGACACAGTGGAGGTGGTTTCTGACAATCCAGTCATCATTTTACCCATTAGAAGTTTCTGGGGATGTAGTTTATATATCATTGGGTAGGATGGCATCTGAGCGTCGTGAAGTATAATTCAAATGACCCTGTAGCATTTTTTATTAGGAAAATAGGCAGGATGCTGTTATGACCAAGGGATGCTGCCAAGGGATCAGCAATAAGAGCAAATAAAAGTTCTTTAGGAACTGGCAGAACTTCAGGCTAATCCCAGGTTAAGAGGGTACAATGTATCCTACTAAAATGTAGTGTTTTTCATGTAAATGTGAGATATTATACAAATTAGTTAAGCTCTTCTATAGGTTTGCATACAGGTTATAGGAGGATAATTCTAATATCCACCTCACAGGATTCAATGAGATCGTGCATATGAAGTGATTAGCACATTGCTTAAGCATAGTAGACATTCATTAAATGTTATTGGTTATTATTATTTTCACTTCTTACAAGGGAGAGAGGGAGGCAATTTTAAAATAGGTGCTGGGAGAGAGTAAGTAAAGAGAAGGGAAAAGTATACCAGATTCCATAGAAGTGGTTTTGAACCCTGGCTTCAGACATGTACCACTGAGGAAGTCATTTAACTTACTTGAGTATCAGTTTCCTTGACAGTCGAACAGAGATGATAATATCTTTCTTGTTGAACTATGGTTCAGATTAAACAGAAATTTGCACATCTCTAGCCAATTGGAGATACATGGTAAGTATTTAATAAGAAGTTTGTAGCTATTCAGTTGTCACCATCCAAGAGCTCAATCCTATTTATTTGTGTGACCTTGGTTAAGTTAGTCCTCTGGCCACACATTGTTCACCTACAGAAAGAGGAGCTTAGACTGTATTACCTGTGTTATTCCTTCCAAGCGTGCTGTTGTAAAACTATGTTCAGAAGCAATATTGCAGTCTGAGATGGTGCATTTGGTAATACTTATTGGGTGACATTATATGCCAAAAATAAATACATAAAAATACATAGCCCCTATCCTCAATGATCTCAGACTATTTGGGACAAACACACACACACACAAACACACACACACACACACACACACACACACACACACACATTATTTGAAAATAACCTAGGAGGGAGGTGGCAGAAATCTGCTTATGGAAGCATATCTGTTTGTGTTTCTATGGCAACACAGAAAGGGAGAACACCTAACCCTTTCTGACGGTTGGGATTCTCCCTGGAAGATATGAACCCTAAAGGATGCATAAACTTTAGGCAAAAATAAGTATACATGTTGGGTGTGGGAGGGGATAGTGAGGCCATCCTACTATAACCAAAAGCAAAAAGGTAAGAAATAGTATGACTTGTGGGAAAGTAACCCCTCATCTGTAGGCAGGGACAGGAGAGAGCCGTGGCTACACATGCTGCCAGGATCAGATCTTGGTGCACCTTGCCTACCCCCGGAGATCTCTCACTATCTCCCTCAGTGCCATGTGGGGCAAGTGCAGGCAATATGGCATCTAACAGGCAACATGTTGCTTTCATCACAGGCTCTGTTGCTGCAGTCCCCAGGTATAAGCATTATGGTGGTAGGTACGATACAGGCAAGGGCATCCATGATTTGTGGGTACCTGTAATCTTTGAACAATTGATATTTTAATACTTCCTCACAGTGTGATTCTTACCTGTACAATGAGAATATACACTTATCCTTTCTTGTGGCTAGGATATATATTTGTGACTTAGACTCTGCCAACCAGACTCAACCCTAAGAGATTTGATTTAGGACATTAATTTCATGAGAAAATGGACAAGGCATGCAACCTGCACTTCACTGACCTAGGAGATAGCAGAGGCAGTGGGGTTTGGTGGTTAGTTGTGCGAGAAGCAGCTTCTTAATCACAGCGTGGCAGTGTGCTGTATGATTTTGAAAATTGTCTTTGCAAGTTTAGCTTGAGCTTGTTCCTCAAGGTCTTTGAAAATTTCAGTCTAATTCCATGTGTTACATATTTTCCTTCCCAACTACCTTGAAAGGATTCTGTTGCTTGCAACAAACAACCCTGACCTATCCAGTCATTTAACCCTGCACCCCAGTTTCCTCATATATAAATTGGGAATTATAAGAGTACTTATCACAGGAATAATTTACCAAATGAACAAAATAATTCATTAGTTGCAAGGTTACCAAATTCTCTTACACTGCAGCTTGGATGTGCAGGCAGAAATGTAACGGATTTATTTTATCTATAACTGATTTGACATTTCTTCTAACTTCCAAGCTCTAAATATATAATCTCATATGAATGTTGAAATGGTCCATTTAGGAAATAGACTTTTTTGTTTGGCTCAAATCACTCCATCTTTTCGTTAACCTCTTCAAGTTTCCCTCCCTAAGGTGCTACACAGGTTTGGAGGGTGGGAACTTGTATCTACTTGACACATTGAGGGAATAAGTGCCTGGTCTGACTCTTCTTGCGTTGCAGCCTGGATCTGATAGTCTTTAAGCTGACAGCGTCTGACTATTGTATGTTCTCCGGGAATCTGATGCTGAATCCATATGCAAATGACTTCCTTGGCTTGTACGGTATTCACAATGGCACTTTATGGATGTCTTGACTTACTTGGTCCCCTACTGACTGCAGACCCCCCCCAGCCTCCTGCCTGTTCTCCAGCTTGACAGCTGAGTCCACATTCCACTTCAGCCTCTTTGCTGGGGTTACCCTGCTCTGCCATTCAGTAATCCAACTACAGAAGAACTGAAGTCAGCTTGGGAAATTCATCCTTAGGGTATTGCTATGCCTGGTCAAGCTACTTTTGAAGTGGTAGCACCTAGATTGGTATAGAGCATCTTCTAGGGTGGCTTTTAATCAGACTCATTTAGTCAGTGGGAGAGTTCTTTTTCCTTTGCAGTTAATGCTGGGTTTAGCCACATAACTTTCTTTGGCTAGAAGGATGTTGGTGGAAGTAACAGTGCCAGTTTGAGGCTTGGAGAATCCTGGAACATTTCTACCGGCCCTATTGAGTCTCTGCCCACCCCCATCAATTATTTGTTATCATTGTTGAATGGAATTAAGCCAGGCAATGACATGGTCACATATGAATTGTAAATACTCCTTCAGTGGTTTAGTAAAGAATAGAATTTGATGTGGAGATGGTCCTGTTGTGGATGAGGCAATGAAAAAGTGGTACTCGTCTGGATGTGCACCTTTTCTTTTTTACCTGTGTAATCTGCCAGCACCATGGATAGAGGAATACTATGGTTTTGGATGTTGTTGGACAAATCTCCTTACTAGATGGTCACATGGAGAGGTTAAGAAGCTAATTTGTATATTTTAGATTTCTGATGTGACCTGAAGGGCTCTCTGACCTCTTTTCCTTTGTTTCTGTGAATTCAATTTTATTTACCTACTGTGAAATGTAAATAATTTAAGCTTATAAAATAATCAGAGAATCAATCAAGATGGCAATGGAAAATGTGCTGAGTTCCTGAAAAACTCCTGAATACCAAATTAAAGCTGACTTTTTTCTTGAATACTAAAGTTAAATTGTCTTTCTTCATTTTGGATAGAGTTTTTTTTTTTTTTTTTTTCTTTTTTAAGGTGGGTTTTATTTTTATTTTTTTTATTTTTTATATTTTTACATCTTTATTGGGGTATAATTGCTTTACAATGGTGTGTTAGTTTCTGCTTTATAACAAAGTGAATCAGTCATACATAAACATATGTTCCCATATGTCTTCCCTGTTGCGTCTCCCTCCCTCCCACCCTCCCCATCCCACCCCTCCAGGCTGTCACAAAGCACCGAGCCAATATCCCTGTGCCATGCGGCTGCTTCCCACTAGCTATCTACCTTACTGCGTTTGTTAGTGTGTATATGCCCATGACTCTCTCTCGCCCTGTCACAGCTCACCCTTCCCCCTCCCCATAACCTCAAGTCCGTTCTCTAAGAGGTCTGCATCTTTATTCCTGCTTTACCCCTAGGTTTTTCATGACATTTTTTTTTCTTAAATTCCATATATATGTGTTAGCATACGGTATTTGTCTCTCTCTTTCTGACTTACTTCACTCTGTATGACAGACTCTAGGTCTATCCACCTCATTACAAATAGCTCAATTTCGTTTCTTTTTATGGCTGAGTAATATTCCATTGTATATATGTGCCACATCTTCTTTATCCATTCATCCGATGACGGGCACTTAGGTTGTTTCCATCTCCGGGCTATTGTAAATAGAGCTGCAATGAACATTTTGGTACATGTCTCTTTTTGAATTATGGTTTTCTCAGGGTATATGCCCAGTAGTGGGATTGCTGGGTCATATGGTAGTTCTATTTGTAGCTTTTTAAGGAACCTCCATACTGTTCTCCACAGTGGCTGTATCAATTTACATTCCCACCAACAGTGTAAGAGGGTTCCCTTTTCTCCACACCCTCTCCAGCATTTATTGTTTCTAGATTTTTTGATGATGGCCATTCTGACTGGTGTGAGATGATATCTCATTGTAGTTTTGATTTGCATTTCTCTAATGATTAGTGATGTTGAGCATTCTTTCATGTGTTTGTTGGCAGTCTGTATATCTTCTTTGGAGAAATGTCTATTTAGGTCTTCTGCCCATTTTTGGATTGGGTTGTTTGTTTTCTTGTTATTGAGCTGCATGAGCTGCTTGTAAATTTTGGAGATTAATTGGATAGATTTTTGAACTACTTTGACACTTGATGAGACTCATTGTATACCTGTGTTACTGACATGGCTAAATTCTGGATCTCCTGACCTGGAATTCCTATATAGTAGAGTCCCGTACTCAGGCATGTCTTAATTTAATGATTTCCCAAGAGAATTTGAGTTATTTTTATTATCAGTAGTTGTTTTCCTTACATACACCCTAAGTTTTGGAGCCTAGTCCCCTCTTCTAAGATGTGTGTTATTTTTTCTCTAACGGCCCCATAGGGAAGAGGGCCAGAAAACTGGAAGAGCAAAAACAAACATTTACTAACGTTAAGATGACTCATCCCATTTGAGCCCCGTAGTTCAGGTGCACAGATCACATTATTACCCTGTTTTAAAGTTGAGGAAACTGAGTTTCAGAAGCAACTTCGCCATGCCACAGATGAGTTGGTGGTTGAGATATGACTGGACCCAAATGTAGCTGCATCTCCATTTCAGGCTTGCAGTCTCCACTCTGTCTTTTGAACAACATAATCTCAAAATGCCTCCACATTTCCTTCCTCTCAGATGAACAAAGACCATGTGTTATGGTGCAGAAGTTCCTGGACTTCTGTGTGAAGAAGAATCATCTGAAATGGGGGTCTTTCTCAACAGTTCCATTCCCCAACTTCCATCTGAACAGACTTTTGTTCCTTAGTGCTCTGCAGGTCCAGAATCTTCATTTTAAAACATCTCGTAAGAGTCCATACACACAACTATGAAAAAAACTGCTACAGGATCTGGTGCAGAGCACAAACTCAGAGATATTTGCTCAAGGAATAAATGAATAAACATATTATCCACCTGTAATCTCTAGCAAGTAAACCCCAGTTCTATAAAGAACCAGAAACTGAATTCTGACTTGAGCTCATGTGCTACTCCCTGATAAATTAATAGAGATGGGGTGCTCTCTGTGGGTAAAATAAGTAGAGTATAATAAGTAGAGTATACTAAATATAGTGTAAGTATTAGTAGTATAGTATAATAGCATAGTATAATAAATATACTAAATATAGTAGTATAATAAATATAGTATAATAAATAGAGTAAGTACAGTGATATAATAAATATAGAGTAATAAGTACAGTGATCAACCACATCACTGATTCCTATTTGTCCTACCCCCTCTCCCTCCTCAGTGGGCTTAGCCTAGACTGTTCCTTAAAGCTAAAATACTTATTCCTGAACCCTTCACTGGGTTTGTCCTCTTCACTGTTTCCACATAAACATTCCTTATATAGAGCCTTTCTTTAGCCTTTCCCCAACAACCCTTGTCATTCTGTTTGTGTGCCCCCATCATATTTACCACTTTTAAATTATCTTGATGACTTCTTTTTTATCTCTCTACTCCTCTAGAATGAAAGCTTCACTTGATCAGATCAGTTCTGTCTTCCTTTCATATCTGCAGAAACTATTTCAGTGCCTAAACTAGTAGAGGATCCATGAATACTTGTTGAATGAATGGACCAACATATTTGAATCAAGGAATTCTTTGTATTTATACTATAACAGGGCACTTGGGAGAAAAGTTAAGTTAAACAACTGACTAGCTGTCATTTTGACTATTTTATGAGGCCCACACCTTGTGTGAATTTATTTTGGACATTTTTCATCATTTTTCAATTATCTTCCCAGAATAGATCCTAATATAGACCAGACCTCCCAGTGGAGATGTTACCATAATTTTGGAATCAAGTTTATTTTCCCCCCAAATGTCAACTTCACTAGTGGTGTGTGTTATCTGGGAGAAGAGCTGGGAGAAAAATGAAGCTCCGATGGAGTTCAGCTCAAAGTCTCCGTCACTCCAGATGTCAAATAGCTGTCTCTTCGTTTACAGGAATCTAAACAGCAAGTGTGTGATGAGACTTTTAGGGAAGACTCCTAGGCATGGAGAAACGGGATATTGAAGTGACAAAACAGATGGTAGACTACTTTTGGAAAAAAAAAGGTAAAACATCATATTACTAAGTAAATTCTTTGCAATCTGTTGAGCAGCTAATCCCAGGAAAGGAAAAAAATAAAAGCAGGCAACTCCCAAGCATCACAGTATTTGCAGCAGAAGTTTTTGTCTAATTTATGTCACTTTTATAACTACAGATGTAGCAGAGATTTAAAGTATTTTTGAAGTGTTCAAATGCCCACACCTGCAATTCAACAGCTGCAGTTAGTCTCCAACATCAGACTAGAAGAGCAACAGAGATCTTTCTATTCTCTCACTTCTCTTTCTTCCTCCCTTGGTTTCTTTCTCTCTATTTTTCCTCTTCCTTCCTTCCCACCTTCTCTTTTCTTCTCTTCTCTTTTCATTAGGAAGACTTAATTATTTGTTTGGGTTGCTGAGCTACCATTGCCTCTACCTTATCACCATCTTAACACACCCAACAAAATCACCAGATGTCTGAAATGCCACATTGAAGGCAAACAGAGGGGAGAGTATTGTCATCAGAACAGCAGCAATTAATTCTTTTATTAGATTAAGTGTAGCTTTCCACTTACCTGCTATCTTTCATAAGAACTGCATTATGTAAATGATGAGCAAGGCTTTCATCAGCACTTTTGGAGGAGGAAGAAAACAAGCATATGCAGATTGATTTGAAAGTGACAAAGAATTTTCTTCCCTGTTTTTTCCCATTTGTTGACCTCATTAGAACTGGAATCAGCAAAGTGAGTGGAAACCCACTGGACTGTGAAGAAAGGTCTGGGTTTCCATCTGTTTTGTGACCTTGGACAAGTTAGTAAACTTCTTGGGCCTCAGTTTTCTGATTTGTAAAATGAGGGAAATTTGGGCTCCCAGTATACAAGAATGTTCTCCTTTGTAAACTGATTTTTTTTCTAGTTCTTTGATAGACAAGGTTAACAGCAATCGTAATAAATAAACCTATGTTCCAGGCACAATTCTAAGCATTTAACTTATATCAACTCCCTTTATCCTCCCAACAAAACTGGTTAGAGATATGCTAATATTGCCTTTATTTTCTAGCTGGGAAAATGTGAGACACAGAAAAGTTAAGTAACTGGCTTGAAGTTATTTCATTCTGGCATGAAGCCAGCATTTGAACCTTGGCAGTCTGGAACCAAATATTATGCTCTTACCACTTTCAAGGGACTGAGTTTCTGTCATCTTAGATTTGATTACCATTCCTGAGCTTCTCCACTTAGTAGCTGTTTAGCCATGAGTAGGTTACTGGCTGTGCCTCGCTTTCTTCATCTGTAAAAGTGATATCACACTGCTTTCCTCAAGACCGTTTGGAGGAATTTAATGAGATGATATTGTCCGGACAGTCTGGGTTATGATTCAGTAACAATTTAACTTCCAAACCTCAGTGGCTTAAGACTACAAAGATTCTTTTTTTTCACTATGCATCGTGCCCAATTCAGTCTGTAGGGCTTCTGCTCCACATGGTAATTCATGGATTCAGGTTAACGGAAGGTCTAACAGCTGAAGTGTCATCTGCCCTATAGTGGAGGAGGAGACAGCTGGAGAGTTACATATTGTGACGTATGTATCAGCCATTGGTCGGAAGTGGTCACATGACTTTGCCTAACTATAAGGAAGCTGGAAAATGCAGAACAAATAAGGTGCTACTTGCTCTGCCACAAATGTGAAGGTCTTTCATAAGATTTCTAATATGTGGTTACCACTCAGTAAATAGTTGCTATTACAATTATCAGCCTAATTGTAATCAGAGCACTAACAGAATTTTATCACCTATTTTGGGGCACTTTGAAACAGGTGCTATAATTTATATAATTTATATAATTTATATTTTTTAAATTTATATAATTTATAAATATATAACTTTATAGAAGGTGTTGAAATGTATGGAGATTAGTGGAAATAAGACAGGATGAATTTTTTTTTTTTTTTTTTGGCCGCACCATGCAGCATGTGGGATCTTAGTTCCCCAACCAGGGATTGAACCCGTGGCCCCTGCAGTGGAAGCACGGAGTCCTAACCACTGGATCGCCAGGGAAGTCCCAGGATGAATTTTTTGAACCCCAACAGGTAAAGCATTAATTATTCCTAGATCCTAGGGCAATTTAGAATAATTGTTTAGTTATTTAGTTATTTTCAACAGTTAATTAACTCTTATTTAGCTCTCCCCACCAAGTTGTTTTTATGTGTGTTACACTCACCTGTACATAAATGTTAAAAAGTTGGGTGTTGTCAGAGGAACAACTTGCCATCTCATTGGCTGATAGAATATAAATCATCTGCATCCTTTTATGCCCCATCAGCTCCTTTATATGGTATTGCCCTTTATTATGACAGATTTTATGATATTTTGTGATGACCAGCCATGGGGAGAAAAAGGTTTAATGCACTGACATCTAATTTTATTATCTCTGGTACCTGTTCATTTTTTAGAAGCATTTCTTGACTTTGTGCCAGTGTAAGCATGAAGCTTTAAAATCTGGATGGTGACAGGGTTGGGAATTAAACCTTTAAATCAGAACGGGATTGGAAAGACAAGTCACAAAGAGATTTCAGTCATTTAGCATCCCTCCTAGCATGTTAATAAGTGGTACTCACAAAATCAAAAGCACATCACAAAGCCTGTTCTCTGCAAGATGTATATGTATTAGGTGCCATTTCAGGGTTAGATGAAGAGTCCTTAACATTGGCCCAAGTTAGGGGAAGGGAAAAAACATACACTGAGTGCTTACTAGTTCCAAAACATCACACTGCATTGTTTTCTTATGCTTTATCACTTTATCTTCAAAAATACTGCAAGGGGGTTACAATCGTCCACATGTAAAAATGTTAAAAATAAAAAGTGGAAGAAAAATGAAGAAAATTTAAACTTGCTTCACAGGTTGGCTCTCTTTTTCAAATATCTGCTGGTTTGTGCTTTGCATCTGTTGTTGCCTTCGGTTGGAATGGTCTTTGCCCAGACTTTGCATGAGTGGCATCAGCTCGTCATTCGCTCAATACAGATTCCTTGGGGTTGGGGAGGGATCTTCCCTATGGTAAGCTGCTTACCCTGCCCCCCTCCCCAGCCACTCTCTATTACATGATCTTGGGTTTGTTGTATTTGTGCACATTCCACAGCAAGAAAGTACTTTGTTGTTTATGTGCGTATTGCGTATTATGCTTTCCTATTTCCACTAAGGTGCAAGTTTATGAGGACCGGAGTTATATATTTACTTCTATATCTCCATAGCTTAGAAGACTTTCTGGCAAAGAGTAGTTGCTTAGTAAGTATGATTTCAAGTTAATCAGTGTTGTGTTATGTTTTGTTTTTAGCTTGAGATACTATAGTTCCAAAAAAAGCAGTCACTTGCTTAAGATCACACATTATACAAATGGCAGAGATGGGTCTGCAATCCAGGCAGTAGCTATAATAGGTAACCCTGATAGGGTAAATTACTTTTGTGCTACTCACTGTTCCTGAGAACAGTACTTTCAATATTAATTCAGATAATCCACACTACAACCCAATTACTTTTTAATTTCCATTTTAGAGTTGACGAATTTGAGGCAGAAAAATTAGTAATTTGCCCCAAATCTCCTGGTTCCTTGTCAGCACTGTTTATACTGTGTTGCCTCCCAAGTTGTAGTTTTTAGAGTATCATTCATTCTTCTATTTGACAAAACCTAAGAAAGCTTTTTAGTCCAACCTTATCTGCCCAGGTAAGGGAAAAAGGAACTGGAATACAATTTTTCACTTATCCACACAGGTTTCATTCACCAACCCCATGAACTGCAGTTTGCTTAGCTATAGGCACTCAATGAATATTTGTTGATGTGTGAATAAATGGTTGCAATGGTATGCATTCATAGAGAACATTTATTTCAGGATGAGGGAAGCTGGTTGGCTGATATGTTAATTGCTTACATTGTATCATTTAACCTTCCTAAGATTTCTGTCAGCTAGAACGTTATTAACCCTCCTTTACAGGGGAGGAAACTGAGAACCCACAAAAAACTATGTGTCATCATACTTATTTACATTTCAGTTGGGGTTGAATTTATATCTGTATTAGGAAAGTTGGAATCAGACTGAACTAAGTATTCATCCAAGTAATGGTATTACTACCTAAGATAGTACCTGGGGAACTTGTGTGTTTCACTCTACCTCTGAGCTTCCATTTACTCACCTCTAAAATGGAAATACTAATAGCACCTCTCTAATGGCAAAGATTTATTGAAATTCTCTTATCTAGAGTTCTTAACACGGTGCTCATTCATAGGGGAAAACATGAGGGAAGAAGACCAGTTCTAGACAATGAGCAGACTTTATTTTTCACAATCCATGCTCCCAAGCCTGTACGCTTTCTCATATAAGTGAGATAGTTTGGGGATGAGCAAGAACTTTGTCACATCACTGTGCCCACCTGCTAGTGGGAGAGGGGGTCCCTAGACACCCATCTGGGTTCTGGTACGTGGCCGCAGAGAGGGAAGATCAAACTCAAGGAAGCCTAGATCTAGACTTTAATTCTGGTTATTCCACTTATTGGTTGTGTGACCTTTGGAAAATCACGTAACTCCTCTAAGTCTCAATAGTCTTCAAATCTGTGAAATGGGAGTAGGGCCTACACGATACAGTTGTGGTGACAATGACATGAAGCAACATATGCAAAATGCGTAGCATAAGGTCTGACTCAAAATAACTGACAGAGAAGTTAAGCAATAATACTAATGCCTTTTACATAAAAATTCATAAGTAGATGTGCCAGTTGTGCCTCTATTGTTGACCTTCAACCAGATATTCTTGTTTCTTACTTGCTGTTCCCAAAACTGCGAATGCAAGGCAAAACCAAGACCTCACACTAACAGTGCATTCTGGGCATGTTGGTTGTATAATCATATTGGCCTGTCACTTTGGCATCTTTAATCATTTTAAAGGTAGTTCTGACTTGACTATGTTTTTAACTACCTTGAGCAGATTAATTAGCTTTGTGGAGCCCCTGATGCCATTAATTCATGGTCTATAAAACCTCAGACCTAGATGAACTTTTTAATAGTGTATCTTTACTACTTGATATGTGTCTTTTAAATTATAAGAATTGCTATAGTTAATGCCTTATTAATTAGCTACATATATATTGAAGTATAAAAAATTTCCAAGATTGCAAAGTAATCAAAACCCAGATTAAAACAAAGACAATTTATTTCTCCTTTATTAAAACCTAAAAATACCAAGAGCTTTGACTGTGTAGCAAAAATAGTAGAAGGGTCTGATATTTCTAGCTTGCAAAGAATGAGTAGTCCTAGGGCTGTATCTGATATCTGAAATTTAACCAGTACGTATTCATTAACTGAAATACATAAACAAAGAAATATGATCTTCAAAACCACCAAATCACAAATACCAGTTCATACCCAGTAGGATGACTGTAATTGAAAAGAGAGATAATCACAAGTGTTGGTGAAGATGTTGAGAAATTGGAACCCTCATATGCAGCTGGTAGCAATGTAGTCACTTTGGAAAACAGTCTGGCAGTACTTAGCAATTCCATTCCTAGGTATATACCATAGAGAAATAAAAACATATGTTAACATAAAAACATCTACACAGATGTTCATAGCAGCATTATTCATAATAGCCAAAACCAGAAATAGCCCAAATCTCCATCAACCAGGGAATGGATGAATAAAATGTGAGATATTCATATAATAGAATATCACTTGGCAATAAAAAGAATGAAGTATTGATATGTGCTAAGCATTGATGAACTTTGAAATATTATGTTAAGTGAAGGAAGCCAGTCACAGAAGACCACATATTATATGACTTCATGTATATGCAGTTTCTAGAATAAGCAATCTTTTAGAGACAGAAAGTAGATTAATATATGCATATGACTGTGGAGGAAGGGAGAATGAAGAGAGACTACTAATTGGCACGGAGTTTCTTTTTAGAGTGACAAAAATGTTCCAAAATTAGGTAGTGATGATGGTTTCACAAGTCTGTAAATATACTAAAATCCATTTAACTGTACACTTTACATGGGTGAAATGTATGGTATGTGAATTATATATCAACAAAGTTGCTGAAAAAATGTTTTAAACCAAATTACCAAAAAAAGAAAAATCTTAAAAAGAAGGTATTTGCAAGCCAACTTAAGAGGCCACAGGTGTAATAACTTGAGTGCCAATATGAATAATAAATGCAATAAATATGCAGTACATATATTAAAAGCCCATGAATTCATAATGATACTTTAAAACTCATTTGTTAGTTTTAGAAAATATTAGGGAGCCATTTTATTATTCTAACAATAGGTAAATAAAGGGAAAAATCAAACATTTAACTTGCCTTTTCTGTTCAGATAGTGTCTTAGAGTAACCCGAGCATTGATAAATGCTTCTCTCTGTAGACATATACATCTAATAAAGGAAGCAGCAACTATAGAATTATAGTATTAACATTTTACTGCCCTTAACAAAATAATACGTGGAGGCAATGATCATCAATGGCCACAGATATATTAAAAATAATATATTAAAAAGAGAGATAACACTATTAATTAGGTGCATCCCAGTTGCCGTATGCAACAGCATCTACAGACTTTTGTTGCCAAAGCAAATTGAACCTCTGAACAGAGGTATATATTCAGTGACATGATGGAGAGGCAAATAGCAAAATCTTGAGTTTGGGGATTCTACTGTATAAACAACCCAGTTTTATCAAGAAATTAATTTCAAGGGGGAAAAATGGAGGAGAAATTCTTGATTTAAAGAGAATTAAAGGACATATCAAAATGTAATATGTGGACCCTGTTTCAGTTTTGATTAGAAAAAAAATAATTGTAAATACGTATATTTGACTATCAGAAGAATTTCAACACTTACTGGATATTTTATGGTGTTAAGAAATTACTGTTAATTTTTTGTGTGATAATGGTATTGTGGCTATCTTTAACAAGAGTCCTTATCTTTCAGAGATATGTACTGAAATACTTATGGATAAAATTGTATGACATCTGGGATTTGATTTAAAATAAGCTAGTTGTGACGTTAATTCATTGGCAGTACAACGGTAATACAAGAATGATCACAATTTGATAACTGTTGTAGGTGGGTGATCTAATCACCTCCCAAAGGCCCTGCCTGTAAATACCATCACACTGGGAGGGAAGAGTTTGATACATGAATTTGGGGAGGGCACAAACACAGTCAGTCCATAGCACTGCACTTTTCTAAATAATTAATGCTTCTGTATGTAAAAAGAATCAGTTGTATGGTTATAGCAGGGATCAGCAAAATATAACTGATGAGCCAAGTCATCCTGCTACCTATGTTTGAAGAGCTATGAGCTTTTCACATGAATGATTTTTACAATTTATAAAGAGTTGAAAAAACTAATATTTTTGACACATGAAAATTATATGCAATTAAAATTTTACTGTCCATCAATAAAGTTTTATTGGAACACAGCCGCATTCATTGATTTACACGTCGTCTGTGGCTGCTTCCATGCTAGGAGGCCCAGTTGAGTAGTTGTAATGGAGACTGTGTAGTCCTCAAAGTCTAACCTATTTCCTACCTGGTGATTTACAGCAAATTTGCTTTTCCCTTTCCCCTTTTTGCTTTCGGGTTTGTATGCAAACCCAAAGGAGCTTTGGTCAAAGGGAAAAAACCATAAATAAGCTAGGTCATCTAAAGGCCTGGAGACCAGAGACAAAGCACAATTAGAGAAGTTTGATGTAAAAGGCAAGTGATTTAAGGGTATTCGTGTGTGTGTATATGTGTGTGAGTTTCTATTTGAAAACTATGAAGATCTTCATCTTTGACTAAGTCAGCAGCATCTGCTGATACTCGCAGAAAACTCGCAGATACTGAAGATTTGAGACTGCCCTGAAATGTATTCTTGAATCTTCTCAAAATAGCTGACCTTCAAGTGTACTTGTGGCATTCCCACAGGGCAGAGTCATTCTAGGTTTGGGCAATGAATTCATAAAAAAGAGTGACTAAGTAAGACAACAATCATGTGCAGTTTGAAATTGCAGGGGAAGAATTCTGCGGTGGCTGGAAGATGATATAAATGTATAATATCTATATATCTAGAAGGTGATATATATGTAAATCTATATATCTATAGATACAGGTATAGATATAGTTTGGCATTCCTGGCAAGGGAAATTGACTTAAAAGGAAGGAGGAACAGCTCAAAGAACTAACACTCTGGCTAGAGTTTACTATAAGAATGAATAGAAGGGAAGAATGGGAGATACACCTAGAAAAGTAAGGAGTAAATGAATGTGAAAATATTCAAATGCTAAAATAAGCAGTTGACATTGAGCAAGCAACGGGGGACACTAATGATTTTTAAGCATATGACCTAATGAGCGTCATGTTTCAGTAAGCGATGTATTCAGTAAATATGTAAACATTTGGTTCATCATAAGTGACTTATTTTCCTGTGGACTAAAATCTATTTCTTTATCCCAGCTGGGCTCAGGAACTAAGTATTAGGTGAATTTGTAAATTTTTACAGTTTGTTGACTACGTCTCTCCTGAAATGAAGTATAATATTATAGGTGATAAATGGTGCAGTATAAATGAGATAATGCGTTCGAAGGCATTTGAAAAAATATAAAGAACAATATAAATGTAAGGGATTATTACTATCCTCATCATAATCATCATCATTGTTATCATTGTGTTGTAACCTTCTGTGGAGGAGCTGACATGCAGTGTGTACCCTCCTGTGTGAGCTTTGAACTTTTTATGAATTATGATTAGAATAGATTTGGCCACTCAGAACTTCCAGCCTGGAACTTATAAAACTTACTAATGTAATTGATCTAAAACAATGTTCACAGGTAAAGCAATGAAGTTCCTTGGACCAGTTGGTATTCTGCCGTGAGGGATGGTTTCTATTACATTAACCCGGGGGATGCAGGAGAGAGAAGACATTTTCGTGATTTCCTTTTGGAACCACTTGTTCTCTCAGTGGGAGATGGAGGAAGGAGTCAAGCACCACCCTGGCCCATCTAACCTGGAATTCCAGCATTTAGGGTTCCATGCCTTGCCAGGAAGGACGTGTGTTTCCCGCAAAAGAGAACAGTATAAACTCCCAAGCTCTATTTCATACCGAAAGATCAATGGCAAAGATAATAGCTTTTGCTTTCCTTGGAGAGGAGGGAGAGGTGGATAATCCGAGGATCTTACATAGGAAAAGACACAGGATACTACAGAGGAGAAAACTTTGACACTAGTCAGTGATGATTTATTAATTACGTAAGACAAAGAAGAGATGGAGAAGGGAAAGCTCTTTATTCAATGAAGTAAGCGTTATGGTGACAACAGTCAGAAGTAATGGAAGACCAGAGGGGGAATACTTTCCACTTAGTTTAAAAAGGAAAGCCCACCTGTAATTCCACAGCCTACTGGTCTTGTAATTTTACCAGTCCAAGTGAAGCATAAAAACCGGATCTCCCATTAAGTCCCTTCACCCTCCCCTGTTTATAATATAATCATCTTGAATATTTTCTCTATACATTTGGAACCACATTAGACAAGTACGTATGATTTTTGCTCCCACCATCAACATAATTTTGAAAACCCTAGAGGAGACGTAAAGTATATTCCATTTACCCATAGTTTTGCGTATAGTATTTTTTCTTCCTTCCTCATATTCCAAGGTTCCTTCTTTTAGCATTTCCTTTCTGAATAGATAACTTCCTTTAGCTATTCTTTTAGGGTAGTTCTGCTGGTGGCAAATTCTCTTAGTTATCCTTCAACTGAGAATGTCAGTTTCTCCTTCATTCCTGAAGGATACTTGTGTTGGATTAAGGATTCTGTGTTGTCAGTTATTTTTTCAGTACTTGAAAAATACTTTGTCATTTCCTTTTGGCCTCCATGATTTCTCAAGAGAAACAGTCATTCGAGTTGTTTCCACCTATATGTAAAGTGTTATTTCTCTCACTGCTTTTAAGATTTTTTTTCTTTGCCTTTAGTTTTCAGAAATTTGCCTATACTATGTCCTGGTATGGATTTCTTTGGGTTTATCCTATTTGGAGTTAGCTATTTGCAACTGTAAGCTTTTGCCTTTTGCCAAATTTGGAAAAATGTTAGCTATCATTTCTTCAAGTATTTCTTGATCCCCACCCTTTTTCTCCTCTTTCTGAAACTCTAAGGCCATGAATCTTGGATATTTTGTTTGGCTCGACAGATCCCCAAGCCTGTTTTTTTTTTTTTTTCCCCCACAGTCTATTATTCTCCTTCTGTTGTTTAGATTGAGTAATTTCTATTGTTCTTCCTTCAAGTTCAGTGTTTCTTTCCTCTTCCCTCTCCATCCTGATGCTGAGTTCATTTACTGAATTTTTAAAGTTTTTGGTTATTGAACTTTTCAGTTCAAAATTGTTCATTTTCTCCCTCTTTATATGTTCTATTTCTCTGCTTCTACTATCTATTTCTTTGCCGAGACTTCCTATTTAAAAAAAAAAATGTTCCTAGTGTGCTAGTAATTGCTCACGGAAGCATTTTTATGATGGCTTCTTTAATATCTTTGAGAAATAATTCTAACATTCTATCATCTTGGCATTGGCATTTATTGATTGTCCTTTTTCATGCAGTTTCCTACCCAGCATCCATTTCAGTGATTAATTCCTACTTATTTTTCAGGTTTAGGATGTCATCTCCTGTAGGAAGCTTTTACTGACACCCATACACAAGTCTGGGTTAAGTGCCACTCTAGGCATTGAGTCTGCTTTCTCCTCCATCAAAGCATTTATCAGACTATGTTGTATTTTATGCTGTTTGATCTGTATCCCTCACTTGACTAGGAGCTGTGTGGTCTTTGTTACTGTATCCTATGTCCAGAACTACTCCTGGAAAATATTGGGTGCTCCACAAATATTTGGGTTTTTTTAAAGTTTATTTATTTGTTTATTTATTTTGGCCATGTTGGGTCTTCATTGCCGTGCACAGGCTTTCTCTAGTTGCGGCGAGCAGAGCCTACTCCTTGTTGCGGTGCGCGGGCTTCTCATTGCAGTGGCTTCTCCTGTTGCGGAGCGTGGGCTCTAGGCATGTGGGCTTCAGTAGCTGTGGCAGGAGGGCTTCAGTAGTTGTGACTCGCAGGCTCTAGAGCGCAGGCTCAGTAGTTCTGGCGCATGGGCTTAGTTTCTCCGCAGCATGTGGGATCTTCTCGGATCAGGGCTCGAACCTGTGTCCGCTGCATTGGCAGGTGGATTCTTAACAACTGCGCCACCAGGGAAGTCCCAAATATTTGTTGAGTAACTTGTTTTGTTTTACTTTGCTCTTTTTTACATCCTACAAATTGTATATGATCTCTGGAGTGAATAAACAGACTTTCAAACCAAGACTAGGCTAACTGGAAGGAATAGAGTAAGAGAGCATAAATATATAGGATTTGTTTTCCTATGTATTTATAGATTTTTCTCTCCACTGTAATATGAGTATTTGAGTGTCTTGCAGAGGAGGGGGGAATCTTTGTGACAGTGCCTTAATATCCTAGTATAACCTTGTATGTCCTTGCTGCGCAAAGATCCTACTCCTGTGTCTTATACGTGGAAGACACTGTGAATGCTACTTTAATTGAATTTGATTTGTTTGAATTTTACATCTACCCAATTATATGCTTTGATATGCCCTTTGCAAATTTAGCCTGAATCACTGACATTAAAGGTGACTTTAGCCATTGGGCTCACAGAATGTGTTTTAGGTCAGAACAGGGTAAACTGTAGTTGACTTTTCAGTTGCTGCTAGAGACTATATCCTGTGAAAACAAACAACCAAACTGAGAGCCTTGGATAAGGACAGGATTAGGGAGAGGCAAGTGAGTCACTCACTCTGGAGCACAAAATTTAAGGGACACCAAATATTCAGTAATCAACATGAGTAATATGCAATGCAATGGTTTTTAAAAAACAAAACTAATGAAAACATTCTTAATGAACCAACTATTAAAATTTTAAATAAAGGCAAGCTGCTGTTGTTTCACAGCCCTGCACTGTTGTACAATGGGAATGATCATTTCAAATCATCCTGCAGTTGGCTCCTGGGCCCATGCGGCCATTGTATCCCCCACTGGGTGGACTTATGCACGTTGACAATGATACGTGAACAGATTAGGCAGTGCTTTTTCAATTGTAGAGCTTTTATTTACTTATTTTCATTTGGTTTGAAATATGAGAAGATATTTTGTTGGTATACATAGAGGTCCAATATTGTTTGACAGGAGACTGTCCTTGGAAATATCCACGAGATATCATGTTATAAGAAGCAAAGGACAGCTGGTTTGCTTGAATCTCATGTCCCAGGGTTTGATCCAAGGACAAGATCCAAGCTAGGAGTGAGAGGACACAAGGAGCCCACCTGCTTGGCTGACTTCATCCACTGAAGGGGCTATAAAGTTAAGGCAAGTCTACTGCCTAAAGCAGCCAGTTTTCCTAAAAGCAAAGGGAATTGAATTCAGAGTTTTCTTCTGGATACAGCTCTCTCCAGCATCACCGCACAACGCACATCAGTGACCATATATACTCGGTGCTTCACTGGACAAGCAGAAGGGGTAGTAGTTTGCACGTTAAAAGTTGTGATTATTTATATTTTAAATGCTTTATTAAGATGTAAATACTAATATCTGTACATCTACCTGACTTAAAAAAGTAACTTATTACCTATAATTGAAGCCTCTCGTTTCACTAATCACTAATCACTTATCTCTCTCTCCCACCACATCAAGGGTTAACTATTGTCTTGGATTTTTATTTGCTATTAGACTTCTGCTAATGATGAGTAGGATTCCTCAGTAATAAATAAGATAGGTTTGCATATTTTAAAATATATCTATGACATAAATTGTACATATTCTTCAGCAACTATTTTTTATTTTCCATTGGCATTGTAGCTCTGGGTCATTTATTTATTTATTTATTTAATTTATTTATTTTTGCAGTATGCGGGCCTCTCACTGTTGTGGCCTCTCCCGTTGCGGAGCACAGGCTCCGGATGCGCAGGCTCAGCAGCCATGGCTCACGGGCCCAGCCGCTCCGCGGCATGTGGGATCTTCCCAGACCGGGACACGAACCCGTGTCCCCTGCATCGGCAGGCAGACTCTCAACCACTGCGCCACCAGGGAAGCCCTGGGTCATTTATTTTTAACTTCTGTATAATATTCCTTTGTATCACTACCCTTAACTTATTTATCTGTTCTCCTATTGATAAACTTTTCATTTCTCCTCATCTTTCCTATTATGCAAATGTTGCTGCAAGCATTTTTGAACATGTGTCTTATTCAGGGTTAAGGACAAATGCTGAGTTGTGGATATTCGCATCACTTTATTAGTTATTGCTAAACTGATCTCTAAGGTAGCTGTACACATTTACAGTCCCACCAGCAGTGTATAAGGATTCCCCTTGTGCCACATCCTTACTTAAAAATTGTATTCAGGGGCTTCCCTGGTGGCGCAGCGGTTGAGAGTCCGCCTGCCGATGCTGGGGACGCAGGTTCGTGCCCCGGTCTGGGAAGATCCCACATGCCGCGGAGCGGCTGGGCCCGTGAGCCATGGCCGCTGAGCCTGCACGTCCGGAGCTTGTGCTCCGCAACGGGAGAGGCCACAACGGTGAGAGGCCCATGTACCGCCAAAAAAAAAAAAAAAAAAAAAAAGATGGTATTCAGGCTTTTTAAGAGTTTTATTCATGTGTTGGATATAAAATAGTGTATCATTTCAATTTTACTTTGTGTTTCTCTGATTACATTGAGTTTAAACTATCTTATATATGTTCATTATTCATCAATATTTCCTTATTTGTGAATTTATTTTATCCATTTTTGGATTGTATTTTTCTTATTGAGCTTTAGAAGGTTTTTACATTCTGCATGCAATTTATCTAACCCTTTGCTATTGCATGCAAATATATTCCTCCAATTGACAGTCTGTTTTTAGACTTTTACAATGTCTTTTGATGACAATTATATCTTAGCATAGTCAAATAATCAAAACTTATTCTGATTTGTGTTTTATTATGTTTTATTTTAAAAACTCTTCTTTGAGCCCAAATCATAATTATATATTTTAATATTTCTTTCTAAAGTATTTAAAATTTTGTTTTTCACACCTTGATCTTCAATTTCCCTGTGTGTGTTTATTCATTCATTTATTTATTTAAAATTTTTTTTTAAATTTTATTTATTTTTTAAAATGATAACTAATGGTCTGCTTACCTTTGTAAAACACCTGTGCAACCCCCTCTGTGTTCCAGTCTGCAGCCTGCTGGGCTTTGTAAATGTAGCAGCCTTTGGTAGAGAACCTGATCTTTCAAATTATGGAGTAAGGTTCTTTAAAAACAAAAATCTTGAACATAGCAAATGAATAACGAGGAGTCCATGGAAAGGCTTTCAGAATCCTGAAAGGAGCAATTAAAAATAATGAGTATTGAGAAAAAAGCATTATCCTCAAAGAGGAAACGTAAGGCCCAGTCAGATCATTTCAGCATGAGCTTGGGGTGTGCTCAGCCACTTTCAATAGCATAGAACACTAACGGGCTTTACCTTGATGAGATATATTTGCAGTGAAGAGGAACAGAGATTAACATGGTTCTTCTCTGGGTTGGGTTACTACTGTTTACTTAGTGTCAAACTCTGGTGGTTGAGGAGTCACAACTAGTGAGTGTTTACCTCTTAAATAGGATGACTGGCCTGCCTCCTCTTCTCCGCCTTTGCTGGTGCCCCAGTGGATCTGGTGCTCACCAGCCCCATTGCTTAGTCAGCCTCTTGGCAACACTCCTGCCACCCCAGAGTAGGTTAACCATGAGTAGCAAGGCTCAGATAAGAAAGACACGTTGCCTCTTCCCTTTTGCTCTTTGCTCTACATTTTCCAGTTTTTCAGTCATTGTCTCTTATGTTCACATTCCTGTATCTTTACCTCTATCCTGACCTCCTCCTTGCCAGATTCTGAGACAATGAGGACCGCTTCTCACTACAAATGCCTTGGATGCCGGCACCCCATCCATTCTAAGTAAATCATTTGCATTTCTTCTTGCTTCTCTCCCCACCCCCATCCTTCCCTGATACACACTCCAACGTGACTTTCCTTCCCACATAATCCAAATGTTGAAACACCAGCTTCCACTGAGAGAACTGTCAAAGAAAAACTGCACCAGAACAGGTTAAACAGACAAAGGAGGCTATTCAAGACTATTTGCCTGGTTTCAAAAATCTTCGCTTATCTTGAGGTTATGAAATGTACTCCTCCTACATTTTATTTGTAGAATTATTTATAACAGAAAATTATGAAAGCATGCAAAATATCTAGTTATAAAAATTGACTTAAAAAACAGTGCATTTCCGTTGTATGTAATAATAGGTGGCCATTAAATAGCCCATAGAATAATATGTGATGAAATGAGATGTGTTTATACTATGTTAGTTGGTTGAGTGTTGTGAAATATGATACTTTTTTAAAAAATGCATGCAGGGGCTTCCCTGGTGGCACAGTGGTTGAGAGTCCGCCTGCCGATGCAGGGGACACGGGTTCGTGCCCCGGTCCGGGAAGATCCCACATGCCGTGGAGCGGCTGGGTCCGTGAGCCATGGCCGCTGAGCCTGCGCGTCCAGAGCCTGTGCTCCGCAACGGGAGAGGCCACAACAGTGAGAGGCCCGCGTACCGCAAAAAAAAAAAAAAAAAAAAAAAAGCATGCAGAATGAAGGCTGAAAGGATACACACCATTTTTAAAGTAATTATCTTTGTGTAGTGATATTATAGATTATTATTTTCTTTTTGCTGGTTACTATTTTGCAATATTTGTACAAGCATATGTTCTTGTAATAAAAAAGAAAATCTGTTAAAACTATGAGAGAGTAACACTAAATTTGAAAATAAATATTTTATCTCATTTCTTAGATCATTAATGATAAAACATGATGTAAATATTAGCTTATGATTTAACCGATACTGTCCAATACACCTAATGCCCTGTATCTGTAGGTGTTTATAGGCACAAGAGGAGAGTGCAGGACAGTGGAAATAATTTGGTATTTTACCTAATGAAGCCAAAAGTTAAAAACGTTTATGGCTTCTAACCAACAATAATTATCTGTTGCCTACTGATGCCTGAGTTTTTACCAACTGGCTATCGGCCAACTTGCAACTGCATATTTAATTAGCATATCAATTTATTCCCATTAGCAAGCCTGTGCTATCGTAAATAATTCAGAAGTTTTCAACCAACAAACACAGTCACACTAACTCTTCTGCTTCTAAGTTGGAAACGAGATCCAATGGGTATATGGCTTTCCTGAGTATTTCTTTCCTTTGGAAAACCATAGGGAATGATGTAATTGACAAAATCATTCTCACTCTGGTGACATATGGGTTATTCTTCAGGCCATTCACAAATTACAGAAAAGCAAAAAAGATCTTTGTATATCTGTTGACGAGAATCATATTACTTCCAAAATATCCCCCTCAATTTTAACTTTATTTGAATCTCTCCAGAGACTATTTACTTTAGGTTAGAACTTTGGGTTTTTATTCCCTGAGTCTTTAATTTCTTTTAGAGATCAACTTGAAAACAACAAAAACTATCAATCCTGAGTCTTCCCAAAGCAGGGTGATGCAGAGAATGCTTACAGCAATCAGCAGTTCCAACTTGCTAATATTCATGTATTCACTCAACAAATATTATCCATGCCAAATGATTTTCTCTGTGTGGGAATGTGATGGTTAATTTTATGTGTCAACTTGATTGACCTGAGGGATGCTTAGATAGCTGGCAAAACGTTATTTCTAAGCGTGTCTCTGGTCTGTGAGGGTGTTTCTAGCAGAGATTAGCTTGGTAGACTGAGTAAAGAGATCCACCCTCACTTTCTTACTCATCAGAGAGCTGAAGACACAGGATGTTGGTAGTGTGTGAAATAAAGAGAGAAGATTTAGTTTTATGTTTTTTTTTTTCTTTTCTTTTCTTTTTTGCGGTACGCGGGCCTCTCACCGCTGTGGCCTCTCCCATTGCAGAGCACAGGCTCCAGACACGCAGGCTCAGCGGCCATGGCTCACAGGCCCAGCCGCTCCATCGCATGTGGGATCCTCCCAGACCAGGGCACAAACCCGTGTCCCCTGCATCGGCAGGCGGACTCCCAACCACTGCGCCACCAGGGAAGCCCAGTTTTATGTTTTTATGTTTTATTTAGGCGGTGTTTTCACTCTTCTGGTGAGAACAAAACACATACACATATATGAACTACAAAATATCAATTGTGTAATTTTGGTAATTCTGTGCATGAGCTAAATGCTGCTTTATTTGCATCTAAAATTGGCCATTGTATAGCATAAAAAGGAATGTTAAAATTCATGCTAATAATTTTAAATTTTATCATTTTATTTTTACTTAGAATGACATTAAGTAGCAAAAACAAACAAAAAACAGTATAATAAGTCAAGAAATAGACCATAAAAGAAAGTGAAAAGCTTTGTAATTTAGTACCTTTAGCAGTACTTATCTTCTGGCTTTAGGAATAAGGGACCCTGCGTTTTCATTCTGTACAAGGATCTGCAAATTATGTAGCTCATCCTGCTAGTGAGAAACTCAGAGAGTTAAAGAGACTTTAATGAATAAACTATTTACACTGAGCAGCAAGAAACTGGGAAAGACATATCCTGACCTCTTTCCCTTCCCATCCTCTGATCTCCTTCCAGTGCCTTCCTTTGGCAAACCCAACTGGAAACCAGTCAGCCGGAGAGCCTGGGGCATGCAGCCCATGGAGTCAGAGAAGGGCAGAGGAAGTATCTGGGTTGGGGCCAAGTTGGGAATAACTATGGTACAATAAAAAATAAGTATTTGGTCTTTTCCCCACACTTCCTGGCGTAGAGCTCCTAAAACCCTTGGAATCCCCTTAGTAATAAGAATACCTTCTGTATACTCCTGGCAGGGGCCCCTAGATAGCTTCAGGATGGGGGCTGATCACCAGAAGGGCCAAGGCAAGATTAGAGAGTTGTAACTTTCAACCTCACCTGCCCCAACCTCCAGGGAGGGGAGAGAAGCTAGAGACTGAGTTAATGATCATTGGCCAATGATTTAATCAATCATGCCTACATAATGAAATCTCCATAAAAAACCCTAAACAACAGGGTTTAAAGGGTTTCTGGATTGTTGAACATATTGAGGTGCTGGAAGGGTGGCACGTCCAGAGAAGACATGAACCCTTTGTGCCCCTTCCCTTATACCTTGCCCCATGCATCTCTCCCATTTGGCTGTTCCTGAGACATAGTCTTTATAATAAGCAAGTAAACGTAAGTAAAGTATTTACCTGAGTTCCATGGGTTATTATTGAACCTGAGGGGGTGGGTCATGAAAACCCACAAATTTGTAGTTGGCTGGGTAGAACAGTGGGTATCCCAGGCACCCCATTTGCAGCTGGGGGTCTGAAGTGGAGGCAGTCTGTGGCTTTTGCACTAAGTCCGGATAGTTCATGTCAGAATTGAATAGAATTGTTGGACATCCAGTTAGTGTTAGAGAATTGATTCGTGTTAGAAAAAAACAACACATTTGGTGTTAGAAGTGGTGTCAGAAAATGACGTAATAACCAGCACATTGCCCTAATGATTGCGATAACTAGTACTGAGCTCTCCATTAAGCATGTTTTATTCATTTCTCTTCTAATCCTTATGGTAGGATTAAATGCACAAGCTATTAGTAAGCCCATCGGGCAACCCCAACTGGAGAGGTTAAAGTCATATTTTCATCAGGGAACAACTAATAAGTGTCAGGTGCAGAGTTCACACCTGTATTAGTTTCCCATTGCTGCTGTAACAAATTACTACAAACTTCATGCCTTGACCCAACTCAAATTTATGATCTTCCTGGGCTGAAATCAGGGTGTTGGCAGTGCTGCATTTCTTCTGGAAGCAGAGGAGAGAATCCGTTTCCTTGCCTTTTCAGCTTGTAGAGGCCACCTGCATTCTTCAGCTCATGGTCTCTTCCTCCAACTGTAAAGTCAACAGGATAGCAACTTCCACTTTTCTCTCCCTCTCTCTGTCTCTGTGTGTCTCTCTGTCTCTGTGTGTCTCTCTGTCTCTGTCTCTCTCTCTGACTTTGACCCTCCTGTCTCCTTACAGGAACCCTTGTGATCACATTGGACCCACTTAGATAATATATGTTAATCTTCTCATCTCAAGATCCTAAACTTGGTCATGTCTGCAAAGTCCCTTTTGCCATGTAAGGTAACAACATACTCATAGGTTTCAGGGATGAGAATGTGGACATTTTGCGGGAGCCTTGATTATGCCTATCACAGCACCCAACTCTCCCATCTTCCAATGCTAAATGCCAGACGTTGAAAATTATTGCTATCTTGAATTTTAGAGCTCAGAGTATTTTTTTAAGCCTACACACTTAGAAAAATTTAAATTAGTTGTCAAAATTTGACTCAGTAGTTTTCAATGAAAATCTACATTTCTAACTTCTCTTCAAAATGTGAAACGGATTTCTGCAGAGTAAGGATAGGTCATGGTAGCTGCCTCTTTTGCACAGGTTGTGGGCTGTCCAGTTACTACAGTCCCTGCAGTTTTCTATCATGTTCTCAATATGGAGACCACATATTGGTCATCATCCATCATCTCACTCCTGGCTCCTGGGGCATTTGACTTTCAATCCCAGTCTTCTTCCCTCTTCACTTCATTCTTTCTTTCTTATACCCATCAAGTGGAGTTTGTAAGGATAAGCTAATTTAGCACAAATGCCCGAAGATTAATTTTCAATTTTTAAAATCCAAGTATTGCCAAAATATTTAAGCCTTACTCTGTCTAATTTGGGCATGGGTAGGCAGATAGAAAAGCAGGCAAAAACTCTGCATATAGTGACAGCCAGGGCATGGCTGTAATCTAGTTTGAAAGTCTTTTGAAAATCAACCTTCTCTGTGTCCAGTGGAATGAAATGGAGCTTGTTAAAATAAGCCTTTTTCAAGTTATTGAATGTCTGCAGGAAGACACCCTGTTCTGAAAACTCAAAGAAGCCTCCTTATGATTTTAGAAGCGGAATTCTACAGGCCTCTGCTAAAGTAACAGATATTCTGTTTGCATTAATAATATGGGGGAAAAAGTATATTTGTACTTCATAGTCACTACACAACAATGCGTTTGGCCGTTGCCATTCTAGATTTAATAATCTTTAACTCACACTTTTCTGGACATGCAGCTAATTTACAAGCAAGTAGCCCTTACATGGATTCCACCTCTTCATCAGAAATGCCAGTGCCATGCTCAATTATGTAGTCCATGACATACCGGAGGCATGGCAATTCAGGTTAATATACTGCTGCCATTCTACAGTGTGGACCTTACGGTGATTATTAATGAAAAGCTGTGCTCTATGTCAAATTAATGTGCCATGGAGTTATGTTTTGGCTCAGAAGCAAAGCCAGATAACTAATCTCTGCCTCCCATTCATTAGCAGAAGGCTGAGCTCATTACTGCCCTTGTAAACTGGCAATGTGCTCTGAAATGCTGGTCTACTGAACCTTGATCAGGAATAAGAGGCATCTTGCTTCACTGGTAGGGTTTTTGTTTTTTTCCTTTTTTCCATCAAGTTCAACTCAGAGGCCAAAAAACCCCGAAAAACAAAAAATCATATTGTTGACCACCCCAAATTATGTACCAAAATCAAAATTAGCACTTATGGAACAAGAAGTAGTCTTTTTATACTCATCTCTCATATAAACTTCATAATAATACATGATATATGGAACCTATGATATAAGGGAATAAATGGACCCACGATAGAACTTATGGCACATAGTAGATTCTCTGTAAATGCTCATCAGATGTTCAGCCTGATGCTAACCACTGTGAAGACTACTTTTTTCTTTTGTCCTGAAAATCCTCCTTCACCTTTATTCTGGAAACTTCACTTGCATTCCCTTCCTTCCCCCTCCTGGCCATGGTGGTGGGCATGCAATACAGATTAGTCCTATAATAGTACTTCATTCTTACTGCCATAGCGAAGGAGCTAGAAGTGGGCACGTGACCCAAGCAAAGTCAACCAAAGCCCTTCTAGGAATAGAAGTGTTTGGAATGGTTTACAGGTGAGATAGGGCCCTTTCCCCCTTTCCTGGGTGCCCTAAGATGCATGGTCTCTAAACTGCATGGTCTCCAGCATGCAGGGTGTCCATGATAGAACATCTTTAAGATGCTACTGAGGTAGAGGATCCCCTGATGTGATATAGAGGGTCCCCTCTCTGAGAAGGTGTTGTAGGGGAACCTCAGGGAAGTCCCCTTTAGGGGGTCTGAGACACTCTGACCAAAGCATATTGTTGTTTCTCTTTTTTATGGGAAATCAATAAGGTTTTTATTTGTTATAAAGATCTTTGTGGTCTTTCTCATAAAAGAGATTCAAAAATATGAAAAAGAAAAGGAGAATACCATCTACAAATTCCCTCATTGCTCCTCATTGCTAAGATATCATGATTGCTTACCTTTATATTAGTCTATTAAAGATTACATGGAAAATAATTCTGTCAGTGTCCTCAATGAGTTAAGAGAGTTGTGATTAGATTTTACCATTGGCCCATAATTCCTTCCCAGGTGAAACACTTAAAGGGCTCAGAACTTCCATTTCTTATTAAGATGGTTAATTTTATGCGTGAACATGACTGGGCTAAAGGATGCCCAGAGAGCTGGTAAAACATTGTTTCTAGGTGTGTCTGTGATGGTGTCTCTGGAGGGGATTAGCATTTGCATCGCTAGTCTGAGTAAAGCAGATCTCACCAGTGCAAGTGGGCATCATCCAACCTACTGAGGTCCTGAAGAGAACAAAAAGGCAGAGGAAGGGCGAATTTGCTGTCTCCTTGAGCTGGGGCCTCCACCTTCTGCCCTTGGACATTAGCACTCCTGGTTCTCAGGTCTTCAGACTTGGACTGGGACTTGTACCGATGGCTACCCTTGTTCTCAGGCTTTCAGATTTGGACTTGAGTTATACCACCCGCTTTCCTAGACCTCTAGCTTGCAAACAGCAGATGGTGGGGCTTCTCAGCCGCCATCATCACGTGAACCAATCCCTTATAATTATCTATCTATCCATCTACCTATCTATCTATCTCTTATTGGTTCTGTTTCTCTGAAGAACCCTGACTAATACATCCATCAAAATGGCGATTTAATTAGTGCTGACTGAAGTTTGACTGCAGTTGGCTGGTATATTCTTCATCCTTCACTCTTTATTATTTATTTATTTATTTATGTTGAAATACAACTCACCATCCACTCTTAATGACTGAGCAAACTGAGTTAGCTCTGGGGCCCAGAACCCTATAGACAGCGGGAGGATTCCACCTGCAGGTTGGGAGCAGATGGAACCCAAAGGATGAATAGGAGCTAGCTAGGTGAAAATCAAAGTGTGTCGGCGGCGGAGGGGGCAGTCCTTGCCACACAAAGGAAATGTCAGAAGAGGGCTTAAGGCAAGAAAGAGTTTAGCAAATTCAGGGTACTGAAAGTGTCCCAAAGGGAAGAATAAGAAGTGGAGGAAGAGAAGAGGAGGAGGAGGAGTTGGTTAAGAGAGAAAGATTTGATGAGGTTGGAGAAGTTGACAGGAGCTCCACTCTGTAGGACCTTCCAACCTTCTCACATGGAGAAGAACTTGCATATTACATTAAGTGCATCAGGAAATCATTGATGGGTTTTAAAGAACTGTTTAATAAGATCTGATTTAAGCTTTTTAAAGCTCATTCTGTGGATTGAAGGAGAGGCAAAGTGGATCCAGCTGAGATCCGGCTTAGATTAAGGTGGTGACAGTGGGTATGTTAGTAAAGGAATGTCATTTATGTTATGCATATAGTATGCATAATATGTTATATGACATAAATATATGTTTGCGTGAAATGGATTTCTGTCTCCTATATCTGAGTTCTGGGTGTATTTCTTACAGTCATTTTTTCTCCCCACTTCTTTCTTTCTCAGATATATGTTCAGCCCAACTTTACCCATGACATGGAATAGGCCAACTATAGCAGAAGAGCTATTTTATCTCCATGTGAGATTAGAAGCAAAAAAGTTCCCTGGGTCACAAAAATGGCTTCATAGACTGCTGGAGTTTTAAAAATAATCCCTTTACACCAACTTGTGCATGAAATGAGCTCAAAGAACAAAAAAAACAAAGCTTTGGTAAATGTGAAACCCCCTCAACCTCTCTACCATTCATGCACAGTTTTAAAATGTCACACTCGAGAGAGCTCAAGAACAAAGTCTGTTTCTACACAAGCAAAAGAAGTGCATGTATAGGATAGTTACCTGCCCAAACCTATTTGCAACTTTGCTTGAATTACCTGTATAATTCAGGCAAAAATATAATTATCTACATTATAATTTGAATATCATGACTTTTACTTGCACGTAGAAATAGCCAGAGTGTCTTTGACATCTCTTTGCCGTTTCCAATTTTTCCTCCTCCTAGAAAAAGCATTGGGAGAAATCTTAAGAAGTTCAAAATTATCTTATTCCAATATTTATTGAACAAACACTTCACCATAGATAGAGTTAACCAGAGCTCTAGCAGGATATATTATGGGATTTGGAAATCTTATCCTAAAGCAAACTTCATCTCAAAAGACAAGCTTGTGCATGATTTGATAATATACTTCTTCCCTCACTGTAGAAGAATCCAAAAGCAAATGTAAGCAGAGATAAAAATGAAGAATCATTTAAAGCAGAGAAATGCCAAATGACCAGTTCTGTGTTCCGTGTTGGGAGGATTGAATTTCCTGGTGTTCAAGAAAATGTCTAGGTTCACCATAGTAATATTGCCCGAGTCCATTAAATGTCTTCTAATCAAGATAACTCTATCTGTATTCTAGTACGCATCTGTACAGACAGTTCATTCTCACAATAATGATGTTTTGGGGTGGTTAATTCTTAGGCCCAGAGGGTGGGGGTAAGGGTGTCCTGTGAATGAAAAATGCTTAGCACCATCCCTAATCTCTACCCACTACATACCAGTAGCATCCCACCCCCATGCCATGACCACCAAATATGTCTCTAGGCTTTGCCTAATGTCCCCTGGCGACAAAATTACCCTGGTTGAGAAACGTAGTTGTAGAGGACATTGGAAGATGCTTGGACAACCAAACCTGAATTTCTTTTTGAGGAATTGCCTCTGGTCATCAAGATAAATTCATGTGCCTATTCTCCCATTACAAAGCTGGAGAGATCCTTAAAGATTCTTTTAGCCAGATCCTTAGTCTCTTTATCTCATTTGGGCCTTGGGAAGCTTCAGTGATCTAACTTAGCCAGTTAGGTTCTTTGCTAGACTCTGAATCTTGATTAGAAGAAATGCAATGAATGAATAAATGGTTGAGTTTAGTCATTCCATTGGTAATTCCCTAGGCAAGACCACTGAGTGATTTCTGTTATTGATATCTGATTCCTGTCTGTTCCAAATCTGGTCTGACAGCCTTTTCTCCCAACATGTAACCCTCATCTTATCCTTGAAACAAATCAGCCAAGTACAATCCGTTACTTGCAACCAAAGGCCTTCACTAAAACAGATTCTTTACATTCATTTCCTCATTAAATATTTTTAAAACAATTAAACAATGAAAATGTAAGAGAAACAATAGAAAATCAAACAATTTAAAATTGCTTTAAACAGTTTAAACAACCAAATATATTACTATTTTAATCTAAAAATTAAGCAACATTTATTGAACATCAATTATGTGCTGACCTTCTACTGAGAATTCTCTTTACCCTTTACTACCAATCCCCTGTTACTCTCATTCCCTGGTAAAGTTTAATAATTCCTATATATTAAACTTTCCATATTAAAACTACTGGGTGGTTTATATCTGCTCATTGGATCCTGATGCATCCCTTTTTTTTTTTATTACTAACGTCCTGTCTGCTAATTCCAACATGTGAATCAGTATTTTTCTCTTGATATTTTTCTTTTGACTATAAATCACAGATTTTAATTTCTTCAAGTATCTAGTATTTTTTTGTGTGTAATAGATATTGTGGATAATACTTTGTAGAGATTCTAGATTCTCTTCTGAAGAATGAAAAATTTTGTTTTATCAGGTAGTTAAATTACTGGAAGATCTCCTTGATGCTGTGGAGTCTAGGTTTGAAGCTAGGTTCCCCTAGGACTATTTTATTTTTACGCTTAATTGTAGGGCACATCCCTCAGTCTTGGGACATGGTCCTTACTCTTAAGGCACGGTCATTTTGAATAGAAAGCCAAGATGTTTATTAAGCCCCTCTAATTTGGTGAGATTAGAATGCAGAGCTGTCTCCCCAACACAAGGCAGCAGCCAAGGTCTGCTGAATTCTTTTAACTTTACAGGTATTTTCTTCTGGGTTCCTTGGATTTTCACTCCACACATGGACATTTTAGGAGTCCACAAATGATTTAAGGCTGGTTTTATGCAGTTGGGTATTTCTTCCTGTACCTCAATCCTTTTGGGGATTCTCCTCCCATGATTTTCAGCCGCACTGGCATCCTCAAACTCTTATCGCTAACTGCTCAGTCATTTTCTGATTGAGTTTCATCCCCCATTCATAGAATGGACTAGACAGTTCCTTCAAGGTAAATGTCACATAAATGTAGATCTCACCCTGTAGAATCCCTTCTTTCAGGTGTTTATCTTCTTCTGTTTCTATCGGCCTTTTAAAAAAAATCTCCTCTGTTATATCCATAATCTACTGTTGTGTCCGAATACACCCCAGACATTTGTGGCTTCTCACAGACTGTTCATTTGGCTCTCCATTCTGTGTATTGTTCGGACAGTTTTTATCTGAGCTGACTTGGTTTATTTCTGCTAGACTCACTCCTGCACCTGTGGTCAGCTGGTGGGCTAATCATGTCTCCACGGTCTAGGATGACCTCACTAACTTATCTGGCTGATGGCAAAATGTCAAAAGGGGCAAACAGGCTATATGTCTCTCATCTAATAGGCTGAAACTTGGGTCTCTTCCTATAGTGGTCACAGACATTCAAAATAACAAAAGGGTAAGTCTCAAAGAACAAGTACTTTCTAAGCACGTATTTGTGCTATAATGTTAGTATTTCATTGGCCAAAGCAAATCATTGGCCAATCCAGGTTCAAGGACTTGAGAAATAGACTCTGCTTCTTGATGGGAAGAGTTACAGCATCACATTGCCAAGAGGATGCATGCAAAAGGGAAGTATTGGTAGCCTTTTACACATTCTATCAGTAGCAGTTTATTTTAACTATAAAAAATCATTCAGAGCTTGGAGTTATTTTTGAAGATTGGTTGGTCTAATATATGCTACTCCATAATTGCCAAACTTTTGCATGATGGGTTTTTAAGTGAACATGGCAGCCATGTATTGTGTACTTTCTTATACTACTTTGTCTTACCTGTTGTGAATTTGCTCACACACTTTATTATGTGGTCTGGCATAAGTTGGCTATTAAATTAAAGGAGAGTGTAGTACTACAACAATCCTGATTATGCCTGCTGTATGGAGGATACCTTTCATATAAGAGATTTGCCTTGACAACTAAGCCTGATTCAAACTTCCCACAATTCAAGACAAGCTTTGATTCTGTGTGATTCTGAATAAAAGGTAGTTTAGAGAGATTAGCATTATTTCCAATTTTCCATAAGGTCAGAGTTTTTATATAATTGGATAATTCAGTTTCTGCTAAAATGCAGCCATGATACATATTCACAGATATTGCAAAAGTAGTTTTATTCCCAGCGCTGCATAAAGATGATTTAATCTGACAATATGAGTTAGCACATTTTGGGGTTTCAGTGTGTTATCACTTAGTATATAATACTTGATGGGGCAGAATAATTTATTATAGTTTTAAAATAATTTAATAATATTTTAATAAAATTCAAATAAAACATTTGCACCATCCTTGAAATACCTCTGCTAAAAGGAACATAGTTTTAAACCCTCTGTTTTATATTTCTTCTCTGCCACAAGACCATAGATGTTTTGAGAACAGAATCCCTGTCTTAGTATAGTGTCCTAAACCAGAGAATAATGATCCTCAGTATTTTCCTTAACTGTTGCTTAATCAAATAATAAAACATTAACAACTTGGCTAGTGGTGAGATAAGTTTTGTCCCTGATTGATAATTTATTTTACAGTAAATTCTGTAAGTCACCATAAGTAACATCACTTATTAATTTATTCAGTAGAGATTATTGAGTCCATATTGTGAACCCAGATGCTGTGAGAAGTCTAACAGATACCAATAGGAATACTGAATAGTCTTCATAAATATGCAGCTCACATTATAGAAGTGGTAATAAATATAATAATTAAAATCACTGTTAACACATGTATTGTTGTTGAGACACCGAAAATAGATCAATGTGACTCATGTAATCAAGTGTCTCCTAGGTGCTAGAATATAAGTCCCCTGAGAGCAGATTTATTCTCTGCTCTATACCTCCAGCACCCAGAACAATGCCTGGCAGAGTAGCAGAGGGACAATATATTGTGAATGAAGAAGGTTCTGAAGATATAAGGTTCCTACTATCAAGCAGCTCAAATGGGCAAGTAGGAATGTCCACAAGCCATCTTAGCAAAGAGTGATGACAATTTTGAGAATGTTGCCCACGAGGAAACAGAGATAATAAAAGTCTAAAGATGTGATGTCATCGTCCAGTGGTCAGTGCTAAAACCAATGCTCAAATCCTAGCCTTCCAAGTCATTTTAAGTAAGAATACAAAGTAAAATAAAAGATTATCTAGGGTGAATTAGTCAAAAGAGTTGTACATCAAGGAATGTGGAAGTAAGGGAATCCCCATTTAATGTTGGCCAATTTATTAAAACTGCATTTCCCTGAAATGAAAAAACAAAATTCGGTGTTATTCAACAATAATTTCTTACCAACCACAACTTATTTGTAGTTATTACGGGATTAGTCTGCAGATACACATGAAAACTGTATTTAAATGTGATTTTAAACTACTTCTATTGAGCATGATATCTGAGCATCCTTTTGCCTGACCAGTTCCATGCCAGAGGAAACTAATTCATGTTGTCACTTGTGTAATGATTATTGCATTTATGAGACAATTTGAGAGTCATTCTGGTACTATTTTCTTTTTAGTGTGCAGAAATAGTCTAATTTAATACTTATATATGGCTGTTATAAGAAGTATGTGAACATTTTAGGATAAAATTTTTCAAAATATAGTGACTTGGCGTCTCTATTAAGTGATTCAGACTTGAAAATCTCACAGCATTCATGCCAACATCTGTCTAATCCAGGAAGCAGTCTGGTTTGGTGATAGTGGCATGAGCTTGAATTTGAGCATTCTACTGTGGAATTCCCGGCACCTCCTTTCTTGAATTATTGTTCTGAGTGATGCCAAGCTTGGCTGAGATAAGGTACCTTTGGGACTAAGACTGAAAACAGATGTTGTGACATCGTATCCCTTTAGTTTTTGGAGTCTGTTATTTGCCTGGGTCGGCACAATTGGTGTTGGTAAATTGAGACTATCTAGAATTCAAGTCACAAATCTGTTCAGTGATTCATGCAGGAAAAATTCCCAGAGACTCGGGGTGTAGTCTGGGACAGCTGGATGTAAAAATGTCAGCAGCTGTTCAAAATGCCTGAGCTTTGTACAACATAAGTCAGAATAGAGCCCAAGATCATCTGTGCAGGTGAAAGCTAACTAGTGGCATGAAAAGGGTAATGTTAATTATCTAGAAATTATCTACAGTGATTGACAGCTAGTATTCATTTTTTGAGACATCTTTTCCTTCTGAGAAATGATACATTTTTATTTATTTATTTTTAATTTTTGGCTACGTCGGGCACGCGGGATCTTTCATTGTGGCACACGGGCTTCTCTCTAGTTGTGGCGTGTGGGTTTTCTCTTCTCTCATTGTGGCGTGAGCGTTCCAGAGCGGCTAGGCTCTGTAGTTTGTGGCAGGCGGGCTCTAGTTGGGGCATGCGAGCTCAGTAGTTGTGGCACGTGGGATATTAGTTTCCTGACCAGGGATGGAACCTGCGTCCCCTGCATTGTAAGGCGGATTCTTTACCACTGGACCACCAGGGAAGTCCCTAGAAACGATACATTTTTTAAAAACAACAAAGTTAATTATTCTGTGGATAACTAGAATGCTGAAGCAGAGACCTAATTGGTGGTTGTGTCATTGATCCATTGGTAAAAATGTGAATAGCAGGTCAGAAACCCAGTACCGTAGACTCTCGAACAGCATGGGTTTGAACTGTGTGGGTCCACTTATAGGCAGATTTTTTTCAATAAATATGATGGAAAATTGGGGGGAGATTTTCAACAATTTGAAAGAACTCAACAGATGCACCACAGAAATTGTAATTTCTCCAATTACAATTCTCTTGTAATTGGAGAAATTGTATATCACAGGGTTTTTTTTAATGTAACAATATTTCCAACACTGTATTATGATTATCACTGTGATACTGTATGCCATAAAAATTTTATAACATTCATTCATTAGTGTATAGGCTATGAATGGTTATACTTGTGAACAAATGTGAATTACTTTTTCACATCGTCTTTTCATTTTTGATGTCTAATGTTAGTGATATGTATAACACATACAGTGTTTCGAATCATAATATTGATGTAGGTACTGACAAGCTATTCATCTCGTAAACAGATCACATAAACGCACAGTACAGTACTTATAAATGTATTTTCTCTTCCTTGTGATTTTCTTAATAACATTTTCTTTTCTCTGGCTTACTGTATTGTAAGAATACAGTATATAATACCTATAACATACAAAATATGTGTTGATTGTTTCTGTTATCAATAAGACTTCTGATCAACAGTAGGCTATAAGTAGTTAAGTTTTGGGAGAGACAAAAGTTATACTCAGTTTTTCGACTGTGCAGGGGTCAGTGTCCCTAATCCCTGAATTGTTCAAGGGTCATCTGTATTAATAAAGGTTCAAAAGGAAATTCAGGGTCCAAGAAGTCCACGATCCAAATGGTTAAACAGTAGCAAGTATAGAAAACCACATTTACACTTCCTTTGCCCATGGCAGGCATTGCTAATCAATTGGACACTCTACTACTGACCTAGAGAAGGCATACTTCTCAATCCCATCCTCAGAGAGCTACACTTGCTCAGAGATTGAAGCCTACTTACTATCCCTGGTCGAAGAAGAACTAGCTTAAGGGATTTAGTTCACTTTTCCAAGAAGATCAGAGTGGAATGTGTACAAAGGCTGCCCTTGAGTTGGCGTTATGTCTTACATTAGCACCAAGTAAGGGTGGGCAGAGGATCCTCTCGTACTCTGCTGAGGATGGGGCCTCTGGATCAAAAGGAAGAGAACTTTCCAGTAACTCAGTTTCTCTAAACAATGCTTCTTTTAGTGAAATGGTTCATTTTACCAAAGTATATCTATTGGATTTAAATTATTCTGCTGACTTACATTACTTGGAAAGGTATCTGTTTCCTATTCATGTTGAATTTTATGACCATAGCTGAATCTCATTTATTATTTCAATAAAGGGTGCTTTTATGTGTTCTGGGAATCTAAGAAGATGTTGTTCTTCCTGAAATTCCATTACCTATGGGTAGAATGTATTACATTCTGGATGGGATGTTCTGTTACAGGCTGGTCCTAGAGCAAATGTTTTTGCAGATTATTTACAGACAAGTTACATTTTGTTTCTTCTGTCATTCACCAGTGAGCTTGTGACTCTGAGCTATCCGCCCTTTGTCATCATATTCATTTGTTCTTTTGTGAATTTTAATATTATCCATTTATATTCAGGTTTCTATTTGAATATAACCCACTACTTTTGGATCTTATCAAATTCTCCTCTGTATTTCTGCTGTCGCCATTACAATTATTTTACTGCTGTGTTGTAACTTTAAAGATTATCCATCAGGGACATAAGACATTTTGTTTAATATGACCTGATCTTCTTCAAGAGTTTTCTTCGTCTTTGGGGAAGAGTAGTATAGAAAATGGCCAAGAGGGTGCATGAATAAGTTATGTTGTTAAAAATCTTACTGGAGTGCCCTGAATGTAATCTTGTGCTCCTGTTAGACTTCAAAGGGAGGTTGTATCTTAAACATAATTTTTGAAACATTTTTTTTGAAACTATTTTTTCCCAAATAGCCTATGATTTGTAAATAAGTGAATGTTGTTTCATATTATACTGAACCAACAGCATTTTTTAGTTATATTTATTCCATGTAAAATGCCATGTCACTTAAACAAATATGAAAAGAAAATGAAAATTTGATAGGCTAATGTAGCATTATTTTAAATGTAATAATCAATATTAATAATTGATATTAATCAAAGTTTTCCCTGTTTTTTTTTTTTTTTAAACATTGGCTGAAGTTGGTTTGGAGACCTGAGGTTGCTTTACCATGTAATGAAAACTTCATTCTCTCACTGACAAATCCCAAATCCGGGCCTTGAAAATTCATTCGCATGTGCTCTTTTATCAATGAAATCAGAATATTTGAGGGTAGGATTCAGACACCAGCATTTGTAAAACTTTCTAGGTGGTTCTAAAATGGACCCAAGTTTGAGAACCAGTGTTTTAGACTACATAAAAAATTTTGGTAAGGAAAGAATTAGTATGAAAATAAGTTCATTATGACCTTGGAGACCCTGTTGATGTATTAATCAAATATCTATTCTCAATCCTTTCTCCCCTATGGGTGTACAGATGAGATGCAGACTTGCTTTTCTCACCTTCTCAATAGCTGGATGTGAGTTTTGAATTGGTGTGGTACAGAGTATGGTATGTGGTATGGAGTGTGGATTGCAGGAAAGCAGTTGAGACAGTTGTGCGGTTCTGACAGTAACTCCACCTAAAAGATCATGGTAGCTTGGGTCAAGGCAATTACAATGGAGATGGGGAGAAGAGATGTATTCAAGAGAGATTTAAGAATTTTACTTGGCAGAAGTTGATAACTGATTGTAAATCACGTCAGGGGCATAAAGTATTGTTAAGAATGACTCAGGTTTCTGACTGTAGCAACTTGACAGGTGATGGGATTGTTTGCTGAGATCTGAAATGTTGAAAATTAAGATTTTAGGAAGAAGATGGTAATTTTATGTTTGTATAGGTGCCTGTGAGATAATTAATGGGAATATCAAGTAAGTAGTTAATATCCAGACCTGAAGAGGTTTGGTCTGAAGATGTAGACTTGAGAATCATCAGACACGGGGCGGGGGGGGGGGGGTGGTTACCAAAGACATACAGAATTAAGACTCCCAATTGGGGAAAGTCTAACCTAGGCCTAAAGATTTTCCTTATTTCACAAGTATATTCCTCAGCATTTGGGAATCTATCATTCCATTTAGAGGCAAATTTGAAAATTTCAGCTCCTGTTTCACTGGCCCCAGTTGGAAATGATGACTTTCAGTTTGCTTATTACTAGTGTAAAAACTGATGTGTCTAATTAGGAGACTACTTTGCTTTCATGGAAACAGATCCTGTGTTATTCACTAGTTTCACCAGCTTCCTATTCTTTTTCTTATGTAAACTTTATTATCAGATAGAAAATATAAAAATGTTATTCATCATATATATAACACCATATACTCAATATTTTGAGCATTTCATTATCTCCCTAGTTTCTGATTAAAAATTTAGTGTAATATTTTTATTATAAAAATATCTATTATAGATTCAGAAGAAAATATATAACACTATGAAAAAAGAATGAACGGAGACTTGTTTTTTTCTTTGTATTTTGGTACAAATGTCTTCAAGACATTTATGTAATAAAAATTTCAGTATGCTTTACAACCTGTTTTCTAAATTCATTTAATTCATTTTTTTCTTGGTCAATATATCGAGATCCTTTCTGTTCCTTCTTTTCTTCCCTTTTTTCCCACTCTTTCCCTCCCTCCCTTCTGTTCTGTTGTGCTGATTCTGTAGGCTAATATTTACCTAGTATTTATAACTACAGAAGTATTTCTTCTGTAGTTATAAAAGAGATACATATTACTTTGGTGTATATGTGTGTGTGTGCATTTGTATGTATGTGATTTTTTCAGGTTTTGCTCTAAAAGTTGTACGAATTTTTGAAATATAAAATAGGGATCATTCTCCCTATAGCGTTTTTTTTTCCCTTTTCTGGGATAACGTAGAAAAAAATCAGGGTTATCTGTTCCTTCACTTTTAAATAACTTATCCTGTAAGTATATCTATATTTGGCATAATGAAATAAACTAATAGAACAGAATAGAAAGCCACAAAACATAACCACACATATGTGAAACTTTAAGTATTACACAGCCTCCACTGCAGATCCCTACAGGAATAATGTGCTGTTTAATAAATTATGCTGGGTCAGTTCTGCATAGAAACATATAAAATTGAATCTCAGGCTCATACCTGACACAAAAATCAATTCCAAATGGATTTATGGTTTAAATATGAAAAATAATACTTTAATTTTTAAAGGAAATCTTAGAAGAATTTCTTACATCATTGAATAAGGGAATTTAAAATTTTAAATATGATAAAAATGAGAAATCATAGAGAAAAATTTTAATATGTTGGATTATATTAGGGACTATGTTTCATCAAAAAAATATTGTAAAGGTGAAAAGGCAAACCGCATAACGGGGAGAAGATATTTTCAAGATATATAAACAATAAGAATTAGCATCCAGAAAATATAAACAGCATCTACAAATCAATAACAAAAAGAAAAGCAAGCCATCCAATTAAAGGCATTAAAAAAGGGAATAGTAATGGTGAGTGAACACAGAAATATACTCTCGAAATCATTGATAGTCATGAATGCAATCAAAACCACAATGGACCCCATGTGACACATATTATAATGGCAAAAATTAAAGAGTCAGATGAAGCCAAGAGGTTATGTCTTACTTTGGGAGTGCAGATTGCCACTGCTACTTTGAGAAACAGGGTGACATTGCTTAGTGAACTTAAAGATGTGTATGTGAACACTTGAAAATTTCAGCTCCTATGAATATACTTAGAGAACCTCTTGTGTATATTCACAAGGAGATAAATGAAAGTATATTTAGAGTAGAACTTTTTATGATAGCTGAAAATTTGGAAACAACCCAAATGTCCATCAGTGATAGAAAGAATAAACAGAATAGTAGATATACTTTTAATACTTAGACAATGCAGCACTATAGAAAATTGAAAATTAATGAAAGTGAGATGATAGTCAAAAACTTCATGTTTACGCTGGGAGAGAGAGACAGAGGCAGAGAGAAAATCAGTGAATTTTTGAAATATAATTCTATTTATACAAAAGACACACATGGCAAATTCATACAAAATATTGTTAAATTTATTTGTGAATGTGTTAAACCTGAGTTTTAAAAGGCAAAGAATGATTTTATTTTATTATTATTTTTAATAGTTCTACCATTTATTTTCTAACATCTTTATTGGAGTATAATTGCTTTACAATGGTGTGTTAGTTTCTGCTTTATAACAAAGTAAATCAGCTATACATATACATATATCCCCATATCCCCTCCCTCTTGGGTCTCCCTCCCACCCTCCCTATCCCACCCCTTTAAGTAGACACAAAGCACCGAGCTGATCTCCCTGTGCTATGTGGCTGCTTCCCACTAGCTATCTATTTTACATTTGGTAGTGTATATATGTCCATGCCACTCTCTCACTTCGTCCCAGCTTACCCTTCCCCTCTCCCCATGTCCTCAAGTCCATTCTCTATGTCTGAATCTTGATTCCTGTCCTGCCCCTAGGTTCTTCAGAACCTTTTTTTTTTTTTTAAGATTCCATATATGTGTGTTAGCATACAGTATTTGTTTTTCTCTTTCTGGCTTACTTCACTCTGTACGACAGACTCTAAGTCCATCCACCTCACTACAGATAACTCAATTTTGTTTCTTTTTATGGCTGAGTAATATTCCATTGTATATATGTGCCACATCTTTATCCATTCATCTGTCGATGGAAACTTAGGTTGCTTCCATGTCCTGGCTATTGTAAATAGAGCTGCAATGAACATTGTGGTACATGACTCTCATCAAATTATGGTTTTCTCAGGGTATATGCCCAGTAGTGGGAGTGCTGGGTCATATGGTAGTTCTATTTTTAGTTTTTTTAAGGAACCTCCATACAGTTCTCCATAGTGGATGTATCAATTTACATTCCCACCAACAGTGCAAGAGGGTTCCCTTTTCTCCACACCCTCTGCAGCATTTATTGTTTGTAGATTTTTTGATGATGGCCATTCTGACCAGTGTGAGGTGATACCTCATTGTAGTTTTGATTTGCATTTCTCTAATGATTAGTGACGTTGAGCATTAAAAGGCAAGGAATGATTTTAAATTGAAATGATATACAAGAATCAGGACAGTCATTTCCTCCTAGAAATAACATTTATGGAAGAATACACTGAAGGTTTAAAACACACTGTCATTTTTATATTTTGTAAGCTTATTTATGGACAAATGGGTGTTAATTTTATTATTCTTTAAAATTTTGGGGCTTTTCTGGTGGCGCAGTGGTTGAGAGTCTGCCTGCTGATGCAGGGGATGTGGGTTCGTGCCCTGGACTGGGAAGATCCCACATGCCACGTAGCAGCTAGGCCCGTGAGCCATGGCTGCTGAGCCTGCGCGTCCGGAGCCTGTGCTCTGCAACGGGAGAGGCCACAACAGTGAGAGGCCCGCATACTGAAAAAAAAAAAAATTCTTTTTCATATATATGTGTGTATATATATATATATATCACAACAACAACAAAATAAGAGGCAAATGTAGTATTTTTTATGGGCTTAGATATATATAACTTTAGTATCTCTTATATTGGTTGATTTATTTGTTTCCTTCCCCTTTTTGAATCAAATCATGTGTTTATATTTTTTTTTCTAGAAAGTTTCCCATTTTTAGGAGATTTAAAATTTTTACTATATATAGCTTATGTTAACCATTGGTTATACATTAAAATCATATTTTCTTTAAACATAACTTTGCCTGTAAATTTTAGACATTAATATGTACTAACAGTGTCATCAAAATTATTTTCTCAATTGGTGGTTATGGCTGTTTCAAGTCTTCTTTCTCACCGTGGAGTTTGCATCTTTTAAAGTTTTTTAATTGGTTTGACTTATTTTCCTTTTGTGTTTCATTTACAAATTTATTGCACTATGTTCAGAGAATTTATTGAAATATTCTTTGTGTTGTTACTTAGGATATGATTATTCTCAAAAAATATTTTAAATTTCTATATGGAAATCAAATACAGAAAACAAATATGATTATTAGGTTAATACCCTTGTAACTGCTGCCTATATCAGGAGATACACTTTATCAGCTATCCTTTTAATCTACAGATCTCTTTCTCCAAATTTGACAATTCTTGCCTTACAGTTTATTTGTTGAAAAAACAAAATAATTTCTCCTGTAGAATTTCCGACAGTGTGGATTTTGTTGATTGCATTCCTGTGATGTAGTTTAGCATGTTTCTCTGTTCTGTCATCTAGCTGTCATATCTATCTTATCTATCCATCTATCTATCTAATATGTTCTTGGCAAATTGGAAATTTTTATCATAGTATATGGGTGCAATTTGTCTTAATATTTTTGCCTGAAAGTCTACTTCATTCAGTATATTGCCACCAAATTTTTTGGATATTATTTATTGTTATAGCTCTTCTCAATTTTCTTTCAAATATATTCTGATGTTTTAATCTATCATATTAAGTTTATATACTTGTATATTTTAATTTCAGTTTAACAAGCATTGTCTTTTAAAAATTTTATTTATTTATTTTTGACTGCATCGGGTTTTTGTTGCTGCACGTGGGCTTTCTCTAGTTGTGGCCAGAGGGGGCTAGTCTCTTCATTGCGGTGTGCGGGCTTCTCATTGGGGTGGCTTCCCTTGTTGTGGAACACAGGCTCTAGGTGTGTGGGCTTCAGTAGTTGTAGCATGCGGGCTCAGTAGTTGTGGTGCATGGGCTCCATTGCTCCAGGGCATGTGGGATCTTCCCGGACCAGTGCTCAAAACCATGTCCCTTGCATTGGCAGGTGGATTTTTAACCACTGCACCACCAGGGAAGCCCCTCATTATCTTTTAATCGGATAATGTTTACATATATTGTAACTACTGATATATATACGGATTTATTTCCCAATCTTATTCTATTATTTAAATTTTCCCTGTTTTAAATTTTTGTTGTTTCTTCCTTTCATTATATTGGATTATTTTATTTTTCTGGCTTATTCTAACACATTTATTCTCCTGGTTTAGAAGTTAACCACTCTCTAAAATTTCTTAAAATTTTAACATGCACATGTAATTTTAAATTAATTCGCTTCCTGTATTCTTGAAGTAGGCTGGAATTTAGTAATTCTTATTACTCCTTTCTCAGAGCATAAGCTACTGTGCAGTATTTTATCTCTGTATTTATCCTTACAAATTATACATTATTACTGTTGTCATATGCAGACATTTTAACTTTGATATGGATTTACCTACAGGTTTGCCAGTATCTTTTCTGCACTCTATCCATTTTCACCTCAGATCTTTCTATTCCAATGGTATTCTTTCTTTGTAAAGGATATCCTCTGGAAGTGGTGGTATATGTTAGTAATTCTTTCAGTTTTTATTTGAGAATGTTTTTATTTTACCCTCATTTCACTGAGTATAAATTATAAATTGGTATCTCCATTTCCTTCTTCTGGGACTCTAGTTAAACATGTAAAACTGTCCATCTTGCTTGCTTTTAACTTTTTTGACATATTTTTCTATTGCTTTCTGGGCATCAGTTGTATATTTATTTCTATCTTTCAGTTCCCTAATTCTCACTTCATCTATCATACTTTCATGTCATACTTGATATTATTGCATACTATTTTATTTATTTATTTATTTATTTTTGCAGTACGCGGGCCTCTCACTGCTGTGGCCTCTCCTGTTGCAGAGCACAGGCTCCAGACGTGCAGGCTCAGCGGCCACGGCTCACGGGCCCAGCTGCTCCGCGGCATGTGGGATCCTCCCGGACCGGGGCACGAACCCGTGTCCCCTGCATCGGCAGGCGGACTCTCAACCACTGTGCCACCAGGGAAGCCCCATACTATTTTTTAACACATCTTTATTGGAGTATAATTGCTTTACAATGGTGTGTTAGTTTCTGCTTTATAACAAAGTGAATCAGCTATACATATACATATATCCCCATATCTCCTCCCTCTTGCATTTCCCTCCCACCCTCCTTATCCCACCCCTCTAGGTGGTCACAAAGCACCGAGCTGATCTTCCTGTGCTATGTGGCTGCTTCCCACTAGCTATCTATTTTACATATGGTAGTGTATATATGTCCATGCCACTCTCTCACTCCATCCCAGCTTACCCTTCCCCCTCCCTGTGTCCTCAAGTCCATTCTCTACATCTGCGTCTTGATTCCTGTCCTGCCCCTAGGTTCTTAGGAACTTTTTTTTTTTAATTTAGATTCCATATGTATGTGTTAGCATATGGTATTTGTTTTTCTCTTTCTGACTTACTTCACTCTGTATGACAGACTCTGGGTCCATCCACCTCGCTACAAATAACTCAATTTTGTTTCTTTTTATGGCTAATATTCCATTGTATATATGTGCCACATCTTCTTTATCCATTTATCTGTCGATGGACACTTAGGTTGCTTCCATGTCCTGACAGTGTTCTGCAGTGAACATTGTGGTACATGACTCTTTTTGAATTATGATTTTCTCAGGGTATATGCCCAGTAGTGGGATTGCTGGGTCTTATGGTAGTTCTATTTTTAGTTTTTTAAGGAAACTCCATACTGTTCTCCATAGTGGATGTATCAATTTACATTCCCACCAACAGTGCAAGAGAGTTCCCTTTTCTCCACACCCTCTGCAGCATTTATTGTTTGTAGATTTTTTGATGATGGCCATTCTGACCAGTGTGAGGTGATACCTCATTGTAGTTTTGATTTGCATTTCTCTAATGATTAGTGATGTTGAGCGTCCTTTCATGTGTTTGTTGGCAATCTGTATATCTTCTTTGGAGAAATGTCTTTTTAGGTCTCCTGCCCTCTTTTGGATTGGGTTGTTTGTTTTTTTGATATTGAGCTGCGTGAGCTGCTTGTAAAGTTTGGAGATTAATACTTTGTCAGTTGCTTCATTTACAAATATTTTCTCCCATTCTAAGGGTTGTCTTTTTGTCTTGTTTATGGTTTCCTTTGCTGTGCAAAAGCTTTTAAGTTTTATTTGGTCCCATTTGTTGATTTTTATCTTTATTTCCATTTCTCTCGGAGGTGGGTCAAAAAGGATCTTGCTGTGATTTATGTCATAGAATGTTCTGCCTATGTTTTCCTCTAAGAGTTTTACAGTGTCTGGCCTTACATTTAGGTCTTTAATCCATTTTGAGTTTATTTTTGTGTATGGTGTTAGGGAGTGTTCTAATTTCATTCTTTTACATGAGCTGTCCAGTTTTCCCAGCACCACTTAATGAAGAGGCTGTCTTTTCTACATTGTATATTCTTGCCTCCTTTATCAAAAATAAGGTGACCGTATATGCGTGGGTTTATATCTGGGCTTTCTATCCTGTTCCATTGATGTATATTTCTGTTTTTGTGCCAGTACCATACTGTCTTGATTACTGTAGCTTTGTAGTATAGTCTGAAGCCCAGGAGGCTGATTCCTCCAGCTCTGTTTATCTTTCTCAAGATTACTCTGGCTCTTCAGGGTCTTTTGTTTTTCCATACAAACTGTGAAATTTTTTGGTCTTGCTCTGTGAAAAATGCCATTGGTAGTTTGATAGGGATTGCATTGAATCTGTAGATCACTTTGTGAGTATAGTTATTTTCACAATGTTGATTCTGCCAATCCAAGATCATGGTATATCTCTCCATCTGTTTGTATCATCTTTAATTTCTTTCTTATAGTTTTCTGCTTACAGGTCTTTTGTGTCCTTAGGTAGGTTTATTCTTAGGTATTTTATTCTTTTTGTTGCAGTGGTAAATGGGAGTGTTTCCTTATTTTCTCTTTCAGATTTTTCATCATTATTGTATAGGAATGCAAGAAATTTCTGTGCATTAATTTTGTATCCTGCTACTTTACCAAATTCATTGATTAGCTCTAGTAGTTTTGTGGTAGCATCTTTAGGATTCTCTATGTATAGTATCATGTCATCTGCAAACAGTGACAGCTTTACTTCTTCTTTTCCAATATGGATTCCTTTTATTTCTTTTTCTTCTCTCATTGCTATAGCTAAAACTTCCAAAATTATGTTGAATAATAGTGGTGTGAGTATACAGCCTTGTCTTGTTCCTGCTCTTAGTGGAAATGGTTTCAGTTTTTCACCATTGAGAACGATGTTGGCTGTGGGCTTGTCATATATGGCCTTCATTATGTTGAGGTAAGTTCCCTCTAGGCCTGCATTCTGGAGGTTTTTTATCATAAGTGGGTGTTGAATTTTGTTGAAAGCCTTTTCTGCATCTATTGAGATGATCACATGGTTTTTCTCCTTCAATTTGTTAGTATGATTTATCACATTGATTGATTTTCATATATTGAAGAATCCTTGCATTCCCAGGAGAAACCCCACTTGATCATGGTGTATGATCCTTTTAATGTGCTGTTGGATTCTGTTTGCTAGTTTTTTTGTTGAGGATTTTTGCATCTATGTTCATCAGTGATATTGGCCTGTAGTTTTCTTTCTTTGTGACACGTTTGTCTGGTTTTGGTATCAGCGTGATGGTGGCCTTGTCGAATGAGTTTGGGGGTGTTCCTCCCTCTGCTATGTTTGCAACAGTTTGAGAATCATAAGTGTTAGCTCTTCTCTAAATGTTTGATAGAATTCACCTGTGAAGCCTTCTGGTCCTGGGCTTTTGTTTGTTGGAAGATTTTTAATCACAGTCCTAATTTCAGTGCTTGTGATTGGTCTGTTTTATATTTTCTATTTCTTCCTGGTTCAGTCTCAGGAGTTTTATTTTATTCAACGTTTCAGACATTTTGTAGCACAGGTATTTAGAATATCTGGTTTACTATATTTTTAGAAATGAGAGTCAAGTCCCACATATATTAGAACCTAAGTCTAACATTACGCTTTGAAACTAATTTATTGTCAGCTGTACTTAGGAATGACTCACACTGCAAATGAAAACCAGGAGACAGAGAAGAACTACCTATCATCTTCTCAAGAGCTGTATTTTTGCCTCCTGATTGTTTGTTTGTTTTTCAGTGAGATCCTAAGATGAGAGCACATCCTTGTGGGAGTTAGATTTTCTACAGATAAGTTTTGATGTAATGCTGGAGAAAAACAGAATTCAATTAATGAGGCTCTTCAGGTTGAGAAGTTGAAACACAGTAGGAGAAGGATGCTGGGCTTTGGAAAACTAGCAAAGTTGTAAAGAACTCCTGGTACTTTTCGAGGAAGAGAAATTATGAGAGAGTAGGGGAAACATGAAAAGGAGATAATGGGAAATGATGTCAATTGCATATTTCTCGGTTTACTAGATGGCTGACTGTTCAAGTATGTGGATTAAGCATTTTAAAATGTGCTCTTTTACAGTAATACCTAAATTTACTTGTGTGTAAAAGATAATTATTTAAAATTGTAAAATTCTGTCTCTTCATTGTTTGGATCACAAAAATTGATTTGACTTATATTTTTTTCATTAGCTGTATAATTTTGATCTATTTGTTTTCACAAGAAAACAGACAAGTCCCTCCTTTGGAAATATGTAGACCATATTTTAAATCTAAATATTGTATTGAATTTAAAAGTGGAAAAGTGGGACTCTCATAAAGGTAGTAGTTTTTATCTGTGATGGGCTGTGTCAATATATTCAATTAAAAAAAAAGAAAAGAAAAGCAATTATCTAGATATTTTAACTAAGCAGGTGGTCCCCCCAAACTCTGAAACTCTACATTTTCTTTACCATTCTTTACCATTCATATTCCATGATAAATGCATACACAAAGGTACACTTGGTCATCCTCCACCCTGCTTCTATTCACTCAGACCTCAACTTCAGTCAGATTCAGTTGCTTCCCACTCAACTTCTGTAGACTGTAAATCCTCTCTGTTGGGTTGCATAGCAACTGCCACTCAATCTCACCTGCAAAAGGTTAGTCCAAAATCTTATTTTTTTCCTCATTTTTTTTGACTCTAGAAATAAGCAAACCAGCTGGTAGCGTTCTAAACAGAGTTGTTCAGATCTGGGTTATAAGTACAGCACTGTTGTCTTCCCAGTTGTGGCAACTAAAGAGATATAATATAAAGAACACTCTATAAGGAGACAGGGAACTTGAAATCTAGGTTTATCTCTGCCAGTAACTGGCCATAGGACTATAACTTCTCCCTTCCCCTTTCCTGACCTTAGTGTTCTCTTTAGTACAATGAAGTAGTTAAATGAAGGGATCTTTTGGGTTGCTTCCAGGTCTGACACTCTGGCAGTCACGTAAAGGAAAATGTTTGTTTGTGCACTGATCTAGATGACCTTCTATCCATCTTTAAGGCTGCCCCATTATGCAGTTCTGGGGTCAACATTCCTGACACTGTGTTCTATATAAATGGTGTCTTCTGGAGGACTCTCCAGGGGGAGCCATTCACATGGATTAAAGTATGCAGTGCAACCTCTCTCTATGTCCTAATTAAATACTCATAGAACCTGCAAGGTAAGATTTTGGGGTCTATGCTTTCTATAGGAAGGATGGAAAATTCAGAGTGATTATATCCATTGCTCAGGGTTCTGTGGTAAGTGGAAGCCTTGCAATTTGAGCATTAGGGAACCAGACTCCATAAGCAGTGAACCTTTAATCATACTTCAAGGTTCTTTCATTTGACTGTGGTATCTACATATCTATAGATATAAATATACTTAGAGATATGGATATAGATAGATACTATTTTTCAGGACTCAGTTGCAATCAGCTGGAAGATAGTCATTTCAATCCAGCTTAAGAAGTAAATAAATAAAAATTAATTAATTAACATTATTATTAGTTAAGGTAAATGAAAAGTCCAGATGTGTATTATATCAGGCTTCAAATCAAGGCTTCTCTATCCACCTTTAAACTCTGCTCTCCACTGTATTAGCTTTGTTCTAAGGCAAGCACACCCCATGTGGTGATGAGATGGCAGCTAAATGCCAAGCCTTACATTCTCAGAAACCCCAGTGCAGAGACACATCCTACTTCCTAGAAGTTCCAATTGAAGTCGTAAGTTGGAAGCTCTCCGTTGCCGGCTTAGGCCATCTGCTCAGGGTCCCAGTGACCAGTGGGAACTGCGTATTCTGTCCGCAAGCCTGGTATGTCTGCTCAATCCTGAGCTGTAGAAGGGAAGTGTTAGTTTCACTGAAGCACAAGGATGGAAACAATGTCAGGTGTGGGCTCTGAGAAGAAAATCATGGTGTCGGGAGTGGGGATGGGTAGATGCTGGGTGAACAAAATACAGCATTCACACACTACTGATGTTTTCACTTTCCAAAACTGAGACTCAACAGCTGTCACTGTCGGACTCAGGAAAGAATGTGAAAGAAGAAATTCTGTGTTTTGAAGCATCCTATTCTCTACGTAATATTTTCAGCTAAGCTGACTGGCGTTGCCAGGTTGTACTCTGGGTGACGTGAGAAAAAGATTATAGAAATCTCCTCTTCCTTTGCCCTTCATGCTCTCGCTCTGATATCGTTTCAGAAATGGAGCTGCACAAAAGGAGACAGTATTATTTGTAGGCAGTAATATGGAAGGAAACCCACTGATTCTTCAAATGGTGCTTCCTTTAAATATCTTTAATCTGTCTTTTAATGTCTCACAAAACAATCCCAGGAAATTGGCATTTTCCCTTGGCAGGGAGTCTACTTCACTTTACAGACATGGGCAGAATGTTGACTTTCAGCATCCTTCTATTATTTCCAGAGATTATTAATATGTCATCTTTCCCTTGATATGAATTATCCAGTATTCGCTCAGATGAGTTCTAACGACAAGCTCTTGAATGCCTCCACAAGAAAAAAAAGTGATCAAACGATTGGTTGGTAATTTGAAAAGACAGTTCTATTTAATGAACATGCTGACTCTACGGTTTTTTGTCTTGTTTTGTTTTTTTAAACTAATGGTCCCTTCTCAACAATAGAATCTGTGCTTTTCATTTCCTTTGTGGCTCCCTTAGCAAACAATAGGTGCACACTTTGTGTGCATTGGAAGAATTAACTCAACTTTCAACATTAACAAGTGACATTATGTAAAAATTTCAAACTTGATAGTGTATTTATTGCATATACAAAATGATGTCAAATTGATATTGAAAGGGGAAAAATGTCTCTCATTACCAGTATGAAAGGTACAACTATTTCATTAGGCCTTTCTTATTCCATAAAGTAGGTTTAATTTCCTTATTCTCAAGAATATAGTGATAATCCTTGGAGAAAGTTCCTAAGGACCTTTTACAATTATCCCAATAGGAACAGTGTTTGTTTTTCTAATTCCTCTTCTCAGCAGGTAACACAATGCCTAGCACACATTACTTGCTTAATAAATATTTGTTGAATGAATTAACAAGTACAAATGCATCATTATTTTTAATTTCATAACTTGATTAGTTTCAGAGACTTGACAAACCACTTATGGGATAGAAAAAGCCTCTACATTTTCTATGAATGGAAATTATTTTGACAGGAACTTGAATAGGGTATGAATCTCTTGAAAAAAAGCATAATTTACTCTTTGAAGCATGTTGACATGATTTTTACATAAAAGGAATCAACTAAAAGAAGCTTCAGTCCCCAAGATAGTAAAGCGTATTTCCCATTGAGTAGTAAGAGGTAACATTTAATTTATGAATTGTAGCGAGTATCCCTGTTCAGAAACTAATTGAATTTGACCCCAGTATGAATTTGTAATATGAAATGAACAAGAGGCAGTAAGAAAAAGCAAAACAGACCTTAACACAGTGACCGCATCATATTGATATTTTCAGGCAGTGGAGATTCCAGCTGATAAATGATCTATGCGACGGCATCATTATAGCACTATTGCTGCAAATGGGAGCTTGATGTATACAAAATAAAGTCTGATTAAGTGTCATCAAAATGACACCAATGGATAAACAGCCTAAATAATGTCATGTTGAGGTTAAAACACTGACTAATTAATTGTTCATTGTGTCATTAAAAAAAAAAAAGTGATACCTAGCATGGTCAGTTGCCATTTCAGTTAGGAATGGGTGTTCTTTCCTCGTTATACATGGAGACTGAACAATTGGTTCTTTTAAATTGCTTTTCCTTGGCATCTGGAATAGGTATTGTCAGTCAGAGTGTAATTTCAGATTTAAACCATTCTGACCAGGTATTATTAGATCAAGAGTGGTAAATTATAGTGGTTTGTAAATTAACTTATTTCAGTATAAACACATACTAATTTCAAACTCCCCAGAAAGTGCCTTCCTATAAGAATAATTTGTTTAAAAGTTTGGGATTTCCTCCATGCTATGCAATTTCTCATAAGTTGCCCTAGAGGGAAAGGGACTTTACTTACATAGAAGGCTGTAGTTCCAGCCCTGCTTCATCATGGGACAGAAGGAGATTATGCCCTAGAGATTTATCCTTTAAATGAGAGGAATCAGAATGTTCTGAGTCCATGACTGTGGAGTGAGTTTATCACCAGGTGTTCACATGAGTAAAAGCTTAGCTCCAGCTGTTTCTGTCTGTCTCTCAGACTGGCCATCTGCCCTGTTATGCAGTTCCAAGTGCTCGTGCCATTGACCCCTTGGAAAAAGAGCATGATCTTGAACACAGTCTGACCACTAGCTTCCTTGGCCCACTAAATGCATTGGGTTTTTGCTCATCTCTCTCTCTCTCTATCTGGATTCTCGCTCCAATAACTCCTTGTATCAGTAAGAACTTTAGTTGTCAATGACAGTAAACTATTTCAAATTGTTTTAATCAAAAAGAGGAAATTTATTGGTTTACATAACTTAAAAGTTCAAATAAAGTGTTTGCTGCAGGCACAGCTCAACCCAGCAGCTTGAGCAGTGTTATCAGGACTCAGAACTCTTTCTCTCTTTGTTCTTCTTTTATATCTGTTGGCCCCCTTCTAAATCAGGTGCTCCATAAGTGGTGGTGGAGATGGCCACCATCAGCTCCATGTGTATACACCACCAGCTTAGTGATTCCCAATAGTTCCAACAAAATCTCAGGCTAAAACATCACTGGCTCTAATTGCTTGATTAAATAATGTCATACCTGGAGATCTCACACAAAGTATAGAGTGAGGCACCTCAAATAAAATTAGATTGCTCTAACCAGAAAAAGGTAAAATAGATTCTGGGCAGACAAACCAACAACCAGTCACTATATCTTTTGTGACAGATAGTGTCTGACTGTTCACCAAACCCATGTCATTTTCTTCCTAGCCACATAACTCAACTACATTTCCCACCTTGCTTTGCAGTTAGGTATGGCCATGTGACTGAGTTGTAGCCAATAGAATGTGGACAGAAGTGATGTCACAACTTTTAAGCATGGTTGATATAAACCTCCTTTTGGAGGCACTCCCACCCTTCCCTGTGTGCCATCTGGATGTTAAACACCAGATTCATCTTAGAAGCTTCAGGTTGAAGATGACACTGAATTCACCCTAGATTCCTAAATGAAACAGACCTCACACTCTCCTCCCCAACACACCCAACTGGATTTTATGTGAGTGAGAAATTTAAACAAAAACAAAAAACCTACTGTTAAGCCATTGAAATTTCTGGATTATTCCATTCTATCAACTAGTGTCCTCTAATATATTCTTTAAATACAGGCATACCTAGGAGATATTGCAAGTTTAGTTCCAGACCATAGTAAAGCAAATAATAAAGCAAGTCGTATGAATTTTTTGGTTTCCTAGTGCATATAAGAGTTATAATCACACTATATTGTAGTACACTAAGGATGCAGTTGTATTATGTCTAAAAAATATACATACCTTAATTTAAAAATACTTATTGCTAAAAATGCTAACCATCATCTGACAACACAGGGGTGCTACAAACCTTCAGTTTGCTAAAAACTCAACGAAAGTGTGAAGCACAGTAAAGGAAGAGTAATAAATCAAGGGATGCCTGTACCTGACCTGCTCCTTAATATACGACAGCTATGCCTCCATGTTAAACACTTTCAGAGCAAAGAACTATAACCAACTAATTTCATCATTTTAGCTCACCATCATATATCAGACATAGTGAAGTCCCATTTATTATTATTTGTTTACACATTCTGTGTTCTAAAAACTTTTGTCTACCCCAAGGTTGCAAAGGTCTTCTCCTATATTTTCATGTAGAAGTTTCCCAACTTTAGTTTTTACCTTTCGAATTAATTTTTGTGTATTGTGTGAGGGAAACGTCAACGTTCAGTGTTTTCCTCTTGGAGTATCTAGGTGACCCAGCACCATTTGTTTTAAAAAAAAGTTCTTCCTCAATTAAATTTATTTGGCACCTTTGTCAAAACAAATTAATCATAAATGTGCAGATCATATATGTACCTCTTTTTTCTGTTCCGTTAACCTACAATTCTATCTTTTCACTGGCATCAAACTATTTTAATTACTGTCGCTTTATAGTAAGTCATTTGTTTTTGGGTTTTTTTGCGGTACGCGGGCCTCTCACTGTTGTGGCCTCTCCCATTGCGGAGCACAGGCTCTGGACGCGCAGGCTCAGCGGCCATGGCTCACGGGCCCAGCCGCTCCGCAGCATGTGGGATCTTCCCAGACCGGAGCACAAACCCGTGTCCCCTGCATCGGCAGGCGACTCTCAACCACTGTACCACTAGGGAAGCCCTGTTTGTTTGTTTTTGAGTTTCCTAGTTGCCTCCCTTTTGCTTGAGTAATTAGCAGTCAACCAAGGATTGCGACAGAGGTTACACCCAGCAGCCTCAAGGCAGGAGGTCTTTTACCATCTGCTGCCTGAGTTTTGTGTGGGTTCAGGAATTCATTTAGATGTATGGCTGGCTTACTAGTTTCCCAGGCTTTCCATTTTTGCTGGATTCCTCCCCTCCCCTGCACTCACAGTTTAGAAGTCAGCTAGAAACATGTAAGAATATATAGCTCTCCCATTCTCATTATCTCCCGCTTAAATTTCTAACTGCTCTGCTACCTGCCCCAAACTAAGTCTACCATCCCTGGCTAGTAAAACTTTGGGTTTTCATTGCTTAAGCTGGGCGGAAAGGACACACTTTCAAGCGAGAAGTCAACAAAATTCACCATTCTTACTTGATAGAATTTGGTTGCCTATGAGTAAACACTTTTCAAGTTGGTGCTTGGGTTTGGTCATTTTCCAGAGGTTTTAAAAATAGTTTTGTGCAGTTTTAAGCGTGTTTCTGTGGAGGAGAATTATCTGAACTTCTCATGCAGCCATACCAGTAGCAGGAATGAATACCTGGAAACAAAAAAGTTAACACCTTCACAGGGTTGAAAATACAATAAACATGTAGATTACAGTGAAAAGCCTCCTTTTCAAATCTGCCTCCCCCAGCCATCTTGGAAGGGAATCAGTAAATGTCAGTAAAGTATTATGTATCCTTCTAGAGATATTTTGTGTATATACTAGCAGGTAATTTTGTTTTTTTCACAAATTTCTCTACATATTTCTTTTCTTATTAGAATGTTTTACACACACATATAAAGATATTTCTTAATTTTATACCTATCTATTTCACCCAAGAGATATATATATGTAATATTTTGTATATTCAGCAGTTACAAACATTTAGATTTTTAAGCCTTTTTTATTATAAAAATGCTGCAATTAATAAATAATAGATAACTATAATATTCATATATTCCTGTGTAACAATGTATCCAAATTTAGCAGCTTAAAACAGTTTCTGTGAAACTGAATTTGGGGGGTTCTGGCTCAGAATCACTAGAGCCAGCAGTCAAAGGGCTGAAGTCCACGGAAAGCTTGCCCAGGGTTGGAGAATCTGCTTCCAAGGTGGCTTGTTTATATAGTGATAGCCATGATCAGTTCCTCATGAACTATAAGGGGTTGTGGGGTTCTCAGTTCCATGCTACATTGACCTTTTCTTAGGGCTGCTTTTGTGTCTTCAGGACATGGCAGTTGACTTTTCCCAAAAGGAGTGATTCCAGAGAGAGAGTAAAGTGAAACCCACATGCATTTTATGAACTAAGCTTGGAAGTCACACTTCATCATTTCTACAGTGTACCGTTGGTTAAATGCGTCAACCCCATTCATTGTAGGAGGAGACTACACAAGGGAATAAATACCATGACATGAGACTCATGTTCAAAGCTGGCTGAAATAATATATCTTTTTCTATATCTATAGCTCTCTATTGCTATATCTGTTTCATATCTATCTGCCTATCCAACTATGTAAATTTTTTGGCTCGTTTATAAGGATATGTTTCTAGATGTGTTATTGCTACATTTCCAAGATGCTCTCCATAGGGGCCAACTTATTCACTTCATAATGAGTAATTTTGCTTAAATTTCTAGTCTCTTAACTTTATTGGGTTATTTTACCCCAAAATAATTTGTCATACTTCCTATAAAGTATTGAGGCCTCGAAAACCCTGTGTCTGTTAGGTTTAAAGAAGAAACTTACAGTAATGAAGCAATGTGTGAATAGCAGCTTTCTTAGCAATATATAGCATCTGAATAAATAATGAATTGCATTTTATGAAAGGAAAATTTAAGCTATTTTTATCAGAGAATTCCAAGACTGTCCTTCCAGGCTGCAGTTCTCAAAGTGTGTTCACAGAACACATGTCCTCCTAGAGTTTCCACAAGCAGAAGACAGAAAACATATTTAGGAAATGTGGAGACTCGCAAAGCACATTAGTAAACTAACAACTCTGAGAAGTCTTTCAGAAATTAAATCTACTTAATTTAGTATTGCTTAAACTTTCTTGACAATGAGACCTTTAAGTTTGTAACATAATAAATATTGCAACAATATCACATAGTATTGCATATGGTTTCCAATGGAACATGCTATGTGGAGTTTTCTGACAAGGCATTAATTTCTTTTCCCTTTTTTTAAATTGCAGTGTAATTCACATATCATAAATATTATTTTAAAGTGTAAAATTCTGTGGTTCTTAGTATATTAACAAAGTTGTGCAATTATCACTGCTCTCTGGTTCCAGAATATTTTCATCACTCCCAAAGAAACTCCATACCCATTAGCAGTTACACTCTACCCCTGCCCACCCTCCCATCCCCATCAGCCTTGGAAACCACTAGTCTATTTCTGTCTCTCTGAATTTGCCTCTTCTTGACAATTCATGTAAATGGGGCCATACAGTACATGGTCTTTAGAGTTTGGCTTCTTTTACTTTTCATAATGTTTTCAAGGTGCATTCATGTATCAGTACTTAATTCCTTTGTTTTTCTATTTGGAAAGCTTTGCTATTTTGCATCAAGACAACCCATACTTCCATAAACAAATCAGAATTGTGTATAAAACAACAGTGATTTTGCACTGTGGTGTTGGCAACAGGTTTGTGTTAAAATATTTCATCTTCATTTTGATTCAGCGCTTTTTGGTTTTTGTTCCTTCAAATATGTGGTTTAGGTACAAATGTTTGCAGATGTTCCAAGCTTGATTTATTAAAATAAGTTCAGTACAAATCCCTTATGCAATTAAATGCCTATTCATGTGTTCTTTTCACAATGAAATGCTGTTAACTAATAGCTCTAATATAATAGCATAACAGTTAAGGGAAAACTTGGGTGCAAATGGCTAATAGTTATGAGCTGGTGTAATTTTACAAAAAATAGAATGTGTTTTTTTTCCTCTGATTAAAATGCAGTGTGTGTACTTTGTGGAGAATTTGGAAAAGATGAAAAATTACAACATATTACTTTTAATTCCAACACCCCAAAATAAGCACTCTTACAGATTTGCTATTTTTTCCAATGTTCTTATTGTTATTAATCTTGAAATTCAGAAACTTCACCCAGATTTGTCTTAATGAGCGTTTCTTTTCATGAATTTTGCTTATTGGCGTCCTGAATAGCTTCCTATCACACTTAGAAAAAAAATCAGTAGTAGCAGTAATAGGAGTAGTAGTGCAATTATCATTCTTGTTCAGTTTTATGTAAATAATTTGGATTAAAATGTTGATATTAATTTGTTTCAGTTTGTATTGCATCTTTGAATTTTGAGATCATGTTAACAATTTCAAACAAAGAACTTTTAAAACATAAAAAATTAATTTTATTTAATTTGTATGATTTACCTAATCTACTTTACTTTGCAGTTGCATTTTATTTTTTTAAAACCTTTAGTCCATTGCTGTCCACAGAGCACACATTTTGTGGAAATCTTGATTATAACATAGTCATTTGTGATTTTGCTGAAATGAACACAGAAAATATGTTCCATGTTGTAAATATAAAGCGTTTTATGAGTAATGTATTTTATTACTTGTCTGAAGAGAACACACAGACATCTACAATAATAATTAAATTTGGTACTTGTGGTAGTTTGTGAATTTTCAGTCCTATGAAAGCTTTAAATTTATGTATTTAAAAAATTTGTCAATGTGACAATATACTGGCCCAAATATAATGATAGAATATGTGTTATTTAATACAGTGTTAGCTGTATTTATAACTGTAAAATATTTAGACATAGGGCCGCAGGCATGCATTTGTGTGATGGGGTGGGGAGAAAATGAAGGAGTAAAATTGTTTTTAAACCTTCTCTAGGAGATTTCATGTAACAGAGTGGCTACTGGCATCCTGGTGAAAAACGTTCTGCCTGATGCAGAGATGAAAATGTGGAGAAAGTGATGTGTGTGTGTGTTACCCCATGGTTCTTTCACCCTCTTTTTCAAAATGGAAACAGCAGCCAGGGTACTTGCATGTCAGTAATTCTTATCTTTTGCTCCAAACACTGCTACAACTTTGCATCTCTTCATATATTTAACTAGGTGTTTGGAAAGACACACAGGGAAGGTGACAGAATGAACCACTAGGCACTTGGATGCCACCATCTTAAGCTGGAGAAATCTTTTCTAGTTCAGTTTTTATTATCCCCACACTCATAACATTACATTTCTTTAGTTTACCTATTTGTTTATTCTATTTTACCAAGACCTTCTCTGGTCTGAGTTGGAATGACTGTGCTACACGTGAATAGTTACACCCTTAGGGTTTAAATGATTAGCAAGTTAATGACAGTTATGCTGAAAGTGCACTTACATTATGTTCTCATCTGTTTAATGGCAATTTTCAGAATCTAAATATGTTTAAGGAGCACTTACATGGCATGTTTCATTAATTTTATTTTGATCGCAGTTATCATAATTTAAACAAATTTATGAGTCTGTGATAAATGTCCTTCCAGGAGGTAATCAAAGGCTGTTTACATACAAGTTTAAAGCAGGTTTTATACTATTTGGGGGTTAATGTTTTATCTTTTTGAAGTAGTAGCCATATATGTCATCCCTAAGGAAATCTTCAGTTCTGTGTATCCAATCCAAACTCCTCCGTTTTTTACTGATTTATCTTTTAAATTTGCAGCTCTAGGCTGTAGTCATTAGTCAGCCAATGAACTGATTCTTTCAATCATAGCTTTGCATATTCATCATCCTAGTTCATAAACTCGTTGACTTATTCAATTAGTATGTGTGGCAAAGCATTGGGCTAGGTATCAGGGATCCTGTGGCTTCACCTTCATAGAGTTTCAAATCTGATGATGGACATCAACAATATGCAAAAGGTAGTCTCATCAACGTCCCCATGGAAACACTTGTCTTATGTGAATATTTATTCCAGAACTGAGAAGTCAGTATAGGCTTTTTAGAAGACTTAATATCTGAGCTGACATCCGACTGGTGAGTGGAAGTTAGTCAGATAAGGAACATGAAGGAGGTGGCAGGTGAGAAGGGACAGGAGTTAGGAGTGGCTGGCAGGCGCAGATGGCAAGAGACAAGTTAGGTGGGAATCGTGATGATAGAGAGGACTCGGGGAGGGGCCTCATCTCAGTTTGTTTCACAGGGATGGAAAGTGAATGGCTTCAAGAGCTATTCATATATCAGAATATATAGGACTTCATTTATTAATTGGGGAGAGAGAGAAAAGAGTACTGTATAAGAATTACTTGACATGGGTATTTAATACACAAAGGCTCAGCCCAACCCAAGGTTTCCTAAATCAGAATTTCAGGGGAGGAGCCTGGGAATTTGTGTTACCACACAGCACAGGTGATGCTGATAATGGGAAAACTGGAAAACGGGATGATGTTCACATGTTTTTGAGCAAGTGGGTAGTGGTGGTCACTATTATAAAGGATGCCAGGGAGAGGAACTGATGTAAAGGATGTGGAATGAATAAAATGATGAAACAGATTTTTGTGTATGTTGGGTTTCAGAGGCCTGTGGAACTTCGAAAAGGAGCTGGCCTGCAGGCAGTTAGATAGGAAGTGTTGGTGCTCCGGGGAGTGATCTGGTTAGATGATGCAGCCTCGGGAAGCCAGCAGGTGATGAAATGTGGTCATAACCGCGAATGTAGCTGAGGCTATTCATGGAGAACATGGAGGAGAGTAAGAATAGAAGAGGCTACAGCCATTAAAATAAGGGTAGGAGAAGACATTCCAGTAAACAGAGTATTTGGGAAAAGATAAGACTGTTGTACCAAGTAACCTAGTTAATACAATCTAATAGAGGGTCAGGATGCCATCAATGGTAACAAGTTTCCAGTACAGACAGGAAGGAGAATAAGATGTGGGATAGAATATCCCTTCAATTTAGCAGTATGAAGTTTATTGATGCCAGGAATTGAGTTCTGGGTTGTACAGCCACTTTGAAATGGGTTAAGGAGCTTTATTTCTTTATGAAGAGTAACATAAAATAACCAGCTGCCCACTCCAGGTAATATATAATCAAAAGCTAACCTGCACTGTATATATCTTCAGTGGGGTCCAATTCTCACCATTACTTGTGTTAAAGCTTCATGATTCAGATCAGAAATCAAAGGAATTTCTGAGGTTTTTTGTTTGTTTGTTTTATCTAATTAAATCTAAAATACCTTAAGGTAATACAAGTTTGATCTGGCATATAGATTACGTTTTCATTTGATGTAGTGGCTGAGGGCTGTTTGTTCTGTTAGCCACCATGGTGCTTCCCAGCCATTGATTATTATTGTTATTTGAAGAAAAGGGTTTGCAGTCTTTCCCTTCAAAAGAAGCCCTCCAAAGTTAAAATGTGTCACAGAAAGTCAATAAAGCTAGTGAATCCCCATATATAACACCTCATTCTTCAGTTTCTCTAAAGACGTAACATGGTCGGGCAAACATCAGTTAGGTACTTCCTCATGACTTTTAGCGTCTAGGCAACCAGCTTTAATGATCTGAAGACTGTGTCTATGGCACCGACATTATTGTATTGGGGGAAGAAAAAAGCAGTCGATTCTACACTGTACTATGTATATATCGATAGATTATTTCAATATTGTCCTAGAATCAATTAAAATCTAAATGAAAATAAATAAGACCATTGGAAAAAGTCTTAACTGATTATTTTACAGCTTAATATTGTACCTTTTTTGTGGGGTGATTAGTAATCAAATGAACATTATAAAATTTTAAACAGCACAAAAATGTATATAGTGAAAAGTTCTTTTTTTCTTCTTTTTCCTATTTTTTACTGTAGCCTCTCAATTCCTTAGTCCTGCTCTCAAGGGCAAACGTTATTATTGCCATTTTCTTTGCATTCTCCAGATTACATATGTAAAGGTATGTATGGGTGTATCACTCTTCTTAACACAAATGGGAACAAACTGCTAGGTTATAATTTAAGCATATTTTCTTGTCTAAGGAAACTGAATATCATTTCATATCCTTGCATTTATTTACCTCATTCTTCTTACTACTTAAAGAGGATTATGAATGTTCCATGACTTGTCATTCTTCTACTGGAGGATATTCAAACTATTCCCAGGATTTTGTGATTGTAAACCATAGCCCAATATACACCCTTGCACAAGTCTTTTTTTTTTTTTTTTTTTGCTGTACGGGGGCCTCTCACTGCTGTGCCCTCTCCGATTGCGGAGCACAGGCTCTGGATGCGCAGGCTCAGCAGCCATGGCTCACGGGCCCAGCCGCTCCGCGGCATGTGGGATCTTCCCAGACCGGGGGCACGAACCCGTGTCCCCTGCATCGGCAGGCGGACTCTCAACCACTGCGCCACCAGGGAAGCCCTCACAAGTCTTTTTAAATAAAGGCGAGTGAATCTACATCCCTAGGAGAAGATTTTTTGATGGAAGAATACAATACATGTATTTTTAATATTTGATGGACCTAACTAGTCTTTTTCTGTATTTATGATTTTTTATACCATTGCAAATATAACCGAAATAAGATCACAGTGAGAGTGTGGCATTGGGGATACAGGGGTACACATAATAAACATGATTATTATGTTTCAGTTATTTGCTACTCCACTAAAGAGCCAGCATCAGTGAGCATGGCCCCTGGTCCAATTTAGAAAGTCTAACATCAGCCAACACATCTATTAAGTACCTGTCAAATCCTGGACTTGTGGCTGCCATGAGGTGGGCTTGGTGTTTTACATGCATTACTTTATTTAACCCCACAGTATCCTAGGAAGTTAGCACTATTGTTATCCCCATTTTATAGATGAGGAACTGAGTCTTTAAAAAGATAAATAAAATTCCAAGGTCTCACAACTGTTGTGACTTAGACATTAAATATAATGATGACCATGCATGCTTGTAAATGTCAGATTTCAGGTTATATAGGAATTGTTTTATGCATTTGGTGATTTTGAAAACACTTTCTTTTATCAGCTTATCTGAAATTAGAGACAATAATTGCCTTTGAATGCCATTAATTGATAATATTTTTGGAAATTTGCCCAGGTCCATGGATACAAAAAGTCATTTTTTCTATAAAATACTATGATGTAAAATATTGATAAAAATTCTAGATTTCTAGAAGTGTTCTAGATTTCAAAGACTAGATTTCTAGTCCTTGTCTCTTTAATCACAGAATTTTTATCTTTAAGCATTTCAGTGACTATCAGTATGAAATTTAGAATCTTCTCTTGAAATATATTCACCATAGTCACTTCATGTTCATTTCATAATAATCAAGACAGTCTCCATGGACATGAAGTTAATTTTTGGAAGCATTTAGTATTGTAACTAATAAGTACATCTTTGTATTCATCCACCTCTGTGGTTGGTACAAATACCTAATTTCTTTGTGTCCATGTAGCTTTCATGCTTACTGCAGACTATCTATGTGCATTTGAATTTTTTTTCCAGGGCTATACAAGCTTTATAATGCAATCCAAATCACTCTGCTTTCCTCTGTTCTTTCGCCTTCCTTTGCCTATAAACCCAATGTTTGTCTCAGAGGGGGCTGAGAGATAAGTGAGTAAATCGTATTCCTTTACCTTTTTCTATGGCCAGTACTTTGGTCATGAAAGCACTGAGTTCTTTTCGCCATTTCTCACATCCTAGGAAGGGTCTAGGAAGACCCCTTTGATCATAAACTGGATTCCAGGTAGACTTTTAATTCTGTAAGTCCCGATTTTGTGTCCATTTTGTTTCCATTTCTAGTGTTCATGTTTAATATAATAGAATATTCTATTCTGAACTTTAGGTGTTTGGTAGAGATGCAAATAATATTTGAATTAGCCATGCACAGCATAACAAGCAATGGCTGTTTCATAAGTATGATAACAGTTGTTAGTAGTAGCCAAATTAAAATGGCTGTGTACTCTGTGAAACGGGTGGCATGTTGTTCTATGTGTTTTACATTATTTCATCTCTTTAATAGCATCATGGAGTAGATTATAATAATATATGCATCATGCAGATGAGGAAATTGAGGCTTTGAGAACTTATTTAATGGATTTGCACACAAGTAAAGTTGTAGAGCCAAGATTTAAAGCAATTTCTGTCTAAATTCAGAGCCTTAGTTCTTCTACATGTGACATTCTCTCCTTCCTCCATCCCCCCACCCTTTCCTCTTTCATTCCTCCTACTCTTCCCGTTGACCTGGGTTTGAAAACAAGCAGTAAGTTTTATGGATAGAATCTCTATAAAAATTATCACACTTCTGATCTCTGTGCAACAAAATAAAATGGAATCTAGATATAGAAGCTTTTGTTTCAGGCTTTACAAAGAAAGAAGGGCAAATAGAGAAAAAAAGAAGGAAAACAGTCATTGCTTGAATAAGTCTCTTGGCCAAGAGAAATGCACAGATCTTTGAAATTTCAAGGGAAAGTCACTACCAATGAAAAATCCTGCTGTGTAATAAGCTAGTAGAAGAGATTGATGAAAGTGGGTACCCAGGATTCATTGCCTTAGCGATTCAGGTTCAAGCTTTGTATTCATGGAGAGACACTTCTCTAGTTTTGGATGTGCTGAGTCAGCTGACACCCACTCACACAGCATACTGAGAATGATGCAGGAAAAAATAAACTCTCTGGATGTCCCATTAGTAATGTGGAGAATGAGCCTGGTAGAAGAAAGAAGAGGCAAAAATCATCTCCTTAAGTCATCTTGTTGCTAGGTGAAATATAACTTTTAGAGTGCTGACTGGGGAAGGGCAGTTGACTGCAAGAGGAAGGGTAGATACACAAAGAGCAAACTCGGAGGAGTGTCATTGAGTGTCCTTCATGCCTCTACCAGGAGCCCTACACCTTATCCCACCACCACCCTATACAGGGTAAGTCAGTCAGACTCACTCCATTTCACAGATGGCAAAACTGAGACTGAAAGCTGCTAAGCACTATGTTTGTCAGCCTGTAAGACACACACGTGGACAGTGAAAAGGGCTCTTCCTTGAAAAAATAATATTAAAATCCTTTTTATTGTATATGTTTTAGAATCATTTAAAGGTACTTTGTATATGCTAGAATATGATGGGAAATCATGAGATAAAGGTTGGCAATAATATTCTGCCACCCTTGGGAAAATATGCAATGACAAAGAATTATTTGGTAGCAGGGAACTCTGATGGAACATAATAATATATTTTGTGTTCTAAAATGCTAGAATGCTGGTGAAATGCAATTCTTCCTTTTATCAGCTGTATTGCCTGTGGTTTCTCATTTTTGTTAAGAAAACCACTGTGAGGATGTAACTATATTATACTTACTGCTTAGTCTTGTACTCTGCCAAAAAAGGATAGCATCAGAAATCATTATTTTATGTTTTGGGCTTAGATCTTCCATTGTAATTTGAACACAGGTTGTGTGTGTGTGTATACATTTTATTATATTGTGTATGTACACACAAGCACATGCATACACTTATGTTTGTAAATTATATGCCAGAAAAAATGCAATGGAGCCATGCTCTTGTCATTTTCCCACGGGGTCTCTTAATTGATGTGTAATGTTATCTAATCTTTAATGATTCTATGTAGGACCTCTCCAAGCTACATCGTCATCATCTTCATCATAATCATCATCATTATTTTATTAATAATAGCAAGAATTGGTCTAAATCTTGTTAAGAGTTAAGAACTGTGCAATGCATTTATATTCATTTGATCATTTAATTAAATGCATTTCTTATGTATTGCACCCCAAATATTCTCACCATAGTCATAAAGGAAAATAACAGTAAAGTCTGTCAATATGCAAGCTATAAATACCTAATCACTATTTATAGTAAACTTTCCAAATTCGACCTGTAATAAACACAGTCATCCGTTTTGCTGATAAATATCACAATTTTTAAACATAGCATAAAACAAGGACTTAATTATCAAACAGGTTTGAATATTAATTTATGGGCACCCTTAAATAACGACAACAGCCTATTCCAGCCTCTTCTATCTCTGCAAAGAAACTGTGCTTAAATTGAAAATCATTTTTATCAACCTATAAAACAGATTCTCCATTAGGCAACGCTTGGCCTGCTTTCATTCAGTTTGTCCATGTACTTGAACATTAAAGAATCATAGAAATAAATCCTTCTATATTACTTTAGAAAGTTTCTCAATATAATGGGGGAAAGAAATTAATTTTTAAGAGCTAGCTGAAGTTTGAGTTGAAGGCTAGGCTAAAAGTAATACAGAAGTCCACTTACTATAGGGAGAATTTCTTTCTGTTGGGGAAAAAATACCTCAGTGGACACGTTAGTTAGGAAAATGAGCCCGATTCTGAGGTTACTCTAACATGGCAGAAATTTATACAAAAAGCATATAGTAGTCTGTTGCTGTTTGCCTCTGTAGAACAATCCCTCATTTTTCTGACAATATCCCCAAATTTTGTTTGGGGTTACCCTTGACTATTCATTTCTTTGTTCTTTATGTTGCCTCCCTAAGGCTGAAGCACTGACCCTGGCTTCAGCCGTGACCAGCATGGTGGTTGGAGTTGGCCATGGTCAGTCCAATTAAAAAAAATGTTTAGGTTTCTTATACGGCTATTAGAAAAGGCATTCTTTCTTTCCCACTGTACTTGAACATAAAACTATAGGGACTGACACTGCTGTCTACCACATGGAGTCTAAATATGGAACCAACACAGAGGAACAAGAACCAAGCCATGGAGAAGGAGAGCTTGTCCTAGTCACTGCTTGAACCTTTGCATTCAGTTCTGTTTGAAACCAGCTCTGTCCTGGAACTTGTTGGTCATGTGATGCAATCTATTCCATTTTTTGCTTAGATTAATTTGGTTTGGGTGTTTTGTCACTTGCAAATAACTCTGCATATTAAAGTAGATGGCATTTTGAATTTTCTCTTTAGTGGAGAGGGGGGACAGGAATTTGGAAACTCAGAAACTTGGGGGAGAGAAAAATGTAAAAGGAGAAGATTCTTGGAAGGAAGAGAAGTGTCAGCTGACATGGCTTTGGGTGGTAATTGGAAAAATAAAAGATTTTGTACGGAATAAGGAGAGTGTGGTCAAACACACCCTTTGTAACATGTCACCTATTCTGTGCCACACTGACATGTTGAGGATAGTGTAAACTTTCCATCAGACTTAGGAGAAGGGCTCATGCCATTTTGTTGAAAATTAGACTGTATCAATATTGCAAAAAAGCTTTTAATTTCACTTTTTTTGGATATAAATATGACCTTTAAAAATCATTTGATTTCATCTAGGAAAAAAAATGAGAAGTTAAATAATTTTTTAAAATATGTAAGTAACTTTGCTATACTTGTCAACCATTGCCATATAATATTAAGTAATAGCATTTTAAAAATATGTCAATTCATCCTGAATTGGGTGGGCTTAAAGGTATTTGAACTGCCACCAATCTTTTACATACTTCTGTATCTAAAGAATGGACCCAGGCCAATATGTCCTATTAGCTAGTGAAGACTCTCATCTCAAGAGTAATAAGGAACTGTGTGGAGTCCTGGCAATTAATTTAACCCACTGAAGATCAGTTTTCTCAACTGTGAGACTGGAATAACAACGGTACCTCGTGAACATGAGAAGAGGTAAGGGCACATGGCCTTTAGCATGGTGCCCCGAGCAGAGCACATGGGAAGCATTTCTATTGTTATTATCATTTTCTTCCCATTCTGTACTTAACTGAGGTACAGCTTTTACAAATTGGGAATTTTGAAAATCTGGATTCCATTGCAAGTTCTATTATTAGCTTGCAATGTGACCCTTAGTCTTTTGGACCTTAATCTCCTTGTCTCTAAAATGAGAGTGACTAGACAGTCTCCCATGTGCCTTCCAGGTCTGAAATATCTGGATATTTCACAATGTCTGCATATGTCTGGGTTCATGCTTCTTTATCTCAGTGTTAACGTATAGTCTCTACTTAATAAATATAAAGAGTAAGGCAAGTGAATTGATGACTACCTAGTGTCTTTTTCTTCAGTGTGTTCTTCGTAGGCAGTGAACTTCATTCCACATATTTCACACAAATATGGGAGAATCTAACATCTCTAAACCAATACCGCGAAGGCAGTGCAGCCTGGGTCAGAGGCCCCAGTTGCCACAAAACCAAAATGCCTTCTTCTGTGTTCAGTAGCTATTCCTCTCTCTTCTGGGTAAAAACTTCCACTTCCCTTCTGCCACCTCTAATAAAAAATGCTTTAGGCATGAAAAGAGGACAGAAGGAAAGTGAAGGAAGGCAGGAGAAATTGGAAAACTCAGGATTATGTTAAATTAATTTTTGAAGAAAGCCATCTTCTTTGCAACTTTTCTTATCGATTTTACATCTCCCTTCTATTTTCACCATCCTCATTTCCAGACTTAAGTAGGATGAAGGGTTAAACCTTTTACTGGTGAGGAAGTATGAGTATTTACCTGCATTTAGTGAAGAGAGAAAATATTTTATTAGCAGACTGCAGTTGGAGAAAATTGATCTGCCTGCTTTATGTGGGAAAATAATTGTGTCCCTTTCACGTAAAATTGGTGCATCAAACTCTACAAACTTCAATTATCTTGACAAAAATGATTTAACCCACCATGGAACAATAGGGAGACTGAGGAGAAAGACTAGAGGATGGAAAAGATCCTCCGAGATCTAAGCTTTAGGCCTTTCACCAAAAGAAACCTCAGAAGTGGAATCAAACAGCATCCTGGAGAGTGGGGTACTCTAGGAGGTCTGTCTGCAGGGGAGCACTGTGCTTCTCACTTAATAAGTATGTGGTCTTTCAGTGTCTACTGAGCAAAGTCATAGTTTTGTTTTCAGTCCAGTTACATCATTTCCATCCGCTGGCAAACATGAAATGAGATCCCGCATTAACTACAAACAAGTAGTTCCTCAACAGTGTCTGGGCCCCCATAAATAGTTGGGAAATGAATGAATGAAACAAAATTCAATACTGTGAATTTGTGAAAAAGTTTGCTAGAATTTGGCCTAAAAGGCAACCTGTGTTGCTTGTGTTTCTTTTGATAAGGCCTTCAGCCCAATTGCCAACCAGCAGTGGAGCGGGATTTACTTTCCATAGACCAAGCGTGATGTTCTCCTTCCTTCTTTGAGGAGATGGGAGCTTGATTGGTTGGGGCTTGCACACCAACCTGAAATTCCAAAATCCATCCTGGGGTTGTGACAACTGTTTAAAAGTTTGAATTGATTATCAACAAGGAAGACTGAGAAAATTCCATATATATACGTTCTGATTGTTTTCACTTATCCTAAAGAATTAGTTCTTAGGATCCTGTGAGACACATTACAGCAAGGCCACATATTACTGCGATGATTAGGGACTGCCTTCTGTCTACAGAACATAGAGTTCATAGTCCCCACCAGACTCACAGGGCTAATGTGTACATCTACCTGGGTTCTATGGACCCTGAATTTGCCAACGATTCATCTATTTAAACATGCCAAATGGAGGCGCCATTATTTTAATGCACCTTGACAAACTCCCAAATTCTATAAAACAAGCAAGCCTGGTGGTAAAGGCTGCCTGCGGACTTTTAGACTCTGGAATGAAGTGTCAACAGGAATAAAATCTGGGGATGTCTCTCTCTATCTAAAAAGACTAGACTTGGACATACACACATATGTGTCTGCCAGCAAACAACAGAATACTACATGGACAGAACAGCAAAGTCTTGGTGACTCTGATAAAAACAGTCTCCATGCATTGTCTCCATGGTGATGCCTGCTTTTTAAGGAGGGTGCCTTTATAAATTAATATACCTAAGATAAAAAGAAAAAAAAGCATATCCACTAAGAGAAAGATTAAGAAGGTTTTTCTGGGTTTTGCTTTGCAACAGATCCTGCACTTTGGTAATATTGCTCTAAACCTTTGTGTTTCCTTTTAAGAGACCAACCAAATCCATTTCTTCACTTTGGGACTTAACAATTACATTTGCTTATCTCTAACTGCCAGTGCCATTTAGACTTTCATCATATTTTTGCTTTTGTTAAAAATGCCTGAGATTCCAACAGAGCCTTGTTCAGAGCTTTTGATTGTTAATATTCATCAGTTCAGAAAATTACCTTTTTTTCCCCTCATTTTTGAGTTGAAAGTCCAGCAAATAAACAGCATAATAATGTCAAGAAGTACAGGATGATTCCTTACTTTGGGCAGGTGATATTTTTGAAGTTCCCAGCATGATAACACTGCTTCATGTTATTCCTGAATACATTTTATATTGAAATTATTTTAAGTTGATTTGGTACTTTGTTAGCCTTCATGAAAATGGGACTGTTTTTTGAAAATTGCTTTCCAGTTACCCATACGTCAGGAGTTTTTATCTTTTCTTTCTCCAAGTCATTAACATTTAGTCCTTCTTGTCCTTTTCCCCAGGTTCCATGATTTTTTTTTTTTTTATGGTTCAACACATGGGTTGTTTGAAGCTGAGTTTCTCAAAAATGTGATATACATTACTCAGTACATTCCCCAAATATGAACAAGACCTAAAAGACACATACAAGATCTCATTATGGTTAAATTCCCAAAGTTCATGTTTTAAAAAATATTCATCAGAAAGTTTTACACAAGCACACACCAAAAAAAAAAAAAAAAGTGAAATACGTAGGACAGTTATTCTTTTGCATGAGAACAAATTCACATTAAAATGTCTGTGCCTTTCATAGAATATTTCCAGTTGGAAAGCTACTCTTTTAGCATGGTAAAACTCCATAGATTATCCCTTGCTCTCAAGTGCCTCTGTGTATATTTAAAATAAAAAGAGAAGGGAAATTGTTCTTTGAACAGGAGACTCTTCTCTCCTGGGCTTGAGTTTCCTTAAGCAGCGCCAGCAGCTTCTCATACAATGATAATTTGCACTTAAGCCATTAGCTTTACAGACTTCTCCAAACACCTTCTGAGACAGAAGCCCTGGTTTCCTGTCCAACGTTGTGCTGACATTCTTATGCAGAATGCTTGTTAAGAGCATTGTCATGCATTTCCAAGGGACCTTAAAAAATAATCAATCCGAACCACCTTGCTACTATTTTCATGAATAAATGCTAGCGTCTGACCTTATCTCTTGGCTCCGCCTGGCAGTAACTTCTCCACACCTCTGCTCTGTGGGTATTGTCAGAGAAAAAGGATGCACGGTTTTATCATTTAGGGAATTATTCCATCTTCCTCAGACCTTTTCTAGGAGGAATAATTCTACATGGGGATAAATACGGGCGGATAAAAGTAGGTCACTCCACAATGTAGTTTTTTTTTTTTCCCTAAGAAAAACCAGAAAACAAATTGGGACATTGTAAACCCTGATCCAGACATAAGGCACATTGTAAACCCTGATCCAGACATAAGGCACATTGTAAACCCTGATCCAGACATAAGTCAGTAAGAGGATGTTGTAAAAGGCAGGCCAAACTAGAGTAAATGACTGCCTTGAAATAGAGTGAAAATGGCGATATGGTAGAAGCCATTGTCCATAGCCTTTGAAGCTCTGCCCTCTCTTCGTAGTGTGGATCCATAAAGTTTGCCTGATTTTTGCTGCCACTCTAAATATAAACATATTGTTCGTACTGGTTAAAGTTCTCAAGTTTGTGAATGATCCATAGACTAAAAGTAGTAAATTAAGTCCTGCCACTGCTGTTAATGCCATTTGTCACGTGCATCCAATGAATGAATGCATTCATAAATCCATGAGCACTATCTCCTTCAGGTGAATTTGATTACGCTAGCAGCCTCCATCTTCTCTGGGCATCTTTCTATAAGCACTGAAAACAGTGCAACCGGCTCTTCCCTGCTGCTGGTTGCATCTAGCGCCTCTTAAAACAATGTCATTATTATACACGAGTCTTCAGTATATATACATCAACTTTTTGATGCTGTTTATACTATGAATTTAAAAGGTACAAATATAAGGGCAATTTAAGTCATGTATCCATTAACTTTCTATTTCTATCAATATCTATTGCTATCAGTCTTTAATATAAATTAGGTATTCTTAACTGGGTGATGTAGAAAAGAACCTTATTGTTTCTGTCTCTTGTTTTTATCTTTTCTGTATCCTTTCCTTACGCAAACTCCTTCCTCACTCCATACTGTCCTGGTGAAGCCCGCAGGGGTTGGTCAGTGACCTACATACAGGCTAGGCTATCATAGGATCACATCTTTCTAGGGAAGTAACCCGGGCCAGGCCAGTCTGTCTTTATCCAGAACATTACAAACTGGAATTTGAGAGGTAGACCTCTGTAGTTCTTGCATCATGAGGTGCAAGCATGCGTGCTTGGGGTTATTATGGCCATCTTTCCAGAAAGTCACCTATTATGAAAGAGAAGAGCAGATTGATTCAAAGAAGCATAGCTAAAAGAGAATTGGCGGGGGAAATATATATATATATATATATATATATATATATATACAGTTGACCCTTGAACAACATAGGGGTGAGGGGCAACGACCCTCTGCACAGTCAAAAATCTGTGTGTCATTTATAGTTGGCCCTCCTCATCCCTGGTTCCTGTGTATCCCTGGTTCCACATTCATGGATTCCACCAACCTCTGATCGTGTAGTACTGTAGTATTTACTGTTGAAAAAAATATCCACATATAGGTGGACCCACACAGTTCAAACCTGATTTGTTCAAGGGTTGCTTCTCATCCGCGTAATGAAAATGGTCTTGTAGTTAGCTTGTGTGTCAGTCACCATAGTGAGAGTTGTATCTTGGCATCTGTCCAACATCACTGAGCCTCTGAACAATGAAAGAACAATCTTCCCTCCACGTGGCCTTTCACACCTACTGCTTTCTCCCTGGTAGAGGACCAGGAAAGTGGAGGAGACACTTTTCTTCCTTCTGTTTTACTATCTGATGAGATTTACCCCCACTCCTTCACCTCCTAAACAGAAAAATGTTACTCAGGCAACTATTCTTTCATGTCATTCACCTCTCAAAATTCACTTTTTTGTGTAAGTTGTTTTGCATTAAGTATCATAATGTCCAGAACCACCTTTGTCCCACTAAAGCAAAATGTCTCACTGATATATATAATATATATATATATATATCATATATATGCATTTCATATACATATATGCATACATATATTATATATATAATGCTTATTTCTTTTAAGATAAGTATTTCAATCATAAATACAGAAGTTTGCTCAGAACCTCATTAGAGTAGGATTCTGTTTGAGGTGCCTGGGATTTGGGAAAAAGGGTGGAGCATATGAATAAATGATTCAAGCACTGTTTCTCAAAGGCCAGTCCTTGAGATGGCTGCACTACCATCATTTTCAAAAACTACTTGAAATACAGATTCCCAGGAACTGTCTGCCAGGCACCACAGTTTAATAGATCTGGATTGTGTTCTGGAAATTATACAGTTTTTTAAAAGCTTTCTGGGTTATCTAAAGTGCTTCCTTCTAATATTTTAAAAAGTTACTTTTGAGGTTAAAAAAAAGTAAATAATAATTCAGATAATTAAGCCCGTGGGGGGAAAATATAGTGAATAAGAATTAGACATTGGAGGAAACGAATAGGGTTGATTAGAGAAATTTATTGTATTGAGATTATGTCTTTCATCAGCAATGATTCCCATATGAAGAGACACACGTGTGATGGGAAGTGGTTTAGGTTCGTCACAAAGACAATTTGAGGTCAAGCAATGGTGTGGTGAGATGCTGGGTCAGGAGTTAGGAGTCGGTTTAGTGCCAGACAAGCCACGTGATGCTGAGGAAGCCACTTAATGTCCCTGAACCTCACTTTCCCATCTGCAAAGCCCTGTGATGGTAATAACTCTTTCACAGCATTTTTACAGGAGCAAGAATAAGTCATGTAAGGAAATGTGCTTTGAAAACTGCAAATAAGTTATGTAAGTTCAAGTTCTTACTGCTAAGAAGTAGCTGGTTATAAGGACTGCTTGATGTGAAAGAAGATTGAAGGGAAGTGAGGGAACAGACATCTATCTTACTGTTTGTTTAGAACAATGTTGCTGTCAGGTGTTTGTTTCTGTTTATTTGAGGTCATGGATTCCTTTGAGAGTATGATTACAGATTCTCTTTCTGAACATCGCCCGTGTGTACCAAAAATGAAAAACTTTGTAGACAATTTCTGGTTTGTATGAGCTAGGTTAGGAGTCTTGTCTTCTCTTTTAATTTTCTGTTTTCTTGACTTTTTTTCTCTCCATTACTTGAATGTGAGCTTCATGAGCTCATGGACTTTGATCTGCTCTCTGCTGCAACAGCACCAATAACAGTGCCTGGTCCATAGCTGGGAGGCCCATAGCTACGTGCTGGACGCGAGTGGCTTCTAATGTGCACAGTACAGAGCTAGCTTCATGGAGCTAAGGAGATAAATAATGCCTGACCCCCAGGGCTGAGACTTCTAGCGGAGGAAGGGTACAGGCAGATGGGCACATAACTGTTAAGGAAGTATTGAGAAGATACATACCGAAAGCGAAGCGTGCTGCACTTTAGAAATATTGCAGAGGAAATGACTGGGAGGTGACCTCTGAGCAGGGCTTGAGTATGGAGTTCAAGTGTAGAAGGGGTCAGGGAGTGAATTCAAGAGTTACAGAATGTTCTTATAAAGCAGAAACTAACACACCATTGTAAAGCAATTATACTGCAATAAAGATGTTTTTAAAAAAAAAAAGAGTTACAGAATGGCTCAAGAAAAGTATAGAAACAGATAAATAACATGGCAGAAGTTAAAGAACAGCTACCTTTAGCTAAGTTTGGCTAACTCATATGCTTTGTTGAAACCTCCTGATATTCTTAAAAATAGGAAATTTTGCTTAAAAATATAAATCTCTTCCTTCTCTCGAAGAGTAAGATGTGGCATCTCTGAGCCCACCACCGGGGTGGAGCAGTAGCTGTTCCCTGTACATGAGGTGTGGCTTCCCTCTTAACCAGTGTCCTTTCAGCACCACGCCCCACAATGTCATATATTTATGGAAAAGCTTGGTTTATTCAGAAAGTCGTACAGCACATCAGACATCAGATACCTGCATCTTTGTGAAACGGGCATTTATGGAATGATTCCTGTGGTGGAAAAATGATTACCAGGTAGAGTCACTGTATGTCGGAAGCTTGCTATTGAAGACCAATAGAGCTGAAGTAGATGAATTTAAAACAAATCAATTAAAAAAAAACATGATGGATAAATATGTTTAATTAGTATGAATAATTATGATTTGAATGGAGGTGACGGAAACAGGCATGATCATTGTAGGTAAATACCCAGTAAGGAAGTTGCTGCAAATTATGGAGATGTGATTACATAAAAGAGGGTGTTTTTGGTTTTATGAATTTTGATTGTTGAATTCAACAATTGTATTCATCCTTCATAAACTCACAATTTCTAATATGTCAATTATCATGCTAATTGACTCCCTCGATCAAAAAAAAAAAGTTTTGGTGTTGCCCATAGCCTGAACACAAGCAAGAAAGAAGACAAAGCATAGGAGAAAGATTAAAAACCTCGGGAGCCAGGGCTAAAGGAAGAGAAAGTAATTTGCTTTGACCCAGGCAATAAATCTGCCGAGCAGTAATGACCGTCTCTTGACACCAGTAGTGACATTGATCAAGTGAACTGTCCCAGGCTGTCACCCCCCTTCCCCTGAACCACAAAGCCTCTCCTGATTGTTGGTGCCACTATTTATGAACAAATGTCAGAGAGCAGAGATAAAGGTATGATACAGGTGCAATGGCCTCTTTAAGTTAATGCGAGCCCTGACTGAAATCATCACAGATGCCATTCTGTGGACCAAGGGAGGCACTCTCTTCAGTTTATGTTATTTTTTCACCTGTGGAAGTGTTGCCAGAACTTGATATTCAGACAGTTTCAAAGTTCTCATTGGAGCAAAGAAGCACAAAAGCAGACCAAGAGATTTATGCAGCTCAGTCGCTTTGGTGATTCAGCCACGTGAGTGTGGTCACAGGTAAGGGATTTATTTTCCTCATTTGGAAATTTTAGGGCAAAGTTTCAAACGTGATGTGAAGCAGATGTTTTTCCCTGCCACCCATATTTATTTTAGTAAGTCTTCTTTATATAAGTTGTTGGATGCGATGTCTCTGATTTGTGACCCAGTTGTTTTATTTCCTTTGTCACTTAAAATTAGTATAATATTCATAAAATGACATTTAATCTTCATTTTAAGTTATTAATTATTTAGTATGTACAAAAGTATATATTTATATCACATGTAAGATATGAGGAAAAATATAAACACCTATGTTCATCCTCTAGCTTCAGAAATAGAGTTTTGCCAATACCCACCCTTCCCACATCCTGTGCTGCTCACAATTCCATGCATCTTCCACCCCACGGACAAGCCATGACGACGGTGAAAATTGTGATTCATCACGCTCTTTTTTTCTTTGTAGTTATACTACACGCGTATAGTCCTAAGCAACATATGACTTAGTTTTGCAGCCTTTTGGAATTTCTATAAGTGGAATTATGCGTAATGTATTCTTCAACTACTTTTTCCCACTACTCAACATTGCATATTTCAGAATCACCTATATTGATGTGACGTCTGGGATGGGGGTCAGCAAACAACCTCCCAGGAGCCAAACCTAGCTCACTATTTATATTTTGTTTCATTATTTTATTTTATATTTTATTGTATGTTATTTATTTTTTTACAGCCAGCTAATTAAAAATGGTTTTTTTCCTCATTGTTAAATGGTGATTTTTTTTTTTTTTCTTTTTGGTACGCGGGCCTCCCAACACTGCGGCCTCTCCCGCTACGGAGCACAGGCTCTGGACGCACAGGCTCAGCGGCCATGGCTCACGGGCCCAGCCGCTCCATGGCATGTGGGATCTTCCCGGACCGGGGCACGAACCCATGTCCCCTGCATCGGCAGGCAGACTCCCAACCACTGCACCACCAGGGAAGCCCTAAATGGTGATATTTTAAATAGTTACATAAACATAATAGCTATACAAGTCTCTACATAGTATCCTCAATTTTGCTTCATAGCCTGTGAAGTCTAACACGTTTACTTCTTGGCTCTTTAAGAAAAAGTTTGCTGACCCATCCTCTAGGCCTTTAGGTCATTAATTTCATTGTAAGAAGATTTTTTGGTTTTGTTTTTTGGTAAAATATCTAGTCTCAAGTTGAAAGCCACTTGATTGGGTCTATTTGTTTGCTATTATAAATGCTGTGGTATAAACGCTCTTGGGCCCGTCCTTTGGTCTACAAGTTTATGTCCGACTGTAAGTTATGTGCCTTTTCAGTTTTAGCAGACAATGCCACGTGGTTTTCCAGAAGGGTTGTACCAATGTGTGGCCCCACCAGCAGTGCCAGGGTAACAGTAAAAGGAGCCATTTATCTGTTTTCTCTACTTCCCTTATCAAATGTTGTCTTATGTAGCTCACTGCTTATGTGTGGGCTTAGAGGAACAAGCTAAGTAAAATCTCCCGTAGCTATGTCCTAGGGTATTCTGTGCAAGTTTCCTAATAGGCTATCATAGTTCCTGATATATGCTGTTTTATGATGCTATTATAATATTCTATTAATTTATTTTGAGATAATTTTATTCAAAACTGTAAAAATGCATTAAATTTTGTAGACATAATGTATATGTATATACATTCATGGTGATCGAATGTTAATAATATCTTTGTTGGTGTGTGTATTTTAAAAAAAAGTCAAAGAAACTCTAACTGTTTGCCAATTCATACAAAACTTCAAGTTACAAAATGAAGCTTCAATAGAAATAGGAGTAATAATAGACGTCTGTGCTGGATGAAATGTGATTTTTGTTCAAGGAGACAAGAGTGTCTGACAATCAGGTTACAACCTCTAAAGACTGTTTTGCTCTCGGAGTTGATTTCCAGACCATATTCTCACTCTCAGAGAAATTGTACTTCCTCATGGAAATGAGAACCAATCCATCATGGGTATTGGTGCTTATATAGATGGCTCTGTTTAGAAATACTATTATAAAGCTAACCCAGGAAGTTCAGTTTCTCTCCCCAACCAGCATATCCTTGGAATTATTTCCCTTGCAGATCAGTAGAACAGAGAACAGAATTGGTTTCTCTTTGTGGGCATTCCTCCTCCAGGTACCCCCCAAGTGCTCTGTGTAATGAAAAACAGCAATGTTGGTGCCTTTAATAAAACATTGACAATAATGCTTTCTTTTTCCCTGGCATTACTGAAGAAATGGAACTGATTTGGAGTCAAACAACATGAGAAAAATGCATTCTCTTAAGTTAATATATCTGAAAAGCATACATATTATGGATATGTCAGAGTTCTGAAACAGTAAATTTCCCATTATCCAGAGTGGTCAAAGAGTGAAACGTCCTTGTTTATTTTCAGTTATGTGTCTGTTTTCACGCCATCTACCATGAGTAATTGAGGGCAGGGGCTCTACTGCCTTTATCTGTGTATATCTTGGCATATAGATACCTAATATTTTCATTGAAAAAATATGTGAATAAATGCAGTAGATTAAATAAGTGCACCCTATATTCCATGAGGTGATTATATATCAATAATGACTACATTTTAATTGATTTCCTGACGTGTGCTAGATGCCAATCACCAATACTGAAAGGAGCAGTCTCCAATATTTACACCAAAATAATAGCAAATATAATCTTATTAATAGTGTGACTAAGATTTCAAAATATGTCACTGTCTTCTAGCCATTGCTCTGCACATTAATTTACTTTATTTTTTCTAGTGTCAGAACGGGCTTTGTAATTTTATAGTTTAATTCCCTGAGAAGAATATAACTGCATACCCAGAATGTCCTATCACTCTCTAGCCACTGAGAATAGAAAATAAGGAAAGTACAGTCCTTCAATCTGATAATCTTACAAGAGTGTTGAGGAGGAGGGTGAAACTTGACTGCTTGAAACAACCAAAAAAAAAATTACTAAATTAAAAGTATTGGTGCACTAGAAGAGGTGATACAAAAGTGGTAAAGGATGAATCTAGAAAAGAACAGAGCAGTGAGCACCTGCATTGTCAGGAAAGGGCAATGGAAGACCTGGCAAGATGAGCACTAAACAAAGGAGAGAGCGCAAAGTGTGGAGGTTTTGTAGCATCCACCCTGACCTGTCCAGTCTCATACCCAGTATCAGGTAAGAAAGTGGAAACAGGAATGTGCTTCAGGAAGAGGGGAACCAGCTGTTACACTTTCTGGTTGGTTGGATGATGGAAGGTGATGACGGTGTCTGTACATCATCATCATGGTTGGCTTGCTTCTTCCTGGTTGCCTCTGTCTTCCGTGAGCCAGGGCTTTCACGGTGAAAGGAGGACTGAAGGAACCAGCCGTAGCACCACAGCATAGAGTAACAGGGAACCCTTCCTTCTGTTCCAAGGTTCCCTCTCCTCCCTTCGTCTCCCCTCCCCTCCCAGCCCCTCCCTACCCATTTCCTTCCATTCTCTTCCATTTCCTTCCCTTCCTCTTGCAAGTCAAAGAACCCAGTATCAAATATTTGAATGAAACTGCAGACAGAGCCTGACTAGAGAGCCTCTAGAACTTTAGGTAGACAGACCTGAGTGTTAATTGAGCTCTGATACCTGCACTCCATGTCCTCGTAGGCAATTTACTTAAGTTTCCTAAACCTTAGTTTCATCAGTGGTAAAATCAAGTTGGGAATACCTGCATTGCAAAACTACATCGAAGATGATTTAGCATTTCTGATACCTAATTCATTTCCTAACGCCACATTAATTGTTCAAAATATTTAACTCTTATTGATACAACTCCTTTTAGGATAGAAATAGGGCAAAATACTTTTGTTAGGAGCTCCTGTGTGTCATGGGCTCCCTATACAATAATATTCTCATTTTTATAATGGCCCTGTAATGAGGCAACGATTATCCCTCACTAATGAAATACCTACAGCTCAGAGAGGTTAGGTGACTTACCCAAAGTGACACTGCTGGGATTTAAGCCCAGGTCTGTCTGGCTCTGAAAACATGCTTTTATAAAGTATACCATGCTGCCTTCATGATGTAGATGAGAACACAGTACTCTCATCAGCCAACAAAATTGTCAAATTAGTCAGTTATGGCTGAAGAGCTAGTTGGATTTTAGTTAGCTTGTCCTTTGGCACAGAGGACTGGCAAACAGGCAAGGGACCATCCGAAGACTCAGGAGCAATATGAGTGTATTGGTTGTGTTTTGGATTTATTTTGTTGAATTTCATTTTAAAGCTACTGGAGCAATACTTGTCAGGGTCTAGAGCCATAAAGAGGACGAATTCAACAATTGTCTCTGCCTGAGTGGGAAATGCCCAGTCTTCCACTAAGGTAACATGCCTTTAGAACATGCTCAGCTGTGGGAAAGGAGATCTCATTCCTAAACTTGAGGGATGCTCCATGTCCCCCAATGGGTATTTACTGAATGGTGATGGCATTAGGCAGTCAGAGTCTCTGCTGAGTCGGGAGGTTTCCCCTTTGCCATCTACAGTAAGCAGAGATCCTCAAGGCTAGTTGCTTCTCCTCCTCTTCCAGGTCTCCTCATTCCCCCCTCCTTCCTCCTTCCCTTCTCTGCCCACCTCTTTTCTTACCTCTCTTTCCTCTCCCTCCCCAGCCCCTTTCCTTATTCTCCTCCTTTCCCTCTCTTCTTTCACCTGCTCTTCTGTATTCTCACCTCCACTAACTTCTTCCCCTCCCTCCTCCTCCCTCTTCCCTTTTCCCCTCTTCTTTCCTTCCACTTTGTTCTTCTCCCACCATACATCTTTATATTTCATTTCCAATTCATTTTTAATTGAAAGATTTATTCAGATAATTGCAGATTGGTGTGCAACTCTAAGAAATAATATAAGGAGACTGCGTGTACACTTTATCCAGTTTCCCCACTAGTAATATTTTGTAAAACTATGCTATAATATCACAACCAGGATATGGACATTGATATAATCCACTGGTCTTATCGGACATTCTTAATCTTACTTACTTATTTGTGTGTGCATCTCCTTGTATTTAGTTCTATACAATTTTACCGTGTGTGTAGTTTTGTGTATCCATCACACAGTCAAAATACTGGACAGATCCAACATCACAAAGATCCCTTGTGTTTTCCTTTTTTAACCACTGCCATCTTTCTCCTGCCCCAGTTCCCAACCCCTAGAAACCACTAATATGCCTTCCAATACTATTACCTCCAAGACTAAAATTGTGTTATTCCAAGAATGTTATACAAATATAAGAGATTTAGCAGCCATGAAATCACAAATATTAAGGAATATGGTAAGAGGGTCATTAGATATTAAGCTTCTATACAAGAACAAGAAGATCAGGAGGAGCCAGAGGCCAGGGCAGTACAGATGGGGTGAGAGTGAGGGAAGCCTTCAAGACAGCACACATGGTGGGCCTGAGAAGCTGGCATGCTATCAGGCATGGAATGGCTGAACAGATTAGACTCCTCCTGTCCAGGGGACACAATGGTGGTCTAAGAGAAGTGTCGTGGAGCTGAATAATGGGAAAATCTACTTTCAGCAAGGACGCTTACAGAAAATTGAATTTACTAGTAAAAATGAGTTGAATTGTTCTCCATTCTTTGAGCAAAAAGAAAACAACCATTGGAGACAACTAATTACTCTGGCGAAAGCAGTGTCTATAGAGCCAAGCAAAGGGACCAAGGTCACCCCCTTGGATTAGCAATTCCTCTGGAATTTCACAACATGTTGTTGGAAGAAACAAAACTTTCATAGATACCAACTGATAAAAATTGAAGCTAAAGTGAACTCTTGAGCAAGTGAAGTAATAAGGTCTATAAAAAGCAGCATGTAATAATATATTCCTGAAAAATGGAATCAGCCAGCCCCAGTGCAGGTGACATGGAAGAGGGGTCAGGCACGGTCTACAAAGTAGACTTTCAGAAGAGACTAGACTTGGTCTGATCACATGAGAACAGAGAACATTTTCTTATCCCAGATTCTTGTGAGAAGAAAATACAAATTGATATCAAATATCCCTAAATAGTATTTACAATGTGCACACTCAGTCTTTAAGCCATTCACAGCTAAACAGATTTAAGTCTCACTCCAGGGTGGAGGCCCATTCATTCTAAACATGAACCACTCCAAGTATTGTTTATTGATTTAACAATAGCCTCAGGGCCAGGGACTACTTCTTATTTGCTTTCCACTCTATCCTTAGTGTCCAGGAGAATTTATGTATTCAACAGATGTTTATTGAGCACCTACTTCATTCCAGGCACCGAGGATACAATCAAGGCATTGAACAAAAGAGACCTAATCTTTTCTTTTATTGGAACTATGAACTGTGAGTCTAGTGGGGGATATTTCTCCATGTATTCAACTAATGAGCACTTGGTGAATACCTACCAAGAGCCAACTCTGTTCTAGACAGGAGGTGGAAACAACTACAAGAAAGGGATGGAAAGTAACCAAGCTGATCATTAGGGAGATAAACAGATGGATGGTTTCTGGAGTGCAACTGTGCAGGGAGATAGAACAGAATGGTGTTACAGAGCATGACTGAATGGCCATGCAGACTGGGACTCAGGAGAGGCCTCCCGGAAGAGACAACTTATACGCTGAGAGATCTGTATAATAAAATTGTGAATCGGCCACTAAAAGTCCTGGGCGTGTAGGATTCCAGGCTGATTAAATATTTAACAAATCATTAAATATAGTTGTTTAATTACCGCTATCCTAAGTGCCATACTGATTTTTATAACCTGCATTTCTCCGTCTTTGAATTTGAATTTGAAAATACCCTTTACCAGTTTTTCCTCTACACAGAAAATGTTTCCCGTGTGGTTAGCAACTTTTGATAGTTTTTCCACCTCCTAATTCAGGGTAGTTGTGTTCTGGGGATAAGGCTTGGTTTTTGGGTTTTTTTTTGTTACCTCTGCCTTTAGGGCAAGAGATACCACTTTTTGCAAAGTTAGTTTTAAATTTCTCTACGTTCAAGACACCAAGAATAACTGGAATAACAAATAAACAACAGAAAAATATTCAGCAGTTGACAATCATCATTTCAAAAAAAAATTAAAAGCTATGTTAAATGGATTATAATATGCTCAAACACATGAAAAATGTGCTTCAAAACACAGCTGGGGAAAGATGTTTGTTTTTATTAAAAGTTGCTCAGAGGCATCATCATAGCAACAGAATCTTTAAACATCTACCAACACAAAAACCTGAAAAATAACTCTTTTTTTTTAAATGGATAATTTAATTATGTTAGATCTATATCACTTTATTTTATTTTTTTATTAATTAATTTATTTTTGGCTGCGTTGGGTCTTCATTGCTGCACGCAGGCTTTCTCTAGTTGCGGCGAGTGGGGGCTACTCTTCATTGTGGTGCACAGGCCTCTCATTGTGGTGGCTTCTCTTGTTGCACGCGGGCTTCAGTAGTTGTGGCTCATGGGCTGTAGAGCACAGGCTCAGTAGTTGTGGTGCACAGGCTTAGTTGCTACGAGGCATGTGGGATCTTCCCGGACCAGGTCTCGAACCCATGTCCCCTGCATTGGCAGGCGGATTCTTAACCACTGCACCACCAGGGAAGCCCTGAAAAATAACTCTCCATTGATTTTTTTCACCTGCTGTATTTTATGTATTCTGAAAGCTATTGGTACTCTTTTAACAAGGCCTTCTTCATATCTGCCAGATTTTTTGAATGATCATTTTTTGCTGATTCAATCTGGGAAAATCCCTTTTGCTGAGACAGTCCCTAATAGCCAGCTTTATAGTCTTCTTACTTGTTTTATTCCTCAAGAGGCCTTGCTATTTCTCCAGTCTAAGCACAGAAGATCTGAACAACCAAAAATAGCTTTAGCTGGATTTTCCTTCAGCCAGTCAGTCCTCTGCTAGACAGTATGGATTTTTAGATCTTAGAGTTCAAAGAGATTTTCTGGTTCATGTCACCAGAGGCCAGATCACGCAGACTCAATATCAGTAGATCATTGCTTCATGCAGACTAAAACTCTACCTTCTGCTTTTTCGCTTGTGTTTGTCGTGGCTCCTTCCAAAACGCTCCAATGTGAACCTTAGATCTTCTAGTCTCTATACTTAGATCTGCTTGAGTGGTGGATTGAAGTGATCACAGTGGACTTAGGTCAGATTTTCTTGATGTGGTATCTGAGACAGATTCTGATTTATTAAGGGGGTGCTCTCAGGAGAAACTTTTAAGGATGTGAAGGAAGCAGGTTAGGGCAGAGTGAAAAGTTAAGATGTGGTTTTAGGTGCTGACTCAACTCAGCCTGATCCCATAGGGAACTCTGGAGCCTAAGTAGCACCACAAAGTTGTCCCAGCTTGAGAAGACGATTGGGTTTTTTTATGCCACTGTAATAGCCAGTCAGTCATTGGCTGTGGGCCCTCAGGGAGGGAAGAAGGTTACTGTCTGTCAGGCATTTCTAGGTGAGGTGAGTCCTGTTGGGACCGGGGAAGTTCTCCCAAGAAGGGTATAGCTGTGAGCTGTGAGCTCCCACCAATCCTAGCAATTTGGAGATGGGCACACCCCTCTGGCAAAGGGGATCCAAGCAGGAAATCAACAATATCTTCTACACAGCTCAACATGTTGCCTGTGTTGTTGTTGTTTTATTTTTCCTGCCATCAGCCATACTGGGCTGTGAGGCCCTCCACTTTCCAAAGCGATTTTCCCTTCCCAGTAAACTGTTACAAATTTGTAACTGATTCTTTTTAATTCACTCCTCAAATGGCTCAACTTGAGTTTGAAACATCAAGAAGCTGCAAACAAAAGGCATGATTACTGAGGTTGAAAATGTCATTGATGATTTATTATCTGCAGGGTTGGTCATTGATACCCTGAAATGGCATATTATGTTTGTCAGTTAAGAGGACCTTTAAACAGCAGTGAAGAATTTCCCATTAAGAAACAAAATGTTGATTTAAAGTTTCACGCTTCAGTTGAATCCCTCCCTGCCAGCCTCTAGGGAGAATGCACGTGCTACTAAATAGTACTTAGAAAGCAAACCAAGGCAAGAGCTTGGAAGAGCTGTACAATTAGATGTGATGCGTGGACTCAGACTTTCAGTCCAGCTGTGAAAGGCTAATTTAAGGATGCCTCATCTGGCATCTAAGTTAGAAAGCTACTCAATCTTCCAATCTTCTTGATATACGTAGAGCAACCACTGTTTATGAACTGCAGAGCCCTGGAGAATAGGGGTTAGAAAACAAGAGGCACAATAACAGTAGCTACCATTCAACAGCTGTTTCTGTATGATTCAGGTACTGTCCTAAGAAGTTGATATGTCTCATTTAATAGTTAAAGAAACCCTGTGAAGTACACGTTATTTTCCTTGCTTTATAGGTGAAGCAACTGAAGCACAAGGAGTTCCTATTAAGTGAAAATTGCCAAAGGTGCATTGGACCCAGTCTCCGCCCTCACACAGCCAACTCTGAAATGAAGGTAAGATTACAAATGTGAACTCCAGCATATAGAGGTATGTGATTATGTCATGTAGATCTAAGAAGATTTCCTTAAAATAAAAAGGAGGAAGAAAATATCCTGGACAGGGGGACTAGCAGGTGCAAAAACCCTATGGCCAAGGAGAGCACAGTCCCTGTGGCTGGTTGGAGAGTGGCCCTGTAGGGATAGAGACACAGCCGAAAATGTAGGCAAGGACCAGAACAGGCAGGACCCTGTTGCCTGTATTAAGGGGATTTTCTTTAATGCAATAAGCAATGAAAACTCACTGAAGCAATGGAAAACCATTAATTTTTTTAAGTGATATTAAGGACGAGAGCGTGTATTTGCCTGATATGATTAGTTTTTGTTTTTAAAGGAGCCCCCTGGTTTTAGAATGAAGATTGGATTGTGAGCAGGACAGAATAAACATACAAATTATGAGCTATTGCAGGTAGACCGGGATGAATGCTGATTGCAGCTTTGACTAGAGTATTGATGAAGATAAATAGAAGTTATTGTCAGAAATTGATATGAATTGGTAATGGGTTGGATGAAGAGTTACCAAGAAAACGCTAAAGTTTATTCCTGGTTTCTTACTTATCTAATTATAAGAAGAGTATGAGAAAAGAAATATGGGATGAAGACCAAGTTTGCTGGGAAGGTCATGAGTTTGGTTCTAAACATGTTGAATTTGAGGTAGTTTAGATTTCTCTTTAGCCTTTTTTTTTAACCTTAGTCCCTGAGGAGGCTAATTGGTATGGAAATCATCAAGAAGCTCCCTTGCCTTCTGACAACATTAAAGCTAAAAGTCTAACCTTTAAGTGGCGTGTAGACATATTTAAGCAAAAGCAAGAGTAGTCCTACTGTGATTTGTTCTGTTGATCTCTTACACCATCTGAATGTAAGATTTCTTAGAGTTATAACAAGCCTGAAATTCAAATGTGTGGGATATTTTTATCATACAACGATGTTGCAAGCTTATAAAATAAAGCAAATTTGTACATTAGCCTTTGAAAATGAAAACCTACATCCAAATATTCTGTACAATTTTACTTTGAGTATATTGTAAAGAAAATTGTGCTAGTGGAAGCCACATCCTGGCTAGGAAATAGGACGTTGAAGTAGTTACAATGCAGCTACAATACCCAAAGATGTGGAATACTAGAGAAAAAACATGATAGCAGTGGAAAATTGGGATTAAATAGATCAGATTTTCAGAATCCTCCTAGGAGAAGGTAATTTCAAACTATAGTTATTTCCTGATTATTTAAGAGATGGGCATCCAATTTATAGATTACATGGGCCAGGCCTAGGGTGTGTGAAGAGCTTCTAATATAAATTGCCTTGGGTGAAACCCAACGCACCAGTCTTTTTATACATCAAAATCAGATTAATATTGAAATGAAAGAAGCTCTGAAGAAAGAACGAGGACAAAAAAATGGTCTATAGTCTTGGAGAGAAGCAGGAATAAGGTAGAATATAAAGGTTAAAGTATAAATTCTGAGTTAAAGATCAGCGTGATTGGCAGAGAAAGGATTACGCTGTATCCTGACTAAATGGAATGTATATAAGCCACTGGTCCATTTTATAACCATCACAAATATGCATACATTCTTTACAAAGCTTCACCTGTAAAGCTAAACACTTACAGACATAATTTTTCAAGCCACATAATTATTTTATCTTACATATTTATTCATTAATTCAACGGGTATGTATTCAACATGTACTGTGTGGCAGACCCCGTTGCTGGACACAGCAACGAAGACAAAAGTCAGTGGCCTTTGGTAGTTGGTAGGAGGAGAAAGATTATAAAACAGAGAAGTAAAACACATAGTGTGTTAGACAGTGGTGATTGCTAAGGAGAGAAACAGATCCGGAAGAGTAGATTGGAAATTCTGGGGTGAGGAGAGGTGCAAATTTAAATAGTAAACAGGGCTGAGTTCAGTGAGGAGGTGACCTTTGAGTCAAGACCTGGATGATGAGAGGGCGGGGGCGATGCGGATTTCTGTGCGTGGGCCTGAATCAGAGCATACCTGGAATGTTCCAGAACAATGAGGGACCAGTGCTATGGCTGGTGAGGTCAAGTGAAGGGGAGGAGCCGTGGGAGATGCAGTCATTTAGGATGCTGTGGGCCTTCCTTGGGGCTTGGCTTTTTCCTAGGTGACATAGGAAGCCATTGGAAGGTTTGGGGTGTAGGACTGACTTGATGGGACTTAAATGACAGCTGCTGTGCTGAGAACAGGTGCTGATGGTGGAGTCAGACAATAGTGGAGCCAGGACACCAGTTCTGCCATTTTCAAGAAACTGGGCCTCAGTCCCCTCATCTACAAATTAGGGACAGTAATACCTACTTCATAGGGTTGATGTGAGAATGAATCGAAGTATTATATATAAAATACATAGAACCATGCCTGGCACATATTACACTGTCACCTATTTGTTAATATTATCTTTATTGGAATAATACAGACAAAAGATGATGGCAGTTTGGACTACACTGGAAATAAGTGGTGAGGTGATGGGCACACATTTAAAAGTAAAGCTGATGGGATTTGCTGATCAACTGAATGTGAGCATAAAAAGAAAGAGGATGACATCAAAGCTGGCTTCAGTGTGGAGTTAGCATCTAACGAGTGGGGAGGGTACTTTAGAAGAGCAGGGATTATGTCAGGAACCCAGTTTGACTTGATTTTTGAGATGCCTTTTACTTACGCAAAAGGAGAGCTTGAGTGAGCAGCTGGACATAGATACTGGCCCGCATTGAAGCCTCAGCCCAGTTTGTTAGTGGTCCATAGATTACGATTCCCATCATGCTTTCCATACTTAGCATTAGTTTATGTAGATTTCCACTAGTATGTTCTAATAGCCAATGTGTTTATATTGAAATATCATTTGATATTACAAAGTTACATTTAGCACAAAAACGGCTTCTCAGTACAGTATAAGAATCACCACCTCCAAACCAACTGCACAAATCAATGAAGATGGCTAATGACCCTTGCAGCTGCTACCAGAATCCCAGTTGCTTTTGGAACTTTCCATGTTACTAATAGAGCATTTACCATTATCTGTAGCATGAAATTATGAGCACATACCATCAGCCTTAACCAGCTTGATACTTGAACTTACTTTCCATTACTGGAAACATTGCCATTTCTAAAGTCATCAGAAAGGGAGTTAATGGTGACTTATGCACATTTCCTTCCCCGGGCCAAAATTTGGGAATTGCTGATGCTCATTTAATGGTGAACGGGGAAAGCCCTCTTGTGCCTGTCTGTCCCTCTGTCCTTTCTCTACCCATTGCTAGTAGAAGTAGGAGATGTAGCAAAAATAATAACGGTTAAAATGTATCGAGTCTCTCATGTCCCACTGGCTATGCTCAGCATTTTCCATTTTCAGGCAAGAAAATTGAAAGCCTTTTGACTCTCAATCCCACAGTACGTGGCTCCAAGCCCCACCCCTTCTGTACTTCCTACTCCAGACCCTAGAGTTTCATTCTCTTTCCTACTTCCCAGTTGTCATTTTTAGATGGGATGAAAAGTGTCCAGAAAAGTTGATCAAGCTTAAACCAGTAAAGTTTTCTCTATTTCAGGGACACTTTTAGATGGTACAACAATGAGCAGTCAATGGATAGAGAGAGCAGGGGTGGTGCAGGATAAAACTAATAGCAGACAGTTCTGTGCATTACCTGTGGACTTTAGTTTCTCGTCACTCCATTCAATAGAGTGTGTTCTTTCTAGTGGCCAGAAGTCAAGGTGTTGCATAAAGCTCTTTAATTCCCTCTTAAACAACTGCTTTGTTTCATGGACTTCAAAACTTATTACATCTTCACAGAAACCAACCTCCTAAAGATGAGGATTGGAAAGTGCTGACACAAACCTAATCCACTTGAAAAAAGACTGACAACTTCCTTTCCTTTGGATTAAGTTAATGGTGCATATTTTCATCTGGAAATAAGTCCTATTACTGACTTGGGGAGGCAGGGCTTCAAGAGATTTAAAATATCTTCAGGAGAGGGGAAGACGGTATTTATTGGGGTCACATTAAATTATTTACTGAATGGTTTCACTTGGCTCTTTCTGAAAGAGAGAAACAAAAGACAATTCCTTTGCTGGCCTCACTGATAATGCTCACTGTACCAGAGAACACTGTGCATTTTGTTCATCCACAGTGAAGAGCAGGTCTCTTGCCTCGAATGTCAGGGTGAGCACCTGGATTTGAATGAAAGTAAATGTTAAAAACAAATTCCGATGCTTAGAGTTAACTCTTTCTTAGAAATAGACATGAGTGAGTGATGTTAATTAGATACATGTATTATTTTGTGTGTGGATAGGTAGGTAGATGCTGCTCCTGATTATAGAACTAAAGAATTGTTTTGGTCACTTTTTTCCTTTTTAGGAAACACTGTTTCCTAAACATAAAATCTAGCAAATATAGACAGGTAGAAAGATGAAAATATTGCTTAAAAAAAAACCTTCTGCCTTTTTTTTTTTTTTGATTACAAACTCCCAACTCTTTTTAGAACTTCTTCCTATGAAGACTTTGGCGGGAGGAAGTCCCAACCTCCTTCCTCAGAAGCATAAAGTGAACATATATATGTATTCCACCACCACCCCCGCCCCACCCCACCTCACAGATGCTAAGCTATGGGCATGTGAGTTAGGTTCTTGCAGTGGGAGGCTCCCTCTTGAGATGCTGAATTTTGCACAAGTGATGCAGAAGTGACAGGACCTCTGGAACTCATTCACAGCAGTGATTTTTAGGAGGTAGCAGCCAAAGTGAGTCCACTGGCCGTGGTGTCTCTGCACTAGTGGCACTGGGACCCAGCAGCAACACACTGATGAGGCCACTCCTGCAGCTTGGCCTTGGGCTACGGATGCTGCTGCTGCTTGGTTCCTGTTCCTTTCAAGCCTTGTTCCCTAGACTTCTCATCATCACTTTTGTAAGCCAGACAATAGCCAACCAATACATACCTTCTACTCCAGTAACCAAGAGATGGTTTCTACTTCTTCCAACTCAGAACCTGACTGATAAAGCCTTTATAGATATTTACTTTAAATTTACTTTTTTTGATTATTAAAATAACCTGTGCTACATTGTAGAATACAAGAAAATATATTACCAAAAGAGAAAAAATGTTTAACTGTAATCCCACCATCCAGAGATAACAGATTTTAACATTTTGGTATATATCCTTCTCCTGTTATTTTTAATACACAAAATAAGATATTTACTAGTCGTCTGCCTGCTTTTTGCTTGACAATTTATAATCAACACTTTTCCATTTCCAAGACGCTCTTTGACAGCATTGCTCTTTTTCTTTTCTTTTTAAAGGGGCGGGGGAGGGGAGGTGGGATTTATTGTGAAATCCTGATTTCAACTGAAGTGTAGTATTTTTTCCCCCAGCTTTATTGAAGTATTAACAGATAAAAATTGTATATTGCTGTATATGGAAAGATATATATGTATCAATGGTTCTCAGCTAAGGGTGATTTTTGCCCTCTGGGGATATTTGGCAGTGTCTGGAGTCATTTTTGTTTGTCACAAATGCTGTTGACAGCAGTGAGTAGAAATCAGGGATGCTGCTAGACATTCTACAGTGCACAGGAAAACCCCGCAGCAATTATCTGGCTCAAAATGGCAGTAGCAGAAAAATTGATTGTTGTGTGTATACACATAAATTTACTAACCCAATTCTTTACTATCAGACAGTTTGTTTTCAATTGTTCAATGTTATGATTAGTGCTGTTATAAATACCCTTGTGCAAACACACATCTTTGCACACGTTACTAATTATTCCCTTTAGGTAAATACCTAGAATTAGAATTGGCAGAATAATAGAGATAATGGTTTTTAGAGCTTTTTATAAACACACCCGGATTCCCATCCTAAGGGGTTGTACCACGTTATACTCTCCTCGTCAGCTGGCTATCCTGTCATTTCCCATATCTTTATCGAAACTGTGCATGGCCATTTGTAAATTTATAAATAATTGAATATTTTCTGGGAAAAATATAATCAATTTCATATGTACTTCTTTCATTACTGGCAAAATTGAAACAATAGAGTTAAAAATTTGCTTATCTCACTTTAATTATAATGCCATTAGTATTTAGTAAACATGATGCTGGCCGTTGATTTGAGAATTGTTTAAGTTTAATAGCTATAAATTGGTGTTGACCGTTGGACAAATGATCTTGAATCAATCTTTCATTCTTTGAACAAACGTCAAGCCTATGTGACCTTGAGCAAGTTACTAAATCTCTCAAGGTTGTGTGGGGTTCTGCACAAATATAGAGATAAGGAAAAAATGGAGATTGAATTTAGAGTTAATTTTCTCAGTTTGGGTACCTGGGAGAATTTGGAAGGAGTCGAGCAATGGGCAGTCAGGCTGAGTTTGCCTTTTTAGTAAAGCATTTTTCTTTTTATCTATTGCAGTAGCCTGGAGTCAGTCTTAGAAGCAGCCCCAGTCTAACCATACCTGCTGAAGGTAGGAAGGGAGAAAGTGACACAGGCTCTGCCTTCATGGTGGCCACTGGGCCCTGGTGCACATTGCGCTGGACTGGGTGCGATCCAGCTGTCCCCTCCCAATGCCAGTGGCCTTTCACGCCTTCCTTTCCTCTGTGAATTCTAGATGTTTTTGTCTTTACTTCCCCAGGTGGAGTATATTTGTTTATATTCAGGACAAATGGAGGCTTTTTTCAGTCAAATTTTGTGTGTACTGCTTTATAGCCAGTGTTATTTCCATTTTCTGTGTCTAGTGCTGATGCCAATTTCTCAATATCCCTTTGAGCATCTCAGTGGAATCTGAGAGAAGAGGTGGATGCTAGTGTTCAAATAGCCATCCTCCTTCATAGCTCCATTACTTGCCGTAGTTCATCCCTTTGCTGGCTTCCTTGTTCTCATTTTAGGTTTGCTGTGGATTTCTTCTCCTGTTTATTACAGACATCTTATTGAACCCTACTGAAGACATTTAAAAGGATTATTTTGGTTATTTCATTCTAGACTTTCCAGAAACCATCTCTCCTTAAAGTGTTAAGGTTCACGTTCTCTTTCCCTGATTCTGTTTTTAATGGACTAAATATAATTTTCTAATTATTTCTTTAAGAAGGAGAGCTCTATAACAAAATTTAACAACTAAGAGTATTTCAGTTGCCAATTTGAAGTTGTTTTCTTTTTTTTTTAATCAGTGCACACTTGGGAATAAGACTTGTGTAATCATATCCAAGCAGCAAATTGTCCAGGTAGCACCTAATGCTTTTATAAAGAAGGAAATCATGTGGGTCACTACAAAGGATGGTTGTATCCTCAACTCACCTGGACTCTCAAAACCCAGAAAAATGTTTATGTGCATAGTTGTTTGACCAAGTCCAGAATCCTATAGATATTCACTTCATGCCTTAATTGTGGACTATTATTTTCCTAGTCTCACTATAAACCAGTAGGATGTGTTAACGAACAGAAACCTCCATCACATGTTTTGTATTTCAAGTGTTTCGTTTTTTGAGACGATATATTTTATTATGCGGTATCTTTATGTATTTGTAGCAGAGTGATGATGATGATAGAGAACATGTATTGAACATGTGTGGTTCAGTTAACTATTGCTGTGTAATGGAAATACAAAAGTGAGATGAAAGACATGAGTGTATGGGTTGATTAGGAAGTTGTACAGTTTCGGATGAGACATGGCTGGTCTAGGCTGGCTGGCTCCTTCATACGGGCGTGTCATAGTTCAAGATAAGCGAACCGCAGGCCTTGGCTGAGATCTACTCATGTCTCCTTTATGTGGTTCTCATTATCTACCAGGATAGAGTGGGTTTATTTTCATGCTGGAGACAGGGTTCCCAGAGAAAACAAAAGCATTCAGGACCTCTTGAGGTGTAGGCTTGGAACTAGTATACCTTTACTTCTGCTCCATTATTTTGGTCAAAACAAGGCAATAGGGCCATGCCAGATTCCCGGGGTGGAGAAATAGCTTCCACCTTTTGACAGAAGGAGCTACGGTGTCACATGGCAAAGGGTATAGGTACAGGGAAGGGTGGTGAACTGCAGCCATTTATGCAGTCATTCTACCATAACTTAAATATGGCAGGCCCTATATTACATATGCCTACATATTAATTTAATTACCACAATATATAAAGCCACTATAATATCAGTATTCCTATCTGATGATAGATAATATGTAAGTCTGGGTGGGGAAGAAATGGAATGGTGCCCTGCCTGGCATGAGAAGAAACAATCTTTGTAGAAGATAGAGAGGGGGCTATTCTTTTTTCCCTACTATGTATTTCCAAATCAGAGAGAAGATAGCAGCTTTCAAGATAAGTTTTCTTTATCAAATGGTTAAGTATGTTAGAAATATTATGCAATAAATTTCTGTTGCAAACGTTTCATTCATCAAAATTAAAAGTCCTTTGTACTGGCTATAGTAGCTTTGGTTGGAGTTGCAAGTTTATATTTCCAAATTTTTATCAATAATTAAGTATAATTTTGGAACAGGCCGATATGAGGACTACTTGTCAGATTCTATGTTTAGAATCACAGAATCTGCTCTGATACAGAACTTAGCTTTGGCAAGTTCTCTACTCCAGACTTCACCAAGTGGGGCTTGCCTCCTGATGGGATTCTTAATGAGTTCTTTCTTCTGTTGAGGCAAAATCTGCCTTAATTCTACCCGTGGGTCACATCCATGATCATCCTATCTGGTAGAACATTTCCCCATCATTGTCTATTCCCTCACCTTGTTCTAGTTTTTTTCATAGTATTTCTCATTTCCTTTTTATTGTATTCATTTTGATTTATTTGTATATTATCATTTTCCCCATTAGAATGTGGACTCCATGAGGTCAGGGACTTGATTTTGTTCACTGCTCCAGTGAACTAGAATGGTATCTCCAGTGCCTAGTATGGTGCCTAGCACATAGTAGGCATTCAGGAAACATTGCTGAATAAATGAGTGCCTCTTTTCAACACATTACTCCTTGTTAGATAAGACTTTATATTGCTATTCAGTGTGTGTGGGGTCCACAAATGTGAGAATACTGCCTTCTGTATGTTTGCCAAAATTGCTGCAAGAGTGTTGAACAAAGTGGAGTTATATTAAGAACAATATGGAAGGTGTGGAAGCTCCTATCCCTGAGATATTGGGCAAAATCAGTCAGTTGTTATTCAAAGTTATGAATGTCCTACCAGCACTTTAATCCAAGCTATTTTCCCCATAACTAAAAATAAAATGGCATCTAGATTATATAAAACATGAGTAAAACCAGTAATATGTACAAAGAAAGGATCAGTGAAAAAGTAATGGACATCAGATTAACAAAATAAAGATATTCACAGAGGAAAATGACAGATGTCTATCCCAGGGAGGGCATGGGAGGGTCCTTCTGTCTAAGAGAAGCTATGTCTCTCTTGTGGAGGTCTGTAGGTCATCTGGCTATGTGAGCCATTAAACATGCAAATAGATATCACTAACTACCCTTATTCTGATGCTACAAAACCAAATAATCCTCTCATCATTTTGCTTTCTGAACAGCTTGCCCACAGGGAAAGAATGTGCAGTCAAGCTGATGCTAGTATCCTGTTTACTTGATAATTTTATTCTAATTTGAATTCGGTAGTTGTCATTCTGGCAAAGCCCTTCAGTCTCTTTGAGCTTTATTAGTGTGATTCAGTATCCACAAGTCAGATCATCACCAGGACAATGACATGAGCATGTATCTGAGCTTGGAAGGCTGAGAGACAGACCCTGGACTGAGTTGAATTCATCATTCTGGACAGCCAAGTAGCCTTCCCTAGTCAGAGGTACTAACTGTTCTGCTGGGTGTGCAATGCTCTGAATATCTACATTATTCAAATCAGGAATCACTTTATACATGTTCCCAAAGTAAACCTTTGAGATATTTCCATCAAGAAGTCTAAGGGCTTTTTTCCCCAAAAAAACAAACACATGCAAGAAAGTGATTGAAAGACAGCACAGAGTATGTGCCTTGGTCTCAGGATAACCCCCAAATTTATTTCCAAAAAATAGCTGATGTATTCATAAGAGAGGTCATGAATATTTCTCTCTGATTTTTCTGTGTTTTTGTTTACTATGGATTATTTCTTGGAATTTTGAAGCACTGTTTTCCAATTAGTGAACTTAACGCATACCTACATGCTGTTGTGAAATCTAATAGCCAAACCTTTTATGTGCAGATTCTCACCGCAAACACCATTTTGTTTCTTCCTTTCTTTTACTCTTTCTTCCCCTTGTATTAAGTGACACAAAAGAGTTGTGATCTGCTCTGCGGAAATGAACACATTACTTGCTTGATGCAATGTACAAGCTTAAACTTTAATGGGTTCTTCAAGAAAGACCAGTTCACAGCCAGAATTCTTTTATCCCACAATGGTGACAGGGAAGAAGAGCTGGGGATGTTGAACAGTAAAGAATAAGAAATATGGGAACTTTTTCAAAGGGTAAGATGATGTACAGGTTCTAAAAATATTCCATTTGCATTTAAAATATGCCCTTCTAGTCTACAAAGAATACAATTTTTTGTTAGATTTTTAGATAATTGTACTGACATATTGGTGCTTTTAAAAGTCACTGGCCATCTATTATTTAGAATAAAATAGAGTGGATTTAGGTGTAAAAACATGCGTGAATGTATTCAACATAGTGAGAAATATTACTCATTTTTTTCCTTAGGCTTTAAGTTGAACAATAGCAGCACACTAGGCTATTTTTATAGCTTGTTTATTTAAAAATTAGTATTTCTAATGCTGATGTCAAAAGTTTTCTTCCACTGGTTTTGGTCAACCCTTATTACACAACTAATCCAGTACAGTCAAGTCACACTTCCTTCCATTTGTACACATGTCAATGCAAGCTGAGCCAATAAGTAAGTAAATAAGTAAATACATTCATATCATGTGCTTAGTATGGCTAGACGCCGTAGGTAAAGAAACAAAGAGGTTAAAATATGATCATCACCCTTGCGAAGCTTATAAATCAATTGTTCTAGCAAAGCTTGGGCTTTGGATTCAGTAGGAAGGGTGTGGGGAGATGAGACCCAGCTTTACCATCCACTGATGGGTGGCTCCATCTCGGACAAGTAATAAGACCACTGAAGGCTCTATTTTCCTCCTCTACGAAATGGAAGTTTTAAATTTGTTAAGATGAAATAAAATAATATTCTTTAAAAATCTAGCTCAGTTCCTGGCATAGATAAGCAGTCAAAAATATGAGTTATGACCTATTTATCCATTCATCATTCCATCCATTTATTGATCCAATAGACATACCTACTATGGCACTATTTAGGTATTAGGAATACAAAAGATGAATGGTCCCCTTCCCTCCATGGGTGTACCACAAAATGGGGGGATCCAAAAACATTGTTGATAGGATAAAATTTCCATTATTCAACTAAATGCACATTTATAGAAAACTTTTACTCTGGTTATTCCATATGTCATATGTCTCTGTCATGGAGCAATTAGATAAAATAATAGAATGATAAAAAAAACTGAAGCTAATAATTACCGATTGCATATTATATGTCAAATACTTGCAATATCTGAACTCAAACATTATTTTAAACAATAATGAGGGACTTCCCTGGTGGTCCAGTGATTAAGACTTCACCTTCTAATGCAGGGGGTGTGGGTTGGATCCCTGGTTGGAGAGCTAAGATCCCTCATGCCTCATGGCCAGAAAACCAAAACATAAAACAGAAACAATATTGAAACAAACTGAATAAAGACTTTAAAATGGTCCACATCAAAAAAATCTTTAAGAAAAAACCAATAATGAAAAGCAAATCACCGTGCGGTACATTTAAAATTCCTGGTTTACACACTGGGAGATGGAGGCTGATCTGTCACAAAAATAGCTATATCTGGAGCATAAACTTAGTTGTCTTTGACAGCAATACTGCAAAACTTGTAATTGTGTGGCAGACATAAACTGTTAGAGAAGTTCAGTGAAGCCATGGAGCAATGTACAACAGACATGATTCAGGCATCTTTTATTGATGGGTTGTAGGTAAAGCGCTATGCTAGCAGCTCTCCAAGATAGCAGTAGATGGCTGTGAGATTACATTCCTGGTCCTACCTTCTGATAGCTTCCCTTTTTCAGGCCCTAACCTCGTGGTCCCCGTGGAAGCTACCATATTCTTACAGGACTCTATTATCCTGTTCACAATCAGTTGTTTCAAGGATGATGCTTGACCGATACCAGTGAGTCCCATTCATAAGATTTGGGATTTAAGAGCCAGACAGCTGAGGTGACTAAATCTGTACTGCTATTAGGACTTGCTACAATTTATATAAATTCAACCTACACTGGGTTTAATAGTAAAAGGAATCCATAGGCTCATTTAAGTGAAAATTTCAAAGTAGTATTGGATTCATATAAGTGACTGAGGCATTCAGAAGATGTTTTTCAGAACCCAGTTTCTCCCTGTGTCTCTTTTGCTCCATGGTGGAATTTTTTTTTTTTTTTTTTTTTGCAGTACACGGGCCTGTCACTGCTGTGGCCTCTCCCATTGCGGAGCACAGGTTCCGGACACGCAGGCTCAGCGGCCATGGCTCACGGACCCAGCCGCTCCGCGGCATGTGGGATCTTCCCGGACCGGGGCACGAACCCGTGTCCCCTGCATCGGCAGGCGGACTCTCAACCACTGCGCCACCAGGGAAGCCCCATGGTGGAATCTTTATTTCCTAACTTCATTTGATATAACCCCACAGCTTCCAGACATTTTCTTTTTGATACCAAATAGTACAGCAATTCCGAACCTCATATTCTTATGCCATACAGTCTAGGGATAAAGAATCTTCTACTAGTCCCCAAATATTGTTTGGTGTTCATTCTCTTATATTAGTCCAGATTCGGCCTTGCGTACATTCCTGTACCAATCACTGTGCCTAAAGTTGGGATAGATAACTGGGATGTAAGATTAAACTAGTTTAAGCTTATCTGTGTCTAAACCTGGAGCCATGGATGTGCTGAATATTTACAAAGTGTCATATCTGTGTATGGAATATAGGTGGAAAATTGAAAACAATCAAAGCACAGTTGGTAGGAAAAATTTAGGGGAAATGAATGCTGAAGAGGTATATATATTATTTTTATATAATATATAAAATATATTGGGTTGGCCAGAAAGTTCATTTGGGTTTTTCCATAACATCAAAACCTGAGCAAACTTTTTGGCCATCCCAATACATATATATTTATAATTGTATATTATATAGTTATGTATACAATATATGTTTGTATATATAACTATATATAAATACGAAATCAGATTTGATCCAAGTCTGTCTGGTTTCAGTGCCTGCTTCCATTGGAGTTTTTTACAAGACGCAGAATCCAGCTGATTAATTTAACCTTGTCTTCCTACAAAAGGAACCACATAAAGGTATTTATTGGAAAGCTACTAAATAGTTCACAAAATGGAAGTGCTATAAAAGCAGGCCTATGAGAGAAGAATCAGCAAAATCAGGGGACCTTAGAAGTGGGATCACATGGTCAATTTCTTTTCAGTTCTGCCACCAACTTTCCATCCCTTCCCTGAAATACACAAATGTATCCTGGGCCTTGTCTGGATTATGTGTCTACCCTTATAAGGGAGTATTGGTCCAAATATTGCAACTCTTTGGATCCACATGGAATAAAAGGATAGGGTGTTTACCAAAGGAAGGAGCATTGAATCGCTTCTCCAAGGTGCTCAATCCCCTGTAAAGCCCCATCTTCCCTACAGACTTGAGGCCCCTTTGAGCCTTAGAACAGCCATGTTTGTAACAAAAATCAGGCAAGTCAACAACTGAGCTGAAATTATTTGCAGTTTTTAACACTGTTTGTGTCACACAGATATATCCTCAGAACTATTATGTCGAACATAATAGTATTTACATATTTAAGTTTACTTGGGTGGAAGACATACTAATATATGCTGGAAGCTTCCCTATCAGACTCTTTGTATAATAGATTCCTAAACGCAGGCAATAAGGATTCATTCCCAATTTCCCACTATCACTTGCAACTGAATGCATTAACACCAGTGAAGGCATTATGTAAAAATCACCTTGGCAGATCAAAACAAGCAAAGCTAGTTCAGAGTGCAGAGAGCTGAAAAGATTCTGTAACAGTCACATCCTGAAACTGCAGGACTTAGAAAAGCAAAGGCACATCAAAATTAAGTAAATTAATCATTTAAAAAGTCTGATCTCACCGCTGTATTTTTCAATCCCCAAACCAGACAGTCTTTAAATAAAAAGAACTAGTTGGTGAGATTTTGCTGCTTTCAGAATTCAGAGATTTAAAACTGAAAATAATTGCTATATATTGGTGACCTCAAATACATACTTGAAATCATTTTATATGTCAGATTGGTATCTCAAAAGATCCATATAAATCAGAGTATATTTAAAGTATCACAGAGGCACTGATGATAAAAAAATAAAAGTATTCATATAAATCAAACGATGAGCCTCTAATTGAATTCGTTTTTAAATACTTATTTGAGTTTGATGGTCCATCCTTTCAGATACTTCACATGTTACCCTTCCTTTCTTATCCTTCTGTCTCCATTGTCTTTTACCCATTGTCTTTTATTTATTTATTCATTTAGCAAATATTCATGTATGACACTGTTTGGGCATTGGAAATAAAATAGTGAGCAGTGTATCAATAATCTCTGTCCCCATGAGCACTCATAGTCTAGTTGGGAGGAAAAAGACATTAAACAAATAATCAAAGGCACACACATATACTTATAACAAAAAAGTACAGTTTGTTGTAAGAAGATGATTTGGGCTACCTAATCCAGTCTGGAGAACCAGGAAGGAAGGCTGTATGTGGAGTTAAGTAGGCAGGTGGGATGCTCACATGTGTGGAGGAGATGAAAGAGCATTCCAGACAGAGGGAACAGCATGTACAAAGATGCTACTGCCAAGGGGAGCAAGCTTCCTGTGAGGGCCTGAAAGGGGGGCAGTATGACTAGCCCTTAGTACAATAAGTCTTTTATCACTGTGAAATATTAATTTTTAACCTCTGGTAATATTCCTTGTTCTGATGTCTACTTTGTCTGATGTTAGTGTAGGTATCTTTCCTTTTGATTAGTATATGCATGTTGTAATTTGTTTTTATCCTTTTACTTATATCCCATTGTTTTCTTCATATTTAAGATAGATTTCTTGCCAATTTCTGTTTGGTTCTTCTCCATTCAATATCTGTGGTCAGAAAACTTCCTCCTGATAGAAAGTCTAGATAATCATAGAGCTCACATTCTTTGGCTTCATTCCTCTCATGGACCACACTTCTGTGTGATCAAAAGTCCTACACTTTTGTCCAGTATCCTTAAACAGTGATTTCCTATATCCTGTCCAGTTTTCTAGCAAGAGGCTACATTCTGGGCTCGTTACATGCATCTGGAAATGAAAGTGATGTGACATTTGACCAGAGACTTGAATGATGATGTATTTTATATTTTAACTTAGTTATAACCAGTATTTTTTTAACTTTGAATTTCTACAATCTCTCAAGTACCTACTAATAACTAACAGTATAAGTAAAGTTATCTTCTAAGTAGTTTAAGCTTCCAGTACCATCCATTTGATATTGACATGACATTCTCACAATGGCTTCAGGATTCTGAAACTTCTAAACATCATAAAACAAAATGGTTATTCTGGTACAAAAAATATCCCATTAAAATCTTAAAGTAGAACGTTATTGAGTGTTTAAAAAGTTAATGTGTGTGCCCCAAATATGTAAAATTGATATGGGGGGAATCATCAAAATCTACTTAGAAGACATTAGTTATTTACAAAGCACTTTATTAACAGCACTTGCTACTTGATGTTTAATAACCCAGTCCCTCAAATGATATATATCACTAGAATTAATGTCAATGAAAATAATGCCTAGCATGCAGTCTTTTCCTGTTTTTATTTTGTTCCATTTCCTGAACTCCTTCATATAGGCTCAAATTCTTGGTTGTAGCAAGTCCAGAGAGAGCAATTTAAGCGGTATACTTGTAAAATATCCAATACTTCCAGCTAATCCAGACTGGCTACTGAGAGAAGGAAATTGCCTGCCAGGTGAGAGTCCCCAGGCAAAACAGGTGTGTCATTGTGAGTGGTGAAACACATGTTTAGGTATTCTGACTTAGACGGTTCTCAGGAATCTCTTGAGCAGACAGGCCCAGTGAAATTTCTTTTCCAACATTCTACTTTAATTGCAACTCTGTTGCAGTTGCTTCATTGGTCTATGGAATAAATTCTTGCCAAACTCATTTCAATCCTTTCACCAAAATCGAGCTAAATAGCTCACATGTTGTTTTGCTCTGGATTAGTGTTTATTCCATAGTTACGTAGTTTTTCTCATTTTGGTATCTTTAACCTAAGGAGAGGACTCAGTGACCAGAACAGATAGAAACAGCAACTGGTGGAAGCTTTGATTCTCTTCACTAAACTCCCCCGGAGCCCTCAACAGAACTTACTCTGGTCTTCACAGATGTGCAGACATCATCAGGCCTTCTACTTTCTTAATTCATTGCTATCAAATAAATATGAAAATTCTTTGGGCTTGGCTACGTGACCAAAGGAATTCAACAAAGCATGTTGTATTAGTTTCCTGCCGCTGCCGTAACAAAGTACCACAAACTGGGTGGCTTAAAACAACATACATCTATTTTCTCATAATTCTGGAGGACAGAAGTCTGAAATCAAGATGTCAGCAGGAAGATGGGAAAACCAAATGTTAAGTAAACCAATGTTTGCAAAGCCATGCACATAAGTCTTTCTGATGTAAAAAGTTATCTCTGGTCATAGCTCTCTCCTGGTACAGGCCCCCTATCTAAATTATTTCAAGCAGTCAAGGGAAAGGTCAAAAAAAAGCTCTTCCTGAGTCTTGGGCCTTGATTGCCTTCAGCTCAAAACAATCCACGTGTCAAAGTGCCATATTTGGGGTCACATACTCTGCTTCTTCTAAACCTATATCATACACAGAATCTTTCAAACTCTGATATCTGTCCATATCATTATTTTTCTCATTTTTCCCCAAATGCAAATGTTACTTCTCATACTATTGTATATACATACGTATGCATTCACCTATAAACTGCTATTATTCTCATGCTAACATGCTCAATTTCACGTGTTCCTTACTGTTTCCATGTAGGTTGCTAGACTGACAATCTCAGGAATTATCTTTTCAAAGAGCTACATTTTTATTCATAACTGGCCAAAGTTCTTCATTTCCTTTTCTTCTTTTCTCCCCTTCGTTATCTCCCAAATCTCTCCTTAGGAGCTCAGTTGTTTTTTGTTTCCTGTCATTTTTCTTTGTTCAAGTGTTTCCTTCATTTCCCTATAATAATTTTCCTGTGAAACTGTACCTTTTCAATGTGTGCCTGTAGTGCTTTGGAATCAGATAATGTAGAATTTGATGTGATCACTTGATATTGTGATTTATAATATGAAATATATATTTGCTCTTCATCCCATTTCTGACATAGAGCTCCTGAAACCCTGAAAATCTCTCCTGGTTCTTTTCTGAATTACACCTTTTTTTTTTTTTTTTTTTGCGGTACGCGGGCCTCTCACTGTTGTGGCTTCTCCCATTGTGGAGCACGGGCTCCGGATGCGCAGGCTCAGTGGCCATGGCTCACGGGCGCAGCTGCTTCGCGGCATGTGGGATCTTCCCGGACCGGGGCACGAACCCGCGCCCCCTGCATTGGCAGGCAGACCCCCAACCACTGCGCCACCAGGGAAGCCCTGAATTACACCTTTTTAAAACATTTCTCTGAGTTCTCTGAGCCATTCTAGCAGATTAATCGAACCCGAGGAGGGAGGGGGTCTTGGGGAACATCTGATTTGTAGCCAGTTGGTCAGAAGTATAGGTAACAACCTGGACTTGTGACTGGCCTTCTGAGTTAGAGTTGTTGGAACCTCTAATTTGTAGCTGGCTGGTCAGAACCACAGGTAACAACCTGGACTTCCCACTGGCCTCTGAATTGGGGGGTGGGGGGGAGGGTAGAATTCTGTAGGACTGAACCTTTAACCTGTAGGATCTGATGCTGTCTCTGGATAGACAGTGTCAGAATTGAGTTGAATTCTTGGACAACCTGCTGGAGTCCGAAAATTGTTGGTATAAGGGGAACCCCCCCCCCAGGTTGGTAATTGAGTCTCAGACAACTAAACAGATCATGATAAAAATAATGTCTTTCCCAAGCCTCTTTTGTAACATCTAATCTAGGAAAAAAATCAGAAATTATCCAGCCTGGGATCATGATTCACCTTATAACTTAACCGTAAATCGTCTCTTCATCTCGTGCTTAACATCTAATTTCTGCTCTCCTAAAACCCAAACTGATGTCTACAGTAGCCATCATAGATGATAGTCTGCGGTGGAATATGGGAAGACAATGTGGATTATAGACATTTGTTTTCTTTTCTGTAGAGTCTAGTTTGGGCATTTTGTTTGTGTTTTTGGGGGGTGCTGTCAATGAACGATGCATGGCCATGGGAAATTGAGTCCTAAAGTTAAATAGGATAAACCAGAATTGAAGCTTTTACTATGAGGAAATTTCTTTTTGAGGTGATATGTCTAACAGGACTTCAAACCTTACCTTAAAGATGACATGGGGAATATTAGCAGAGCTTGAAGTGGGAGCGAAAGTAACTAAGGGTGTTCTTTCTTCCCCTATTGTTTTTTGACTCACATTTTCCCTCTAACTCTCCCTGACAAACAGTCTGTAGTGGCTACACTTTTCATTTTGAGTAAAATGCAAAAATGCATAAATGATATGTTGCTCTGGTACCTCTATCTAATCTCATCGCATGCCCTGCCCCCTTGCTGATTTGCTACCCAAACCTCCTCTTCCTTAAAGTCACTGAGCTCTTCCCCTTCTCACTGTCTTTATTCTTACTTTTATTTTGGAACCTAAGCCTCTCTTGGAGATTTTTATGACACTGTCAGATATCACCTCCCACCTCTGCCAAGCCCATCGCTCTCTGCCATATCACCCTTTGAAATGTCATCAGTTCACTTATCGTCTTCATAGAATATAAGCTACAAGAGAGCAGAGATCTGTGTCACTCATTTGTTGCTATACTCTCTCAGTTCTGAGATAAATGTGCCATACTTAATGGGTTCTTCAAAATATTTTTTTGAAAAATTAAATATGTGTTCCCCCTTTCTCATTCTTATAGTAATGAAGGATGGAGTAGTTTGTACCCACGTGTGAACAGTAGAATAAAATTGAAACTTTTCCAATAAGAATTGCAATAAAGTTATTCTTTACTCTGCTTCACCTCAGTCTTTGAATATGAAAAGACAGTGGAAAAGGGATTACAAACCTGCATCCAGACCTAGACTAGAGTGAAGCAAGGGTGCCTAGGATGCTAAATTTAAAGAAGAACTTACTCTTAGAGCTGTACAAATGGTGACTCTGCAATTGGGTGACCCTGGAAGTGAGTGCCTCCTTAAATTTTGTGCCCTAAGTCTCTTGCTTGCTTCCTCTTGGCCCCGGCCCTGCCTGTGTCTTACTAAGGGTGATTTAGAGCTTAAAACAGGGTCCTACCATAGAATCAGGTTATTTTTTCTTGCTTTAGAAGTACTGTTGCCTGATAAAAATACAGCCCACCCAGTTAAATTTATCCAATAAACAACAAATATTCCTTTTAGTATAAATATGTCCCAAATATTGCACATTGTTATACTAAATTTTTTTTGATGTTTATCTGAAATTCAAATGTAAGCATGCATCCTGTATTTTTATTTGCTAAACCTGACCACACCTACCTGGAAGTTTTCTAGAGGTAATGATCTCATGACGGTTATGTTGTGGCAGATTTCACCTCAACAATAATCTCATAGAGGGAAGGCCTCATCTGTCCCATGAAGTAGCATCTCAATAGTGAAAGGCCAAGTTGAGAGTTGTGTGAGTCATTGCCATGCTGTTCTCATCTCTCCAACCCTCTCATTTTTCTCTGCAGTGAGAACATATCAGATCAAGTAAACGTTACCACTCAAAGCTTTCATAAAACATTGAAAATTTAATTTGAGTTTCTCAAAGCAGCCAAGCCTGCTTTAACTGTTTGAAAATTTGGTATATTTACTCATAATGGATCCCCAGAGATTTGTGCTCTACAGCCGGGAGAGGACTGAGCAGATCCCTTTGGCTCCACTACTTTCTTTCCAGGAGGCTTTAATATATGCCAGATATACAGCTTGTAAATAAAACCCCCTTTAACACAGATTGTATTATGTTTTCTGGAAAGCTAGCAATGCCCTTTAGGCTTGGAAGAGAGGATTTCAGTTAGAATAAGATACTTTCTTTTCTTCTTTGAGTATCACTTACTGAACCTTTCTCAAAGCAAGAAATGAGTGTATGAAGGTGGAGGAATCCAATTCAGCAACATCAGATAGGAAGATGCATCCAGGGTAGTTGAATATCCACAAGATGAATTATCTATGATAGGAAAAGAAAAGATATTTATCAAAAGGCAATGCATTAACAAAATCTAAATAGCAGAACCAATAATCTAGTATCTGGTAGTCAAGAATTAAAGCCAGTGATTATCATAGGATGAACAAAATAAACAACTATAAGAAAGATAGAAATATCTTATTATAGATACATCAGCATCAGTATGGTCACTTATCTGAATACTACAGATATGGTGGTAGCGTCAAGTAGGGTATTACACTATTTTAGTGGTTTCAAACCTTGCTGAAATATCAGACCCAACAGATATATTGAGGTAAACTTTCCTGGCCTTTAGATCTGGCAATCTGTATTTTAAGTCTCCCTAAGCAATTCTGATAGGACACATTTGGGGATACGGTCACACTTACTTATTTATTCACTGATTTAACAAGTCCCAGAAAGCTTATTAGGTACCAAAACTATTCTTTTTTTTTTTTCAGTTTCCAGCTTTCATAAATGTTCATTCTAATGGAGAGAGAAAAAGCAAACACATTAATAAACAAAATAAAAACTAATTAAATAATATGACAAATTGTGATACATGCTATAAGGGAAGACAAACAGGAGGGAGAGTGTGTGCCTGGTGGAGGAAAGTGGATGCTATTTTAAATGTGGTGGTAATGAAAGCTTCTGAGGTGAGACCAGAATAGAAAAGAGCAATTCAGACCCAGAGAATGTTCTGAGCACCCTGAAGCAGGAGTGGATTTCAGGAAGGCTCATGGAAGAGCAGGACGGCCAGTGTGACTGGGGAGGTGATGCGCGAAAAAGGGAGCATGGAAGATGAGGTCTGAGGCATCCATGGATCAGATACCGAGGACCCTGCCAACTCTGGTAACAAGGCTGGATTTTACTCTGTGGATAATGGAAAGCCACTGAAAGTTTAGGGTGAGGAAGTGAACTGATCAGATTTTATTTTAAAGTCTCACTCACTGTGGTTGTAGAATTTAGGGATACTGGGTACATGGCTATGTCGCTGTCCAGATGTGTAATGATGGTGGCTTGTACCAAGTTGGTAGGAGTGATGGAAGTGAGAAGTGGTTGGGTTCAGTAAATGTTTTTGAAGCTTGAGAGTCAGTAGAACTTGCTGATTATTGCTTGTGGGCTATGTGAAAGAAAGGCAAAATTCCAAAGTGACTGCAAATGTTTGGTATGATAGGTTGATCAATGGAGATACCAGTTACTAGGGTGGTGAACATTCTAGAAGTAGCAAGTGTGTGTGCTGAGGGATTTGGGATTGGTTTTGAACGTATTAGGTCTGAAATCCTCTTAGCTACCCAAGGAGAGATGTCAAATAAGCAGTTGAATCACAGAGTCAGGTTTAAAGGAAGGTTTCAAGACTGGAAATATGGAATTTGGGAATCATCAACATACAGAGCATTTAAGCCGTGCGATTAGGGAGTTAATGTAAATGGAGAAGAAAAGGGATATAAGATCAAGCCTTGAAGTGGCTAAAAAGCCAAAATTTAGAGATAAGTTAGATGAGGCAGAGGTATTATTAGCATTTGGGGTTGAATAAAACTTTGCTATTCAAGACAGATGTGAGAATTATAGGATGTTTAGCATCCCCGGATCTACCTACTAAACACTGGTGTCACCTCCCAATTATTGTGACAGCAAATACAGCCCCACATATTTGCAAACCACTCCAGAGGTGTGTCCTGGTAGAAAACCCTTGACTAGATGGTTATTGAAATCAATAACTGACTTCAAAGATTTTAGTTTAAAAGATTATGAGTTTCCAATATACTTGCATTATTGAAGTACATATTATGAAGGGCTATGTCATTATGGAATAAAAATTTGTTTGCTAACATTCTCCTGGGGCCAAGAAAATAAAGCAAGATCGGAAAAACATGAAATCCACTTTTACCATTTTACTACTTAACCAGGATCAACTGATTAATTGATCATTGTAATATCCTTTGTGAAGCTTTCAGAGCATAGTAAATGCTGGATTAGTGAACTGATTTTGGTAATGCAGCACACTTCTCAGCACCCCATGCCCACGTTAGAATTATATGTGCAAGTGTTTTTTTCTCAAATCTGTTCTGTAAATTGCCCATAATGTTGTAAATACACTTTGTAATTTGACATGATATACATACAAAAGAGATGCTATTTAGTGCATTATTTCAAGACCACTATTTCATGGAACACTAGTTCCATGAGACGGCATCCATTCATTTATTTCTGGGGTAATGGTAATGTTCTAAATGTGTACCTTGATAGGGGTTTGGGTTACCAGAGGTGTGCACTTGTCAAAAACCCCACCTCCAGAATTAACCACCGTTTTGTGTTTTCCCCACTGTAGATTATTTTTGCCTGTTCCATAATTTCATAAAAATTGAATTTCACATGAATTGCATCATATAGTTTGTACTCTTCTGTGGAAGGCGTCTTTCACTTGACATTTTTAAGATTCATGGGTGAGGTTTTAAGATTCATTGAGTGTATCAGTAGTTTATTACTTTCTCTGCTGGATAGTGTTTCATTATGTAAACAAACCACAATTTCTTTATCCATTCTTCTATTGGTGGACATCTCGGCTGTTTCTAATTTGGGGCTATTATGAAAAAAACTGCTGTAAGCATTTCTGTACATACCTCTTTGTGAACATATACTTTCATTTCTCTTGGGAAAATACCCAGTTGAATTGTTGGTCCATGGAGTAGGTATATATTTAGTTTTAGAAGAAACTGCCAGGCTTTTTTCCAAAGTAATGGTATTACTTTACATTTACCTTACATAAAAAAATGGGAAAGTTCTGATTGTTCTACATCCTTACCAACTTGATGTTGTCAGCCTTTTCAATTTTCGCCATTCTAATGGGGGTGCAGTGGTATTTCTTTGTGGTTTTTATTTACATTTCTTCAATAACTGTTGATACTTAGTACTTTTTCACTTGCTAATTGGTCATTCATGTATCTTTTTTTTCTGAAGTGACTATTCTAAAAGTTTACCCACAGAAATCTCTTCTGTAGTCCTTTAAATGCTGAGTTGCTACAATAAATTTCCCTTAGAAGAGTTACCTATCAGTCAATATTGAGGTAAGTTTGTTTGTGTAATACCCAGTAGTCAAGGAGAAAGTTATTTATGGTATGTGTTTAAAAATAATTATATAAAATCATAAATATAACAATTTTTTCTTTTGACTAGGTAAATTAAACTGGTTTTCATTAAAAGTTAATAAATGTACTGTACTTCTGGAGAATAGTATAGATTATTAGTCAATACATATAATTTATGGATTTTAATTGTAAAAAAAATAGAAACACCAGGTCACTTATCATAATGTCCTATTTAAGTATGTTAGACTGTTAATTTATTTCACTTTTCTGCTACTACTGATATAAAAATATTTGAACTTTAAGAAGCAGCATCCACATATTGTTCTGATGAAATACCTTTAGTCTAATTTGCTTCATTCACCAACTAAAAATGTATATAAATAGTGATATTAAGTGAAAATTTAATGTGAAAACCAATTTATAATAAACACCTAGCTGGACATGTTCCTGAATGGGTACATTACACTTCTCATTATAGTGAAAAGAAACTAAAAAACAAGGTCAAGAAATCCAACTTGTCAGATCAGTAAATGGCCATCTACTTTCAAGAAGCTGAGGTTACACACAAAATACGTATTCTCGGACTTCCCTGGTGGCGCAGTGGTTAAGAATCCGCCTGCCAATGCAGGGGACATGGGTTCGAGACCTAGTTCGAGAAGATCCCACATGCCATGGAGCAACTAAGCCCATGTGCCGCAACTACTGAAGCCCGCGTGCCTAGAGCCCGTGCTCTGCAACAAGAGAAGCCACCGCAATGAGAAGCCCGTGCACCGCAACGAGGAGTAGCCCCGCTCGCGGCAACTAGAGAAAGCCCGCGTGCAGCAACAAAGACCCAATGCGGCCAAAAATAAATAACTAAATTTATTAAAAAAAAAAATTTGGATAATAAGAAACCAGGGCCCTGTCTGTTCATCCTCATGGAACAAATAAATAGAGTCTCTGAATTTGGATGGTAAGTGGTCATCGGAGATTTTTATTTTCATAAGTACATTTTTAACCTCGCAAACAAGATAATGTTCACATAATTCAAAGGAATAAAGACCAAAGCAAGGTATTCAGTTCAAACTTTGGTCAGCAACCATTTACCCATGAGCCTTTCCAGACAATAAAATAGTAATTTGTAAAATAATGTATTTCAGCATCAGGTTCCTATATACAAAACAAAAGGCATTTTCACAATCCTCTGGGACAGTCCCTTTTTCTCGTGTTGAACTTACTGTCAACCTGCTTTGAGCTGCAGGCTGTTGGAACAAAATTATTCACTACAACTCCAAAGGGCTCCCCACTCTACATAATGATACCATTTTACAACTGGCATTTGCTGGGATAAATTTACCTTGGAACAGCTGACTTTTCAGTCAGTACTGAGGAAAGGTCAGCCCTGCAATCAAAGAGAAGCCTCCTTGCAGTGTAAGATCTGAAGTCTTTTATGAGACTTTTTAATTAATAGCATAACATGTACTGAAAGAGGCTTAAGCTAAAGCAAACTAGGTTGTTTTTCGGTATGGTTTCATTTGTCGTTCTGTTGGTAGAGGGTAGAGCAGACCTTCTTGATGTTCCCGAGCATGTTAGAGTGAAATTAGTAGGAGCGGTGCAATGACACAGGCACAGAACAGATAAGTTTTACAGTCTAAAGCTGATAAACTTACAATTAACTTAGGACACTGTAATGCCATTTTTTTTTTTCTATGTGTATTTAGTGATGATGTGTTTGGCCATCAGGTCAACTATGGATCAATGAGAAATTCCATTTCTTAGGTCTCTTTCCCATTATTCTGCACATACTTTGCTCTGGGGACGTTGCTAACTGGTTGATCAACCTGTAGGTCAGAGAGAGATAAATGAGGTTATTGTGTAGGGCAGAGTCAAAAAACTATGACCCCACCCACCCTCAGGCCAAACCTGGCCTCCCAGCCACATGTTTTTTGTAAATAATGTTCTATTGGAACGTAGCCATACCCATTCATTCACTTATTTTTTGTGGCTTCCTTTGCTCTACAAGAGCAGAGTTGAACAGTTGCAAGAAAGCCCCTCTGGCCCACAACTCTATAAGATTTACTGTCTAGCCCATTGAAGAAAAAGTTTATTGACTCGGTGTAAAGTGATGACATTACCCTGTTAGCTGGGTTATGTTCCAGTAATGCCTTCCTATGAAGATGTCCAAGAAACTCTCCTCAGAAAGGGAACATTTAAGTAAATATAAATACACCTGACCTTTGAGCAACGAGGGTTTGAACCATATGGGTCCACTTACACGCAGATATTTTTCAATAGTAAATACTACAGTGCTGCATGGCCCGTGGTTGGTTGAATCCAACCATGGTAGATGCGGAGAAACTACAGATACAGGAGGGCCAACTATAAGTTATACACAGATTAACTCCTGTGTTGTTCAAGGGTCAACTGTACATTATATCTATTTTGGGGGGACCATTACTTCAGATGCTTCTAGGTTTCCCCAATGTTCTATCTTGCTACCTGCATCAATAAAAATTACACCTTTCCTACACACACAGTTTTCATTGGGATTATGACTGTTAAGAATAAGGACTAAATTCCCAACCTGCCTTACAGATAGATTTGACCAGGTGACCAACTTTGACCAAAGGACACAAGCTCATGTTACGAATGCAATTTCTGCTAAGTTCGGTACATGCCTTTTTCTTTTCCTTGCATTTTTTCTGCTGGTTGGGACGTGGACATTATGGTGAGGCCAGCAACCTTCCTGGACTTTGTTAACAAGGAACACACCATCAGGAAGATGGGGTAGAAATCTGCGAGCTTCTTGGATTCTTAGCAGGGATTGCCATGCCAGCTCTGAACCACTGATCTCAGACTCTTTCTTTCTTTGTTCCTTCCTCCCTCCCTCCCTCTTTCCCTCCCTTCCTTCCTTCCCTTCCTTCCTTCCTTCTTCCTTCCTTCCTTCCTTCCTTCTTTCTTCTTCTTTTTTTTTTTTTTTTAGCATAGCAGGTTGAAGCTACATGGATTTAAGTCATTGCTGATTTAAATTTTGAATTCCATGGTGCTAAATGAAAATTTACTTTAGTGTGTGTAGCTGGTGCTTATTAAGTCTGCACTTCAGCCTTTCCTTTCTGGCACTTCCTTCCTCTTTCCCCTCCATCTACATGGATACAGCAAGAACATTTATTATTATAAATTGAGATACCCCCTTGACAGAGTTGATTGCACCAAGAGTGGGCAGAAGACCCTAATGAGGACAAACAGTCACTTGTCTGGGAATTATTTCCACTGGAGAACTAGGAAGCCTCTCATAACCATATTTTCTGATATCTGAACTTGGAATAGGGGTCAGAGAAAGTCTATATGAAAAAAAAAAGAGAGTTGTAAAAATGTAATTGGGAGAACACTTATGAAAGGAAAAATCCTGAGAACTTGAAATCCCTGCTTTCATTTCATCTTTCCATTTCTTTCTTCTGGTACCGTGATACACACCCATCTTTAGTGGGTAAAGTTATTCATTTACCAATTCAGAATTGAGAAGAGATGTAACTTTCTGTATTGTTTTCCTATACCTAAAATTAAATTCTGTTTTGAGAACCAGTCCTGCCAGGTCATAGAAACTTTTTTCTTTTTTAAATTAAATTTAATTAATTAATTTTTTTATACAGCAGGTTCTTACTGGTTTTCTATTTTATACATATTAGTGTATATATGTCAATCCCAATCTCCCAATTCATCCCACCACCACCCCCACCCCCGCTTTCCTCCATTTGTGTCCATACATTTGTTCTCTACATCTGTGTCTCTATTTCTGCCTTGCAAACCAGTTCATCTGTACCATTTTTCTAGATTCCACATATATGCATTAATATACGATATTTGTTTTTCTCCTTCTGACTTACTTCACTCTGTATGACAGTCTCTAGGTCTATCCATGTCTCTGCAAATGACCCAATTTCATTCCTTTTTATAGCTGAGTAATATTCCATTGTATATGTGTACAACATCTTCTTTATCCATTTGTCTGTCGATGGGCATTTAGGTTGCTTCCATGATCTGGCTATTGTAAATTGGGCTGCAATGAACATTGGGGTGCATGTGTCTTTTGAATTTTGGTTTTCTCTGGTTATATGCCCAGGAGTGGGATTGCTGGGTCATTTGGTAATTCTATTTTTAGTTTTTTAAGTAACCTCCATACTGTTCTCCAGAGTGGCTGTATCAATTTACACTGCCAGCAACAGTGCAAGAGGGTTCCCTTTTCTCCAAACCCGCTCCAGCATTTGTTGTTTGTAGATTTTCTGATGATGTCCATTCTGACTGGTGTGAGGTGATACCTCATTGTGGTTTTGATTTGCATTTCTCTAATGATTAGTGATGTTGAGCATCCTTTCATTGGTTTGTTGGCAATCTGTATATCTTTTTTGGAGAAATGTCTATTTAGGTCTTCTGCCCCGTTTTGGATTGGGTTGTTTGTTTTTTTGATATTGAGCTGCATGAGCTGCTTATATATTTTGGAGATTAATCCTTTGTCAGTTGCTTCATTTGCAAATACTTTCTCCCATTCTGAGGGTTGTCTTTCCATCTTGCTTATGGTTTCCTTTGCTGTGCAAAAGCTTTTAAGTTTCATTTGGTTCCATTTGTTTATTTTTATTTCCAATACTCTAGCAGGTGGGTCAAAAAAGATCTTGCTGTGATTTATGCCCAAGAGTGTTCTTCCTATGTTTTCCTCTGAGAGTTTTATAGTGTCTGGTCTTACATTTAGGTGTCTAATCCATTTTGAGTTTACTTTTGTGTATGGTGTTAGGGAGTGTTCTAATTTCATTCTTTTACATGTAGCTGTCCATTTCCTCCAGCACCACTTGTTAAAGAGGCTGTCTTTTCTCCATTGTATGTCCTTACCTCATTTGTCAAAGATAAGGTGACCATATGTGTATGGAATTATCTCTGGGATTTCTATTTGGTTCCATTGATCTATGTTTCTGTTTTTGTACCAGTAACATACTGTCTTGATTACTGTAGCTTTGTAGTATAGTCTGAAGTCAGGGAGTCTGATTCCTCCAACTCTGTTTTTCTTTCTCAAGATTGCTTTGGCTATTCGGAGTCTTTTGTATCTCCATACAAATTTTGAGATTTTTTTGTTCTTGTTCCATAAAAAATGCCATTGGTAATTTGATAGGGATTGCATTGAATCTGTAATTGCTTTGGGCAGTATAGTCATTTTCACAATATTGATTCTTCCAATCTAAGAACATGGTATATCTCTCCATCTGTTTGTATCATCTCTGATTTCTTTCATCAGTGTCTTATAGTTTTCTGAGTACAGGTCTTTTACCTCCTGAGGTAGGTTTGTTCCTAGGTATTTATTCTTTTTGTTGCAATGGTGAATGGGATTGTTTCATTAATTTCTCTTTCTGAGCTTTCATTGTTAGTGTATAGGAATGCAAGAGATTTCTGTGCATTAATTTTGTATCCTGCAACTTTACCAAATCATTGATTAGTTCTAGTAGTTCTCTGATGGTATCTTTAGGATCTTCTACGTATGGTATCGTGTCATCAGCAAACAGTGACAGTTTTACTTCTTCTTTTCGAATTTGTATTCCTTTTATTTCTTTTTCTTCTCTGATTGCCATGGCTAGGACTTCCAAAACTATGTTGAATAATAATGGCGAGAGTGGCCATCTTTGTCTTTTTCCTGATCTTAGAGGAAATGCTTTCATTTTTTCACCATTGAGAATGATGTTTGCTGTGGGTTTGTCATATATGGCCTTTATTATGTTGAGGTAAGTTCCCTCTATGCCCATTTTCTAGAGAGTTGTTATCATAAATGCGTGTTGAATTTTGTCAAAAGCTTTTTCTGCATCTATTGAGATGAACATACAGTGTTTATTCTTCAGTTTGTTACTATGGTGTGTCACATTGATTGATTTGTATATATTGAAGAATCCTTGCATCCCTGGGATAAACCCCACTTGATCATGGTGTATGATCCTTTTAATGTGCTGTTGGATTCTGTTTGCTAGTGTTTTGTGGAGGATTTTTGCATCTATGTTCATCAGTGATATTGGCCTGTAGTTTTCTTTCTTTGTGACATCTTTGTCTGGTTTTGATATCAGGGTGATGGTGGCCTCGTAGAATGCGTTTGGGAGTGCTCCTTCCTCTCCAATTTTTGGAAGAGTTTGAGAAGGATAGGTGTTAGCTCGTCTCTAAATGTTTGATAGAATTCACCTGTGAAACCATCTGATCCTAGACTTCTGTCTGTTGGAAGATTTTTAATCACAGTTTCAATTTCATTACTTGTGATTGGTCTGTTCTGTTTTCTGTTTCTTCCTGGTTCAGTTGGACAGTTATACCTTTCTACGAATTTTTCCATTTCTTCCAGCTTATCCATTTTATTGGCATAGAGTTGCTTGTAGTAGTGTCTTATGATGCTTTGTATTTCTGCAGTGTCCATTGTAACTTCTCCTTTTTCATTTCTAATTTTATTGATTTGAGTCCTCTCCCTCTTTTTCTTGATGAGTCTGGCTAAAGGTTTATCAATTTTGTTTATCTTCTCAGAGAACCAGCTTTTAGTTTTATTGGTCTTTGCTATTGTTTTCTTTGTTTCTATTTCATTTATTTCTGCTTTGATCGTTATTTCTTTCCTTCTGTTAACTTTGGGTTTTTTTTTTCTTCTTTCTCTAATTGCTTTAGGTGTAAGGTTAGGTTGTTTATTTGAGATGTTTCTTGTTTCTTGAGGTAGGATTGTATTGCTATAAACTTCCCTCTTAGAACTGCTTTTGCTGCATTCCATAGGTTCTGGATCATCGTGTTTTGTTGTCATTTGTCTCCAGGTATTTTTTGATTTCCTCTTTGATTTCTTCAGTGATGTCTTGGTTATTTAGTAACATATTGTTTAGCCTCCATGTGTTTTTGTTTTTTACGTTTCTTTTCTCCTGTAATTTATTTCTAATCTCATAGTGTTGTGGTCAGAAAAGATGCTTGATATGATTTCAATTTTCTTAAATTTACCGAGGCTTGATTTGTGACCGAAGATGTGATCTATCCTGGAGAATGTGCCATGTGCACTTGAGAAGAAAGTGTAATCTGCTGTTTTTGGAGGAATGCCCTATAAATATCAGTTAAATCTACCTGGTCTATTGTGTCATTTAAAGCTTATGTTTCCTTATTAATTTTCTGAGTGGATGATCTGTCCATTGGTGTGAGATGTTAAAGCCCCCCACTATTATTGTGTTACTGTCAATTTCCTCTTTTTTAGCTGTTAGCATTTCCCTTATGTATTGAGGTGCTCTTATGTTGGGTGCATATATATTTATAATTGTTATATCTTCTTCTTGGATTGATCCCTTAATCATTATGTAGTGTCCTTCCTTGTCCCTTGTAACATTCTTTAAAGTCTATTTTATCTGATATGAGTATTGCTACTCCAGCTTTCTTTTGTTTTCTATTTGCATGGAATATCTTTTTCCATCCCCTCACTTTCAGTCTGCATGTGTCCCTAGGTCTGAAATGGGTCTCTTGTAGACAGCATATATATGGGTCTTATTTTTGTATCCATTCAGTGAGACTGTTTTTTGGTCGAAGCATTTAATCTATTCACGTTTAAGGTAATTATCGATATGTATGTTCCTATTACCATTTTCTTAATTGTTTTGGGTTTGTTTTTGTAGGTCCTTTTCTTCTTTTGTGTCTCCCAATTAGAGAAGTTCCTTTAGCTTTTGTTGTAGAGCTGGTTTGGTAGTGCTGAATTCTCTTAGCTTTTGCTTGTCTGTAAAGCTATAGATTTCTCTGTCAAGTCTGAATGAGATCCTTGCCAGGCAGAGTAATCTTGGTTGTAGGTTCTTCCCTTTCATCACTTTAAATATATCATGCCACTCTCTTCTGGCTTGTAGAGTTTCTGCTGAGAAATAAGCTGTTAATCATATGGAAGTTCCCTTGTATATAAATAATATTTTTTAGAAAATATTTTTACATAATATTTTTAAATAATATTTTAAATAATATTTTTCCCTTGTTGCTTTTAATAATTTTTCTTTGTCTTTAATTTTTGTCAGTTTGATTACTGTGTGTCTCAGCATGTTTCTCCTTGTGTTTATCCTGCCTCAGACTCTGCACTTCCTGGACTTGGGTTGCTATTTCCTTTCCATGTTAGGGAAGTTTTCGACTGTAATGTCTTCAAATATTTTCTCAGGTACTTTCTCTCTCTCTTCTCCTTAAGAAACCCCTATAATGCAAATGTTGTTGCGTTTAATGCTGTCACAGAGGTCTCTTAGGCTGTCTTCATTTCTTTTTTCTTTATTCTGTTCCGCGGCAGTGAATTCCACCATTCTGTCTTCCAGTTCACTTATCCATTCTTCTGCCTCAGTTATTCTGCTATTGATTCTTTCTAGTGTAGTTTTCATTTCAGTTATTGTATTTTTCATCTCTGTTTCTTTGTTCTTTAATTCTTCTAAGTGTTCTTTAATTCTTCTACGTCTATGTCAATTGTTTCTTGCATCTTCTCGATCTTTGCCTCCATTCTTCTTCTGAGGTTCTGGATCATCTTCACTATCATTATTCTGAATTGTTTTTCTGGAAGGTTGCCTATCTCCACTTCATTTAGTTGTTGCTCTGGGGTTTTATCTTATTCCTCATCTGGTATATAGTCCTCTGCCTTTTCATTTTATCTGTCTTTCAGTGAATGTAGTTTTTGTTCCACAGGCTGCAGGATTGTAGTTCTTGCTTCTACTGTCTGCCCTCTGGTGGATGAGGCTATCTAAGAGGCTTATGCAAGCTTCCTGATGGGAGGGACTGGTGGTGGGTAGAACTGGGTGTTGCTCTGGTGGGCAGAGCTCAGTAAAACTTTAATCCACTTGTCTGATTATGGGTGGAGCTGAGTTCCCTCCCTGTTGGTTTGGCGTGAGGTGACCCAGCACTGGAGCCTGCAGGCTCTTTGGTGGAGCTAATGGTGGACTCTGGGAGGGCTCACACCAAGAAGTACTTCCCAGAACTTCTCCTGCCAGTATACTTGTCCCCACAGTAAGCCACAGTCACCCCCCGCCTTTGCAGGAGACCCTCCAACACTAGCAGGTAGGTCTGGTTCAGTCTTCTGTGGGGTCACTGCTCCTTCCCCTGGGTCCTGATGCGCACACCACTCTGTGTGCCCTTCAAGAGTGGAGTCTCTGTTTCCCCCAGTCCTGTTGAAGTCCTGTAATCAAATCCTGCTAGCCTTCAAAGTCTGATTCTCTGGGAATTCCTCCTTCCATTGCCAGACCCCCAGGTTGGGAAGCCTGACGTGAGGCTCAGAACCTTCACTCCAGTGGGAACCTTCACTCCAATTATTCTATGGTATAATTGTTCTCCAGTTTGTGAGTCACCCACCCAGCAGTTATGGGATTTGACTTTATTGTGATTGTGCCCCTCCTACCTTCGCATTGCAGCTTCTCCTTTGTCTTTGGATGTGGGGTATCTTTTTTAGTGAGTTCCAGTGTCTTCCTGTCAGTGATTGTTCAGCAGTTAGTTGTGATTCCGGTGCTCTCACAAGAGGGAGTGAGCACACGTTCTTCTACTCTGCCATCTTGAACCAGTCTCTCGAGGTCATAGAAACTTAATTTCAGGCAATTCAAGGTTTCCCAATTCTTTTTGTCTGGGGTTGCATCTCACTTCCTGGAGTTTTCTGTAAAGTGTTGGAGACGGTTTCTCAGTCAGTGTCTTGGTCCACATTGAAATATGCCTACACAGCATCATTCTTAAATTTAATGGTTGGTGGTATCAATTGCCCCATATTCCCTTTGTAGCAAATTGTATATCCATCATCACTGAGTTGAATGAAACCCATCATAGTGTTGCTTTTTACTCCAAAATGTTTTCTTGGGATAACCAGCATTATACATTTTCTAACCCAGTGATTCTTACATTTTGATGGGCATGTGAATCACTCAATATCTTGCTAAAATGCAAAATCTGATTCAGTAATTATGGGGTGGGGTTGAGTTCTGCATTTCTCACAAGCTGCCCCGTGATATTCATTCTGATGGTCCTTGGCCCACAACTGGAATAGCAATGTTTTAACACATGTGTAAAAATGAAACATCTCTTTGTTTTATACCTCATTATATACATCTTAGGCTGCTTAATGAATGCATCTCAGTTCCTCAAAATAGGCCATTCAATATATATATTTTTATAACTTTTGTGTTCATTTTTGTTGCTACAAAGTAAAAGCATCTATAGTTTAAGTAATGTATTTTTTTAATCTTCTTACTTGCCATGCTGTATGATGTCTTTTGGCAGACAGTAAAATATTGTACTGAGTCAAGGTGAATATATTCAAGTATAGGTTCTACTATACTCAAAATATGTCCTTGAGTCAAATTCACTTCTTGAGTTTATTTTCTAGTTACTGGGGGTGACATTTGCCCCAGTTATTCCCACGGTGTTGTGAGGTTGTGAAGGGGAATAGTAGGCACGAGAACACGCTTTCAGAAAAAGTGCCATTGAACCTTACCTTTCTACTTGATGCTCTTTGGCAACTGGCAGCTGTACATTTCCAGCTGTTTTCACTGCTGCTACTGTGACCCCAGAGTGTTGGAAATCTTGCTCGTGAAAATACTGAATTACATCTTCCTTTGTGACTTCAGAGTCACTGCCAATGTCTTATTTAGATGGGCTCTGGTTTGTGTAAACAGTCCAATAAATAGTTTGTTCTGAATCTTTCCCCTGCGAAGTTTCCTTAAAACTGCAGCCTAACATCTCATTTCAAAGGGGGCAAGGAGGGGGTCGAGTCAAGATGGCAGACTAGGAGGATGCAGAATTCACGTCTCCACACAACGAGGACACCTACCAGACACCGGTGGGGGAACCACGGATACCTAAAGGGACGGGAGGAACCCCCAGTGACTGGGTAGGACATGGGGGGGAATGAGAGGGGAGAAGTGGAGGCAGGATGGGACCTGCGCCCCTGAAGGGCAGCTGGGGGAGGGGAAGGGATCCCACACCTGGAGGAGGAAAGGGGGGGACCATTGGGAGGGCAGAGGATCAAAAGGGAGGGTGGCCAGTGTTTCCCCTGCCCACTTGGGCCCCTGGGAGCCTGCTGAGATCCTGGGCCTGATCTTCTGCCCACTGAGACCCCTCCAGCCATGCCTGTCCTGAGGGAGTGAGAGGGAGGGGAGGGAGAGGACAACTAAAGACCAGACCTACGAGACTGGCACCCCTGAGGGGCGGTTGGTGGAGGGGAGGAGTTCCTACACCCAGAGAGACCCACCCACAGTTAGAGGCCCAGCAGCAATGGGGAGACCCTGAGGGGTGGCAGAGGAATGGAAGGGAACATGGCCAGCTCTTTCCCTGCCCACTTGGGCACCAGGGAGCCTGTTGGGATCCTGGGCCTAATCCTCTGCCCTCGGAGCCTCCTTGCTCTGCAGAGAGCCCAAGCACCGCCCCTCCACCCCCACCCAGGGCCCTACTTTTACACGTGGCACTTGGCACTTGGGGGCCCCCTCTGAGACCCCTACAAACCATGCTGGGCCTAACCCACACCCACACACCCGAATAGCCAAAGCAATCTTGAGAAAGAATAACGGAGCTGGAGGAATCAGGCTCCCGGACTTCAGACTATATTACAAAGCTACAGTAATCAAGACAGTATGGTACTGGCACAAAAACAGAAATATAGATCAATGGAACAGGATAGAAAGCCCAGAGATAAACCCACACACATATGGTCACCTTATCTTTGATAAAGGAGGCAAGAATATATGATGAAGAAAAGACAGCCTCTTCAATAAGTGGTGCTGGGAAAACTGGACAGCTACATGTAAAAGAATGAAATTAGAACACTCCCTAACACCATACACAAAAATAAACTCAAAATGGATTAAAGACCTAAATGTGAGGCGAGACACTATCAAACTCTTAGAGGAAAACATAGGCAGAACACTCTATGACATAAATCACAGCAAGATCCTTTTTGACCCACCTTCTAGAGAAATGGAAATAAAAACAAAAATCAACAAATGGGACCTAATGAAACTAAAAAGCTTCTGCACAGCAAAGGAAACCATAAACAAGACAAAAAAGCAACCCTCAGAATGTGAGAAAATATTTACAAACGAAGCAACTGACAAAGGATTAACTCCAAAATATACAAGCAGCTCATGCAGCTCAATATCAAAAAAAACAAACAACCCAATCCAAAAATGGGCAGAAGACCTAAATAGACATTTCTCCAAAGAAGACATACAGGTGGCCAACAAATAGATGAAAAGATGCTCAACATCACTAATCATTAGAAAAATGCAAATCAAAACCACAATGAGGTATCACTTCACACCAGTCAGAATGGCCATCTTGAAAAAAATCTAGAAACAATAAATGCTGGAGAGGGTGTGGAGAAAAGGGAACCCTCTTGCACTGTTGGTGGGAATGTAAATTGATACAGCCACTATGGAGAACAGTATGGAGGTTCCTTGAAAAACTAAAAATAGAACTACAGTATGACCCAGCAATCCCACTCCTGGGCATATACCCAGAGAAAACCATAGTTCAAGAAGGGTCATGTATGACAATGTTCATTGCAGCACTATTTATAATAGCCGGGACATGGAAGCAACCTAAATATCTATCAATGTATGAATGGATGAAGATGATGTGTCACATACATACAATGGAATATTACTCAGCCATAAAAAAGGAATGAAATTGAGTTATTTGTAGTGACGTGGATGGACCTAGAGACTGTCATACAGAGTGAAGTAAGTCAGAAGAGAAAAACAAATACCGTATGCTGATACATATATATGGAAACTAAAAAAGCAGTACTGATGAACCTAGTGGGAGGGCAGGAATAAAGACGCAGATGTAAAGAACAGACTTATGGACACGGTGGGGTAAGGGGAAGCTGGGACGAAGTGAGACAGTAACATTGACATATATACACTACCAAATGTAAAATGGATGGCTAGTGGGGATCTGCTTCATAGCACAGGGAGATCAGCTTGGTGCTTTATGACCACCTAGAGGGGTGGGATAGGGAGGGTGGGTGGGAGGCTCAAGAGGGAGGGGGTATAGGGATATATGTATACATGTAGCTGATTCACTTTGTTGTACAGCACAAACTGACACAACATTGTGAAGCAATTATACTCCAATAAAGATGTGAAAAAAAGGGGGGGGGCAAGGAAAACATAAGCTACTGAAGGGCACTGCATTATTTTTTTAATGTACAACTTAAAAACATTGCATCTGGTTTGTATAGAAACACATCTGTCTGTGCAACTGTCACAGTGGGTCATGCTCTTTACATGTGGAAGTGGTCACACATAGGATCCATGTGGCTCTGCTTGGTATTTCTAGGGATTGGAAACCATAGCCATGAATGCTCTTCCTTGTATAATACCTACCTTTTGATGCTAAAGATTCTATATTAAATTAAAGCAAAAGTACGTTTGTATATCCTTACTTCCAAGTCAGTTATTGCTGCTGAAGTCTGGTAAACCAGTTATAAAGCCAGGCCAAGCAGATAAATAATCAAAGCAATAACAAACATGCAGGTATTTTCTCCTCTGCCTGCCACATCAGAGAGTAGCACAGCAAAAGCCCTTCTGATTGTTTGGTTTCAATTTTAAAAAGGTACAGCTTTCTCAGCCCCTTTAGAAGACAGAGATGAGAAAATGTCATCTGACCCAGAAAGCAGAGTTACAGCTACACTGTTTGATCAAGAATTAAGAAGGAGGCCTCTGGAGTGGTGTTCAGTAGCCAAGACAACAGTCTTTTTCAGCGCTCAGTGCCCTACAGCTGCAGTCAGCAGTGCCTTGGGCAAGGCGGGACATCTGGCCTTCTTCTCCTGCTGCTGCTGGCACTTTGCTGGCAGCCACAGGGTCCTTCCTTCCTAGCCTGGGGAAGTCACAAACTCACCAGGATTCACAAAAGATTTTTTAGAGGTTTTCATCCATTTCTTGAATTATGCACCCATGCCACTGACTGTTTTATTGTTCTCAAATATGATCTATGAAGGTAGATTTAGATTTTACACTACCCATTGTTATATGAGTTCCCTGCCATTCTTAATTTGCTCATTCATTTATTCAAGGAATATTCATTGAGAGCCAGTATTCCTACATTTATTGATAGAGATGTATAGATGCAGAAGATACAAAGGTAAAATAGACAAGATGCCCTCCCAGAGGAGCAGTGCTGTCATACCTACATTTCCACGGGGAACTCAGACACCCCGCCCTCCAATGTGGTGACAAGGCTGACCACTTTTTTTGTCTGAATAGGCATAAACTTTTTGTGAGTACTCCATTTGAGGCCCAGTTTACATCTAGTCTCTCAAATTCTGCAGACACATCGGCTCATTCAAGCCTTTGTCCATATTTTTTAAGATATTTTCAGCCCTTTCTCTAATATCTAGGAACTCTGGGGGACCCTGCAGTGCAGGAGTGCTTGTGCATCAAGACGCAGGGGCCTTCAGAACAGGAATGTCAGATCTGGATCAAGGGTGCCTCCATTCTCTACTCCTTTGTCCATGGTAGACATTGGTGAGAGTTTAGCATACACTTCCTCACTGAACTTTAGCACTGCCTTTGACCTGTTCCCAACATACTGGTCCAGGCGGCCAAATAAATTAGTACTGACCCAGGAGATGAAATCTATGTGTCATCCTTGCTTCGAATCCCTTAGGTCTTCTCCTACTCCTTGGTTGGTCCCATTGATCTGCATCCATAACTGAGTATTCACAGCACCCACAGATGCAAAGCCACATAAAATCACTCAGATCTTATCCATTTGGATCCCAGAAGGCACCATTGTCATCAGTACCTGATGACTTCATTTTAGGATAAATCCAGTCTCTGTAAACTCCATCCGTAGCCACAAGTTCCACAACCTCAAATCTTTTTAAACCTTGGTCTTATACTCACACTCAAGAATCCCCAGCCTTTATTACTTGCAGTACACTAGCTGGCCAAACAAATCACACCAAGTTAGTTGAATTATTGTTCACATCACAGTTTGATACAGGTTGGTGGGATGTGTTGGAGGGGAGGGCCTCTACTTCATAAAAGCATTCAGGCACCCAAGCCTTTCAACCAAAGAGCGTTGTTATCTTCCAGGGTCTCAGAGTCATCTACCAGATCTCCTCCATTGAGCCAGTGAGGAAAGAGAAGGAAGGTGGGGAATCACACATAGTATTTTTTAGGGTTGAGGCCCTGGAAGTGACATGCATCATTTCCACCACATTCCACTCACTTAACTGCAGGGGACATTAAGAAATAATGCCTAATAATTCGACTAAACTAGACAGGCTATTCTAGGTGACAAATAATTCCACAGATTCTTGACATAAAAGAAGTTAATTTACCATTTGCAGAAATTCTAACACGTAGGATCGGCCTAAAAGCAGTTGGGCAACCCTCTACAGCAGTTTGCCTCCATGCAGTGACTGAGGATCCAGAATGCTTTCATCTTGTGGATCTACATCATGGTCTCCATGGTTACTTCCAAAGGGAAAGAAAAAATGTGAAGATATACACCAGGTTTAAATGCCTCAAACTGAGAAGCAACACACCTCACTCTGCCCACATTTTTTGCCTAAAAATAGTCATGTGACCTTACCTAACTGCAGAGGGGTCTGGAAGGAAGTCTTCATGTGCCCAGGAAGGAGAGGAGTACATGGTGGTCACTAGCTACTCTGCCACATGTGGACTAAATATGTCCTTAGGAGGAGATGGAAAGAGAATGTGGTAAACACAGCATTGCCTCAGCCACAAGGCATCTCTTTCCCTCTTCTCTCATAATGTCCTAGAAGACCTTGAGCCTATAAAAAAAAGAAAAAATATATATAATTTTAATAAATGCCAAGTGCTAACTGGAAAGTAATTAGGATGTAACTTTTTAAAGAAACTGATATTATGTGATTTTTCAAAAAGTGAATATTTTTAAGCATATTCTGGTTTCAGAGTTTGCAGTTTGAAGGTATGCATAAGAGAGAAATTTCTTGGTCAAAAATGAGATAAACCTAATTTGAACAGTCATGAGCCAACAAAGGGATTTTACTCGCTCGCATAGTTGAAAGCTCTTGGCATGGCTGGATCCAGGTGCATAAATGATATTGTCATGAATCTGTGCCTTACCCTCTTCCAGCCCTGTTTTCCACTTGCAGGATTCACTCTCAAACAGGCTGTCCTTAAGTTGTGGCAAGACAGCTACCAGCAGCTCCAGGCAGCCCCTGGGAAGGGAGAGTGTGTCTCCCTCAGTGATTATAACAAATGTTGGGGAGATGATGCTCACCGAACTGCATTGGGGGAGCTGTCCATTCATTTAACGGATAATAGATAATAGAATAGACATAGATAATAGAATTGGCTGGGTTTGAAATCAAGTGTTATATCATCCCCATCTAAGCTGCAAAATAGAGATGGGAGGTGAGTAGTTTCCCAAAGGAAAACCTGATTGTTGTTACCAGAAAAAAGAACCAAAAATACCCACACAGTGTTCCACTGTATGACAAAAATAGGAGGAGATTGCCTTGCTGCCTAATTAGGGGCTTGTGGTGACCTCCCCCCAGCAAAAAAAGTCACTGTGGCCCAGAGTCTGATCATCAGATTTGCAGATCTAAAGACCTCATTTATTGTCACTGCAAGAGACATTTGGTCTCTGGGATAATGGCTGGTGCCAACCCACCTCGTAGGGACTGATCCATAAACTAGAACTCTGGCTTGTTCATGTCCCTAAGAAATATAACTTCTTAGTGGACCAGAAAAATTTCAGCTACACTGACCAGCTCCTTGTCAGCTACACTGACCAGCTACACTGACCAGCTCCTTATACATTAGTTGAGCATGAAATCAGACTCGGGAAATTAGTTATATAAGGACATGCTGTGACATACAGCTGTTACTGCCCAATAAACACATTCCAGAGTCAGGACATACCTGCATGGAAGGCTGTCATTCAAATAGGCTCATCTACACACTCCTCTCCACACCCACGTGGGTGACTATTGCTAAATTTTGCCCTCTGACGTTGTAATTCCTATCACTGTATTTTCACAAGGACTATTTCGTTTCATTGACACCTTATTTAACTGAATTGTCTTCATTTGCTTTTTGATTAGGTAACAGTCCATTAATAATTACTATATGTTTAATAAGGCAAAGCGTCAGAAATCTCAGCTTCTGTATTGATTGCAAGTGTTTAAATAGCCACTTATGAGAATTTTCTCTCGAATTTCCAAGGATTATAATTGGTTAAGCTCTTTAAAATCAATATAGTAAGCAGAAAATACTTCCTGGATTTTTCACGTTATCTGAGTCTTGCCTTTCTTCCTGGAATTGTCCAAACCACATTGGTGAAGTTTGTCAATTGAGAATTTTCTCTTTTTATATTGAAACAAGTTCAAAATGAGGTTATAAAACATGATCATTATTTTGATACCATTTCAAACTTACATCAGGTCTCAGGAATAGTACAAGCAACTTCCCTTTATCCTTTTCCCACATTCATCAATTGTTTATATTTTGCCCCACTAGCTTTATCGTTCTCTCTCTACAGGGTAAGTTGAAAACATTGTGCCCTTTTCCCTAGATTCCATAGAGTTCATGTCCTAAAAACAAGGACCTTTCTTACATAGCTGTAGTACAATGATTGAAATCAGAAATTTTAACTGTGGAACAATGCTATTATGTAATCAACAGTTTGTTTAATTTTTTGAAATTGCTCCAATGATGTTATTTTTAAGCTATTTTCTCACTAGCTCAGGTTATATCCAGTATCATGCATTGGATTTAGTCATCTCTTCTTTCTGGAATTCCTTATCTCTGAATGGTTGCATTGCCTTTTTCTGTCATTTCTGACGTTGAGCTTTTTGAAGAGTATAAATCTAGTTATTTTGTAGAATCTCACTCAATTTGGGGTTTTTTCTGACTTTTTTGCATAATTAGATTCAAGTTGTATACTTTTTGTGCATCTTGTTCTGTCTTTTTTACTGCATCATGTTAGGATGGCCATGATATTGGTTTGTCCCAACTTTGATGGCAATTTTGATCACTACCTTAAGATGGTGTCAAGGTTAAGATGGTGTCCATCAGACTTCTCCATTGTAAAGTTAATTTCCTTTCTGTTTGTAGTTAAATAATTTGGGGAGAAGGTTTTTTTGAGATTGTGTACAGATCCTGTTTCTAATATCTGCTTCCTCTTTTACTCCTCCCAATAACTTGTGTCAAGTAAGTACACGTATTCTTAGTCCATTTGACATGTGAATGAATGGAAGCAAACGGGTTAAAGGAATTGTCCTAACACATGCTAGATATGGGGTTAGAAACCAGTTTTTGTATTCCTTTATGTGACATTTCTCCCACTTACTTTTCGTACAAAATCTTGGTCACCTGCTCTGCTGCTTTAGCACATAGCGTCTTATATTTGGAACAACTCTGGAGGATCAGTTAAACCTGGGACGGAGCTTGACTGTCACTTGTGGGCTGTGTAATCTTTGTAAAGTTTTATAAAATTCTGAATCTCAGCTTCTTCTCCATAAAAAGAGATAATATTACTCAACTTTCAATGTTGTTTTGGGATTAAATAAGACGATATTTTTCTCATGCACTAACATAACATCTATAATACAGTAAGTGGTTAATAAATGTGGATCCTTTCTCCTCTTGATTCCTTCAGTTTTTTTTTTTCTCGTCTTGGTTTTTAAATGAATAACATTTGCTAGGCTCTGTTTATATTCTGGGGATGTAACCATGAGAAAACTTAGTTTTTGCTGAAGCAGAAAGAGAGAGAACATTCACTGACAAAGTGAAGCTGTGGGTCTTGTAGGTATGGGGGAGAAGAGAGTTCTGGGTAGAAGAAACAACAAGATCAAAGGACCTGGATGGTCGTATTCTTGACATCTTTGAGGAAGAATAAGGAAGTCAGTATGGCTGGAGCAGAATAAGTGAGCTGAGAATGAGAAGGATAAGATCAAAGAGGTGGTTGGGGCCAGATTGTGTAGGTCAACATCAGAGCTGGAGATTTATTCTTAGGGAGATGAAAGACACTGTAGGATCTGAGGCAGAAAAGTGATATTTTCCTTCTCTTGTTTTAAATGAATCATGGTTGTGTGTTGAACTGTGTCACCCAATAAGATATGTTCAAGTCCTAATCCCCAGTGTTTGGAAATAAGGTCTTTTTAGATGTAATCAAGTTAAAATAAGATCATACTAGATTAAAGTGGGACCTAATCTAGTATAACTGCTATCCTTGTAAGAAGAGGGAAATCTGAATGCAGAGATGAAGACCATGTGAAGAATGAGGCAGGGATTGGAATGACGCGTCTACAGGCCAAGGAACACCAAGAATTGCTGGTAACTAGTAGAAGCTGAAAGAGCAAGGAAGGATGCTTCCTTAGAGCCTTCAGAGAGACTGTAGCCCTGCCAAAACCTTAATTTGGGACTTATAGACTCCATAACTGTGAGAAAACACACTTCCTTTGTTTTAAGCCACCTAGTTTGTGGTAATTTGTCATAGCAGCACATGTTATGGAAGACTATAGAGGACAGGTGTGGAAGCAGGGGGCTATTACATTGTCTGTGTGAAAGACAAGGGTGACATGAACTAAAGCAGTAGAGATGGAGGTGCAAGATGTGGCCAGACTCTGGTTATGTTTTGTAGGTAGATAAACTGTACTTGGCATTGGATTGGGTGGCCCAAGCCAGGAACACTTTCCAGTGAAAGGAAGTGCTACTAATAATAACACAGGGACAACAGGGAGAATCTAGGGTGTATGATTATTGAACTGATGAACTGAATGTAAAAATGTGAAAGACAAGAGTCAAGAATGACTCTAAGATTTGACCTGAAGTCCGGGATGAATAGAGTTAACCATTTATGAGATGAGGAAGACCACAGAAGGAGTGGTATGGAGAAAGAAATCATAAATTCAGTTTGAGATCTGTTAAAATTTGAGATATCTATTAGACAGCACAAGTGGAAAACTGAGTAGGCAGTTAGATGAAGGAGCCTGGTGTCCAAAGGGAAAAGTTCAGTGTAGATATATAAGTTGGGTTGTTAATAATGATATTTAAAGCCATGAAACTGTAGGAGATCTAAAAACCTAGAGAATGAATGATAGAGAAGGTAATGAGTCCTCCATATTTTCCTGGTAATTATTAGACTGCCAAAGACAATAGGAGGTGCTTCTGTTTATATCTGTTGATTGTTTGAAGGTGAAAACGTAATAAATTTTGATAAGTTGAATCAAATTTGTTCAATTTGAACAATTTATTAATTTGAAACAACAAGAGATTAGTTCTTTAAATTGGTAATGCTCAGTGTTAAGGTGCCGGGGAATTATTCTAGATAAGTGTTAAATATCAAATTGCTGCCCCTCAATCCATACATTCTGTTTCCATAGCCACAAGATGAGGTCCAGAATTCTTAGTTTGTGAAAAGTAAAGTAAGAAATTGTGATGCAGGGAACCACAGGCTATGTTTTTAGAGACACTTCCTTGAGAAATTTCTCTGGTTAAGTTTTCTCTTGTAGTATTCACACCCAATTTGTATGTTGTATGTGTTCAAGATTTTGTGCATTTGATTTTCTTAAATTGTGCCACTACCATAACAGCTGCCTGAACCCTATAAACAATCTCAGGATGACAAATGTGTATAAAAATGATGTCAGTATTTCTGAATTTGTAAATCTGTCTTGAACAGAGAAGCTACAGTAAAACAAGTGAGTGATGTAAGGTTGGGTGAAAAAGGGTCAAGAGGATTAGAGCCATCCACTGTCTAGCCATGCTCAGTATCAGACATCCCTCCCATGATTCTGCACACCAGGAAATGCAGCTAAGAATTTCCCAGCCTGGAAATGTAAGAGTCCCCATCTTGTACTTTTGATTTCCTTTTTCCATCTGCTTCTTGTGCCTCTTTGAAATATGTTGGCACTATTTTACCTACAGCTCTAGTAATTCCAAATTGATTCCTAATCAGAAACGCAGTATGACTCCCTCCAAACTCTGTCTATTGGTAATTGGCTCTTTTTATATTAATATAAAACCCATGAAAATATATTAGAAATGTGGTACAGTGACAGCAGAGTATCTACAACTTCAGTTACATTAAAATGCTCTTAATGGGAGAGACCTTCAAGACGGCAGAGGAGTAAGACGTGGAGATCAACTTCCTCCGCACAAATGCATCAGAAATACATCTACATGGGACTTCCCTGGAGGCGCCATGGTTGAGAGTCCGCCTACCGATGCAGGGGACATGGGTTCGTGCCCCAGTCCAGGAAGATCCCACGTGCTGCGGAGTGGCTGGGCCCGTGAGCCATGGCCGCTGAGCCTGCACGTTCGGAGCCTATGCTCCACAACGGGAGAGGCCACAACAGTGAGAAGCCAGCATATCACAAAAAAAAAAAAAAAAGAAAAATATATCTACACGTGGAACAACTCCTACAGAACACCTACTGAATGCTGGCAGAAGACCTCAGACTTCCCAAAAGACGCCCTCAGGCAACCTACAGTCAGAGACAGGGCCAATCCAAAGCTGAACCCCAGGAGCTGTGTGAACAAAGCAGAGAAAGGGAAATTTCTCACAGCAGCCTCAGCAGCAGCAGATTAAATCTCCACAATCAACTTGATGTACCCTGCATCTCTGGAGTACCTGAATAGACAACGAATCATCCCAAAATTGAGGTGGTGGACTTTGGGAGCAACTGTAAACTTGGGGTTTGCTTTCTGCATCTAATTTGTTTCTGGTTTTATGTTTATATTAGTTTAGTATTTAGAGTTTATTATCATTGGTAGATTTGTTTATTGATTTGGTTGCTCTCTTCCTTTATTGTTTTATACATAGATATATTTTTTTTTCCTTTTTCTCTTTTTGTGAGTGTGTATGTGTAAGCTTCTTTGTGTGATTTTGTCTGTATAGCTTTGCTTTTACCATTTATCCTAGGGTTCTATCTGTCTTTTGTTTTTTTTATATTATAGTTTTTACTGCTTGTTATCATTGGTGGATTTGTTTTTTCGTTTGGATTCTCTATTCTTTCCTTCTTTCTTTATATTAGTTTTTAATTTTTTTAATTTTTATAATTTTTTTATTTTAATAACTTTATCTTATTTTCTTTTTTCTTTCTTTTTTCTCCCTTTTCTTCGAAACCGTGTGGCTGACAGTGTCTAGGTGCTCTGGCCAGGTGTCAGACCTGTGCCTCTGAGGTGGCAGAGCTGAGTTCAGGACATTGGTCCACCAGAGGCCTCCTGGCTCCACGTAATATCAAACAGCGAAAGCTCTCCCAGAGATCTCCATCTCAATGCTAAGACCCAGCTCCACTCAATGACCAGCAAGCTGCAGTGCTGGACACCCTATGTCAAACAACTAGCAAGACAGGAACACAACCCCACCCATTAGCAGAGAGGCTGCCTAAAATCATAATAAGGTCAAAGACACCCCAAAACACACTACCGGATGCGATCCTGCCCACCAGAAAGACAAGATCCAGCCTCATCCACCAGAGCACAGGCACTAATTGCCTCCACCAGGAAGCATACACAACCCACTGAACCATCCTTAGCTACTGGGGGCAGACACCAAAAGCAATGGGAACTAAGAACCTGCAGCCTGAGAAAAGGAGACCCCAAACACGGTAAGTTAAGCAAAATGAGAAGACAGAAAAACACACAGCAGGTGAAGGAGCAAGGTAAAGACCCACCAGACCAAACGAAGAGGAAATAGGCAGTCTACCTGAAAAAGAATTCAGAATAATGATAGTAAAGATGATCCAAAACCTTGGAAATAGAATGGAGAAAATACAACAAATGTTTAACAAGGACCTAGAAGAACTAAAGACAAAACAAACAATGATGAACAACACAATAAATGAAATTACAAATTCTCTAGAAGGAGTCATTAGCAGAATAACTGAGGCAGAAGAACGGATAAGTGATCTGGAAGATAAAATAGAGGAAATAACTACCGCAGAGCAGAATAAAGAAAAAAGAATGAAAAGACTTGAGGACAGTCTCAGAGACTTCTGGAACAACATTAAATGCACTAACATTTGCATTAAAGGGGCCCCAGAAGAAGAAGAGAAAAAGAAAGGGACTGAGAAAATCTTTGAGGAGATTATAGTTGAAAACTTCCCTAATATGGGAAAGGAAATAGTCAATCAGGTCCAGGAAGCACAGAGAGTCCCATACAGGATAAATCTAAGGAGAAACATGCCAAGACACATATTAATCAAACTATCAAAAATTAAATACAAAGAAAAAATATTAAAAGCAGCAAGGGAAAAACAACAAATAATATACACGGGAATCCCCATAAGGTTAACAGCTGATCTTTCAGCACAAACTCTGCAAGCCAGAAGGGAGTGGCATGACATATTTAAAGTGATGAAAAGGAAAAACCTACAACCAAGATTACTCTACCCAGCAAGGATTTCATTCATATTTGACGGAGAAATTAAAACCTTTACAGACAAGCAAAAGCTAAGAGGATTCAGCAATACCAAACCAGCTTTACAACAAATGCTAAAGGAACTTCTCTAGGCAAGAAACACAAGAGAAGGAAAAGGCCTACAATAACAAACCCAAATCAATTATGAAAATGGTAATAAGAACATACATATCAATAACTAACTTAAATGTAAATGGATTAAATGCTCCAACCAAAAGACGTATACTGGCTGAATAGATACAAAAACAAGACCATATATATGCTGTCTACAAGAGACCCACTTCAGACCTAGGGACACATACAGACTGGAAGTGAGGGGACGGGAAAAGATATTTCATGCAAATGGAAATCAAAAGCAAGATGGAATAGCAATTCTCATATCAGACATAATAGACTTTAAATAAAGACTATTACAAGAGACAAGGAGGACACTACATAATGATCAAGGGAACAATCCAAGAAGAAGATATAAAAATTGTAAATATTTATGCACCCAACATAGGAGCACCTCAATACATAAGGCAAATGCTAACAGCCATGAAAGGGGAAATCGACAGTAACACAGTCATAGTAGGGGACTTTAACACCCCACTTTCATCAATGGACAGATCATCCCAACTGAAAATAAATAAGGAAACACAAGCTTAAGATGATACATTAAACAAGATGGACTTAAATGATATTTAAAGGACATTCCATCCAAAACCACCAGAAAACACTTTCTTCTCAAGTGCTCATGGAATATGCTCCAGGATAGATCATATCTTGGGTCACAAATCAAGCCTTGGTAAATTAAAGAAAATAGAAATCGTATCAAGTATCTTTTTTGACCACAACACTATGAGACTAGATATGAATTACAGGAAAAAATCTGTAAAAACTACAAACACATGGAGGCAAAATAGTACACTACTTAATAACCAAGAGCTCACTGAAGAAATCAAAGAGGAAATCAAAAAATACCTAGAATCAAATGGCAGTGAAAACACAACAATCCAACACCTATGGGATGCAGCAAAAGCAGTTCTAAGAGGGAAGTTTATAGCAATACAATCCTACCTCAAGAAACAAGAAACATCTCAAATATACAACCTAAACTTATACCTAAAGCAATTAGAGAAAGAAGAACAAAAAACCCCCAAAAGTTAGAAGGAAAGAAATCATAAAGATCAGATCAGAAATAAATGAAAAAGAAATGAAGGAAACGATAGCAAAGATCAATAAAACTAAAAGCTGGTTCTTTGAGAAGATAAACAAAATTGATAAACCATTAGCCAGACTCATCAAGAAAAAAAGGGAGAAGACTCAAATCAATAGAATTAGAAATGAAAATGGAGAAGTAACAACTGACCCTGCAGAAATACAAAGGATCATGAAAGATTACTACAAGCAACTATATTCCAATAAAATGGACAACCTGGAAGAAATGGACAAATTCTTAGAAATGCACAACCTTCCGAGACTGAACCAGGAGGAAATAGAAAATATAAACAGACCTGTCACAAGAACTGAAATTAAAACTGTGATTAAAAATCTTCCAACAAACAAAAGCCCAGGACCAGATGGCTTCACAGGCGAATTCTATCAAACATTTCGAGAAGAGCTAACGCCTATCTTTCTCAACCTCTTCCAAAATATAGCAGAGGGAGGAACACTCCCAAACTCATTCTGTGAGGCCACCATCACCCTGATACCAAAACCAGACAAAGATATCACAAAGAAAGAAAACTACAAGCCAATATTACTGATGAACATAGATGCAAGAATCCTCAACAAAAGACTAGCAAACAGAATCCAACAGCACATTAAAAAGATCATACACCATGATCAAGTGGGGTTTATCCCAGGAATGCAAGGATTCTTCAATACACACAAATCAATCAATGTAGTAAACTATATTAACAAATAGAAGGAGAAAAACCATATGATCATCTCAATAGATACAGAAAAAGCTGTCAACAAAATTCAACACCCATTTTTGATAAAAGCCCTCCAGAAAGTAGGCATAGAGGGAACTTACCTCAACATAATAAAGGCCATATATGACAAACCCACAGCAAACATCATTCTCAATGGTGAAAATCTGAAATCATTTCCTCTAAGTTCAGGAACAAGACAAGGTTGTCCACTCTCACCAATATTATTCAGCATAGTTTTGGAATTTTTAGCCACAGCAATCAGAGAAGAAAAAGAAATAAAAGGAATACAAATTGGAAAAGAAGTAAAATTGTCACTGCTTGCAGATGACATGGTACTATACATAGAGTATCCTAAAGATGCTACCAGAAAACTACTAGAGCTAATCAATGAATTTGGTAAAGTAGCAGGATACAAAATTAATGCACAGAAATTTCTTGCATTCCTATATACTAATGATGAAAAATATGAAAGAGGAGTTAAGGAAACACTCCCATTTACCATTGCAACAAAAAGATTAAAATATCTAGGAATAAACCTACGTAAGGAGACAAAAGACCTGTATGCAGAAGACTTAAGACATTGATGAAAGAAATTAAAGATGATACCAACGGATGGAGAGATATACCATGTTCTTGGATTGGAAAAATCAACATTGTGAAAATGACCATACCCAAAGCAATCTACAGATTCAATGCAATCCCTATCAGACTACCAATGGCATTTTTCATAGAACTAGAACAAAAAATTTCACAGGTTGTATGGAAACACAAAAGACCCCAAATAGCCAAAGCAATCTTGAGAAAGAATAACGGAGCTGGAGGAATCAGGCCCCCAGACTTCAGACTATACCACAGATCTACAGTAATCAAGACAGTATGGTACTGGCACATAAACAGAAATACAGGTCAATGGAACAGGATCAAAAGCCCCGAGATAAACCCATGCACATATGGTCACCTTATCTTTGACACAGGAAGCAAGAATATACAATGGGGAAAAGACAGCCTCTTCAATAAGTGCTGCTGGCAAAACTGGATAGCTACATGCAAAAGAATGAATTTAGAACACTCCCTAACACCATACACAAAAATAAACTCAAAATGAATTTAAGACCTAAATGTAAGGCCAGACACTCTAAAACTCTTAGAGGAAAACATAGGCAGAACACTCTGTGACGTAATTCACAGCAAGATCCTTTTTTGACCCACCTCCTAGAGAAATGGAAATAAAACCAAGATCAACAAATGGGACCTAATGAAACTTAAAAGCTTTTGCACAGCAAAGGAAATCATAAACAAGAGGAAAAGACAACCCTTAGAATGGGAGAAAATATTTGCAAATGAAGCAACTGACAAAGGATTAATCTCCAAAATTTACAAGCAGCACATGCAGCTCAATATCAAAAAAAGAAACAACCCAATCCAAAAATGGGCAGAAGACCTAAAGACATTTCTCCAAAGAAGATATACAGATTGCCAACAAACACATGAAAAGATGCTCAACATCACTAATCATTAGAGAAATGCAAATCAAAACTACAGTGAGGTATCATCTCACACCAGTCAGAATGGCTATCATCAAAAAATCTAGAAACAATAAATGCTGGAGAGGGTGTGTAGAAAAGGGAACTCTCTTGCACTGTTGGTGGGAATGTAAATTGATACATCCACTATGGAGAACTATATGTAGGTTCCTTAAAAAACTACAAATAGAACTACCATATGACCCAGCACTCCCACTACTGGGCATATACCCTGAGAAAACCATAATTCGATGAGAGTCATGTACCACAATGTTCATTGCAGCTCTATTTACAATAGCCAGGACATGGAAGCAACCTAAGTTTCCATCGACAGATGAATGGATAAAGATGTGGCATCTGGATGAGTAATATGGATATGGATATGGATGAGTAATATGTATGGATATGGATGAGTAATATGGATGAGTAATATTACTCATCCATAAAATGAATGAAATTGAGTTATTTGTAGTGAGGTGGATGGACCTAGAGTCTGTCATACAGAGTGAAGTAAGTCAGAAGGAGAAAAACAAATACCATATGCTAACACATATATATGGAATCTAAAGAAAAGAAAATGTTTTTGAAGAACCTAGGGGCAGAACAGGAATTACGATGCAGACATAGAGAATGGACTTGCAGACACAGGGTGGGGGAAGGGTAAGCTGGGACGAAGTGAGAGAGTGGCATGGACATATATACACTACCAAACTTAAAACAGATAGCTAGTGGGAAGCAGCTGCATAGCACAGGGAGATCAGCTCGGTGCTTTGTGACCACCTAGAGGGGTGGGAGGGAGATTCAAGAGGGAGGAGATATGGGGATATATGTATATGTATAGCTGATTCACTTTGTTATAAATCAGAAAGTAACACACCATTGTAAAGCAATTATACTCCAATAAAGATGTTTAAAAAAATGCTCTTAATGCCCTCAATTCACTAATTACAGTCTGTGCATGATTGGAAGAATGTTGTAGGTTAAAATACTTTGTAAACACTATGAAGGTAAGAGAAGATGGGAGCATTTCTGATTAGATTTTAGAATTGTGCCCTCCTTGCAACACTAATTATAGAACTAGCATTTTTTTTTTAAAGAAAAACCATTAAAAGGGAGAAAGAAAAAAAAATTAGGAAAAATTCCTCTCTTAACTAAAAGATTTTTTATTTTAAAATATCTAAAGTGTTTTTATTTTGATAATTTCAATACATTTTATCCAACACTCTCCTAACATTTATACTTAATGCTTGTCCAGAAATGTTTTTGAAATTATTTTACAACATTAAAGAGTTATAATTGAGAAATAGAAATTAACATTTTTAAGGTGTGCAACATGATGATTTCATGTACATATACATTGTGAAATGATCACCACAATCAAGTTAATTAACATATCCATCAACTCACACAGTTAACCTTTTTCTTTTTTTTTTTTGGTATAGTGAGAACACTGCGTACCTCTTCTCTTCACAAATTTCAAGTAAACAGTACAGTATTATTAGCTATGGTCATTATGCTGAGTTCACCAAGGAGTTTCATGTCTGGAAATCCACAAAGAAAGAAAACACAGCCTTGATAGCTCTACTTTTGTGTTAATTACACTTGAAGTCATAAGCCTTAACTCATTCATTCATCTGTTATACAAATGAGCATTACTATGCTTCAGGTACTAGTCAAAAGCTAGATGGTTGAAAAACTAGATATGACTCCCACACTTACAAGATCACATTAGGGGTACTTTCTTGAGATCATCATATTTCAAGTATTTCAGAAAGACAAGCGTTGGAAAACGGACTTTGGGATTTGTCAGGATCAGTATCTACTACACCAGATCTCAGACTTTGGAATTTCCTTCACAGCTTTTGTAGAAAAGTATGTGTTTTAGTCACAGTTCTCCAGAGAATCAGAACCAGTCTAATATATTATACATAGAAATATAGAAAGAGATTTATTATAAAGAGTTGGCTTATGTGATTGTGGAGGCTGAAACCTCCCACAATTTGCTGTCTGCAAGGTGGTGGCCCAGGAAAGCCAGTGTTGTACAGACCCAAAGAACCAGGGGAACCAGTGGCCTAAATCCCAGTCTGAGTCTGAAGGCCCTAGAACCCAGGGCGCGGATATCCAAAGGCAGGAGAAGATGCATGTCCCAACTCAGCAGAGAGCAGATTTGCCCTCTCTCCACCTTTTTGTTCTATTCAGCCTCTCAGTGGGTTAGGTGATCACCACCCACACTGGTTATATACCTTCTTTATTCAATCTATGGATTCAAATGCTAATCTCTTCCTGAAACATCCTCACAGACACACACAGAAATACTCTTTTACCAACTATCTGGGCATCCATTAACCCAGTCAAGTTGATACATAAAATTAATCATCACAAATGCTGAATATATATATTTTTTCATATGTTTATTTGCTATCCATATATCATCTTTGGTGAAATGTCTGTTCAAGACTGTTGTCCATTTTCTAACTAGATTGTTTTCTTACTGTTTAGAGAGTTCTTTATATATTCTGGATATGTAATTTGCAAATATTTTCTCTGCATTTGTGGCCTTCGTTTTCATCATTGTAACAAAGTCTTTGGCATAAAAGACATTTTGATGAGAACCGATGTATTAACTTTCACTTTTATGTATCATGACATTTGGTGTCATGTCTAAGAACTCTTTGCTTAGTCCTAGGTCATGATTTTCTTCATCATTTTCCTCTAGATGTTTGATAATTTTACTGTTTATATTTAGACCTATAATCTATTCAAGTTATTTATAGGTATGGGTTTTTGTTCCAGGTTCTTGTTTGTTTGTTTGTTTCGTTTTGCCTGTAAATGTCCAATTGTTCAAGCGCCATTTTTTGAAAAGACTGTGCTTCTCTGTTGAATCACTTTTGCATATGGGTCAAAAATCATACTGTATGTGGGCCTATTTCTGAATTCTCTATTCTGTTTCATTGATCTATGTGTCTATTCTTTTGCTAATATCACATTGTCTTGATTACATAGCTATACAACAAGTCTTAAAAATCAACTAGTGTGATTCCTCCAACTTTATTCTTCTTTTTCAAAATTATTTTTGCTATTCTAATTCCTCTGCCTTTCCATATAAATTTTAGAATCAATTTATCTATATCTACAAGGAATACTCCTGGGGTTTTTGACAATAATTGTGTTAAAGCTGTAGATCAATTTGTGGAGAACTGACATCTTTACTACATTGAGTCTTCCATTCTGTGAACACAGGATGTCTCCATCTATTGATTTCTTTCATTAGCATTTTGTATTTTTCCGCTTACAGATCCTATACATGTTTGTTCGATTTATATCTAATATTCTTTTCTGCTTTGGGGAGTGATTGCAAATAGCAACAAAAATATTTTAGCACCAAGTATTAAACATATATATAGCTCTTTGAAAATACATGAATTTTTTGTTACATTTGCCATTTTGCAGATAGAATGTCATACAAGGACAAGTGTTCAGAATCTATTGTTCTAAGCACAAGCTCCAAACATATAGGATTGGGTCTCTTTCACTGAACCAGAATAGGGTCTAATATGTAGTAGGTACTATAAATTTGTTGAAGGAATGAATAAATAAATTTAAAACATTTTCAGATGTTTTAGTTACTTACTTTTCAATTAATGTGAATGTGATGGCGAATCACTCACAAAAAACCCATGAATGCATATACATATTACTTCTCAGGATTTCTCTACAGAGTGGGACATACCCCAAGGAAATCTTAGCAGAACATCCAAGAGAATAAATATGGGCTGAAAATGCTCTAAAATTTTAAGTTTTCTGAGGGCCTAAAATATAAGTCCCTTGTTCACTAATGATTATTGCCTGTGTCTAGTGCACTCTGTGGGACAAAGCCACAGCTCAGTGGACATTTGTTGAATAAAGAAATATATGACTGAGGGAAGGAATAATTAAGATAATAAAAAATATATGACCTCTAACTGTTCAACATGGTTTGTATCATTGCATTCTCTGTACCTAGAGATATGGTTTCTAATTTTCAAGTTTGGATCATACAATATTAATTTTTTTAATTAAACTGATGAGTATATATAAGCATTTCCTAAGTCATTAAAAATTATTTTTATATGATATTAATGGGTAGGCAATATCCGTTAATTTCTATATCATATTCTGATATGAATAGTCTATCATTTAAAATAACTCAATGTATATGCTGTTTTCTAATTTTTTCACATGTGTAATTAATAATTACATACATAAAATACATATATATTTATGTATTTGGTTATTTCCTTAGTATATCTTGGTGGGAGAATATTTATTTACTTAATATGCACATAAATTTTAAGATAAATGATACATATGCAAAATGGCCCTCCTGAAAGAGTTTTCCAATTAATCTTTGCCAAGTGGTGTTAGGGTGTTGTTTATCTTAAACTTTAGCCAATGCTGAGAAACATTGTTGTTTCCTATTTGAAAGTTGAAAATGAAATCTCCTTATTCTTTTCATTCTTATTTCTCTAGTAACTTGGAAAGATAAAAATTTTCATATAAGTTCATTGACATAAATGTGTCAAATTGCTTTTAGAGTCTATATGTCACTTTTATCCTGCTTCCTCATGTTTGCCTCTAAGAGAAGTATTTGCAAATTGGCAGTTGCATGGATTCTCCTTACTTCCCTCCTTGATGTACATGCAATTCACACTAGAATCCTTCTTTTGAATCTTAAGATGAGGGATGTGGTTGTACATAACCCTTAAAAAATTTCTGGAGTCACTGTGGGGCTGCACCTGATGTATGTATTGAGAGATTATTGTGAGTTGGCTGAACTATTGGTTGGGAGAAAGGTGGAGAGCAGACAGGGCAGGAATGGGGTGTGTGCAATAGTATGCTTGTACAAGCAAGCACAAAGGGGTGACAGCAGATTTGGTGTGTCTGTCTCATGGCCTGTGTCCTAGGGAGCAGGGAGAGATAACTAGATGTGATGTCTTATTCTGTTTCTTAAAGTACGTTGGATGTAACATTTTATGGTCTAAAAATACAACTACAGATTGTCATCTTATTTCCTGTGGATAGACTTAGGACTGGCTTGACAATGTCTATTCATTTTGTAAACTGAATAATTTAACTTCCTTTTATTAGTTTTGAAGTTTCTACATAAATATCTACTTTTTCACTTTTGAATACCCTCAAGTTTAAAAGACTGATGTGAGAATACTAGGAACTTCCCGTTAAAATGAAGAGAATAGATTAATTTAGGAAGGTATGGGGTTTGCTTTCAATAAATAAAATTTGGAAATCTTAAAAGCCAAATAATCTTTTGGATGAATTACCTAAAGAAAATACCTATTTATATAGTATGTAAACACAAACATGTGCATATGGGAGGGTTGTTTATTTATATATTCAGAAATGAACCATTGACAACCATAATAGCCTTTGCATTGAAGGAGCAATTTTCAGGAGGCCTCCATATCCTAGAAATGGCAACAAAATAATAGCTCTGGAAATAATGGAAAGTGGAATGAATATAAGACCTATATGCTGGGGACACCAAAAGCCTTGCTTCTAGGGAAGTTCTAAGCACTTAAATGCCATGGTGAGCCTCTGACAGTTCTCAATTGCTAGATGATAATTCCCCACCCCCCCCAACCACTTTTCTTCCTCCTGTATATTTTCACCTTCCCCGCTCACTTATTTCAATTCTTTCTCTAATCCTTGGATCTCTGTTTCCACCTTTCTTCATAGGCAGTTCTCAGCCATCTAGAACAACCTGGTGACACTGGTAGCATTTGGGAGACTCTTCTAGTTACCATACTAAGTTTATTAATTTGATAATCCCTCCTCTGTTAACCTTGGGCCTTAATATACCCTTAATACCCCAGATGTGGAGACATTCAATGCTGAAAATGTAACATGAGGGATAAGAAAAGCAACATAGTTTATCTGTGGTAGAAAAAATACTGAACTGGGGGTTAGAAGACATTCTTTGTAGACCATTACAGTCACCAGAACCTTTCCAATGTTTATATGAATGTAATGTTTCCTACATAGTTATAAATATTTATACTTATAGATTATAAATGCTATTTAGGCAAGTCTTAGCTAATGCAATAGGACAAGAAAGGAAATGAAAGGTATACTGATTAAGAAGGAAGAAAAGACAGTCCTTTTTCACAGATGAGATATTCATCTATGGAGGAAATCTGAATCAACAAAATAACTCTTGGAATTAATAAGCAGTTATATCAAGGTTGCAGGACACTAGGTTAATACACAAAAGTCAATTGCTTTATTATATGCCAAGAATGAACAAGTGTAATTTGAATTTAAAAGCAGAGTACTACTTACACTAGTACCTCCCCAAATGAAATACTTAGGTATACCTCTATCAAAATATGCACAAAAGTCTATGTGAAGAAAATGGCAAAGCTTTGGTGAAAGAAATCAAAGAAGAACTAAATGAAATGGATAAATATTTCGTGTTCATGGATAGGAAGACTCAATATTGTTTAGATGTGAGTCCTTACCAACTTGATCTATAGATTCAATGCAATCCCAATTAAAATCCCAGCACTTTATTTTGTGGATATCAACAAACTAATTCTGGAGTTTATATGGAGACACACACACACACATACACAAAAACAGAATAGCCAATACAATATTGAAGAAGAACAAAGTTGGAGGATTAATACCCTGGACTTCAAGACTTACTATAAAGTAAGTATTACTTACTTACAGTAATCAGGACAGTGTGATATTGGTGAAAGAATACACAAATACATCAATGGAAGAGAATAGCCCAGAAATAGATCCATGTAAATATAGTCAACTGATATTTGACAAAGCAGCAAAGGCTATACAATTCAGAAAAATAGTCTTTTCAACAAATGGTCCTGGAATAACTGGACAAAAAAATGAATCTAGGGGCTTCCCTGGTGGCGCAGTGGTTGAGAGTCCGCCTGCCAATGCAGGGGACACGGGTTCGTGCCCTGGTCCGGGAGGATCCCTCATGCCGCGGAGCAGCTGGGCCCGTGAGCCATGGCCATTGAGCCTGCGCATCCGGAGCCTGTGCTCCACAACGGGAGAGGCCACAACAGTGAGAGGCCCGCGTACCGAAAAAAAAAAAAAAAAAAATCTAGAGATAGACCTTACATCTTCACAAAAATTAACTCCAAATGGATCACAGACCTAAATGTAAAGTGCAAATCTATATAACTCCTAGAAGATTTAGAGGAAAACTTAGGTGACATTAGCTTTGGTAACACTTTTCAGATACGTTACCAAAGGCACAATTCATGAAATAAATAATTGAAATATGGATGTTATTATAATTAAAAACTTCAGCTCTGCAAAAGACAACAGCAAAAGAATAAAAAGACAAGCCACAGACTAGGAGAGAATATTTGCAAAAGACATATCTGGTAGAGGACAAAATAAAGAATTCTTAAAACTCAAAAATAAAGAAAATAAACAACCTGATTTTTAGAATGTGCCAAAGACCTTAACAGACACTTCACAAAGAAGATATATAGATGGCAAATAAACATATGAAAAGATGCTTCATGTCATCAGAGAACTGCAAATTAAAACAGCAGTGAGATACAACTACATACCTATTAGAGTAGCTAAATTCCAGAGCACTGACAACACTAAATGCTAGCAAGGATGTGGAGCAATAGGAACTCTCATTCAGTGCTGGTGGAAATGCTATATGGTACAGCCACTTTGGAAGAGTTAGGCAGTTTCTTACAAGCCTAAACAGGCTCTTACCATATGATCCAGCAGTCATGCTTCTTGGTATTTAGTCAAAGGAGCTAAAAACTTATGTCCACACAAAAACATGTACACAGATGTTTATAGCAGCTTTATTCACAATTGCCAAAATTTGGAAGCAACCAGGATGCCCTTCAGTAACTAGTGAATGAATAAACTGTGGTACCTGTAGACAATGGAATGTTATTCAATGCTAAAAAGAAATGAGCTACTAAGTCATGAATAGACATGGTGGAAACTAAACGAACACTATTAAGTGAAAGAAGCCAATCTGAAAAGGCACAAAGGACATTCTAAAGGACATTCTAGAAAAGGCAAAATTATGAAGACAGTAAAATAATCAATGGTTGCCAGGGATTGGGGGGAAGGTAAAATGAATAGGCAGAGTACAGAGAATTTTTAGGGTAGTGAAACTATCTGTAAGATACTTTAATGTCACTATACATTTGTCCAAACCCATAGAATGTACAGCACCAAGAGCGAACCCTAATGTAAACTATAGACTTTGGGTGATAATGGTGTGTCAATATAGGTTCATTAATTGTAACAAATATCCATTCTGGTGGACAGTGGTGATAACGGAGGAGGTGAGGGGTATATAAGAAATCTCTGTACCTACCTCTTCATTGTACTGTGAACTTAAAACTTCTCTAAAGATATAGTCTTAACATGCAAAAAAAGAGAAAGATTTACTGTATATTTTTTCATCATAATGGAAGCCCTTATAAAGATCTGATGATATGACCTAGCCTGGTCCTGAAGCTAAGGGGTTATTTATGATGCTAAACTTGGGCTGGAATAGTGCCACTAGAGCCATCATAGGGTGGTATATCCACAAATAGATGATGTAACTTCAGAGACAGGGGTTGGGAGCAATAAGACTCAGCTACCCCTCTCTACAATGTCATTCTATTTCCTTGTTGACTAACACATTTCTGGGCAACATTTAATTTTGAGAACTTTCTTCATTAAACCATTCATTCACCCATCTCAAATTCAGCAAATACTTAGTTGAGTAAGTAGGAAGTGCTAGGCGTTAATACATTCAACAATTATCATTCATCATCATTGGTTTCAGATACAACAGTGACCAAGACTATTTTCCTGCCCTCGAGGTGCATTTAGTCTAATATACTTATTTACACATCAAAAATATAAGTGAGGGCTTCCCTGGTGGCGCAGTGGTTGAGAGTCCACCTGCCGATGTAGGGGACACGGGTTCGTGCCCCGGTCCGGGAAGATCCCACATGCCGCGGAGCGGCTGGGCCCATGAGCCATGGCCGCTGAGCCTGCGCATCCGGAGCCTGTGCTCCACAACGGGAGAGGCCACAACAGTGAGAGGCCCGTGTACCGCAAAAAAAAAATAATAAATAATAATAATAAGTGAATGTCATACTAAGTAGAGTGTAATATATGATAATGATAAATAAAGTGATATGGAAGTTTATAGAAGGATGACTTCTTCATGATTGTGGGTGTCCAGACAGAATTAAGCAAAAAACGGTGAATTCAGAGATGAATAAGCAAGTTAGGTGTGGGAGAACAGAGAATAGTGAGGGGAAAAGACAATAGGTTATACAGAAACAGGAGGGCAGAAGCATACTAGGAATAGGTATATAGTCCACTTTGACTAGAAAAGAATATTGAATAGATGAAAAAAGTAAGATTGAGATAGACCAAGGTCAAATTACAGAATGATAAAGTCATGGTGACTATGAATCTTAAGAAAACGAGGGAAAACACTAATAGTGAAGATCAGAACGAAGGAGAAAATGTTCTTAATGAAATCTCTGCTGGATCCCCTAGGGCTAAAAAGTATAAGTGAAAATAATCATTTTAGATGTACAGGAAACCCAGAGAAAGCGTTATCACGAAAGATCATTTCTGAAATTGAGGCTATTAAGTAAAAAGAAGATAATCCCCACTTACATGGAAGTGGTAAGTAAATAGGTACAGTTGGCCAAAGATAGGGATATTTACTTCCATACTTACATTTTACGTTAACAGTTCTTGAAATGTGATGTGTAAAGAGATGAATAGAATCTGATTGAAATAGAAAATTGTCTGTGGAGTGGCAATGCAGAAGGAAGAATGGATTTAATTGTAAATAATATAATTTCAAGGAATCTTTTTATGCATCCTCCACTACCCACCCCACTACTCAGATATATTTTCGATAAAAAATTAACTTGGGAGAGTAAATGAGTTAATATCAAAGGGAAGTGATTCAAGCTGTTAAGAAAGGCATTCTACAACACCAACCTGTTATTACTAATGATCACAATAATAATGAGAAATTGCTGCACAGGTCGGGGGTCTGCACCTTGTCTTTGAGAGAGAGGAGAAAAGAAAGAGCCAGTGTGTTCACACTGCCTATAGCACTGCATGGTACGGGAGCGAGGCAGGTAGGAGAGTAATTTTTTCCAATAGCTGATATTCACTTCTGGCATCTTTAGACATAGAGAATCATCAGATAACAGTTAACAAAAAAGTAGTAGTAGGAGCCCAAATGCCCACTAAATGTAAAAGCCTCAGCATTGTGCTGAGACACAACTGTAAATATTAGACTCTGCTGTTACGATAATGGCACATATTTGGCACTCACCTATGCCACCCATCTGTTGGCTGTTCTCAGGATGGAAGCAAGACAGCGGGCTGGTTTCTTTCCTATTCAAAGCATGAGCAGTTTGCCATTCCTCATTTAGGATTTAATGTGCATTTTAGGGCAATTGCTCCAGCAGAAAATGATAAGGTAGGGAAGGAGAGAACAGCTCCTGGAGACCACAAATTATTCAGAGCCAACAGAGAGAAGAGCTGGTGAAGATGTTCAGTCTGAAGGCAGCCAGTTAATTCATATGTTTGAGGAATTCCGTGGTGAGCCTTGCTTCATGCCAGGGTTGGAAAAATAAGAGAGACTAAGAGCTTTTTCTGAACACAAATTTATTTTCTTAATACAATGGAAGTCTGGCCCAAAGATGCTTGGTTATCATTGTTTCCTTGTCATCTCCTCAATTCTATTTGTATTGTGAACTAGACAAAGCTCAGACACACGTCCTGAAAAATATTATAATCAAGTCTGATGAAATTCTGATTTCCTTCTAATATGTATTTGATCAGCCACTATAAATGACTATTTCTGTATTTCTTTCTGCTTATTAGACTATGTACTCATTGAAAGCAGGGGCATATTCATCTCAGTATTGATGATGTCTAACACATCATCCAGCATGGAAAAGATAAAAGCAAATATTTAAAGAAAGAATGGCAAGAAGGCTTAAGGGGGATACTTTACCCATAGCCCAGGTCTGTGATCAGGTCCTTGTGTCCAGTCACCTGAGATGACAGTGTAAGTGATTGGTACCTTGGGAACCTTATGCAAAAGTCTCATGGCTCTCAGAGAAGCCACACTGTAACCATCAAATAAGTATGTGTGTATTTCCAGGGGGAGAGGGGAGGCAGGAGGCTTCCCAACAGCACAATATGGTAGCCAGAGGATTCCAAACATCCAAGGGTTATTTAACTGATGCCATGGCCGGAACCAACCAGGAGACCATGATGACACTTCAGTTTGAGAACCTGGAGTAAGACTTACGGTCATCTCCACCACTTGGCCATTGGAGACAGTTAAGGATCTGACACACCGATTTCTAGGAGACTTAGATATACTTTATGCCAACTCATCATCCACCAAGACTGAAAGCAGAACACATACTGACGAAAAGTGGTGGGACTGTGACTCATCCTGACCCACAGCTATTGATTGGCATTCTGGTATCAGGCCCCTGAAATTTTCCTGCAGTCTCTATGTACAGCACCTACAGCCAAGTAGAGTGATGGCCGTATCTTCCCAGAGATAATTTATGGTGAAGTCTCTCTTCTAGGGAAACTTTTTTCACAAAAGTTTTCATTTGACAATGATTCTTCGTAAGATGTAATTTTTCCTGAATGTTCTTTGCCTTCAGGCACCTGCTCTGGAGCATTCTTCCCTCTGCTGTGGTGGTGCCTGAGATAGAAGAGTCCGCAGCCCAACTGCTGCTGCAAATAATGACTTTTACCTCCCAGTGTAGAATCCCAGGCTTCCGAGCCCCACAAAACTTAGAGAAAGGAAAGGAAAAGTTAGAACTTAGAGAAGGGAAAGGAAAAGATGGAATAGTGGATGGAGAGATACTTTGGAACCAAGGAAAGAAAGAAGAAATGTCCTTTGAGTAGAGATAACCCCAGCTGAGGAAGAAGGAAATTCTTATCTCTGCCTTATTTTGTGAGGTCATAGAGGTGCCTTCTGACCTTCAATTTCTTCTTATGTAATATATTGCTCCCTTAAATATTCAACAAATAAGTCTTGGGTACCTACTCTATACTATGACCATTGTCTCCCAACTCTCCTCGAGGAGAAAAATTTCTTGTCTCCCAGAAGTTCTATACATAGGAGTATGTCTTCTTCACCCTCCTTCATCTAGCCTGAGGATTGAGCTCTACTTTGTGGGGGGAAAAAAGAGAATACAAACAAAAGCAAAAGAAAGAATTATGAATAAATAAGCCTCAGCTATTTTCCACTCTTATTCCAATCTTTCATAGACGGAATGATAATCGTTTATTCATCCATCCATCCATACTTTCAAAAAAAAAGTTTTATTGAGTGTGTAGTGGGGATGCACACTGCTCAAAGGGATGGGGACATAAAAAGACCTTAGAATCACTGGTTCATGGTTCTCAGTGAATGGACAAAGATGTAGTGTATCTGGAAACATTGTCCCCAAAATACGTATGTGGAATCCATTTTCTCTCAATCCCTACTTCCACCTGTGTTTTGATTTATATAATTTCCTGACAATTCTACAAGCATAAGGTATTCATCTGCTTATACCACTCCTGTCCTTCACGTCAATAAGCTGTATATGTTTGAACTTATTGTGATCACCAAAAGTACACCAATTACCCCTAAACACACTGAAGAGCATCCTAGAAATGTTGATCAAGAAACAAATAAATGTACAATATACAAGTTTGTTATCTAAAAGCTTGGAAACCTAAGATTTACCTTCAATTCTTCTCTCTTACTTCAACATCAAATCCATTAACAAGTCCTCTTAGATATACCCTCAACTATATTCAGAATCCATCTCTTCTCTCCATCCATACCACCACCATCCTCATTCAAGCTTCCATCCTCTCCATCGTGGACAACTATGATTGTGTCCTCAGTGATCCACCTGCTCTGTCATTCTACGGTCTTTTTCCACACAATTGTAAGAATAATCTTAAGGTAATCTAAATTTGATTATGCAACTTTCCCACATTAACCCTCCCTTGGTTTCTCATTACACCTGTTACTCAACTCAGGCCCCTTGTCATGACCTATAAAGCCTGTATGATCCAGCTCCTACTTCACTCTCATCCTTATCCCAGACCACTTATTCTTTAGATCTTTCTGCTCCAACCATATTGGGTACCTTACTCTTCCTAGAGTTTTTCAAGTTCATAACCATCTTATAGACTTTGAATTTGCTATGATTTCCTCTGATTTTAAATATTATCCCTTAGGCCATTACATGGCTGCCTTCTTATCTTTCAGATTTCAGCTCTGCTAAGAGAAACCTTCATTGACTATCCAGTCTAAAATGCCCTCCTAACTCTAGTCACTGTCACCTATCCTGATTGATTTTCTTCCTAGTAATTACGATAATTTACACGATTCTTGTCTGCCTTTGCTGATGAGAATGTGATCTCTTTGGAGGTGAGGTCATGCCCATCTCATTCCTATCTATAATCCTCAGAATCTAGAAGAAGACCCACAACAGAGTAGGTGCTCAATAAATATGTGTTGGATTTTTTTTAATGAATTAATTCATTAAAGAACAGTAGACTGAGATAGATGGGTACTCCCAGACCCTTAACCCTGAGGAAATTTCTCCTGTGCCACTTGTTGGCTAAATAAACAAGAACAAACAATAAAACCAAAAATCAAACAAAAACAGACAAATTAACAATTGAAAGCATTTTAACTAATTATTGCAAATAAATACACCAAAAAGCCCCCCAAATCAACAAATAAACACACAAAAAATCAATAACCACTGATTTTGTCTAATTTATTGCTGTTTACTCTTCCTGTTGCAAGACCCAAGTATTTCCTGAACTGAGGACCATCTTCAGCTCTTTCAGTCACCACTACCTTTCTCAGGTGATCCATTTAGTGGTTTCTTCCACCCAGAGTAATGTTTTCCCCAGAATTCTACCACCACAGGCTTCAGCAGAAATATCTGTGACACAGATATTACAGCCATTTTTCTCCCAAAAGTAAAAAGAACTGCTGTCTTCTCACAAGGGGCCCCCAACACTTCCAAGGTGGCATCTTTTTTTCCTTTCCAGCGACGTGAATGCAATCTCAGGCACACAATAGAAGCAGTGCCGACAAAGTCTGTTCTTGTCAGCCTCACAAACAGCTTCATTACTTGCTAACTGCAAACATAACATGGTTTGAAGCTGCTGCTCCTGCCAAGCTGAAGTCTTCAAACGCCGGGGTTGAGTGATTGAAAATTCCAGATTATAGGCAGAAGGGGATGAAGAGTTGTTTAGAGCTCTTGCTTATCCGCTAAAAGCCTCTGGCCAGAAACAGCTCTCTGCTTGAAGGAAAAGTAAATTTCTTCCACAGCTGAAAATTAATGTGTTTTGAGGGAAATCTTGGCAGGACTTGTGGCAGGGAACGTGGCTTACAGGCCTGGGGTAGGCATGGGGAGTGATAACTAGCAGTCATTCCTCAAACCAGGGAGGTCCCTGTCTGACAATAACCAAAGCTGGGAGCACTAAGACTTAACTGTTTCTCTCAGTGTGAGATGGGATTAGTTATGCCATTGCAGAAAAACACGTCTGTAGGTTGATCATGGCTATAATTCTAATTGTATCATATTTGATGTAAGGGTTCTGTTTTATCTGACATCTTGAAAAACCAGACCACACATCATTGGACATGGAAGTGCCAGGATTCTGGTTGAATATTCAAGGATATAAGGACTTCAGCTGGGTCACTGAAATCTCTTTATCTTGAATTGTCTTCAACACCAAACTGTTCTTGAATTACAGATTCAAGTAGGAAGAAGAAACAGGAACAAATTTCCTCTATTCTCTATCACATTCTCTCAACATTCAACATATACATTCATTCATTCATTCAATTATTAGAAATTATGAATTGAATTCTTTCTGACACATGTTAGGTGATGGTTATGCAAAGTATCTGGAGCAATTCAGTAGCATGGTCCCTGCTGTCAGCTGCCTCATATTCCCCCTGGGGAAACAGAACAGACGCTTAAACAGATACTCATGATGGAATGTGATGAGTCCCATAGTGTAACTAATATCAAGTGTTGGAGAACCCAGATGTTGGAGTGATTTGTGGCACTCACTTTTGGAAAGGACTTGACAAAGGTGGAAACCATAGAAGTTGAGTAGAATGAGATTTCCAGGTCTAGATTGGAGATGGAGGAATTGAATAAGTAACACATACACGCAAACATCTTTAGAGATTATTAGCTCTGGGGGTAAAGTTGTGGGCAGACCCTTTGAAGAATATAAGGAAGATTTTGCCTTTCTCACTCAAAAAATAATGCCCGTAAACATACCATTTTCAAAAATGTAATTCCAAGGAGATTACAGAAGCCTCCATAGCAGTACAGATTAATACTTTAGGAAAACTTTAGTCTAAATCCCTTTAGTTCATTTTCACCTTTAATGCAGTATTTCTCAAAGTAAAGGCTGGGAGCCAGCTACATTGGAAACACCTGGGATGTTTGCTTAAAATGCAGATTCCTGGGGCCCCATTTCAGACCTATTAAAAAAGTTTCTCCAGTGTGGGGTTCAGGATTCTTCATTTTAACAACAGTTGTGTGATTCTGTTCAATGAAAACTTTAAAAGCTCCTGGGAGATTCTGGTGCACACTTCTAAACCCTGGAGCATTTCCTGTTTATTTGGACTCACTGTGACCCTTTTAAACTAGGGGTGTTGCCCACCTACATCTGCTGAGAGGCCTAAAGGACTTCACTCACAGAACATCACCTATTTAGGATACCCTGATTCCCATCCTTCCTGCAAGTTCCGTATATTGAAGTTCAGCTTTTGACATCAAGTGCCGTTTATGCCTACCTTGTTCCCATGGGTGTGTCTTATCTGCCTAACAAGACTGCAAATTCCCTGGGCTCTTGGTTCCTTGCTTTTCATCTTGTATCCTAGATGGCTGGGTGCATGGCATGTGCTTAATAAGTATTTATTCGTTGGTTATGGAATCAGTGTTCCTTCCTCTTATTCCTTGAACACATCTGGCCAGCCTCACTGTCATTCCATCAGAATCCAAATGGTTTCTATTTGTGGTGGGGTTTTTTTGCATTTTGTTTTCGGCTGGTCTTGTACACCCCTGTGTCTACATCATCTGGTCTGTTTTATGAAGAATGTCTTGTTAGATTTATCCTCAGCTTTGCTTTTCTCTCCCTGGCCTCCCTGTGGTTCTTTCACAGAAAGCCCTTTGTGTTGAGCAAACAGGCTCTAATCTGCACATCTTCCCTCTGCGCTTCAACAGGGCTGCCAGGTGAGCATCCCGACACCGGCCTGGAACAGCTGTTCAGGTGGTCCTGAGCAGTGGGCAGTGATTGTGTGTGCAGTTCTCTTGTCTGATGGGCCCTGGGTCCAGCACGCTCGGGGAGGAAACCACAAGCACAAATGTTTGCCTTGCTGCCTGGAAGTCCTAAAAGCAGCTGCCTGCTGATTGATAATAACTTGCATAATGACACAGAGTGTTCAGTTGCTGCCAGGCGTGAGCGAGACCCTGCGAGCGCCCCTGTGCAAGCCCTGGCTGGTTGGCCAAATCCTTATCTTTCAGCATGCAGGCAACAAAGACGGCAAGAGCCAGAAGGTATCTGATCCAAAGATGCCCATTACAACCCCGATGGTTTTACCACATGGAGAGAGCGAGAGAGCAGCTTGATGCTTTCCGCTTGCAAAGTCACTAAGAAAACTACACACAGGGGTTCAGCACAGACATGGTGCCTCTATATCGGAATATCAGGATAGGATATACTAGTATTTTTATACTTTATGGATAAAATGGAGTCTATTATGGAGCTAGTAGAATTGGCTTCTAGAAACATTTCTCTCTCTTTTTTTTGGTTTTAATTTTATTCTATTTTCTGTATAACTTTAAGTACATGAAGGTTCATTTCCACAGGCCTCAGGAAATGGGTAGAAATCACAGGACAATCTCTCTTCCCACCAAAAAAAGTTACGTATTTTGGTAGAGTGTTTGTCCTAGAGGAAAACTGAAATTTACAATAGCAATTCTGTGCAAGAGTTTTACACAAGACCTAAAACCAGCCTGCAATGGAGATTTTAGTCCTCTGTTCAGGTGCCCAGACAGAAGCCAAAGGCTGTCGAGCATGACAGGGCGAAGGAAGCAACAACGATGGATGATGGGCACCCGGCATGGAAGGAGGAAGGGAAGCCAGATTCCTGGGAATGGTGTGGTTTGCCTTTTTTTTCTCTCTCTCTTTTTTTTTTTTTTCTTTGCGGTATGCGGGCCTCTCACTGTTGTGGCCTCTCCCGTTGTGGAGCACAGGCTCCGGACGCGTAGGCCCAGCAGCCATGGCTCACGGGCCCAGCCGCTCCGCGGCGTGTGGGATCTTCCCGGACCGGGGCACGAACCCGTGTCCCCTGCATCGGCAGGCGGACTCTCAACCACTGCGCCACCAGGGAAGCCCTCTCTCTCTCTTTTTAACTCATCTCTGTAGGAAGGTGGTGGGCAGGGGTCCCAGAGAGAGGAAGGGTCCAAGACTCCTTTAGCTGGCCTTGGTGCAGGGCACCACCCCAGCAGCTAACACAGGACAACCTACTATCTCAGGTTCGGGCAGATACAGGATGGAATGCAGAAGAAAAGGAATGCTTATAGGAAATCATTTTGCTTGGAGTGCTAGATGGCCAAGCTTCAGCCTTTGGTCCTGTGCAACCCTTGCCTCACTTGTCAATAGTGAAAATTAGTTTAAGTTAGAAGAGCCAACTAAGGTCACACCAGGCTCTGCTACCTTCACGCTCATTGTTACAAAAAGATTAACTTGTGTGAACGTTCTGATCTGTTAATTCCTGGGGACTGCTTTATTCTTCCCCAAAGTCTATTTTTTGGTCAAATAACCCCGAAGGCTGAAAGCTAAAACACACCAGTCCTGATGTGCACTTCCTTAAGAATGGACTGGCTGTATGGTTGAGCTGATACGGAAGAGCTGCACCTTCCTGCAGAAGATCAAAGACCTGCTATCCCACCCCAGATCTCAGCCTGAGGTATATTTCAGTGAAGGCAGGTAGCTGTGCTTCTCAAAGCAGAGAAGCAGTTTAAGAGCAGAAAGGTAGAGGAAATCTAGAAAAGAACCATCTTGATACAGATTTATCCCATGGTGTGAGGGAGAGGGCAAAGAACCCAGTGGCACTTTGCTTATCCAGCAATTTCTGTCACTGTGGTGACCAACTTCTGCCCATTCCATACGGTCTTGAACTGCTCAGGGACTGGGAACTCATTGAGGTCACCACCTTCTGTAGGAATGAGGACATTCATCTCAGAAGATTTGGCACTGACTATCTCACAATCCAGGGAATTCTTGCTCAGGTAAACGTGGCAGCCATCTGTTTTGTTGATGGAAATGGTCAGCACTTTACCCGTTACCTGAACTTTGACATCCCTACAATTGATTATCTCCACAATGCCCACCACGTCATCGAACACCAGACCGAGTTTCTTACAGTTATCTACTGTAGCAGAGTTAATTTTGCCCTTGATTTGCAATGTTGAGTTGACACACTTGAATATGTAAGCTGCCTGTTTCAGCTCTGTGTCATCTATTACCAGGTTGGGAACATTCTCCTGATTTTCCACTCTCCACTTCTTGCCCTTCAGTTCAAGTAGAGCTGGCTCCTTCTTTGTGACTGGTTTGGGGGATGGACTGACTCCTGGTTTAGATGCAGAGAATGGTTTGGGGCCACTTCGTACTGGAGCACTCTGAGCGTTCAAGGCAGGGTTCTTTTGAGTCTTCATGTCACCAGATACAAGTTTCAGGGCATGTGTGATGCTCTCCCCCTGATTAACCTGTGCAAACAGTGCTGAGCGGGAAGCAGACTCATCTGAGCCTGAACTGGTGGAGACTCGGGGGGAGGTGGGCCTGAGGTGGGGGGGGAGGACCCGATCCAGCAGAGGGTCCAGATGGCGATCCACTCAGTTCTTTTGCCATGGCCCGGTTTTGCTCCTGGCCAGTCCAGTGGTATGGAACTGTTTAATGTAAGCCTGCAGCTCTGTCCATATACTCAAGTAAGCTTTGACCCAGCCCACATCTTTGTACTCCTTGAGGAGTCAGTTTCTATAAAACATGGCAGCATGATTCATTTCCTTCACTTAGGGACCAGACTTGAGAGCCATAGCCACCCAACCCAGGGCCTGGGTACTTTCGCTGACAGCTGACAGGTGATTGAACAACTTGCTGCCTCGGTTCTTCTCCCGAAAGGTTATCACTTCTTGGATCTGCTCACAGATGGGTGCCAACAAATCAGAAAGCTTATTGCCTGCTGGCTGCTGGCCTTGAGAGGCTGTAACCAAGAGTGCTCACTCCAACTTCAGACCTGTGTGGGCCGTCTCCGCATATGCTTCTGCACATCTCCCCCAGTCTCTTTACCGATCTGAGGTACTCTGCCACAGGACCGGCCAACGGTGAGTCAAACGCTTGCACCTATGGAGTCGTTCCTGCTTTTGCAGCACTGTCTCTACACCCACGGTGCGTGTCAGGGGCACGGAGCCTGCCTTCAGGCGGCCCACCGCTCTCTCCAATCTTTCTACCAGATTTTGCGTGTCAGCCATAATGTAGCACCTGCTCAGAGCTCTGCCTCACCTCAGGACTGTGCTCAGCCGCTCTCCCTAGAAACATTTCTTAAGGAGATTTTTTCTTCTACTGAGGCCAGATTCTAAGCCAGCCACACTTATGTTCATTACCTTCCCATAGGATTTGGCTTACTGGTGTGAAAAAAACTATGTAGTCTTTGAAATTAAAATGGCCTACCAAAGTGGTTAAAAATGGCAACGAAAAGTGGAAGAATACCAATGTACAATCTTTTGCATCAGCATTTCTCAAATCACTCTCTTTCATCCATTTTTATTTCTACTGATTTAGTTGAAACCCTTACCACTTCTGTTGCGATCCTAACAGGTTCCCTTACCTGCAGTCTCACCCTGCTGTAATTTATTCTCCACATGGCAGAGAGATTTCCCACAGTCGTCATGGGTCACGTTATTCTTCTCATTGGCTCTCTTTGGTTGCCTGTGGCGGGAAATGTCCAAACTCTCTGTTACAGACTAGAGGGTGCGTCGTGATTCTTCACTTCTCTCTAAATGCGGATAAACCTCCTCAACCAAGGGGCCTATAAGCTGCAAAGTGATCAGGTTTCTGTCTACATCTCCACAGGCAGGGGACCCTTCACTCTCTACCTCTCACGTTGTTCTGTCTACGCTGGCTTGGCCTGCCTTTTGTGTCGGTAGCCATTACATTTATCACATTGAATTCTGCAGAATGTAAGTCATGAAAGATGTTAACTGGAGCTGTTAAAAAAATTGGTCAAAGAAATTTGAGAAATTGGTGAATATTAAATCACACTATCATACTAAAGTCTGAACATCCTATTCTTAAAAAAAAAGAAAAAGAAAAAAGCAGCTTTGCTTAACCAAACATAGCTGAACTCAGAATACCTTTTTTTGGAAACACACCTGGGTAAATCTGTTTCCTGGGTCAACAATCTGGAAGATTCACTCTTAAAGCTCTTTGCATCCTGGTCTCTCTTTTGCCCCCTCCCATACATACACTGATGTGAATTCTTCTGTTTTCCTTACGGCATACACCCATCACCCTTAGCACAGTGCTCTAACATTTACTATCTCAAGATTCCTTTGGATATAATTTGCAAAAAACAAATTCAGATTAGTTTTAGCAAATGGGGAAGATTTCATATTGGCAAATATAATGGTGGATGGCAATCTTGGTTATAACTTAGTAGTTCTCAGTAGAGGGTGATTTTGTCCCTCCACCTGCTGTCCCCCAGGCGAAATCTGACAATGTCTGAAGACATTTTTGTTGTCACAACTGCACGAAAGTGGTGCTACTGGCATCTAGTGCCAGGTAGAGGTAGGCACCCTCACCACCACCAGGAGGAAGTATTGAGCCCAAAATGTCAGCGGTGCCAAAATTGAGAAACTCGACTAGATCCAAACACTCAAGTTATTAGGAATTCTTTGTTATTCCTCTCTCATTTCTTCTGTCAAAGCTTGATTTTATCTTTGTCTGCGTAGCAGGAAATATGCCTGGTGTCCATATCAGATTCCCTTAAATCTAGTTTTATGACCTAATAGAAGAAAAGTCTTCTTCACTAATTTCAACCAGAAAAATATGCAAGAATTTATTTAATTGGTCCAGGTTTAATCATGTGTTCATTACAAAATCACTCCCTGTAGCTGTTACAATGATCCCAACATAGGCCATGTTCCCATCTTTGGGGAGATGGCATGAGAATTGGGGTGGGGTGGGCAAAACTGTATTAGTCAGACAAAAGCAACATTTATCACACTTTCTTAGAATTCACTTCCTCATTTTAAAAATAGAAATGATAATTTATTTCATAAAACATCATTGTGAGACATTTTTAATGTATATAACGAGTCTAACAATATTTGAAATAAGAGAGATGTTTAATAAATGGTAGATATGATTCGTAGATTCTTTTTAATGTTTTTACTGTGGCAAGAACACTTAACAGGAGGTCAGCCCTCTTAACACGTCCTTAAGTCCGCAATGCAGTATTGTTTACTACAGGCACAATACTGTATGGCAGATCTCTAGAACTTATTCCTCTCTCATGACTGCAATTCGATACCCTTTGAGAAGCAACTCCCCAACCCCCCTTCCCTCAGTCCTGGTAACCACCATTCTACTCTCTATTTCTATAAGTTTGACTATTTTAAAGACTTCATATAAGCAGAATCATACAATATTTGTCCCTTGTGTCCAGCTTACTTCACTTAGCATAATGTCCTCCAGGTTCATCCGTGTTGTCATATATGGCAGGATTTCCTTCTTTTTCTAAGGCTGAGTAATATTACATTTTTTATATATATATATATATATACACACACACACACATATATATATCACACTTTCTTTATCCATTCATCATCAATGGACATTTAGGTTGTTTCTATGTCTTGGCTATTGTGAATAATGCTGCAATGAAAAAGGGAGTGCATGTATTTCTTACAGATCCTTATTTCAGTTCTTTTGGATATATAGCCGGAAGCAGGATTGCAGGGTCATAGGGTAATTCTATATTTTAATTTTTTCAGGAGTCTCCATACTGTTTTCCATAGTGGCTGCATCATTTTACATTCCTGCCAACAATGTATAAGAGTTTCAGTTTCTCCACATCCTCACCAATATGTGTTTTGTTTGTTTTGCCTTAAAAATAGACATTCTAACAGGTGTGAGGTGATATCTCATTGTGGTTTTATTTGTATTTCTCTGATGATTAGTGATGTTGATCACCTTTTCTTATACCTGTTGGTCATTTGTATTTCTTCTTTGAAGAAATGTCTATACAAGTCCTTTGCCCATTTTTTAATGACTATTTCATTTTTGCCATTGAGTTGTAGGGGTTTCTTACATAATTTGGATATCAATCCTTTATCAGATATATGTTTTGCAAATATTTTCTCTCATTCTGTAGGTTGCCTTTTCGCTCTGTTGGTTGTTTTGTTTGCTTTGCAGAAGCTTTTTAGTTTGATGTAGTCCCATTTGTCTAATATTGCTTTTGCTACTTGTGCTTTTGGTGTCATGTTAATTGGTAGCTATTTAATGATGATGCTGATTAGAAGACAAATAAGAAAGCAATATAAATAGTCAATCTCTAACATGAAAAGAAATCAATATCATATGTAGTCCAGAAATCAGGATAGAAAACATAATATTTATCTTTGGTTTTGATATTTATTTTTAAGTGTCAGCAATTGGGCTTTTAAATTTGCTTGCTTACAGAAGTATACCACAAGCTGATAAAATATATCTGGTAGCTGTGGTGTCAGGAGTCCCTTTAGAGTTGTGAAATATATACAGTTTGAAATATTGGGTGTCAAGGTAGCATTTAAATCCTCAGACCAATTAAGTCTAATTATTGAGTGAATAGTAATACTTTTCTTCAACAATGTGAAAGTTAAATTAAAACTTATTTTCAAATTAGAAGTTAACACCTACTACCTGTCAGTCAGTCAAATGTTTGTTTGAGGATCTGGTTAGGAAAAAAATAGAGATTAAAAATACTAAAGTAAAATCAAGTCTTTCTTATATTATGAGCATTATACTTAGATTATACAAAAATCTTGCTTTTTAAACCAGTACTGTGGCAAACCTAAAACAGATTTTTCTGAAACTCATGAACAAGGTCTAGTTAAAGGTGTCAAGCATGTGTGAATTGTAGGTAACTCATGGGCTTGGAATGGCAGAAACATCCCATCGGTTGTTGCCAACTGACAACAATCTCATTGTTCTCTGCAGCTATATTAAAATTACATAATATTTCTCCTGTTTTATGTGAGCTCTGGTGGAGAGCTATAAAAAGTAAACAGATAGGTAAGAACCTGGCTACAGAGATTAGCGCAGGAGGAAAACCTTACCGTGGCAGTCAGCAAAGAAGACCATCTTGTTGGGTATAAAAATCACGAGTAAATACACACAGAGTGTACACACATATATGAAGTATATTCCAGGCTTCACCCACTGTGCTACAGAAGCTAAAATTTTGCTCACTGGGTTATGGATAACATATGAAGGGTGCTGTGCAGTGTAGAAACAAAGACATCAGAAATGGCCAATGTGAACCACGTTTTCTGATGATCAATAAATACGGAGTAGGCTCAGTTTTATATTCAACTATATATTTTTCTTTTTTTTAACATCTTTATTGGAGTATACTTGATTTACAGTGGTGTATTAGTTTCTGCTTTATAACAAAGTGAATCAGCTATACATGTACATATATCCCCATTTCCCCTCCCTCTTGCATCTTCCTCCCACACTCCCTATCCCACCCCTCTAGGTGTTCACAAAGCACCGAGCTGATCTCCCTGTGCTACTATTGCTGCTGTTGCTAAGTAGTATTCCACTGAATGAATATACCACATTTTTTAAAATTTCATTTAAAAATACCATTCTTCCATAGAATGGAACAAAGTAATGTATATTACAACATTGGTATGTCTCAAAAATATTCCCGTACCAACACCAATAACCTTGGTGTTTCATTGACCAATAATCCTATGAATTTGCAATATTACCTCCCCCTCCTCTCATTTCACAAATGTGGAAGCACAAGCCCTTAACCACTAGGCTGTATAGAGACTGAATTCATGCCTTAGAGCTGGTTCTCAGTACCCGCTTATATATCTAAGTGGTTAGTAACTCCAAGCTAAATGAGCTAATCAAATTTAGGAGTATTGTGAGTATACATAGATTGTTGTTTTCCAAGTTCTGTGGGCATGGAAGGAGAGCTGTGTTCAGGAGAGCTGTGTTCTTGACTCTTTGAAAAAGAGAGTTAGGTTTATCAATTCAGAAGGGCCTGTGTTTCTACTCTCTAAATAAGAGACTGTTAACAAATGTCATATCATCGTGGCAAAAACTTTCTTACAATATGCCAAATTCCTTTGCTTCACTCTCTTGTACCTTAAATAGACTAGTACGCTTAAGCACTCAAAATCAAATCATTGGAAGATGTTTTATATAAAAAGTATCTTAGTGCTTTTTCCCCTCCCTTCTTATTAAAATGTCAACACCTAAGTCTAACCATGGAGAAGGTATTGTTTGCTGGATGAATAATCTTAGCCAGTGAATGGTCCTTTCCCTCATGCCTCCCTCCTTCAAAAAGAGGATTAAGCCATTGTTCCCTCTGAATTCAACAACGAAAGTAATAAAAATGATGTTTTTCCTTATAAAGTCAAGAAATTACAAGTTTACTAGTTTTCTGGGTTCAAATTTTAACCCTCAACAACCCTGTATGGCATTCCTGAGAGGGTAAACCCCTGTTTTCTTTTTCCCAAATGATGACAGGAAAATTCTTCTTTCAATGTACCAGAAAAGGCAGAATTAATACAATATTGGTAACACTGAAAAAGAGAAAAAGAAAAACAAAGAAAAGCAACAAACAATCATTAATCATTGAGCATTTTACAAACACTACCTCATTTATCCCTTCATTGGTAGTGGAAGTATTACCATTATCACAGATAACTGTGGCTCCATGAGGTGATATTATCTACACAAAATCACTCAGATGCTAAGAGGTGAAATTGGGATTTAAACTTAAGTCATTTTTGACCCTATATCCCTTATGTGTGTACATTCAGCCATATGAAGTATTTCATCAAAACTCACTTCTGTGCTCTTTTCTCATAAGTTTAAGAATTACTGGCTATTAACCTGTTAACCTTTTATTCTTCCTCACCGAATGTTATTCTTAAATAGGGAAAGGAAAATAAAATGTGCCCTCAGGAGCCAAAGTTGTTAGGTCTAGTTTACCCTACTGTTTCCCCCCCAACTTTGTCTACTCAACTTCCATTCCATGAGTTGAAAACTTCTGCTGATAAAATAGAAGCTGTTAATAATGGAATTCAACATCATACTCTAGTTTTTCACGCTGGGGTGTTGAACATCAGGATTCCAATCTAGTCCCAATGTTTTTTCTATCTGCTTTCCTTGCGTGACCTCATTCATGTCCATGGACTAAATTATTACATCCGTGCTGCTTGTTTTCGAATCTCACTCCCCAGCCCATACATCTTCACTGTGCTCCAGATCCTTGAGTCCAAGTACTTTTTCTTCATTTAGAGGTTTCACTGGCGTCTAGAATTCAACAATTCCAAAACCAACTCTGTCACCTCTCTGCGAAATAAACATTATAGATGTGATAAAGAAAGAATGAAAAGGAAATAAGGAAGGAGGGAAGGAAATAAGGAAGGAGGGAAGAACCAGTTCCACATTCTGTGTTCTACTTTTCATTGAAGTACCACCAGCCATCCGGTGGCCAACCAAACACCAGAGCAGCACATTTGACTACTCTTCATTTCTTGCAGCTGATCGATCTCCAGGACCCACTGGCTTTACAGTCTATATTTCTCAAGTAGTCATCCTTTTTGCCCCTAATGTTGTTTAGTCTCTGGCATCTATTTTCAAGAATCAATCCACTAGCTTTCTAAAGGGGTTTCTATTCAATCTTTTTCCTTGTCCACTCCTACAATCTGAACTCCATGCTATAATACGAGGTAAACGTTTAAAAATGAATATCTGAACATGCCAATCCCTGTTCCTGCTGTAGTACTATAGGGTTTAAAGCATGGAGCCAGACTGCCTGGGTTTGATCCTGGCTCTGTCATTTATGACCTTGGGAAAGTTACTTAACCTCTCTATGCATCAATTTTGTTTTTGTAAAATAAGGATAATAATAATGATAACCTTATGGGATTACTATGAAATTAACCACATGAAATGCATACTATGTAAGTGCTATATAAATGTTAGTTGTTTTAGTTTTTTCTTATTATTGCTGAAACACTTCATTGAAGCCCAAACTCCATTACAGGACTTACCAGGTTTTTTGTGTTCTGACTACCATGTACCTCACTGGTCTAATTCCTCAACGCTTTTCACTCTCACTGTAGAAGCTCTGGCTATAAATTTCTTTCACTTCTTCCAGTGTACACTGCTTTCTTTTATCTCTGGCTAGTCCTTATGTCTGGAACACATTTTCCTAACCACCCACCTCCTCTTCTTCCTTAAGGTCTCAGTATAGGTATTTCTTCCTCCTGGAAGCTCTCCTTGAATCCCTAACCTGAGTTAGGTGCCCTTCCTCAGTGATGCTATGACATCCCACAGCTGCTCCATCTACACTTACCATATCTCTCCAGAGCACTGTGACTGACCATCTACATATCTGTCTTCACCACTAAATGTGCAGACACCGTGAGTGTGGGCACGCTGTCTTCCTTGTATTCTTTGACATAGCATCCAGTGCAGAGTACATTCTTTATAAATATTTACTGAATGTGTTAACTAAAGAGACTTTTTACACTTTGTTGATGCACAAATGTTCACAATCAAATATGCTCCCTACCATACCCAGTTTCTAGTGGAAAATATAAAGAAAATAAATTCGTTAATTCTAAACCTGGTAGATTGGGCTGTGGAGGAGGAACATCTCCCTGCCACCCAGTGACTTTCCTGTTTTTTGCTACAGTTCCTGAACTCATCAGTGCAATATTAGCTATAGTCATAATTTTGATTGGATTTTTTTTTCTCCCATTGTCACTTGTTAGGCTCTCTGTTTATTTCCTCAAACTTAATAAAGCTTACTGTATTTCATAACCATTATGGTGTAGATTATCAGACTCTCAAGACCCAAAGATTACTGAAGAATTATAATTTGAAGAGCAGGGCTTCCATAGTGGCACAGTGGTTAAAGAATCCACCTGCCAATGCAGGGGACACGGGTTCAAGCCCTGGTCCAGGAAGATCCCACATGCGGCGGAGCAACTAAGCCCGTGCGCCACAACTACTGAGCCTGCGCTCTACAGCCCCTGAGTTACAACTACTGAGCCCGCGTGCCTGGAGCCTGTGCTCCGCCACAAGAAAAAGCCACCGCAATGAGAAGCCCGCGCGCCGCAACGAAGAGTAGCCCCCGTCAGCCCCCGTTCACTGCAACTAGAGAAAGCCTACACAGCAAGGAAGACCCCAAAGCAGCCATAAATAAATAAAGGCAGAAGTATTGAAAAGCCTAAAAAAAAAAAAATAATAATAATAATAATAATTTGAAGAGCAATGATTTATTAGTTATAGCAGTTTTATTTAAATAAACAAGAGAATATAAGATTCCTCTTAAATTCATTTACAATTCCAAAGAAATTTCCACAGATATGTGTGAGGAACAGTCATAATCACTTTTTCTTTATAATCACTTTTTTTTTTTTTTGGCGGTACGTGGGCCTCTCACTGTTGTGGCCTCTCCCGTTGCGGAGCACAGGCTCCAGACGCACAGGCTCAGCGGCCATGGCTCATGGGCCCAGCTGCTCCGCGGCATGTGGGATCTTCCCAGACCGGGGCACGAATCGGTGTCCCCTGCATCGGCAGGCGGACTCTCAACCACTGCGCCACCAGGGAAGCCCCCCTAATCACTTATTTATGCTTCTACTATATTCAAACCACTTTTAATGTTTGCTTGAATCATTGTTTCTTCTTGAATTGCCAGTGGTGATAGAAAGACAGTACCACATTATATTTGAAAGTACAGGGAGAATTTCTTCAATAATCCCAAAGGTAGTGAAATAAACTACTAAACAAGTATAATAAGTAACAGCAAAAGTACCATAAGTAATAAGTTACAGCAACATTTTCTAAGCTAATTTTCTACATATTAAGTTGCTACAAATATTTTTTTTTGCTGAAACTAAAGGAAATAAAAAGAACAGAATTGGATAGGAATTTTACAAAATATGATTTGATCGAAAATAGGAAAATTTTAAATGCACAAAAGATTGCCTCACAGTCTCCACACTGTCTGGAAAAATAAGTGACAAGGTAAGACTATAAAGTAACTTTTCTAATCACATCTCCCAGTTTTCTGTCCATTGACTGGACAAATTTTAAAATAAAAACCAGTTTTCCTTTCTTCTTTACTATCCCTGAGGCCACTTTAATTCTTTACATTCTAAGAATAGCCCCCAAAATAGGTAAGAATTTTCCAAGAGGAAATATTATTTCAATTTTCTTCATTCAATATCTACCACCCCAGGGCTTCCCTGGTGGCGCAGTGGTTGAGAATCCGCCTGCCGATGCAGGGGACACGGGTTCGTGCCCCGGTCCGGGAAGATCCCACACGCCGCGGAGCGCCTGGGCCCGTGAGCCATGGCCACTGAGCCTGCGCGTCCGGAGCCTGTGCTTCGCAATGGGAGAGGCCACAACAGTGAGAGGGCCACGTACCGCAGGAAAAAAAAAAATCTACCTCCCCTATGTCATCTAAATTCTAATTCTACAAAATTCCTTTATGTCTTTCCTTATGACAGTACACTGGTGATTTAATAACTCTTTCCCCCTCCCTTCCTTCCCCCCTTCCTTCCTCCCTCCCTCCCTTCTTCCCTCTGTCCCTTCCCCCCTCCCTCCATCCCTTCCTTCTCCCCTTCCTTCCTCCCTCCCTCCCTCTCTTCCTTCCTTCGAATCTTTAGCACAGCCTGGTACTGTGCTACCAATTTGTTTATGACCCTTAATTTCCGCCTTAATGAACCAAGGTTCACACCAGGAGAGCCTAGGTGGGGTGATGTTTCTCTCCATCTGTTGTTTGTCATGTTAAATTTACATATCGCTGGCAGTGCCCAGATTCGATAGTGATAGGTGAGGGTGTGTTATATATGTGCTAACAGAAAGCTATTTTATAATTCCTGCATGCAATTAGTAATTTTCATCCCAGTTCAATCTTTCTTGCATGCAGTAAACCTTAACTACAAAACACTCAGCTGGAATTACTAACAAAATAACCTTTACAAGTGATGCCTTTTTTTCTTTACCTGGTATCATTTGAAGCATGATGTCCAGTGAGGTAGAACTTTAATTTCTAAGTATGTATGTATGTATTTAAATAAGAGAGCTTGCACATAAAAACTGCTTGCTTCTTTCCATTTCTAGAGATAGTGTTGTCCATTTATCTTGGGGTAAATTTTCTCTTTTTCCCACCTTATAGTTTGGTGAAAAAATGGACACGTTTGCGTAGGGAGCCCAGAGGCTTGCTGAGAGTGGAAAGATAATGATCTAGACTCCTTCCCATTGAGTTTCCATGTTTTTAAACCATGTCTGAAGGACCTGGAGCTATGACTGAGACCTACGAATCCCTAAAGGGAGATAACTGTAATGAAAAGAGGAATTAGGGCTGGTGTCCCAGACACAACACCAACCTGTAAGTTTTTATGTCAGGTCATATAACAGTTGAGTTACACTTATTCCCTTTCTGACCCAGTTACTCAGGTACCATGAGTGTGGTTGAAAGAAGGAGATCCTGTGTACAATCTGTTTTACATCTTAAGACTGCTGGCCTTCCCAATTGGGAAGAATGACACACAGAGGTAGTAGCAGCAGCAATGGAGAATGAAGTCTCACCTTCTTTTCTATTATCACCATCAGCACGCCAAAGCTACTAGATCCTGGGAATGAGAAATGAAGTGTGGACTTCCCCAAATCAGTGGGATGAGGGGTCGAAGGCATTTAATCTGAGTATATAAGTAAACTCTTCCCCTATTGTGTAACTTCACCTAGAGAACTGACACCATCTGGTAATATAATTTACATGGACTTTATTATTCCAGTTGAGGGATCCGAACGTAAATCAGATATTTTTGAGGTTGGAGGAAACAAAATAGACTCATGGTGAAGGAAATGTATGCCTTATCTCAAGTTTATTTAAATGTTGGAACTTCTTGAAAATTTTCCAGTCCCAAAATTAGGCAGTAGTTGCCCTTGTTGGCTTTGTATGTGCTGATGTGGCCTGGTGGAACCGCATCTCCTGGAATCCCCTTCTGTGCAGGTGTGTGGTCAGGGAGGGCCAGAGAGAGATCCTCATGGGAGATCAGGAGGGTGAAGTGGAGCTGTAGCCCTTCTGTGGCTGGTGACACACATTGTCACCACTCAACTGTCAGCTCACCTCCTTGGCCTGAGCCACCAGCTGGGTCAGCTATCGATTCAGTTTCCCTGGTTTTTCCTTCAGCTTCTTTGACCCCTGGGCCAGGTATGTGTTCAGCTCCATGAGGAAAGGTCCAGCTTCCATAGGACACCCTACTCATTATGGTCAGAGGCAACAAGAACTGATGAGGGTTTCTGTCCATCCTTGTAGGTTCCAGCTTGTTCTCACTCCCACCCACTTTGCATCAGCTTTCCTCCCCCAAACCCAACTTCTGTCCAGCAGATACCAGCTCCAGCATCAGAAATGGGATAACAGCCTTAGAGAAGCTAAGTACTCAGCTTCCATAATTACTTATGGCCAAATAGGTACTAAATCCATATATATCTGATCTACAGTTCTGTTTCACTGATGAATCCTTGCTGATACACTGTCATCTGGCATCGTAGACTTAAGACTATGGCAGTCACATGGACACCCCTGGCAATATTACCTTTCAGTGAGTATTTTAGAGGCGTATATACTTAGGCAACTATTCCCCTCACTCTTCAAATTTGAAGAGATCATTTTAACAAAGGTAAAACTCATTCTTCTGACAAACATGTTCCCGATTCTACTTCTTCACCCTCTTTTTAAGGCACTGTCTCTTTCCATCTTTTCCCACCTTTGTTAGATAAAGATCAGGACAAAACATTTGAATCTGAAGTTCTAGAAAGCTAAAGCTTATCTGTTTCTCAAAAGATTGGTAGTGGAGCATTTATCTCACTATTTTGCAATGGGTACTTCTTTAATAAATCCGTAATTCAAGTGCAAGGACAACTTGATTTGGGGATTTTTTGTTGCTGACCAAGGTTTTAAATCTCAAAGATATCAGTGCATGGAAATAATGTGCATGTTACTTCAGCACCACCTTCATCAGAAAGTTGGCAAGAAAAGAAAGAAAACATCTAAGAAGATAAGAATGAAAATGGAGCTTGATTGATCACTTAAAAAATCATCAGTACACGTATTAAGCCTGAGCTTTTTCTGGGTTAGAACCACCTCTCCTTCCATCCTGTAAAACTACCCTTAATCATTAGATTCCACTAAATGAACAAAATCCATAACCATATTTCAAACACATGTAGAAAATTAACTCATAAGAAAAAAGTGAAAATGCTTCATTAAGGAATTTAATTTCTAGTAAAGTTCTTATTAATGATATATTGAGTCAGGAGTAGTGACAATTTATTATAAGATAAACAAAGCAACGTGCTACCTGATGTTGGGAAGCTGAACACAAAGAAAGGTTCCTGGTATAGCCTTTGATAGGATCATTTCAACAAAAAAAATCTGAAATTAAATGCCAAAAATATCGTATATGGTATGACATCAAATATAAATATATACATGATATTTGGGGCACTTAATTTAGTATAAATATGCAAATATATATAATATATAATTTAATATATATGCAAAACTACTTAATTCTTTATAAATTTTAGAAATATATTTTTGAGAATAGTAATGTAGCAACTATAATGAAAATTAGGAGTATACATAAAGTTGGACACTTAAGTGCATTTGTGATCTAAGGTGAGTTAAGACCTTCACAAAACCACCAATAGGCCTCAGGAAACAACAGAGTCTGAATTACTCATTTTACAGATGAGGAAACTGACAACCAAGGACATAGAGACCTGTGGTGGTCACTGCAGGTCAGGGCTCCAGGGTCTCCTGACTTCTAATCCAAAATGCTAACAAACTAGTGGTTATCAGTAGGGTGAGGGTGAGGGGCAAGACAAGGTAGGGGATTAAGTGGCACAAACTACTAGGTATAAAATAAATAAGATACAAGGATGTAATGTACAGATGTACAACATAGGGAACATAGCCAATATTTTCTCATAACTTTATATGGAGTATAATCTATAAAGCTATCAAATCACTATGTGGTACACCTGAAACTAATATAATATTGTAAGTCAACTATACTTCAATTAAAAAATATAAAAATAGATAAATGCTGACCCCGCACACTGGCCCCTCTGTGGGGAGCAGCTGGTTCTCGGGTAAAACAAAAGGGCTGTGTTCTAACGCTGTGATCACTGCAGCTTTAGTTGCAAATAAAGTGCACTTTCCCCACTTTACATAAAAGACAAAATCCACACGCTAAGAATATCCCTGTTGTCGGTGTGAAGGGAGTGACTGCACATTTCACAAAATGATGCAAACTCAGGCACACGTTGCTGGTGCCTGCTCCCTGCAGGCTCGGGCACCTCTCCAAGTCCAAATCCAGCTGCCGTGTCTCATTTTGAAGCTCATATAACCACCTTCTACTAACAGAAGTCATGCTTATTCTTCCCATTTTTTAAAGTTATGTGTGAAAAGTAGGAGATTAAAGCAGATGAAGAAAGAGCCATGCACATAGCAGGGGCAACTTGTTACTACAGTGAGGCACAGGCTGGGAATTAAATGAGTTACTATTTCACTTTTAGAGTTGCTAGAAAATACAGCAAGAGGAAAATACTGAGAATCTGGGCACAGGTCTCTGGATTTGATGTTTAAAAATTTGCTTAAACGATTCATACTGGCCTTTTAACAGTCATTGCATACCTGTTAACCCAGTTCTACCACTTAGCGGCTTGGACCTGTTGACCCCTCTGTGCCTCAGTTTCCTAATCTCTAAAATTGGAGTGTAATAGTATCCACACTCCCGCGTAGACTGGCCTATGTTAGAGTCCTGGAAATACCCCCTTACACAGTGGGCAAACCACAGTAAAACCTTGACTTTTCTGCCATCTTTTCTGTTCTACCTCCTGTTCAAAATACTGTGAAGATTGAAAGAGAATTAAGATCTAAAGGGCTGTAGAGACGTGGGGGATGGTTACAATGCTCTGTCTATACTGTACCTACCCTCAGTGATGTGATCTCCAAATGCCAGCGCAGGTGACCAAGTTTACCTCTATGATATCGAGCTTAAGACCCTTTCACTCTAGTTGGGAACCTTAGCTTCTAGGGAAAAACTCGCTGGAAAAATATTAGGACATTTTATTTGTCACAAGATGACACTCCCACCCCAAGCCATGAAAATCAGGTAATAACCCAGGCTGTCTTATGATGGTTTCAAAGTATCAGTGCTGGGAACCCATTTCAAACAAACTACACGCACACACACACACACACACACACACACACACACACACACACACACACATAAGCTCACAGAAGTTGGATCCAGAAACTCGGGGCATGTTGTCATGTCTCTTCCATACCCTCTCCCATATCCAAAGCACCTACATGATGTCTACAACATATTAACTTCTCAAATTATTGAGTGACGTCTTAATCTACTATACATGTCTGCTGACATATTTTCCTTTTTTTCGTTTAAACATCTTTATTAGAGTATAATTGCTTTACAATGGTGTGTCAGTTTCTGCTTTATAACAAAGTGAATCAGTTATACATATACACGTGTCCCCATATCTCTTCCCTCTTGCGTCTCCCTCCCTCCCACCCTCCCTATCCCACCCCTCTAGGTGGTCACAAAGCACCAAGGTGATCTCTCTGTGCTATGCGGCTGCTTCCCACTAGCTATCTATTTTACGTTTGGTAGTGTATATATGTCCATGCTACTCTCTCACTTTGTCCCAGCTTACCCTTCGCCCTCCCCATATCCTCAAGTCCATTCTCTAGTAGGTCTGCATCTTTATTCCCATCTTGCCCCTAGGATCTTCATGACCGTTTTTTTTTTCTTAGATTCCATATATATATGTTAGCATACAGTATTTGTTTTTCTCTTTCTGACTTACTTCACTCTGTATGACAGACTCTAGGTCCATCCACCTCACTACAAATAACTCAATTTCGTTTCTTTTTATGGCTGAGTAATATTCCATTGTATATATGTGCCACATCTTCTTTATCCATTCATCTGATGATGGACACTTAGGTTGCTTCCGTCTCCTGGCTATTGTAAATAGAGCAGCAATGAATATTTTGGTACATGATTCTTTTTGAATTATGGTTTCCTCGGGTATATGCCCAGTAGTGGGATTGCTGGTTCGTATGGTAGTTCTATTTGTAGTTTTTTAAGGAACCTCCATACTATTCTCCATAGTGGCTGTATCAATTTACATTCCCACCAACAGTGCAAGAGGGTTCCCTTTTCTCCACACCCTCTCTAGCATTTATTGTTTGTAGATTTTTTGATCTACAATGATCTACAATTTTGATCTACAATGATGGCCATTCTGACCTGTGTGAGGTGATACCTCATTGTACTTTTGCTTTGCATTCTCTAATGATTAATGATGTTGAGCATTCTTTCATGTGTTTGTTGGCAATCTGTATGTCTTCTTTGGAGAAATGTCTATTTAGGTCTTCTGCCCATTTTTGGATTGGGTTGTTTGTTTTTTTTGGTATTGAGCTGCATGAGCTGCTTGTATATTTTGGAGATTAATCTTTTGTCAGTTGCTTCACTTGCAAATATTTTCCCCATTCTGATGGCTGTCTTTTCCTCTTGTTTATGGTTTCCTTTGCTGTGCAAAAGCTTTTAAGTTTCATTAGGTCCCATTTGTTGATTTTTGTTTTTATTTCCATTTCTGTAGGAGGTAGGTCAAAAAGGATCTTGCTGTGAATTATTGCACAGAGTGTACTGCCTATGTTTTCCTCTAAGAGTTTGATGGTGTCTGGCCTTATATTTAGGTCTTTAATCCATTTTGAGTTTATTTTTGTGTATGGTGTTAGGGAGTGTTCTAATTTCATTCTTTTACATGTAGCTGTCCAGTTTTCCCAGCACCACTTATTGAAGAGGCTGTCTTTTCTCCACTGTATATTCTTGCCTCCTTTATCAAAGATAAGGTAACCATATGTGTGTGGGTTTATCTCTGGGCTTTCTGTCCTGTTCCACTGATCTATATTTCTGTTTTTGTGCCAGTACCATACTGTCTTGATTACTGTAGCTTTGTAGTATAGTCTGAAGTCAGGGGGCCTGATTCCTCAAGCTCCGTTTTTCGTTCTCAAGATTGCTTTGGCTATTCGGGGTCTTCTGTGTTTCCATACAAATTGTGAAATTTTTTGTTCTAGTTCTGTGAAAAGTGCCATTGGTAGTTTGATAGGGATTGCATTGAATCCGTAGATTGCTTTGGGTAGTAGAGTCATTTTCACAATGTTGATTCTCCCAATCCAGAAACATGGTAATCTCTCCATCTATTTGTGTCATCTTTAATTTCTTTCATCAGTGTCTTATAATTTTCTGCATACAGGTCTTTTGTCTCCTTAGGTAGGTTTATTCCTAGATATTTTATTCTTTTTGTTGCAATGGTAAATGGGAGTGTTTTCTTAATTTCTCTTTCAGATTTTTCATCATTAGTATATAGGAATGCAAGAGATTTCTGTGCATTAATTTTGTATCCTGCTACTTTACCAAATTCATTGATTAGCTCTAGTCGTTTTCTGGTGGCTACTTTAGGATTCTCTATGTACACTATCATGTCATCTGTAAACAGTGACAACTTTACTTCTTCTTTTCCAATTTGGATTCCTTTATTTCTTTTTCTTCTCTGATTGATGTGACCAAAACTTCCAAAACTATGTTGAATAATAGTGGTGAGAGTGGGCAACCTTGTCTTGTTCCTGATCTTAATGGAAATGGTTTCAGTTTTTCACCATTCAGGACAATGTTGGCTGTTTGTTTGAAAGTTTGTCATATATGGCCTTTATTATGTTGAGGAAAGTTCCCTCTATGCCTACTTTCTGGAGGGTTTTTATCAAAAATCGGTGTTGAATTTTGTCAAAAGCTTTCTCTGCATCTATTGAGATGATCATAGTGTTTTTATTCTTCAGTTTGTTAATATGGTGTATCACATTGATTGATTTGCGTATATTGAAGAATCCTTGCATTTCTGGGATAAACTCCACTTGATCATGGTGTATGATCCTTTTAATTTGCTGTTGGATTCTGTTTGCTAATATTTTGTTGAGGATATTTGCATCTATGTTCATCAGTGATATTGGCCTGTAGTTCTCTTTCTTTGTGACATCTTTGTCTGGTTTTGGTATCAGGGTGATGGTGGCCTCGTAGAATGAGTATAGGAGTGTTCCTCCCTCTGCTATATTTTGGAAGAGTTTGAGAAGGATAGGTGTTAGCTCTTCTCTAAATGTTTGATAGAATTCACCTGTGAAGCCATCTGGTCCTGGGCTTTTGTTTGTTGGAAGATTTTTAATCACAGTTTCAATTTCATTGCTTGTGATTGGTCTGTTCATATTTTCTATTTCCTCCTGGTTCAATCTTGGAAGGTTGTGCATTTCTAGGAATTTGTTCATTTCCTCCAGGTTGTCCATTTTATTGGCATAGAGTTGCTTGTAGTAATCTCTCATGATCCTTTGTATTTCTGCAGTGTCAGTTGTTACTTCTCCATTTTCATTTCTAATTCTATTGATTTGAGTCTTCTCCCTTTTTTTCTTGATGAGTCTGGCTAATGGTTTATCAATTTTGTTTATCTTCTCAAAGAACCAGCTTTTAGTTTTATTGATCGTTGTGTTTTCATTGTCATTTGTTTCTAGGTATTTTTTGATTTCCTCTTTGATTTCTTCAGTGATCTCTTGGTTATTAAGTAGTGTGTTGTTTAGCCTCCATGTGTTTGTATTTCTTACAGATTTTTTCCTGTAATTGATATCTAGTCTCATAGCGTTGTGGTCAGAAAAGATATTTGATACGATTTTAATTTTCTTAAATTTACCAACGCTTGATTTGTGCCCTAAGATATGATCTATCCTGGAGAATGTTCCATGAGCACTTGTGAAGAATGTGTATTCCATTGTTTTTGGATGGAATATCCTATAAATATCAATGAAGTCCATCTTGTTTAATGTATCATTTAAAGCTTGTGTTTCCGTATTTATTTTCATTTTGGATGATCTGACCGTTGGTGGAAGTGGGGTGTTAAAGTCCCCTACTATGATTGTGTTACTGTCGATTTCCTGTTTTATGGCTGTTAGTATTTGCCTTATGTAATGAAGAGCTCCTATGTTGGATGCATAAATATTTACAATTGTTATATCTTCTTCTTGGATTGATCCCTTGATTATTATATAGTGTCCTCCTTTGTCTCTTGTAATAGTCTTTGTTTTAAAGTCTATTTTGTCTGATATGAGAATTGCTACTCCAGCTTTCTTTTGATTTCCATTTGCATGGAATATCTTTTTCCATCCCTGCACTTTCATTCTGTATGTGTCCCTAGGTCTGAAGTGGGTCTCTTGGAGACAGCAAATATATGGGTCTTATTTCGGTATCCATTCAGCCTGTCTATGTCTTTTGGTTGAAGCATTTAATCCATTTCCATTTAAGGTGATTATCGATATATATGTTTCAATTCCTATTTTCTTAATTGTTTTGGGTTTATTATTGTAGGTCTTTTCCTTCTCTTATATTTCCTGCCTAGAGAAGTTGCTTTAGCATTTGTTGTAAAGCTGGTTTGGTGTTGATGAATTCTCTTAGCTTTTGCTTGTCTGTAAAGGTTTTAATTTCTCTGCCAAATCTGAATGAGATCCTTGCTGGGTAGAGTAATCTTGGTTGTAGGTTTTTCTCTTTCATCACTTTAAATATGTCCTGCCACTCCATTCTGGCTTGCAGAGTTTCTGCTGAAAGATCAGCTATTAACCTTATTGGGATTCCCTTATGTGTTACTTGTTGTTTTTCCCTTGCTGCTTTTAATATGTTTTCTTTGTATTTAATTTTTGATAGTTTGATTAATATGTGTCTTGGCGTGTTTCTCCTTGGATTTATCTTGAATAGGACTCTGTGCTTCCTGGACTTGATTGACTATTTCCTTTCTCATATTAGGGAAGCTTTCAACTATAATCTCTTCAAATATTTTCTCAGTCCCTTTCTTTTTCTCTTCTTCTTCTGGGACCCCTATAATTCGAATGTTAATGCATTTAATGTTGTCCCAGAGGTCTCTGAGACTGTCCTCAATTCTTTTCATTCTTTTTTCTTTATTCTGCTCTGCAGTAGTTATTTCCACTATTTTATCTTCCAGGTCACCTATCTGTTCTTCTGCCTCAGTTATTCTGCTATTGATCCCTTCTAGAGAATTTTTAAATTCATTTATTGTGTTGTTCATCTCTGTTCGTTTGCTCTTTAGTTCTTCTAGGTCCTTGTTAAACGTTTCTTGTATTTTTTCCATTTTATTTCCAAGTTTTTTGATCATCTTTGCTATCATTATTCTGAATTCTTTTTCAGGTAGACTGCCTATTTCCTCTTCATTTGTTAGGTCTGGTGGGTTTTTTCCTTGCTCCTTCATCTGCTGTGTGTTTCTCTGTCTTCTCATTTTGCTTAACTTACTGTGTTTAGGGTCTCCTTTTCGTAGGCTGCAGGTTCGTAGTTTCCATTGTTTTTGGTGTCTGTCCCCAGTGGCTAAGGTGGGTTCAGTGGGTTGTGTAGGCTTCCTGGTGTAGGGGACTAATGCCTATGTTCTTGTGGATGAGGCTGGATCTTGTCTTTCTGGTGGGCAGGTCCACGTCTGGTGGTGTGTTTTGTGTGCTGACATATTTTATAAAGAGCATGAATATTTCAAATTCTGGATAATATGTTGATCTAGATTTTTTTTATACTTTACAAAATCACTTTTGTTTCTTTTGCTAAAATATGTTCTGTCAAGCCCTGGGAACTTATTCTTCATTGTAGAAGTACTGAACAAAATAAAAAATACATTCTCAGCCTTTTCTCCAGATGCTTTAGACATCCTGGCCTCATTTTAAAAGTGAGATATTGAAGTTTTCATAACTTTAAAGTTATGATATTTTTGTCTCTCTGAACCTTAAGGTAACTGAAAGAAGAGGAACATTTTCCTGACATTCTTTTTCCTTCAACAGAGTGTTGTATATCACTCATATGGGATAATTTGAGGAAAAATAAGGGGCAGCATTTGCCCTAAAATTTGTCACAAAATACCCTAAATTTTGAGTTCTTAATTGACTAAAGTTATAACTGCACAATAATTTCTTCAAGTTAAACACTACCTCTTCATTTCACGCCCACCTTCCTTCATTTATCTGTTTATTCATTCATTCATTCATTTAACAGTCATGCACTGAGCACAAAATTAGGTATGGAGACAGCCAGTTGAATGAAAGAAATGCACAGAAAGAACATCAGATCCCAAGCAAGAGGATGCAGATTTTGATTAATTCAGCAAATATTTATTGAACCTCTCCTGATTATCAAGCATTGTGCTAGGCTCTGGAGATAGAGCTGTAAACAAAATACAGAAGTGCTGTCCTTATAGAACTTAAAGGATAGTGAATCAGAAAACAAACACCTGAATAAACAATAGAGTGATCATTTCTATGAGAGTCATACATGGGGTGATATGATAGAAATCCATTGCTGGTTATTTTCAACAGATAGGATAGTTAGAAAAGACCTCTGAAAAGGTGGTCTGAGAACTGAAGGAACTGAAAGATGAGGACAAGCCATGTGAAAAGACAGGGAAAAGAATGTTCCAGGCTAAGGAACAGTATCTGCAAAGGTCCTTTTACATAAAGAATGATCTGGAAAGGAGACAAGGGTGGGTAAAGCGAAATAAAACAAGATGAGAAGTGGGGAAGGGTGCTAGATAAGGTATGCCTTAAGACATGGTAACAGTTTTGATACATTCCCTTTGATTAGAACTATGGTATTAATGGCCAACTATCATATATCCAATAACTATGTGTTGTATAAGGGATCAGAACATCAGGAGAAACTATATATCCTATATGAAAGATACAGAAGCAATTTCAAATTTACAGAGGAGTTGAAGGAGTAGTGCATAGAACTCCCATATATCCTTTGCCTAGAGGCTTCTTTCAAGTTTCTGATTTTCCCGTTTATGTCCTTTGAAGTAAAAGGATGCATATCCAGGATGGAAGGGCACCAGCTGTCAGCTCTCTGATCTCCTCTAAACTGGAACAGGGCCCTAATGTGGCCTTGACAGTAATTTTCAGTGCTTACAAGCCAGTTATTTTGTGGAATGGGGTTTCTCTAGTATTTGTTTATGACTTGACTAAGGTATGCATTTCTTCTTTTTTGACCAGATTATCACATATGTGATATTTTATTCTTCTGTCTGCATCCTACTGCATGGCTTGTGACACAGATTTGTTTCATTACTGGTGGTGCTAACTCTGGTTACTTCATTAAGAGGGTACCTGCCTGGTATTATTGCCTCTACAGAGTAACTTTCCTCCCCCTTGTAATTAACAATGTTTTGTAGAGAGGTAACTTGAGACTAATTAAAATCCTATTCTCACTTTTACCACTGGTTTTAGCACCACTGATATGCCTTCCCTGAAGTAATTATTAGTATGATTATTACCATGAAATGGAGATTTTCTAATTACATAATTTCTTTTATAGTTGTTAGTTTGCATTTTTTTGTATGGAAAAAATCCCCCCCCTTTTATTCATGCAACTATTTGTTTTTATTAGTATGGACTTGTAGACTCCAGTTTAATTTAGTGAGTTATAATCTCTTAATATCTTTATTAATTTTGAGGCTCAAATTTTCCCTGACTTTAGCCAGTGGGAGCCCCTTCAAGCTGTCTTTGCATCCTTTTGACATGTCCTCATCAATCTTTGAGCATTTTCTTACTTTCTGGTACAACAAAGTGCTCCAGGCTATCTTGTGATTTTCCTGACCTAGTCCTGGGAATCTGCTATTTCTCTGATGAGACCTGGTTCCTTTCAATAGAGAAATGATATTTAGAAACCAAGACCTGGACACTAGCTGTACTCATGGCCACTAGGATGTCAGTGATCTTAGGATCTCAGGGTGGAGAATTCACATCAATATCTCCAATTCTGATCCAACAATAAAAAGTTCATTCTAGCTTTTCCCCTTTCCATTTTTCCCCTCCCTCCCTTCTCAGACACTGAGAAACCTCACTGAACTGTCATCTTATTGCATTTCAATACCCTCCTCATATGGACCACAGCTGTCACCAGACTGACTGAAAAAAAAAAAAAGAAAGGAAGAAATGAAGGAAGGTAGACATTCATTTTTTTTTAATGAATGAATTTAGTGATACCACAGTGAAATCATTTCTATTGCATGTATTTTGTTTCAGGATCATTCCATTTACAACCATATCCAGCCTCTTTCAATCTAAATTGTTAGTCACCCAACAGGCTTCCCTCCTAGGGTCTTTTGGAGTCCAGCATCACTGTTGTGTCATTTGAACCTAGCCAGTGGCTGCGTGGATCTGCTTTTAGAAAGTTCTTGTTTAGGCACAGGTGGGGGGGCTGTAAAAAATATATGTTACAGTTCTTCAACCAAAAATGAGGGACTCTGCTCTAGCAGAATGGCTAATCAGTCAATGACTATCTCAGAAAAGACTATGATAAATGTCATAAGAAGAATAAACTGCATCAAAGGTGTAAAGGAGGGAAAACTGATAACTAGAAACAGAAACTGTTCTCACTAGGGCTTAGGTTGTATTCTACCTCAGTCTTACTTGGCGAACAAGTAAATACCTAAGAAAAGATAAAACTGTGAGATTTAATAGAATTTGCAGAAGACCTTAAACTAAACACATCTAACAACAGCAACAAAAAAAATGTGATGATGGAAATGTCAATTTCCTTAACAGCTTCCTCTATTTTACTTTCTGATGCCAGGTACAAATTCAGTCTAAATTCTGTCACAGGGATTTAGATGCACATGTTTGAGACATTGACAGTTGCTCAATAGTGGATTTTAAAATACCATTGGTTTGCAGGAATGCCTGATAGAGGATATGCATGATTCATGGGGAAGTGGGCCTTCCTGACTCATTTTCTAGGCTGCTTCTATCACCAAAGGCAAACATTTGACCCTGAAATCCCCAACATTAATGTATCTTACCCAGCTCTAAGTCTTGCTGCGTTATTTTTATCTTCTCACAAAGAAGTCATTCATCCATTAATTCCTTCAGTCAATCAACAAACACCAATAATTCTCTTCTGTCCCATCAGCATGGGATAAAAAGATGTTTCTGAGATTCATATATTTATTCACAATTCTTTACTAAGTAGTTACTATGTGATAGGAATTATTCTTGGTGCTGGAGATGAACAAGGCAAAAGTTTCTGTTCTTATGAAGTTTGTGGGAGATTGACATATAAAGTAATGAGTACTTTTCAGAAAATTATAAATGCAGTGAAGGCAATGAAACAGGCAACATGATGGAGTGTTGAGGAGTACGACTTTCAATTTGATGGTCAAGGAAAGCCATCCCTGAAGAAGTGTTGCTGGGTCTGAATGATGAAAAGGAGCACAAGTCTAAAAAGACTTTGAGAAGAGTATTTGAGATAGTGATATCCATTACATTTTAAAGAAACAGTACAATACAAACTGAGCATTCACTGTAACGATAAGTTCTTCAATGGAAGTATATATAGTGAGTTTAGGCAAACAGAAAGTAGTGCATTAGGAAGGCTGGGAGCATGAGACAGATATTGGAGATTAGGGAAAGCATTGCAGAAGGGTAGTATTTCAGAAGAGCTGATGGTATTTCTGAGCTTCTTAGGCAGATAAGAGAAAGACATGAAGTCAAATTATGGGCAAAGGCTGAAACCACACGGTATGTTCAGGCAATAAACTTTGGTGGATACACTTAGAGCTTATAATGAAAATGAGACTGAATGGAAATGAGTGGAAAGGTAGGAACAGGGAAATATATTTTTTAAGTTCTGCACTGAGTACTTAACCCTCAGTTGAGCTACAATTTGATTGCTGTGATTTTTAAAAAACTAGGTTAATGATCCTCGCAAACCACTGAGATCTATGATATTCCAAGCATTTCTCCCAGTGTCTGGAAATTCTCAAGAGGGCCCCAAAGCTTATGCTGAGGAATGAGGGAGGGCTGAATGGGAAGACCTTGAGTATTCATGCCCTTGTTAAACTGGAGCTCTTGATTTTTTTTTTTTAATGTTTCTAGCTTGTTGGGATTCTGTTTCACAGGTTGTTTTTGAATAATGAGTTTTAATATTAAAAAATTAAAAACAAACATAATTACACAGATCTGAGAGTTTTACTTCTGGCTATGGCAGAATGGCTTCTGGCAGACTAATCCCCGCTCCCCCCAGCCCACCTCCACCCCACAGAGCACAACTATAAAGATGGAAAGAAATAAAAAACCCTCTGAAAACCCTGGAGAGTGACCAAGATAGCTGGAACTTTCTCATAAATGATTAGTGATTGGTGCTACTAAATATTCAGTAAGAGAAGCATTTTCCCCCTTTTCCTATGTTCCTATTTTTGCCCTAAGTAGGAACTTTCCGCCTTTTAGAAGTAGTGGGAATTTCAGCACCTGGTCTATTATCCATCCAATTCCACACGCATTGGATTGGTGCCATTTGGATCTGAGCATGTATATGTTCTATCTTCCCTGGACATGCCTGTGTACTTGGTTGTGCTTCTGCTTCTGTATTGTAAGCACCCTTGTGTAAAGAATCAGTCCTGTGTGTGCCCACTGTCACCACCCGAGCATATAAAGAAGTGACTCTGGGTGTCTGGATAAGTGTCAACCCCTGAGACCCTAACTCTTGTTGGGATGGACCACGGATTCAGCTCAGGAAGCCCTGCAGAGCTTGACTGTGGCTGCAGATTGAAACGAAACTCTCCAAAATAAAGCCCACTAGTGTGAAAACCTAATTAAAAGGCTGAAATTTTGATTTCCATCTGTCTGACTCTTCTCTTTACTTTTCAGTTTATTCAGAACTTACGGGGAAAGAGAAGTGTCGTGATTCATTCTCTCTCAAATCTCAACACACAATACAAATCAATAAATTATTGGTACTGTAGCTCTAGGAGAAGAAATTCCCAGGCCTAGAGCCTTCCTCATTTCCTGTCTTGCATTCCACAGTTCTGCTCTAATCCACTGAGAAAATGGGTTATCTCACAGGATTCATCTCAGCAATTGTTATTGAGTCACTTCCATTGGCCAAGTCTTGTGCTGGGTACTTTTGGGATATAAAAATCTTGCAGTTCAGTAGGGGAACTCCAATCTGTGTGAGTGAACCATAATCGATTTAAGTTTGCAGCAAGGCCATTCTTGACTCCCCTTTGATAAAGCAACCTCAACCCTGACTCCATTCTCCACCCACCCATTTATTATCATGTTATTCTATCTATTTGCTCTGCTACACTTGTCACAATGAACTGAGTTACCTTGTTTATTTCCATTGTTAAATTATGTATTTCTGGCCTAAAATGTTAGCTCCATGAGGCCTACAATACTGTTTTGGTCACCACTGCCTCCTTCTAAGCTAGAATATGATACTTGCTCAATAAATGTGTTTACTGTCAAGAGAATTAATTAATTATAAATTAATAGTACAATATCACTTTATAAAAAAGTCAATGATAGGGTATGGTGCCCTTTTGTACTTCTTTCTTAGAAAATTAGGAAAGGCTAGGAAGAGGAGGTGTCATTGCCACTGGACTTGGATGCTAGGTTTGGGATGTGTAGAGAGGAGAAGCATTCTGGGTTATGAGAGAAGCCTAAATACAAACATGGCACTGAAATCGCAAGATTATTTTCATTCAATGAGTATTAGAATAATGACTAACATTTATTCCTCGTCAACTTGCACATATTTCCAGTGGGATGAATCTTACTAGTTCTTTCCAGTCACACAAAGAAAATTTAAAATACAGTCAGATTCTCTCCTTGGGTTCATACAGAGAAGACCCACCATGCCAAAGGTTTTTTTTAATTTTGTTTTGTTTTGTTTTTATCCCTCTTTTTGTATAAGAAGCTCTCTGTCTGACATTAAAGGGAATCTATCCCAACTGCAAGATTGTGAGTCAAGTTTGAGCAACAGTTCACTGAACAATAATTTTCTTCAATCGAATCTTGCTCTTGCTGGGGAAATTCTCTCTACACTTGACAGTACTGAGAGCTCCAGAATAAGAGTTATCTGTCTTGTGCTTTCCAAGTCAAGCCTGTTGTCACCATCAAAAATCATTCATGAAGGGCCAAATCATCTAGATTTAGCCCCAGCTTTATCTCTGAACAAAACAAAATAAGTGGACACCCTTTTTCTTTACATCACCTATGAACAAATTTTATCATGGTGTCTTTAACACTTTATCATCAGTTATTCATTTTTATGCTTGACCTCCCGTAGATAATGTGCCTTTGGTGGATGCAAGCTTGTCTTATTCTCCTTGATATTCTTGTTGCCTGGCACCCAGAAGGGCCTCAAATATTAGCTGAACGAATGGGTTTTGTAAATGATAACATGAATAAACATCAGACTATGCAAATTACCATAAATATTGAACATGTAAAGTATACTGTATACATATTTGCAAGGTTTCTCAAGACTAAATAGGAAATTTTTAATGTCCATCATAAAGGTATCTATTAAAACTCCTGTTCAGGTTTACCTTTTAAAAACGATAAACTGTGTGTTAGAGGTATAAGCATCTAAGATTAGAGCCAGAAAATTTACTGGTTGGGGAATAGGAAAGAAATGTGACCTCAGATTTCCTTGTAGAGATACTATGTTTCCGTCTTCATTGGATTTTCATTGCATGGTACCAAATATAAATTCAGCAACACTAAAATGCATATTTTTATGTACTTTTGTATATTGGTTTAGTTTCTTAGAATTCTTACACAATTGATATTTCCTTTGATAATGTACACTATGGCAAGTGTCTTGACTCAGCGATCATATAATGCAAAACAATTGGACTATGAAGCACCTACTAAATGACATACTATTCTGACAGCTGCTGACACCACAGGAATAAGATAGATATGTGCTTATCATTAAGCAGCCGTATCAAGTGAAGTCTAAAGACACTGAATTAGTAACAATTAGTATGGTACGTGTAAAAAGGAATACGCAGTGAACACATGTTGGAAAAAAGATATCAGACCTAAATTTCTCTTCTGTATTGGGTCACTGTAAACGTAAATTCTACTTACGATTTTCAAAAAATGTATGGAACTTGTATAATTGTCACTCTGTTTATCCAGCCCAAGCAGAGACTTGAGGAAATATCCTTGCCAGGCCCTTTCTGATGGAATGTATCTGAGGCCCAGACAGTCTCTGTGATATTTCTCCAGGGATAAAGCCCAGAACCTTGCTGGCAGGTTGTTCAAAGGGCTAGAAGTGGATTTCCACAACCTCACCCCCTTTCTCTCCTCATGTGAATGAGCCAAGCCACGCTGTTCTGTGAGGTCAGAGGGCAGCATTCGTTTTCTTTAGCACAGCAAAGGGAATGATCAACATCTCTAAGATAATAAAGACTGTGTATATTGCAGATTTCTGATTTCAAGCAACAAAACCCCTTTCAGCTAGCGGAAGCTGAAAATGAGGCTTTTCTATGTGGCAACAGGAATATTGCAAGGAACCAAGGGCAGGAAGACACCAGGGATCAAGTAGATGATAGAATCAGGAAGTAGCCCAAAGACAAGCTTTTCTTTCTTCGTCTCTGATCCTTTTCTCATATTGACTTAATTTATGTTTGTTTCCCTTCCCTACTTCCCAGGTTGTGTACAAGATTGACACCCTTTCTTTGAGGCAGTCTCTCTCTCTCTCTCTCTCTCTCTCTCTCTCTCTCTCCCTCTCCCCTAGATACTCCTAAAATAATCTGTTCACCCCTTTTCTCCTAGAAATAGATCCCCCAAATATCTTCAAGGTTCATGCCCAACTGAAGTGTCTACACACCTCAACCTTTGCTGCAGCTACCTGTGGCATACGACTGTCAAATGAGATATAAGAAGACACAAGTACAATTTGCAAGAAGTCTTCTTAAAGGGAATCACATGGAAGAGATCTTTTATCCCTTTTAGTCCATCTTGCTGCAGGATTGATAACTGTAACTAAAGCACCCATAGAAAGGACCATGGGAAAGATGGTAAAATGTGAAAAGAACCATGGGGTAAGAGAGTAAATGAACAACAAGAGGTTAGGAGTCTGGGACTCTGACACCATACGGCACTATAACAACCCTGCAGTGCCAATTCCTGGAAGTTGATGTGAGAGTTAAGTCCCATCTTTTGTAAACTACTCTTAATTTGTTGTGTTTTGTTTTGTTTTCTGTATCAACTTCTTAACTTAATCCTAACTGACTGATATACTTTCTCTCCCCCTATCTTTCTAATATTCTTTTCCTCTTACATTTTTTCCTACCCTCTTACTGTTTTCCAAAGACCTTTATCCCTGATCCTATGACTGGTCATGAGGCTCTTTCACATTAAAATAAAGTGGCTGCCTCTCCAACTCCCACTTGGTGAGAGAACCAATTAGGAGGTCTTTGTGCACAAGATGGGCTTTCTAAAGATTCCAGTAGAGTATGAGTCGGGGAGGCTGAACATTCAAAGGGGAGTCTTGGAATTGTTCTGAAAAGGATATTCTGCTAAGATGGATAAACCCAAACACCTTGTTACACTAAAATATTACACTTATAGAGCTCATCCCTCCAAGAAAGTAAAGTTACTCCCAAATGTCAACAGGTTCAGAAACCATTTAGTGACTATCTCAGAGCTTGATCAATAAGACACTTTTAAGGGCTGTCTGGGGTGCAACCTTAATCTTGAAGTTGAGGCCAAGGAACGGCCACGAGGTCTTCCATGGTGTCTCTTTTATAGTTGCCACAAAGGAAAGATTCTCAGCATCAAAAGGCCAAGGCTTTAGCCAACAAAGATTCTTAAATTCTTATCACAATTTCTAAGGAGAAAGAAAGGGTAAAAAGTGTTTGGTTTATGTTGCTTATCCTCAAAGATTCAGAAGCATGACTCTATGAACTAAGTACGTCCCAAAGGCAGGTCAGGTTGGTCTGAGAGCCCAGCTGTTTGTAGATGCCCTGCTCTATTTCATGTGGCCAGACGGGGGCAAAACCTTTGGGGTTTTATCCCATAATTCAGCCACTGCTCCCGCCCTTTCCCTTCATCAGCCAACTTTCATTATATCTTTTTTATTGAGATGGTTTCTTTGCTTCACTGATAATTGGAATACCAGCCCTCTTTGCTGGTCTATAAATTTGGAAGTTACTGCATTTATGGCTGTGTCAATCTGACACAGTTTTTCAGCCCTGAGAACTGCAGCATGAGTTGATTTGTTGAGGGAAGGCAAACATTCAGAATATCATGCACGATTTGGATAGAGGCAAATCTATAATTTAACATTGCTCATGTCTGCACTATTGCACCAACATACCAGTTGATGGGGGCAACTTGATTTGGATGAGAGAAATAAGTATCTCAGGGCCATTCTTGCATGAAGCCTGATTTGGAAAAGGAAGTAGGTGGACCTCAAAAAATAGTGAACGTGGGTTTAATCCTATCTTTGTTACTTCATATGCTATTCACTAGGTACTTACTAGATTACTTAAATGTAAAGAATGTTTAATATTCTCTATGTGTCTGATGTAATTTGGGTCTCTTTTATTTTCTCTTATAGTTTTAGTTGCTAATTTACTGGTCAGTATTCAGAAAGTCAGATTCACATAGTGGCTAAGGCCAATGGGCTTGGGAATCAGACTGGCTTTATTTAAACTCAACGCCACCTCTTCTAGCTGAAGACCATAGGAAAGATCTTGAAATTCTCAGAACTACAATGTCTTCTCTGCAATATAGTGATATTGACTATAATACCTGCCTCATAGTTCTGTTGGGAGAATTAACTGAGATCATGTCAGTAAGTGTTCTTTGTTGTTGTTTTTTTTAAAATTTTATTTTTTTTTTATTGTATTTATTTTTGGCTGTGTTGGGTCTTCGTTGCTGCATGCGGGCTTTCTCTAGTTGCAGTGAGCAGGGGCTACTCTTCGTTGCGGTACACGGGCTTCTTATTGCAGTGGCTTCTCTTGTTGCAGAGCATGGGCTCTAGGCGCATGGGCTTCAGTAGTTGTGGCACATGGACTCAGTAGTTGCGGCTTGCGGGCTCTAGAGCTCAGACTCAGTAGTTGTGGTGCACGGGCTTAGTTGCTCTGGGTCATGTGGGATCTTCCCGGACCAGGTCTCGAACCTGTGTCCCTTGCATTGGCAGGCAGATTCTTAACCACTGTGCCACCAGGAAGTTCCAGCAAGTGCTCTGAATGCAAACTATCCCTGTTATAGACTATAACTGTGGCATTTGGGGCCATCGGGCAGGGTTCTGGGAAATCCTCCAAGAAGTTATTCACCTGTTCACCTGAAAGATAACCCAATTTGACCTAATGGAAGCCTGGGATAGTGTGAGTCACATGGTCCTTTCATGACATAGTTTGCCATGTCCAGCCATGACCTCTAAAAATCAGACTGAAGTGACTATAATTGTAATGGGAACACTATATTCTGAGCAAGAACAGTCTCAGCTCTTCATCTTCTGGTCAAGTGCCTTCACAAGGTCCTGCCGTCCTGCCTTTGCTAAGGCGCTGTGTGCTCTTAATTGATCTGATGGAGGTTAAAGACTGATAGACCACTAGGCATATAAATATGCTGTTGCCCACAGAGGGTGAATTTATATGTTTTCTCCTAAGTTTTTTTTTCCATTAAATTTCTATTCTCATAGAAATAAGTGATCACTAAAGAGGTTCAAAACACTCACTTATAATAAAGTGATTCTTTTTTATTTTTGCAACTTGCTGTGTTTGTCCATCCATACATTGATTTGTCTATCCATCCAACCAGTAAACATTGCTGGAGGATGTACTTCATCACAGGCACTCTCTTGGGTGCTGGGGACTCAGAAATGGGTAAGGCACGTGGTCTTCGTTCTCCTGTATCTCACTATTTAGTACGGTTTACAGATGAGCTCATCAACCTAATGTAATGTGATATGTAACAGTAACAGGTAAAGGATTCTCCAAGGAGAGGGTCTCCCCACTCTGCTTGGGGGAATAAGAAAGAACAACACAGGATGTGAAGACTGGGTCATTTTGCAAAAGATGGAATAGAGACCAAGGACAATCCAGTGATGAATCCCAGGAGAGAGTGCTGAGTCCGAGCTTCATTTCCTCCTCTGCCTCTCCTTAACTGCAACTTAAACCCAAACTTGTCTTCCCTTAGCATCTTATTTTTCTCATCTGTACAATGGAGACACAGTATATAGAGTAGTACCTCAACTTAGAATCCGCCATGTGGAGCTGTTAAAAAAAAATAGCTGCCCGAGCCCTGTCTCAGACATGTTGTTTATCCATTCATAAATTCAGCCTACTTTTTGCGCACATGTTTATTAAGCGCCTGGTTGTACCAGATACTGTGCTAGGAACTGGGGAGCAAAAATTAAATGTCCTTGAGATGATATTAGGGGAGACAAGCATAGCAAGTAATCACTATAAGAAAAAGAAAAGAAAAAAGAAAAAGAAGATAAATATTTCAAAAGAGAGCTTATAATAGCAGCAACCAACTTATTAGAAGGACAGATTCCTGGAAGAAGTGAAAGGTGAACTGAGGTGTCAAGGATGAGGCAGAAGAAGAGCAAATTAATTAGGCGAAAGATGGGGAGACCATGCCTGGAAAAGGAGTCGCATGTGCAAAAGTCCTATGAAATCAAACTCGGTAGGTGAGGCCAACAGAGCATTTTAAACTTTGCAGGTGATTTGGATGTTCATTCAGGGTTGAGAAGCTCTTGCTAACCCCCGATTCTCAGTTTTACAGGGCTGCTGTAGGGAGCAAATAAAAAGAGGCTTCTAGAACGCCTTTGAAGTGTAAACAGTGCTTTACACAGAGTGTTGTGTGTACAATAGCCCTCAATGATCATCAGATAAGAATTGTACTCAGGGTATTAAAACCGATGAGCCCTTGATATGACCATAAATTTAGGGGATTACTCATATTTCACACCCAGATCGACATTTCCTGTCCCTTTAGCCATAGTGATATGACTCTTACACTATCGATAGCTTCTCCATTTTCCATTTAAGAGGTCTTGTACCTCAATGTGAACACTAATGGTGTGTAAGGATTGATGTTATGAGACTGAGGGAGAATGCCAGGAGAGTAGGATGAGCCCGGGAATGAAAGGGAAAGTTCTGGCTACTTGCCAAAAGAAATAGGAACTTACTCTGTAACGATCTATATGGGAAAAGAATCTAAAAAAGAGAGGATATATGTGTATGTATAACTGATTCACTTTACTGTACAGCAGAAACTAACACAGCATTGTAAATCAACTATAGTCCAATAAAAAATTAATTAAAAAAAAAGAAATAGGAACTTGCAATCACGGATTGGATATCTGGTGGAAACAAATACATCACTGGTCTGGGGGGCAGGGCTACAGAGCTGTGGTCTTCACTGTCATAGTTAGACTTCTTGACTTTAAATGTGCAATAACCAAACCAACCCGTCGTCCTATCCTTAGTTCATTATAACACCAAACTGTATAGCTAAATCTTTACAGGGTTGAGCTAATATCATAAAGGGATGTGCAAAGTCCTGAGGAGCTCAAGTGAAATAAACGATGGAAATGCCAACCTTAGATTAAGGAGATACACAGTAACCACAGTCCCTGCCGTTTCCATGGGCAGGACATTCCTCATCTGATAGAAATCAGACGAGTGAATGGAGGTAACGAACCAAACCAGATGCTCCATGGGATAATTCACTTGGGCACAGAGATGTGATGGAATGGGAAGTGGAGTCCCAGACGACAATATAAATCCTGCCTGCATTGTGACTGTATGTGAGTAACTCAACCCATCAGTGCCTACATTCTCTCATATACTAAACGGGGGTAGTAGTTATGATGATGATTAAATGAGACATTGAAGTTAAAATGTTTGACACAGGCACAGAAGAATTCCAAACCAGGTACTGTAGATACTCTCTCCCTCTAACTCCCATGAAGGAGGTAGAGCATAACTCACTACCCCTTAACTGTGGACTTTCTATTACTTTTCTGCAAAGGATACAGTACAGGAAGCAGGGGATTACAGGGACCTTTACACTGACAAATTGGATCTCAGCCAACAGTGATAAACCATGTAGATAATATGTACCCTTAATAGGATAGGGTAAGAATGACACTTTACCTCTTTGGTCTTCCCTCCCCCAAAATCTATAACCCCAGTCTAATTATGAGAAGATTAGCAAACAAACACAGATTGAGGGTATTCTACAAAATACCTCAGGAATGTTTCTCAAAACTGTCACAAGCATCAAAAATAAGGAAAGTCGGAGTAATTGTCACATCTGGATGTCACATATCTGGATGGGATCATGACACAAAAAAGAAAGAAAAAAAGGAGGAAGAAAAGAAGGACCTAAGTTAAGTACTCAGGTCCAAATCCAAATAAATAGAATGTACTTAATAATAAATGTAACAATATCGGTTCATTAGTCGTGACTAATGCAGCATAATAATGTAAGATATTAACAACAGAGGAAAATAGATGTGGGATAGATGGAACTCTCTGTACTATTTTTGCAAATTTTCTATAAATCTAAAACTATTCTCAAATTTTAAAAGCTTATTTTAAAAGTGTTGGCACCACACGAGGGACATAGTAAGAACTCAGCACGTGTTCTCTCTCCACTTCCTCTTCCTTCTTCTCCTCCCTCCTCCAGTTTATACAACTTGAAAACTTGACTTAGTCAGTGTTCAGAGGCATGCCTCGATGTATATGGGTCTAATCCCACATACACACACGTATATGTTCCTCAAACTTAATGCATATATAAATATATAAGTTATGATGATTCTGCTTGCAAATAAGATGGCTTATAAAATAAAACCATGTTATTTTCTCACAATATAAGAAGTCTAGAAAAAATAGGTACAGGAATGTCCTGGAAGTCATCATTACCATTAAATATCCAGGTCTTCCCATCACTTGCCTTTTCCATCTTCAGAACACAGATGATGTCATCCCTCTGATTCCCAGTGACATCTGCTCTAACCATGCTAATTCAACATTGTGCTGGCAGTTCTACCTGGTCAAAAAGACAAGAAAAGGAAATTAAAAGCATACATCTAAGAAAGAACGAATTAGCAGTCAGAATTTGTGAATGACGTGAGTATCTATGTGAAAAATCACAAGGTATCTACAAAAAAAAGAAAGAAAATCCTTCTAGAACATATAAGTAAGTTCAGTGAGGGCATAGGATGCAAGATAAATACACCAAAAAAAAAAAAATCACTGTGTTATACTAGCAACAAGCGTGTGTACACTGAAATTTATAATATCAATATAATACCATTATGTGTCCGAAAGTCAACCACTTAGGTATAAATCTAACACAACAGGTATAGGACTTGTGTACTGAAAAATACAATATGCTAATGAAAGAAATCAAAGATTAAAATGGAGAGTCACACTGCAGGCATGTATTGGAAGGTTCAACTCAGTAAAGAAGTTAGTGCTCTCTAGATTCTTATACAGGCCTAATCAAATTCCTATCAAATGGACCTACACACTGTCATGCAGAGTGAAGTAAGTCAGAAAGAGAAAAACAAATACCGTATGTTAACACATACATATGGAATCTAAAAACAAAAAAAATAGGTTCTGAAGAGCCTAGGGGCAGGACAGGAATAAAGGCACAGACGTAGAGAATGGACTTGAGGACACAGGAGGGGGAAGGGTAAGCTGGGACGAAGTGAGAGGGTGGCATGGACATATATACACTACCAAATGTAAAACCGATAGCTAGTGGGAAGCAGCCTCATAGCACAGGAAGGTCAGCTCAGTGCGTTGTGACCACCTAGAGGGGTGGGATAGGGAGGGTAGGAGGGAGGTGCAAGAGAGAGGAGATATGGGGATATATGTATAGCTGATTCACTTTGTTATACAGCAGAAACTAACACACCATTATAAAGCAATTATTCTCCAATAAAGATGTTAAATAAATAAATATATTTTTTTAAAATTCCTATCAAAATCCCAGCAAAATTTTCTGTAGAGACAAAATTATTCTAAAATTTGTATGGAAAGGCAAAGGAATTAGAATAGCTAAAACAATCTTAGAAAAGGAAGGTGAGATGAATCAGTCTACCTGATTTAAGAGTTATTATATAGCTACAGTAATCAAGACTATATGGGATTGGCAAAGAGACAGACACATAGATCAATGGAACAGAATAGATTCTAGCACGTACGTATTCCCAAATGATTTTGAACAAAAGTGCAAAACCAATTCAATGAAGGAAGAATAGCCTTTTCAATACATGGTGCTAGAGAGTAATTGAATATCCACAGGCAAAGAAATAAAAACAAACTTTGACCTAAGTCGCATACCTTATACAAAAATTAACTCAGAATAGATCACAGTTGTAAATGTAAAACTTGAAACCATAAAACTCTCAGGAAGAAAAAGAGAAGTCTTCAGGATCTAGAGCTAGGCAAAAACATGTTAGATTTCACACGGAAAACACAGTCCATAAAAGGGAAAATCAATACATTGGACCTCACCTAAATTAAAAACTTTTGTCTTGAAAGGTCTCTGTTAAGAGGATGAAAAGCCAAGCACCAGACTGGAAGAAAATTTTGCAAACTCCATATCTGATGAAGGTTGAAGAATATAATGAATGTTCAAAATTCAACATTTAAAAAAAATCCATTTAGAAAATGGACAAAAGACATAGTCATTTTACCAAAGAGGAATACAGATAGCAAAGAAGCATGGAAAAAGGTGTTTGACATTACTAACCATAAAAAAATAAAAGTTAAAATCATAATGTGCTATCACTATACACATACTAGAATGGCTAAAAAATTTTTTTTTAAAGTGACCAAAGCAAATGTTGGCAAGGATGCCGAGAAACCAGATCACATATATTTCTGGTGGCATGTTTTTTAAATAACTAAACATGTGACTGCCATACAACCCAACAATTGTACCTCTGAGCATTTATCCCAGAGAAAAGAAAATCGGTGTTCACACAGGAACCCCCACGTGAACGTTTATAGCAGCTTTATTCATAATAGCCCCAAACAGAAGCCCAGATGTCCTTTAATGGGTGAACAGTTAAATAAACTGTGGGACATCTATGATAAACTATTCAGCTGTAAAAAGGAATGAGCTACTGGTATACACAACACCTAGATGAATTTCCACAGAAAAGTGATGAGTGAAAACTGCCAGTCCTAACAGGGGATGTATCGTGTGGTTTCAATTTATGTAATATTCTTTTTTTTTAATTTTTATTTTGTATTCGAGTAAAGTTGATTTACAAGGTTGTGTTAGTTTCAGGTGCAGCAAAGTGATTCAGTTATACATAAACATATACCTATTCTTATAATATTCTTGAAATGAATGACAAAGTTATAGAAATAGATAACAGGTTACTGGTTTCCAGGAGTTACAGAGGGCTATGGTTTGGGAGAGAAGTAGATGTGGCTATAAAAGGGCAACAGGAGTGATCTTGTGGGGATAGAACTGTTCTGTATCTTAACCGTATCCATGTCAACATCCTGGTTGAGATGCTGTGCAGATCTTCTTCAGCTTATGATGGAGTTAATGTCCCGACAAACCCATCATAAGTTGAAAGTATCCATACGTGGAAAACCCATTTAATACACCTGACCTACCTATCAGCATAGCTTAGCCTCATCTACCTTAAACATGCTCAGAACACTTACATTAGCCTATAGTTGGGCAAAATCATCTAACACAAGACCTATTTTATAATATAGTGTTGAATATCTCATGTAATTCATTGAATACTGTACTGAAAGTGAAAAGCAGGATGGTTATCTGGGTACATAATGGTTGGAAATGTCTGGGTGGTTGACCCTCGTGATGGCATGGCTGCCTGGAAGCTGCAGCCCACTACTGCTGCCCAGCATCACAAGAAAGTATCGTTCCCCGTATCCTGAGTCCAGGAAAAGATGGAAATGCAAAATTTGAAGTACAGTTTCTGATGTCCAGGAAAAGATCGAAATGCAAAATTTGAAGTACGGTTTCTGATGGCTATGCATCGCTTTTGCACCATCATAAAGCTGAAAAATCAGAAGTTGGGGATGGTCTGTACTATAGTTCTGCAAGGTGTTACTGTGGAGAAACTGGGGAAAGAGCATAGGAGATATCTTTGTATTATTCTTACAACTGTGTGCAAATCTACAATGATCTCAAATAGAAAGTTAAATTTAAAAACAATCATGCTAGCTTGGTCTTAATACCTCATTTGCACAGTGAAATTAAATCCACTGGCATTTATTGACACTGTTTTTTAGGTACAGTTAGGTACTGCAGGGGGTTCGGTATGTGTATGTGTGTAATTTGTCTGTACAAAATTATAAGAGAGCAGAGCATGGAAGACGCATTGCATTGACTCGGTGGTAAAGGCTGGGAGACTCTTGTCTTTTCCTCAGTCTCAGTTGCAGTATCAACCTCTTTGGTAGAGGGACTTCCACGGGCATGTACTTTAAACTTATGGGTACTTGCAGATAACTCATGATCACATCCTTGAACTAGAAATGACCTTTTACTTCTTTCCCAAGATAGATGTAGATATAGATATAGATGATATAGACAGAGGTATAGATTATGATTTCCAGTTAGTTTATTAATGATATGTAAACTTTAACTCCTTTTTGTTGAGAAAAAGCCTGAAGGATTAAATGATTAATAATAGAGACTTGTCTGGGCCCAGAGTGACTGCTTGAGCTGAGCTAGTCACTAGCTGTGTGACATTGAGAAGGATGCTTACCCTCTCCCTTTCTTTACATAGAATAAAAATAAATATTACTTCAGAGAGTTGAAATGAGCTCTGAATGAATTAGTATTTGTAAAGCACATGGAACAGTACTCTCAACAGCATTTGTAAAATAAATTCACTCTGAATTTCTTCTGTAGTTTCTCCTGCAACTACAGTTTATGAAGTGAAAATAAATTCACTGTCTATTTTTTGTAACTTCTAAGCTGGTAACTTACAGATTTATATGCCTAGTTGTAAATGATCACAAGGAATTTGAATACTTTTGTAAGAAAAAAATGAAGTTAAAATAATACATCTTTTAAAAGATACGATTTGAATGCTTCAGTTTGTCAAAATGTTGTTCATTTAAACATTTAACAATTGTTTTGTTTTTCTGGTTTCAATCCACATATTTCAAGAAGAAAACCCTGCAGGCTGTGTGTTTTTTTTTTTAACATCTTTATTGGAGTATAATTGCTTTACAATGGTGTGTTAGTTTCTGCTTTATAGCACAGTGAATCAGATATACATATACATATATCCCCATATCTCTTCCCTCTTGCGTCTCCATCCCTCCCACCCTCCCTATCCCACCCCTCTAGGTGGTCACAAAGCACCGAGCTGATCTACCTGTGCTATGCGGCTGCTTCCCACTAGCTATCTGTTTTACATTTGGTAGTGTATATATGGCCATATAGGCTGTGTTTTATTATAATTATTTTGTCAGTGTCAAGAATGCAGATGCATGGATTTGATTTGTTTGTTGAGCATTAACCCACTATGTGCCAGGACCCTCATCCTTGCACCACTTTTTGGACCAATAAACTCCCTGGGGCATGTCAATCAAAAGATCAACTGTGTTGCATTTAACCTGGGAAATGGGATAAAGGTATTTTTAAAAATACATACATGCCTTTACTCACGGTTCTCGGTATGACATGAATGCTGGCGATTTGCTGAACAGCACAGTTGATAACCAGAAAATTTGGACCCCTTTACTCTCAACTTAGAACAATGTCATTTCTCAGAGTGACAGCAGAATGGATGCTTAAAGATAATAAATTCATTAATCTTACCCTCATAACATTTCAAAGGAATAATGACAGATGAGTAAGTGACTCAAAAAGAACTCATCACCAGAGGTCTCCACTTTGTAAGGCAATTAACAAAACAAAACAGAGCAAAAAGGAGCTTCAAAAGGAGGGTTGATTTAGGGCGATGGGTCTTGTCTGGGGGAGATTTTGCATCTCCAGGTGGCAGCTGTCAATGCTGGAGACATTTTTTGATTGTCACAACTAGAAGAAGGGGTATTACTGGTATCTAGTGAGTAGAAGCCAGGGACGCTGCTAGGCATCCTACAATGCGCAGAACAGCCCTCCTTGACAAAGAATCATCTATCCCAAAACATCAGTGGCACCGAGGTTGAGAAACTCTTTTCAGGACGTTTGATTTGCTTGGTTGGCATTATAATTTACCAAGCCTCCCCAGTCTTTTTTTCCTTTTTCCATGTAGAATAGTAAAAGGTGATAAGAAAAATGGATATGAGGCTCAACACAGTTTTCTAACAGGCTCTATTGCAGGCTCTCTGTAATATTCTTTTTTTTTTTTAGATTACTTAGCATTGCTTTCTATTTTCTTTTTTAAAATTTTATCAGAGTTATAACTGAATTACAATGTTGTGTTAGTTTCAGGCAGAGAGCAAAGTGAATCAGTTATATATATATATATATATATATATATATATATATATATATCTCCATTCTTTTTCAGATTCTTTTCCCATATAGGTTATTTCAGAATATTGAGGAGTTCCCTGTGCTAAGTAGGTCCTTATTAGTTACCTGTTTTATATATATCAGTGTACATATGTTAATCCCAATCTCCTCATGTCACCCCAGTGTTCATTGCAGCACTATTTACAATAGCCAAGACATGGAAGCAACCTAAATGTCCATTGACAGAGGAATGGATAAAGAAGATGTGGTACATATATACAATGGAACATTACTCAGCCATAAAAAGAATGAAATAATCTTTACAATATGATTTCCTTTTGACTTGACTGTCCTCCTTGGGAGGTGATGTCTCACCGAGAGCCTGGCCAAGATCATTTCCATCTTTATGTGCCTAGTGGTTAGAGTGTGTGATGTGAAGTTCTACACACTCAGCAAAAGTTTGTCAAATGAATGCTTTCATGAGTCATCATAGTAGGATACTTCTCTAAAAGGAGCACCAAAGAAACTACATTTAAAGAACGTGTGCTTCAGAATCAATCAGTCCTGGATTTAAGGGAAGATTGTGGCATTAGCAAGCAGGCAAGGTATAGTGGAACAGGTACTGTAGATTGTTAGGAGGAAAATTGAGATATGAACAAAGTTTTGAAGGAAGATGTCAAGCAAGAATACTCTACACAATTAAGAAGTTATCCAAGTATAAAGACAATGGCCAGCCTTCTCAATCTGAAATGCCTATGAATTCCTCCTTGGGAAGAAAAAACTTGTCAATACTATCCAGACATTTAAGATTTTAATGTAAATAACAAACTTCAAACAGAGGACTGGTAAAAGGACTGTTGACAAGTACTCAATATGTATAGATGTTTGCATATATATTCAACATATACATTTATATATGTGTGTGTGTGTGTGTCTGATTATACATATATATTTATAAAAATATATAAGTGTGTACTCAAATATAAATACCACATTACTGATCAACAACTATAGAAATTATGTTCAGGGTATATAGATAGTAAACCTGAAAAATTAAAAATACTATAATGAATGAGTAACACATTAGAAAGTGGCATTAGGGACCTTATTCACACAACTGAGTAAAACTAAAACTATAGGTTACAAAAAATAACTCCTGGGCTTCCCTGGTGGCACAGTGGTTGAGAGTCCGCCTGCCAATGCAGGGGACACGGATTCATGCCCCAGTCTGGTAAGATCCCACATGCCGCGGAGCAGCTAGGCCCGTCAACCATGGCCGCTGAGCCTGCGCATCCGAAGCCTGTGCTCCGCAACGGGAGAGGCCACAACAGTGAGAGGCCCGCGTACCGCAAAAAAAAAAAAAAAAAAAAAAAAAAAAGACTCCTGATTTTTAATGTTATTTATTCTTTCTAAATTTTAGGGATATTGGGAAGATCCTTTTTTAGAGCAGAATAATTTATTTGCCTTTTAATAATTTTATATAATTTTTTCAGTTTATTTCTTATGTTAAATTTAACAAAATATTTAATATTTTTATTTTAAAATTCCCCATAATATAACATTTCCCTAGAGTATTTCTCTTTTTCTCTCCTCTCTCTCTCGCTATCTATCCAATCATCCATTTATCCATTCAGGTTTGTAGGAAGAAACCTGGAATGGTGCTAAGAAATGTTACTTATGCTATTTCCATGTGGTTGGATTTGGAGTAAATTTAAAATTTCATATTTTTCTTCAATTAATTTTTATAATAAACATTATTATTTTAGCAAAATCAGTGGACCAACACTTCTTTTATTTAAAACTTTTCCCTCAGTTTATTGACACATAATTGTCATACATTATATCATTATGCTGTACACTTTAAATTTTTATCATGCTGTATGTCAAAACTTTGCTTTTTAAATATAGTAAAATTGTTTTTCTTCAGCACACAATTCTATGAATGTTAACATGTATGTAGATCTGTGTAAGCGCCGTTACAGTCAAGGTACACGGCAAGTCCACAGCTCCAAGAATCAGCCTCATGTTGTCCCTTTATAGTAACACCTCCCCCCAGTCCCTAAGCCCTTTCAGCTACTGATCTGTTCTTTGTCACTATAGTTTTGTCTTTTTGTCTTGTAAGTAGAATCACATAGTGTTTAATCAGGGTTCTCTGGAGAACACGACCAGTAGGATGTATGTATATTGTAAGGAATTGGTTCGCGTGATTATGGAGTCTGAGAGTCTAAGAAATCCAAGAGCTTCAGTTGGCAAGCTGGAGGTCTAGGGCAGTCGACGGTACAGTTCCAATCAGAAGGCAGGAAAACAAATGAACTTAACTTATAAAACAGAAACAGACTCACAAACATAGCAAACAACCAAAGGGGAAAAGAGGTGGGGGAGGGATAAATCAGGAGTTTGGGATTAGCAGATACAAACTACGATATATAAAATAGATAAACAGCAAAGTTCTACTGTATAGCACAGGGAACTATAGTCAATATCCTGTAATAAACCATAATGGAAAAGAATATATATATATATACACACACACACACACACACACACACACACACACACACACACATATAACTGAATCACTTTGCTTTACACTGGAAATTAACACAACATTGTAAATCAACTATACTTCAATTTAGAAAAATCTTTTTTAAAAAGGGAGGAAAAGACCAATGTCCCAGCTCAAGGCAGTCAGGATGCAGAGTTCCCTCTTCCCTGCAGAAGGCTCACCATCTTTGTTCTTTTCAGGCCTTCAACTGATTGATGAAGACCACCTACATTAGGAAGGGCAATCTGCTTTTGAGTGTTGAGCCCTATCACTTCTTAAAAAGATTTTGAACATAGATAGGACAAAATATTGACAGTGGTTAATTCTGAGTAGTAGTGGTATGAATGACCTATTTCTTCCTGATGCTCTTTGTATATTTTGCTTTGAAAAGTTAAATTTTCCAAGAAGAGAAAAATTTTTCAGTAGATCATTCTACAGTTTGTATGTAGAGACTGGAAAGACTTCTGTGATTCATCCAGAAGACAAACTTAAGAATAGAAAACACCGAGGAAATACAGAACACAGACCTTCAGCATTCCTGCTTATCTCCTCTTTGACTTGGTCCAAGATAATTTACTCTTGGTTGTCAGCTTGGGCAGCTGGCTGTTCTCTGTAACTTTGGGCTTAAGTGGTCGCTTCGTGGCACCTAAGAGAAAATACAGAGTTGGAGGAAAGTGACTTAGAGCCAAAGTCAAAGGAAACTATGAAAGTAAATACACTTTATTAAACTTCATCTGTCACAAAGGAGTAAAACAAAGTGTAGACTCTGGAGGGATTGAGCGGCACCAGACTTTACGCTGAGCTCAGCTATTAAATATTGTCATGTATCGCTGTGCTCTTTCTCTTGCCTCTAAATGAACTTCCTTCGCTCCCTTTAGATTCATTTATTATGCAGTGAGTTGCTATTTAAAAAAAATTATTTGGAAGAAGTGACTAATATACTTGCACAGACCACCTTTTGTGCTAACTGGGTTTATTTGTCTGCATCAATGCAAACTCACAAAGTTTTTCTCGTGAAAAAGGCAAAATCTACAGGTAGGATACCTACTCACAAAATTCCGGCCTATTACGAAATCTGTATACTGTCTAAGACAAAGTTTTTAGCAACTAAGTTCGGGGCCGAACTACTGAAAACCTTCTTTCTTAAGGACATCAATTTATACGGAGTATAAAATAACAACAACAAAAAAAAGAAATGAAAAAACAACCACCCAGAAATCCAAGCAATCCAGTAGATATGAAAGGGAGCCAGGAGGTTCTAGATTGTTAGGTCCAAGCCATGATGAAGGTAGAATATACTAATGTTTCTATTAATGCATATTCATTTAGGGTTTAAAGAGAAAAGATTCTGCTTAACAAAAAGAAATGAATAGATCAAAATTGCTCTATTTTGTACAGCAATTTCTAATATTTATACTTTTTTGAAGTTTTTTTAAAATTAATAAACTTTAGTTTTTAGAACAGTTTTGGATTCACTGCAAAATTAAAAAAAAAAAAAGAATTGGGTCTCCTCTTTTGGGTTCATAACTGTATAGTATCTGAGTTAACTGGATACTTGTGGAATCCTCTTCATTGAAAGAAATGGGACTCTGACTCCCAAGCTTAAAATCCTTTGTTGGATGCTGGTGGCCCCTAGTTTTAAGCACCTATAGCCCGGTGAGAGTTCTTTCCTAATGGGGCCATTGATGATCCAGAGTGAGGTGAGGAAACTCAGAACAGCGGATGGAGGTTCTCATAAACTAGATTTTTTTCAGTTTAACATATCTGTGGTCTGCAGAATAATGCCCCCCTTCAGGTGTCCACTTTCTTTTTTTTTAGTATTTTCTTGGTCATGCTGTGCGGCATGTGAGATCTTAGTTCCCAGCCAGGGATCGAACCTGCACCCCTTGCATTGGAAGCACAGAGTCTTAACCACTGGACTGCCAGGGAAGTCCCTTCAGGTGCCCACTTTCTAATTCCCCGAACCCTGTGATTATGCTACTTTACATGGCAGAGAGGACTTTGCAGATGTGATGGAATTAAAGACGCTGAGACCAGGAGTTTAGCCTGGATTATCCGGGTAGGCCCAATGTAATCAATCGAATCCTTAAAAGTGAAAAATCACTCTCAGTTTTGGCCAGAGAAAGAGATGTGTTGACCGAAGGAGAGACAGAGATACGTGATGTGAAAAAGATTCACTTCATCATTGCTGGCTTGAAGATGAAAAAAAGGACCGTGAACCAATGGATTTGAGCAGCCTCTAGAAGCTGGAAAAGGCAAGGAAACAGACTTCCCTGCAGAGCTTGCAGGAAGGAGGCAGCCCTGCCGACACCTCATCTTTAGCCCAGTGAGACCCATGTCTGATCGCTGAACTACAGAATCATATGATAATAAACCTGTGTTACATGAAGCCACTGAGTTCGTGGAAATTCGTTATGGCGACAACCAAAAACTAACACAACATTTTTATTATTTTTGTGAGATCATGACTTTTGGCATCTTTTTTTTTCTATGAAACAATAGAAAATGGTACTCTGTGTGTGTGAGGGGGTTCATTTTCTTACTTACCAAAAGAAAGTATAATCATCTTTTTACTAGTCCTCTAATCTCCCTCCGCTGTTCCCTCTGTTCTCCATCTCTCTGCCCCCCTTCCTTCCTTCCTTTTTTAAACTGTCATGAAACCTAATTGTTCACATTACAAAGTCCACGTGTATTGTTCATATGTACATTTCTTGGATGGCCTTTCTGATCCTGTCCACCTCTCCAGATGCACATCTCCCCACCCTCCAACTCTTTATGCTCTGCGATAGTGGATCCCAATTCCCAATTCCTGTGATAGTGGAATCACATTTCCTCGGGGTACTTACGAAGATCCACACACCCACTTCCCACCATGCACCTACTGAACCAGCATCCCCCAGGGAGGGGTCTGAAAATCTGCATATTTATCAGGGAATACAGGCCTTAGTGAAGTATGAGAAACGTCATTCCAACAGCACCAAGCTGGTGATATGCCTTGTGCTTGCTGAGTCCCCTCACCCTGTGCTTCTAATCAGGCGCCCCTCTGCCTAGAATCCCCTCTCCCTACTCTGGTTCCCTCCCTGACTTTTCCTGGCAAGCACCTCCTCATGCTTCAATTGATATCGTTGGATTCTGCTTCTCGCCTCCTGGGAAAGAGTTCCCCGGCCAACCTTCACTCCTCGAGTCCTGTGCAGCGTTTGTCATAAACTACAGGGAAGGCACTTGCCATACTGTTTTGTAATCATCTGTTTGTCTTCACCAGCAAGACTCTATCCTTGAACAGAGAGGTCGTGCCTTATTCGTTTTTCTCCCCCAGTGTCCAGCACGGTGCTGGAGAGATTATTAGGTGCTAAATAAATGCTTATAAAGTGACCGACTAGGAGAGGGAATACAAGAACACATTAAATAGTAGAGGCATGATGTCATGAGGCAATCCTCTGCTTTCTCCTTTAAGCATCAAGCTCATTTTCTGATAATTGCCTAGGGACCCAATTTAGAGAGTCTGTCACAAATGTCTGCATGAGAGGAGAAATCTGGTGTATGGGTTTTCTATGATAGAAAGTCTCGCCATGACAATGTTACCTTCAAAATGTATTTCACTTATTTCTAAACACTTCTCACCATTTCTATGAACAGCACTGTGGTCCAAGCTTCTATCCTCTCTGTGGTCTCCCCGTACTTCCTCCAATATGACGAGCACATGGGCTTTTGTCCTCACTACTTCCTCTGCTTGAGAAAATCTTTTTATATCATGTATATGGATCATGGCTCAGTCCCTCCCAGAGAGGCTGTGCCTAGACAGCCTGTCTAAAATGTGCTCCTATCACAAGCTATTAATTTACCCTGCTTTATTCTTTTTTCTTAAGTACTCATATAAAATGTCTACTATGTATTTAAATGTTTGCTTTTAACCTGTCTTGACAATTAGAATATGAGTTCCTTGAAGGCAGAAATTTTGTTTGCTTTGTTCACTGCTCTTTCCTAGTGCCTAGACATATACTGTAGAGGTTTAATACATGTAGTAGGCAACATATATAGTAGGCATTCAGTACGTTGAGTGCAGTAGGTATTCAACACCAATATATGTTGAAGGCTGCACATGGGTGTGGCAGAATATTCCATGATAATCACGCAGCCTGGCACAAGGCACGATGCATATGTGTACTCATCTAGGACACATCAGATACCTGAAAGTGCATTTTAAAGGCACATCAGCTATGCCTGTGATTGCCAGTATACAAGAATTTGGTGCACATTCTGTTTCTCAGTTGTATATGGTTATTTCCTAGGAAAGCATGTGAGAGTTTTCCTGTTGTTTTTTCCCTTATGAAAGTGATCCCTGACTTGTCCACGGCAGCGTGTGGGAGCACGGCTGGGTTTGTTGTGGGCTATGGTGTTCCTGGATGTAGGTCCAATTTAGCTTTTCCTGTTCTGCTGCTGAGATCCATTAAAAATCAAATAAGCAAAGAGAGGTGAGCTCAGAGACAGTGCCAGCCCTGGAAACCTTGTTTGCTTGTGCAAGACAGCCACATGCTCTGTTTCCACCTCCCTCCAGAACACCCTCTTTGTTTTGAATTCCTGGAGTGCAGTGAGCCATCCATCTGCAGGATTTGATCCTGGGATTTTTTTTTTTTTAACTGCATAGTAACTCTTATATCAAGCACAGCACTTTTTTTTGTTAGCTTCGGGCCATTGCTGTCTGTATTATCTTCCTACCTAGGAGTCTCTTGCTTCATTTTGCTGATGCCCTGCAGGGATTTCTGAACTCTGATCCATTTCCTTTCCATACCTTGAAGTTTTTTCTTTTTTTTTTTTTCCTTCTGGGCTATAGCTGCAGCAACTATAGCCTTAGCTCTTAGACACTGACTTCCTTTCTTTGCTTTTCTCAGTTTTTCTTTCTGTCTTTGGTGGATCAGATGTTTCCTAATTGCACGAATAAAAAATATACTCCAGGGACCAGCGTCCGAGGCTGCATAGTCTTCTATTTTGAGTTACATTTGTGTTGCTTCCCTGCCTGACTCTTCACATCTCCAGGCCTGGGTTGGCACAGTTGGCATACGATGGTGCCGTGGATGTCTCGTTCATTTGATGGGCATGAACAGCTCTGGGACAGTGCATTAGATGCCTTTTCAGAGAAGCAACCCTGCCTTTGAAATTATATTTTAAAAGCTCTTAGATGTCTGGGTTTACATCTTTCTGCCTGAAAGAAATAAAAGGAAAGAAAGAATATGCTGGATATATCAAAGGAGAATACTTCTTTCTTCCCTTGCCATCCTTCCCGTCTCCAAGTGCAGGGTCCACGTGGACACAGTGTGGGCATGTGCTTTGAACTTGATGATTGGAAAGAGAGGGGTGAGAAGGTATGAGCCTATATGAGACATTGGTTAGCACGGGGTGGATGAGTTGGATGAGTTGGATGAGTCTGGGCTATCAGAATCCTTCAAAATTTAGTCAGATCTGCTAATCTAAGATGACCAACTCGTCCCAGTTTTCCTGGGGCTTTCTCGATTTTAACACTGAAACTCATATATCCCAAGCAAACCAGGATGGTTGGTCACCCGACAAGATCATCCAAACACAGTTGTGAGTGCCTACTGTGTACCAGCATGTCCCTTAGGAAGCTCATGGTTTGGTCAGCCAGTCCTTTATCCTGTCCTCATCTGCATTTTTCTTCTTTCTGTTTACATAAACCTTTAAAAGTTGCCCTTTCGTTAATGATTTCACATTCACGCCTGGCCTTGGTTGTCCCGAACGTTTGACCCTCCGTTAATTTGATTTTATTCTCTGACATGACCTTGGTATCCCATGGATCCAAAGTGAAAATGCGTTTGGAGTGACAACAAAAATTGAACATGGGTAAATCTTAGGGAAGACAGTAACCCACAGAGGAAAAGAGGCACAGAATGCAGGGGTAGCACGATGGGGCTCTGTCCCACCACCGCATGCAGAGAGTATGCCCTCGGATTTGCACAAACGCTGGTAAAATGTCAAAAGCAGGTGTTTCTTTTTTCTTCAGTCTGAGCTTCAAGCTAACATGGGCATTCAGCTAAATCCCTCCCAGGTGCTGAAACAGTATGCGGTTTAGGATTTGAGAGGTAATTATTGCTGAATGCATTGTACGGCCAGTGCACCTGCCAGGTAGATGTTATGAAAGAGAGTGTGGCGGGGGGGAGGAGGGAACCAAAAGAATTTGGGGGACAATTTTTCCATCACAAGACCTCTTAGAAAACGTAAGACCCTCAAAAGCCAGTCATGGAGCTAAGTATATTCACAATATGGTTAACAACACAATGAGGCAGGAGGAACTGAGAATCCTAGCAAGATAAGCCAAGGGTTCCTGGTCACAGAAAACAACAACAGGCCAGTGGCCCTGCCCTGAAGGAACTCAAGATCCAGTGGGAGAGTCAGAAATAAATCAAATAACTGCCTAAGTTGATGTAAAATCGCTGATGTGATGACGCCATGAAGGGGAGGTACCAGGATTTCTGAAGGCAGATAACGGAAGGATTTGAACCAGTTGGGTGGCTTCCCGAGAAATAGGAAATTGGGCTCAAATGAATAATATCTGTGCTTGTTTAGTGCTGGCACTGCCAACAGCTTTCCTTGCACTTTCTTGATTAATTCTTACATATCAAATTTGAAGGTAGGCATTATCCTTTCAAACCGCCTTTGCTATAAGAAGAGTGTTCCAGCATTATCTTTAATCTCTGGAGGGATGTTTCGTCATTATCAATATCCTAAGGAAGAATATTCCATTAAGATTCACTAGAATGGAGGTGAGGTGGAGCAGAATTTGCCACCCCAAAGGTACCTCTTTGTCAGTAAAAGGCTGATTATTTTTGGAAACAGCACACACAGGGAAAACTCAGTAGAAGTTACCCTTTTACCCTTTTGTAAGAGACATTTACATTTATTGAGGAAATCTCCATTTGTAAGGGTGTCTCCCTCTCTATACCTGGATGACTAAATCTCTAGAAACTTATCCATAGAGAAGGCAAGGACTTAAATCTTTACAACAGCCATACCCTTGTTTACCTTGCTTTTCCTGATAACCTCCCATAACTGACTCTCCCCACGGGCAAGCTGAAGATGGTATTTAAGGTAATGGCTTGGGCCTTTTCGGGGAGTTACTCAGTCTTCCTGGGTTTCTCCCTTGTATACGGGAGGCATATGTTATTAAACTTCTGTTTGTTTTTTTCCTGTTAATCTTTTATAACCAAGGGGTCTTAGCTAAGAACTTAGAAGGGTAGACGCAGAGGTTTCCTTATTTTCCTTCCTCACTGAGGTTCCCTGAGCCTGTCTTTTGTACCTCTGTAACTAGTGCCTAGAGATTCTGCAAAAGTACAAGTCCTGCAAAGACTAAAACTCAGATGTTAGATGAATGAATTTATTTATTCTCCATATACAGATGAGAAAATTTGGCCTAGAGAGGTCAGGAAGTGACCTTACAGCTAGTAGGCAGTCACCTTACAGTGACCTGACAGCTAGTAAGCAGTGACCTTACAGTGACCTTACAGCTAGTAAGAGGCAGAGCTATGGTGAAAACCATGCTCTATATCTGTAGGGTATCTTCCAAGGGAGGAAGCAGGGATGCCTTCTGATGTGAGGGTGCAGCAAGGGCACAGTGCATGGTCCTGCGCAGTTCACGGGTTTGCAGCCTCTCCTATATGTCCTTGAAGGGCAGCACCCACAGTGCTGCCTTGGTGTCATGTGTGTTTCCTCTAAAAGCAGGATCTAGGCCGTGTCCCGCCCTCATAGTCAGGAGAATCATATTTCACAAATGGTAGAGAGGAGCTGCGGGACTTTGAAACCTGGCCCCTCAAGATCGCCTGTCCTGCTGATAAAACTACAAATAGGCATGTCCGGGCTCCTGTTTCAAGGACTGACATCCCTGGCTCTGGATTGCTTGTGTGTCGACAATTCCTCTTGGAAAATCTTATAAGCACCTTTTGAAAGCCACGCAGCGCCGAGGAGCTTGCATACAGCACAGGCACAAAAGCTTGAAACCTTGAGGCTCTGCCCACATGGATTAAATAAAATGCTTTAAGTGACTTTGCAGCTACTTAGAAAAAACAATTTACATAAGTTGATGTGCTGTTGGAGGAGGGTAGAAAGGGTGGTTTTAATTTTTTTTTAACCTTCTCTTCCCCTTAGTTTAATAGCTGCAGACACCTCAAAGAGGCAAGTCCTTTTAATAAAACCTGCTTGTAAATTTACTGAGACAGAGTCCAGATGCCCCGATTTCAGGCAGCTCCCCAGGGCCTCCCACGTCCACTGCGCTAGCGTGGAAGGGCCCCGGGCTGGGCGATGCCCGAGGAGGCCATGCGCTATGACTCATGCTTTCTGGGCCCTGAGATGCTCCAGTCATTCCAGGATATTTAATTGCTAAAAGTATTCAAGGTTTTACTGAAGAACTAGGCAATGCTCAGAGGTTTTACCTTGCTTTACCTTGATGAAAATGGACTCTGGAGAACTGAGATGCCAGCACACAGCAATCACACACACACACACACGCACATATGCACACATACACATATACACACATGCACAATACACATATACATACATGCACAATCCATACATATACACACATACATAATACACATGCACAAGTGTACACACATCCATACATACACACGCATACACATATACACACATGCACACGCATACAAATATATACGCATGTACACACATGCACTATACACATATACACGCATGCACACATCCATACATAAACACACATACACATATACACATACCCATATATGCAATACACATAAACACACATATGCACACATAGACATATACACATATATACATACACACACACTCACACATACAGAGGCAAATATTAGGCTCATTGATGCGGCCTAGATAGGAGGGATGGTGAAAAATATAAAATTGTTGCTTACATAATGATTGCATATATTCATTTATTTTATCTAGCTTGGTTTTATTGTTATTTTTTAAACAGGTGATATATATATATGGTAAATATTCCAAACAGATTAAATTGTTTTTTGAATTAGGAATAATTCTCCCTTGTTTTCTCCCATCACATTCAGTTGTCTGTTTACTCTCCAAAGAGATAACAACATGGTGAATTTCTTCTAAATTCTTTCAGAAATGTGTTGTACATAAGACATATTTCCCATCCTCTAATGTACATTTTTATGCACAAACAGTAGCATGTAGATATAATTATGCATCTGGATTTTTTACTTCATAATATATCTTTGAAATATTCCACTTCAGTGATGTTGATGATGATGGTGGTGATAGCAGTGATGACACAACACACCCATACATGTATAGTATATGTTCTAAATCTGACATAACTCTAAGTCTTTAATCCTTACAGCATCCTTACAACACCTCTGTACTCCATTCCCCAAATCATTCTGCAGCATCAGCTCTCAGCATGATATCACTGCCTCTCACTTAGGGATGCCTTATTCTTAAGGGCTGCATAACATTCCTTTAAACAGATGTATCCCATTAATATATCCTGTGCACTGTTAATGATGTCTTAGGTTTCTTTTTCCTACTTTTTTGCTATTTCAACCAGTGTTTCAATCTTTCAATATTTGACTACATACCTTTGAACTTGTGCTTTGTGTACATATTTGTAATATCAATTAATCAAGTTATAATAGCAGTTTTTTAAAACACCAAATGCTGATTTTCTTCTTACCTAGAGGAGAAATGGAGAGGGCTTACTGAAGCAGGCATTTCCTGTGTCTCTACTCTTGCAGCCAATATGAAATTGCCCCATGAAGTCCAAGGGCTCACTAATTATTTGTTAAATGAAATAATTAAATAAACAAAAGTTGTCATGTTTTAATTATACACAATGTATAAAATATTTTGAGTTACCAGATGTCATAAAATTTATAGAAACGTTACCCTCATTCTACAGACCAGGAAGGGAGACACAGAGTCTCAAAGATAAGAAGGAGCAGTGTCATCTTTAAACTTCAGCTCTTTGGAATCCAAATCTATCCACTATGTGTATCTATGTGTATGTGTGTATATGTGGATGTATGTGGATGTATGGATGTGTGCATGTATGTATATGTGCATTGTGCATATGTTTCCTCTAGTTCCAACCTCAGCAGGGTTTGACTCAGGGAATGCTCCACTTTGTTTCCACTTGTATGGGATGAATGCCAATTTGCAAGAGAAAATATTAGATACAATGATGGATAAAACTAAAATGATACCTAACATGCCTTAAACACTTATTGCATGGGACACTTGAGACAAATACTTGGCCTCACATTATCTCACATACTGAGGACAGTCACCCTAGGAGGCTCAGTCTATTGCTGTTGCCATTTTGCAGATTAGAAAAAGCAAATTGAAGCTAAGCAAAGTTTAGTGACTTGCCTAATATCATAGGAACTGGCAAGTGACTAAAGAAGACTCAACGATGGGATGGTCTCCAGAGCCCCAAAGCCTTAAACGCTACTTCTCTACTGGAAGTTAGAATAAATATGGCACAGATACCTTTTAAGACCTTGAAGATGATACGTATGGGTTGTGCTGAATCCCAAATGCATCTATATTTCCTACAGTTTTCCTGTCCTTTATTTTCAAGTCTTCACTATACCTCTTGAGGACTCTGTCTCAGCTTCTATTATAATGAGATCTCTTCTGTAGTGAATATTCAGTTGTTTAATAAATAACTACATATTTTTTAAATGACAGATTCACCAGAATTGGCCATTACTTAATAATCACAAACACCAAGCTTATGAATATTTCATGCTCACTCATTTCTGCTGAGACTGTAAGCATCGCACATTTCTATAGCTACAGATTATGCAGGGAACAATGGAAGACATATGTTTTGTGTGTTTTCTTTAACAATTTGATGATGGAAGAACACCTTGCAGTGTTGGAGATAATGTAAGAAATAGTTGCCTTTTGTTATTTGAGTGCTTGAAATAAAACTCTCAGATGGCAAGTTGTAATCCAAACCACAGTGATTATAGAAGACTGTATAAAAAGGTATACATTTAAAATTCATAAATCTAAATGACTCTATCTGCAAGTAAGTAAACTTTATTCAATTTTCCACAGCAACTACTCGATACCATCACCCAAAAAACTGCAGACACTGTACTGCTCAGATATTAAAAAGTTTCAGTTTGGGATTCAATTGTTCTCTCCTGTTTTCTTTCAATCAGTGAATATTAGAGTTGTTATAAGTGATCTGAGGGAGGGGCACACCGTTAAATGAGAGTGCAGAATAGGGAGCCTGATGAAGGATGGCGACACAGGAAAGGCCTTCTCGAAGAAGAATGTTTAAACCTGATGAGGGGATCCAGAGGAGGTTACCTGGCAGAAAGGTGGGATGTAGAGGCGGTAACAGGCATTGGAAGAGCCCATAGAAAAAGCAGGGCACTTTCTAAAAGCTGGAGAGAGCCAGGGTGGTGATAGCGTAGTGACTGAGAGGAACAGCAGCATGAGATGGGCAGAAGCCAGATCCTGCAGAGACTAGTAAACCATGAATAACAAAGAATTTGAACATTTGCCCAGGAATGGTCACAAACCATTGAAGGGTGTGAAGCTGGGGAGAGACACGATCTGAGTCCTGATTATAAAAATCATGGTCATTCCAGGTGATGAGCGCTGAGTGCTGAGTGAGAAATGGAGAAAGACAGAGAGGCAGAGAGAGAGAGAGAGAGAGAGAGAGAGAGAGGGAGAGGGGGAGAGAGAGAGAGGATTTAGGACATACGTGCAATCGTCCAGATTATGCTGGCCTGGAGGCTTGGATCAGAAGAGTGAAAGTGACCTGGAGAGCAGTGCGTGGACTTGAGAGCCATTGTGGAAGTGAAATACACAGTCGAGAGTGATTGATTAGATGTTGGCAGTAAAAAGAGGAGAGTGTCAAGAGTGACTTAGAGATGAATGACTTGGCAAACTGGGGAGACTGTGAGTTCTGTTTTGAACTTTATAACATTATTTCAAAATTCCCTATTTTATTGCCTGGGAATTTGTAGCAAGAAGAGAAAGGCACACACACACACACACACACACACACACACACACACACACACACACACACACACACACACACACACACACACACACACACACACACACACACACACACACACACACACACACACACACACCACTTCCAAATTGTGCTTCACAATGCCAAGATTTTCAGCTACATCTTTGTGGGAAGGGCCGCTCTTTCTGTTAAGTTCACCACTCTATTCCCAGTGGCTATGACACCTGGGCATGCAGTAGGTGCCCAATAATGAGTCTATTAGAGCAGCTAAGCTGTGTTCCGATCTGGGATATAAGAGTCTTGGGGAGATGGCTGTCCTTTCCTTGTCCTTCCTTCCCCCTTCTTTATTTCTTTCTAAACTTGTACCTAAGTTTCTCATTTATGGGCTTTTTATGGAGTTAGACAAACTGATACTAAAGTTCATGTGGAAGAAGAAATATATAAGAAGAGCCAGGAAAAAAATAAACTTTGAAAAGAAAAGCTCTGATGGGGTCTAGTCTTAGCAAACATTAAAACATACTATAAAGCCTCTATAATTAAATCAGCATGGAACAGGTCCATATATAGACTAATAGACCAGTGAAATAGAAGAGAAAGCCTAGTCAGAAAGAGAAAAACAAATATCGTATATTAACACATCTATGCGGAATCTAGAAAAATGGTACAGATGAACCGGTTTGCAAGGCAGAAATAGAGACACAGATGTAGAGAACAAACATATGGACACAAAGGGGGGAAAGCAGGAACAGGTGGGTGGTGGTGGTGTGATGAATTGGGAGATTGGGATTGACATATATACACTAATATGTATAAAATGGATAACTAATAAGAACCTGCTGTATAAAAAATAAAATAAAATTCAAAAATTAATTAAAAAAAGATGAGAAAGCCTAGTACAGTCCGAGGTACTTATGGAAATTTAGTATATAATGAAGGTAGCATCTCAAAGCACTGAGATAAAGAAGGGCTTTTTAATAAATGACATTGGGACAACTGAATAGCCATCTGGAAAATGATAAAATTTGATCCATATTTCACACCATGTATAAGAATACACTCCAAATAGATTAGGGATCTAAAGTAAAAATATGAAACTATACAAGTATTAGAAAAAAAACACAGGTAAACTCTACTTCAACCATAGTGGAGAGAAAGCCTTCCAACTGTGACTCCAAATCCAAAAGTAATATAAGAAAAGATTGACAAATTTACTACAATAAAAGGAAGAAGTTACATGGGGGAAAAAAACCTAACAATAACATATATGAAATCAAAATACAACTGAAAACTGGGAGAAAATATATATAAAATATGCCACAATAATGTCTCCAATGGATTGAAATCTCTAAAAATTGAGAGACAAAGTGGCAAAAAGCTGATATTTTAAAATGTCAAAAAACAGGGAGTTCACTGGTGGTCTAGTGGTTAGGACTCAGCACTTTCACTGATGGGGCCCAGGTTCTGTCCCTGGTCGGGGAACTGAGATCCCACAGGCCGTGCGGCACAGCCAAAATAAATTGCTCTGAAATTGATGAAGAACCAACCACTCGGGCTTCCCTGGTGGCGCAGTGGTTGAGAGTCCGCCTGCCGATGCAGGGGACACGGGCTCGTGCCCCGGTCCGGGAAGATCCCACATGCCGCGGAGCAGCTGGTCCCGTGAGCCATGGCCGCCGAGCCTGCGCGTCCGGAGCCTGTGCTCCGCAGCGGGAGAGGCCACAACAGTGAGAGGCCCGTGTACCGCGAAAAACAAAAACAAAAAGAACCAACCACTCATAATTACAGAAATGAAAGTTAAAACACTGACACAGAATTCGTCACCTAGAACACTGGCACAAATTAAACAGTGTGACGGTACATTCTGTTGGTGAGGCTGAGAGAGGCAGGAACTCTCAGCCACTGCTGCTGGGAATGCCGGCAGGGAATTGGGCAAAATCTAACGAAACTCCACGCGCATGCACTTTTGATCTGCAGTTCCTCTTCTAGAAGTCTACCTGAAGGTGCACTCCCAACAATGTGAAAATACATATGCACAAGGTTGTCCCTTGCAGCGTCGTTTGTCATTGCAAAATTTTGGAGAAAACCTAAGTGCCCATCCCTAGGAGCAGAGTTGAAGAAATGATGGTGCGTCCACAAAATGGAGTACTGTGAGGCTGTAAGAAGAATGAGGACAAGTTCTACAATGTGATTTGGAGGGATTTCTAGAGCATGCTGTTAAGTGAAAATAGCCAAATACAGAAAAATATCTATAGTACATTCTCCTTCATGTAAGAAAAAGAGGCTATTAAAAATATGCATGTATCTGCTCATTTGTGCAAAAGAAATGCAGGATGGTTAAACAAAAAACTAAATAGATGCATTACCTCCATAGGGTGGGTGAGAAAAGGGTAGAAAGAAGTTGAAAGAGAGAACAGGGTAGCGGGAAAGGAAGGAGAGACACTTCTCTGAGTGTACTTTATCGTAGTGTTCTGACTTTTAGAACCAGAGTAATGAAAAATACACCAAAAAAATAAACATATAAGCAAAAAAATATTTATAAGCAAAATCAATCAGGATGTGAGGGAAAGCCAGATGTGGAATATAAATAGTAATAAGTTAACGTAAGCATATCACAAATGAAGTGGTAGAAGAAAAGAAGCAACCTAAGTGACTTTGGAAAACAGAATTTTAAGTGGATATTATAAGGCCAAAGGCAAATAAGACCTGTTTTAAAATGCTGGGCTTGACTTTATAAATCTGTTTCTCATAGAAGAATGAGTGAGCAATTCTAAGGTAATTTTATGTGTATATAAAGATAAAAAATAAGTAAATATATTACAGGTAATATAGTCAGGTTTCTCACTATCAAAGAAAAAATGCACAAATTAATAAGATAAATAAGTCCTGGGGATGTCATGCACCACAGAATGATCATATTTAACAACACTGTATTGTATATTTGAAAGTTGCTGAGAGAGTAGATCTTAAAAGTTCTCATCACAAGAAAAAAATTGTAACTATATGAAGTGATGGATGTTAACCGAATTTATTGTGGTGGCCATTTCACAATATATACAAATATCAAATTATTTAGTAATACACCTTAAACTAATACAGTGTTATATGTCAGTTATATCTAAGGGATGTGTCTATATGTGGTTTTGGAAACTGGATTGACAGGACTGAAAGAAAACTGAGACAGAAGTAGAAATATCAACTTCAAAATTTCAGCATCATCTATAATCTGAGAGGCTATTTTTTTCACTATGTATTATTTCTTAATAATATCACACTTAGGCATTCAATGAACATGTTTGTTATAAGAGAAAAAGGGACCAGATATCATTAAAAAAAAAAAAAACTTAGGATGATTAAAAAAGTGTATTCCCACAGTAGTTAGCATGATATAACCTAGGAGTTAATAAACTTTCTGTAAAGACAGTAAGTATATATGGCTTTGTGCACCAAGAGGCAAAATCAAGGATACTACTAGGTACTTTCGTCAGAAAAAAGAAAACAAATTTTGACAAAAGTCTTTGGTGAATTTCAAAATATTAAAAAAAAATTCTTATTAAATAACAAAAGATTATTATTAAAATATATAATTTTTGTAATCATCAACTAATAATTACAAGAGTGAAATTCTTGTTTGTGAGAGGGATAGCACTAACTGTTATTCAGTGTCCCCTATCACCATAGTGATTGCAAGTGTACATTTGTAAAAAACATTATCGGTTCACAAAAAACAGGTAACTAGGGAGAGTTTGCCCATGCGCCATATCTTGCCAACCCCTAACCTGGCCCATGCCTACCCCTCCAACTTCACCTCTGCCATTTGCTCCCCTGTTACTCTGCCCAAGACCCAGTGGCTTTCTTTCCATTCCTCAAGCACCCTAAGTTTCCCCCTGAAGCTGGGGGATCTTGACCCTTGCTGTTGCCTCTACCGGATACAGAGTCCCCAACTCTGTACCTGGCCAGTCACATCATTTAAATCTCAGTTCAAATGTCAGTTTCTTAGGGAGACTCACTCTGATCACCCCGTCTAAGTGCCAGCCCCGAACTCAGCCACTTCCTATTACCCAAGGTAATGTCCTTTATAGCTCTTTTCACTCTCTGCAATGTCATACTTACGTATTGTTTAAAGGATTTCCTGTCTGCACCTCTAGTTGAAGGTCCGTGACACAGAGAGTTAATGTTTGGTTCCAGCTAATGAATTAACCATTGCTTGGCATGTAGTGACTTCTTAATAAACACTTGAATCAATAATGATTGAAGAGAGAAAAAAGGGATTTACTGTAACCCACATATTGCATATGCAATACAATGAAGGCTGGGCAGGAAAGACAGCAGTCACGGTGGGAGTTTTGGACACTGAAAGATTTCGCTGCTGTTCTGTTGGGATCCTGAGAGAAAGCGGCTAGCTGTAACCTTATAAATGCTTGGTAAGAACATCCATTTCAGGCCTGTCATTAACTTGTTCCAGGTCTGGAATCACCGCTAATGGTTCACCTAGCTTATACTTTGACCTTCGGAAGCAAATGAACATCACATGAGATACAGACATTCACACAAACTTGACTGCATTCCATGCAAACTATAAAAATAGCGGAATGAAACATCACATTAAAAATGGCATGACCCGGGCTTCCCTGGTGGCGCAGTGGTTGAGAGTCCGCCTGCCGATGCAGGGGACACGGGTTCGTGCCCCGGTCCGGGAGGATCCTACATGCTGCGGAGCGGCTGGGCCCGTGAGCCATGGCCGCTGAGCCTGAGCGTCCAGAGCTTGTGCTCCGCAACGGGAGAGGCCACAACAGTGAGAGGCCCGCGTACTGCAAAAAAAAAAAAAATGGCATGACCCTACAATTCCCCCAAATGATCAGGGTGTCCAGAGTCATATGTGAGTCACTAAGTAGAAAGATTCATATGAACACATACTGGTAGCCAGTGTCTCTGAAAATAAAAGACTTCCTAGTCTAAATGTAATGGTATTCTAAGTGGAGATGGTAAAGTGCAAATGACTTAGTATCAAAATTTAGTATAAAAGCTGCTGGGTATACAAAGAGATGAAAAGGAGAAGGGAAGCTGAAATTAGAAAAGATTCTAAAATTATAATTGTCACAAGCTTAGGGGAGAAAATTAGCCATCTTACCAGACACTGCAGTGAGGAGAAAACTTGTAAATTAGATTTATAGGGAAGTAACCTCAACATAGACAAAAAATAAACAGAAAAGAACAAAGTCAAGCACCACTTGTAACTAACCTTGGAGAGATCAACTCTTTGGTGGATTCAGTAGCCTACCTAGAGTACGTGTCTGTCTAGTGATGATTAACTACTGAACTGAAAACAGATTTACGTGTAGTTTAGGACACCCATTTGCAAGAGCAACATATATTAAAACTTTTATAGAATAATACTTTATATGAAAGTCAAATAAGGAAAACTTTTTCTTCCCCTCAATGAAGTCAGCGGGGATTGTTCAAAATCGTTACAGTGCTTGCTTTGTTTTAAAATCATATGAGCAGTTTAAAACTAATTTCATAAATACCAAGAATAAGAAAATATCATATACAATCCAATTTCCCTACTATTCAACTGACTTTATTGTCTGGGCAATGTTCATCTCTTTGTTTTATGCGTGTAAAATATTATGTAGTTATAATAGCTGTCATAAATAATTTTGTATTCTGTGTATTCTTACTGTATCACAAACATTCTTAGGTGGCTGTATTGTCTTTATTGTTCTCATTTTTTATGACAGCTGAGTAGTCCATATCAACATTGCATGATTGTTTGGTTTTGTATTTTTTCCTGATTTTTCTTTATTAAAATACGGTTGAAGCTTTTACATTGTTTTTGAAGGGAAAGCATTTAAAATGTATTGTTTCACTACAGACTAGTTTGAAAATAATATCAACACAAGAAGAGAATTACCCACAAAAGTCATTCTGAAAACATCCATGTTTTATTTATGTGCATCTTCAATTTCATGTCACAAAAAGTATAGAGAGAACGTTGTACTCTATACTTTGCATTAACATTATGCCCAACATATTCTGTTTCTATTCAGTGATTTTTTTGTACCCTCTCTACAGTTACTGTGGCTCACATTACTCTATATTTTTTTCTTTAGGTAATTCACTGTTCTCTGAAACTGGTCCTCTAATGAACTTGTGTCCTGGTGCATTACCTGCCTCCTCCCGCTGAAATGTAAGTATCGTGAGGGCAAGAACCTGGCCTGTCTGTCCAGTGCTGTCTCTGCAAGGTCTGGAAAGGTGCTAGACCCAGACTGGGTACTCAATGAATGATACTGGACAAAAGAGTAAATGAAAATCAGAATGGTTGTGGAGCAAGTGTAGAGCTACGTTTTGAATCCCAGAGCTCTGACTCCACAATGGTTCTCTAATACAAAATGGAAGGATAACGCATGTGCTATCTTCCTTTCTGTCATTCCCTCAATGAGGTGGTGATAGTGAATGTTTCTTAAAAGGATTATAACTTCCTATGGTTACAAGGGATTCTGCAGTAAATCTTCGCAACCCCTCGAGAAAAAGGGAAACTTAGATTCCCAAGATCTAGCAGTAAACTAAGAGCGGTCTAGAGATGCTTAGCTGTTCTCAACTGTAAATATTATGACATAATCTTTTATGATACTATTTTATAATATTTTAATGATGTCAAAGGATGTGAGCTTTGAAGTCGCTTGGCAGATGACGTAATATCAATTCTACTAATTCCCAGCTGCATAACCTTGTCCAAGTCACTTCCTCCTTTCTACCTCAGGTTCCTCTTCTGCAAAATGGGGGACAATAATAATGCCCTTTCAGATGATTGTGGTGAGGACTAAGTAAATTGATATAAAAACAACCATATGTCTATATTTACACGTATTTGGAGTGCTGCATTGTCTATAGAAAACATTCTGTAAATATTAACTATAATCATCATCAGCATGTAATGGTCAGTAGTTTTGCAAATCCAATTAACTTTTCACTTGTAGAATTTAAAAAAACAGAGTTCACAAAGTATTCCTTTAAATAAATAGGACACGTTCAAGGCTATTCCTCGAATATCCCTCTTACTTATTTGCATTACACTATGTCTCTTGACTGGAAGAGAGAAGGAAGGATGACCAACGTTTTGCTGGAAATGGTGCATAACAGTGGCTTTGAACATGCAAATGCATCATTCATGTGAATGTCATTGATCACGTGTGCTCAGGAGAGGTGGGGGGGGATGTTAAGTGATGCTGCTTTTGACTATAAAAATCCCAGGGGCCAAATTATGTAAATTCTTTTGGAGCTCAAAAGAGTATCCTGCCAACTAGTGGATGTAATAAATGTTGTTGATGTTGTAATGAAGATACTTAAGTTTCTGATAAAATGGCTTCTTCTTTGGTCCTTGCTTTAGGACCAAAGGCTTTCCTTGAAGGTGAAGGGGATTTATGTTTTAACCTAGACTCATAAATTAAGTGGAAAAAAATCCTGTCTGAGGCAAGGAAAGACTCTTCTCTCAGACATAAGTGTGTTCATAGGCTCTAGCATATTCTTTCTCACAGGCAGCACCTGCTGGAAATCTTTTAGTAAGAAACGCAGCTTATTGTACTGACTCTCTTCCCACCTTTTCAAATATTCTTTTCTTTTCTTCCAAATACTTGTTAAGCAATGATGAGTTGGTATAATCTGCACACAAATGAGAGCACGTAATTATGGTCAGGAGACAATCCATTTTGTGTAGATAGAATTCCATGCCGTTCATAAAAAATGTCCTCCAGGGGCTTCCCTGGTGGCGCAGTGGTTGAGGGGCCGCCTGCCGGTGCAGGGGACGCGGGTTCGTGCCCAGGTCTGGGAGGATCCCTCATGCCGTGGAGCGGCTGGGCCCGTGAGCCATGGCCGCTGGGCCTGCACGTCCGGAGCCTGTGCTCCGCAACGGGAGAGGCCACAACAGTGAGAGGCCCGCGTACCACAAAAAAAAAAAAAAAATGTCATCCACAGTAGCTTCATTATAGACAGAGAGGCCAGGATCAGCTGGGCTGCAGTAACATACTTCAAAACCTTAGAGTTTCAAAACCATAAGAGTTTATTTCCTACTCATGCCGATTCCACTCTAGTCTTTGTCTCTTCACAGTCACTTTCTTGAAATGCTGACTCAGAGATTCAGACCTTTCTCGTCTTTTGACCTCAACATCTCATTATTCATCCTCTGTGATCACCACTAGAGGGAAAGACAGAGCCTGTAGAACTCACAACCATTCTGCGATGCGCTGATTTGCTGAAGACCATAGGCCACAACTAGTCATAATGCCCACACCTAACTGCAAGGAAAATGGAAAAGGTTCGGGGAGAGCGAGGTGTCACAGAAATATTAATGATCAGTAGAATGTAAAGATACAATTACCAAAATATATTCTGAGAAATATGAGGGCTATGGGTATTCTGAAGAAAAATGCAAGAGGCCAGAAGCATCCAGTTAACTAAAACACTATTGCTAATCTGACCCTTTAAATTCCCCACTTAGAAATTCTCAGTGCACGTTAGCCTACTGTCAACTCTGAGAAACCATTCTCCCAATAGGCATGATTATCTTTGTTTAATGCAGTTTTTTTTGCCAACTCGATTGACCATAGAATAATTCCTTTTCACAACACCCGTGAACCTAATGTCCCATTGAACTCACATTAGACAAATATTCCATTAGGCAACTTGAAATACTGAAGTGAAAAACATAATGGGCACTTGATACATATTTATTGCCAGAACAGTAAATGAATGAATGAGAAGTCACTTTTCAGAGTCAGGGACACCCATTAAATCAGATTTTCGGGGATAAAGTTCTACACAACACCTACCTTAAAGTTGAAAAATAAAAACCCTAGGTCAAGCAACTAGCTTTTGCTTATAAGATGCTACACACCAATTTTGATGGGTTTTGTTGTTGTTGTTTTTGCCTCTGTGCTGACTTGAGTGGCTTATTTGTGTCGTCAGCCATAGCTCATCTGCCCAAGATTTCATCAGGGTGATTGTACATGTACAGCTCAGCATGTACAACCCATCCCACACTTCTGTCCACACAGAAATTTAAGAATGGAAAACAAACCCCGCATTGTGATGAAGAGAATTGAAATTAGATGTTGCATAAGCCATGCTCTAGATGGTGTTCCATGCTAAAAACCTCACAGACTCACAGTAGGGAGACACAGCAACAGACGCAGTGCTAGTGTACATTCCACATAATCCAGTGCAGTGCGGTTTTGAGCAATGCTCAGGCATTGGAACAATACCTAATGGTTTGCCTTGGGTCCAGAGAGTGGCTGGTTGTTGGCGGCAAACCCTGGAATCTGGGAGGAGAAAACAATATGGAAGCAATATTATTTGCCATCTAATTTTCTATAATCCAGAAGGGCGTTGTGCTGAATGATAACACACAGAGGAAAGATTAAATGTAATAACATAATATTCACACTCTGTATCAGAAGTTGCTACTTTTGGCGCCATGGAGGCAGATGGCTGGCACTGGCCGTTGCCAGGAGGTGTTAAGTGGATAAGTGGTACTGAGGAATAGAGTCATCTGTGGGGAAAATGACAGTCATGAACTGCTTGTAATGCTGTGAAAACTCAATGAAGTTGATTAAACGCAGATTGCAAAACTGTTTCCTGGACGACCACTGGACACAATCGTTTATACCGAAACGTGACAAGTCTGACAGGAAAACTGCTGTTTCTGCTGCCAATTTGTTGAGCATCTTGACAAAGAACATGACCAAGGAGATGAAAATAGCCCTGTCCTCCTAGCAGAGTCACCAGGTCCCCGTACACACAGTTGTCTAACTCTGCGGGAAGGTCTTCTGGGAGGGGCAAGGTGAGCGTGATTACAAGCCATCCTAGCCCTGGGAGACAAATTTGTGTAAAGTTTTTGTGAGATCTTATCCTATATTCTCAGTGACCACACTACCTGTGTTAGGTTAAGGTGCCTACCATACAGTTTATTTAGTGTGAGTGAGACAGAGACACTACAGTGGTAACAGAGCGGTTACGTGTATAAGGTTTGCAGGCTCATGTCAAGGGCACATATAGAAAGAGATGGGAATGGGGAGGCATATAGATTAGGGTGGCCCTGCACCAAGTGTGGTTCTAGGGCCCATGGGGATATGCCAACACTTCCTTACTGTTCACGATAAGACAAATGCAAAAATTGAGAGTAGAAATGTTTAACCATTTGACAATTTTGTTGAACCTCATACTAAACAAGTGGACTTTGTATTATTTGTACCTTTTTGAATTTTTACTTTTCTGGTAATTCCTTTTTATTATACTTTACCAAAGTTCTGTGATGGATTGGGAATTTCACCACAGACAGTTTGAGAATCAACAAATTGGAGTTGCAGAGGCAGATTTAGTCTGCATTTCTTACAAGGTTTATTGCTTTTAGCAAAGTACTAACCTATCTACATTTTGTTTTTCTCAACATTTGATAAGTAGATTATATCATTATTAAATAACTGGGTACACCAGGAACCCCTCACATAAACTACTGAAAAATAATTAAAATGTTTAGATAATCCACGCCTACTAATCTGAACATTGCACAAGGTGAGTGATTGATTAAGTTCACTTGTGGAAGAGTGAATGGATCAGGTAACACACACTTGCTTTTTTCCTGTATTCAGTCCATGCAGCAAGTATTTGTTAAGCATAAGCCTTGTTCCAGACACGGTTCCAGCTGCTGAGGGAATGCAAGTGAATAAAAATTGTAAAGACTCCTGCCTCTGGGGAGTTTATATATGATCAGGGGCTACAGTTGAGACAGAATAGTTATAATTAATAAGTAAATGGTATGATTGATTTGAGATTGAAAGTTGCTATAGAAAAATAAGAGAAGTATAGAAAGGCATGGAAAGAGGGAAGATTTCTAACGTGGGTTCAGACTGAGCTCCAAGTTAAAAAAATGACATTTCAACGAAGACATGAAGAGGTCAAGTTAGCCATGTGGATATCTGGAGGGGGAATAGGCCAAGTAGAGGTAACAGCCAGTGCAAAGGTCCTGTGTTAACAAGTATATAGCATATTTGAGAAGCAGCATGGAGGCCAGTGTGGCTGAAAGAGAGAGGACAAGAGAAAAGTGAATAGTTGAAGACACAGAGGCAATTTGAGTCCTTGTAGGCCATTGTGAGGATTTAGTTTTTCACTCTGAGTGAGATAGGAGCCCTTGACAGTTTGAAAAGAGGACTGACATGGCTTTTCTTTATTATTTTAAAGGATTATAAGGCTATCACAGCAATCAAGGTAAAAGATGATGGCGGATCCAACCAGAATGGTAGCGATGGAAAAGGTGGAAAGCAGGCAGGTTCTAGGTATATTTTTACAGCAGAATCAACAGGATTTCCTGACATACTGGGTATAAGGTATACCTTATACTCAGTATACCTGCAAGATATGGGTAGAGCAGATTATATAGCCATGGGGGTATATCTGAGCTTTGTTTGGAACATGTGAAATCATTCTTGTCTGTTAGGCATCTAAGTATCTCAAGATGTCAAGTATGCAGTTGCAGTCCAGAGTTTGCAGGAGACATAAATTTGGAAATAGTTGCAAATAAATACATTTAAAGCAGTAAAACTGGATGAGATTACCAAAGGAACGAGTGTAGATAGAGAAAAGGACTACAGACTGAGATCTGAGACACTTGGGCATCAAGAAGTTATGGAAAAGAAATTGGCAAAGGAGACTGAGAAGGAGGGACCAATAGGACAAGAGGACAGTCAATAGGGGGTGGGATTTTGGAACCAAGTGAAGAAAGTATGTCAGGGAGGAAGAACTCATCAACTGTATCAAATGCTGCTGATGGTCACATATGGTGAGGACAGAGACCTTCGGACTGAGAAATGTGGAGCTCATGGATGACCCTGTAATGGTATAATGGTGTGTGGAATGGCGAAGAAAAAGTCCTATGGGAGTAGTTTAAAAGAGCCTGGCCAGAGATGAATTGGAGACAGGGAACAAAAACAAGTCTCTTAAGTCTCACAAGGGAGCAAATATATGGAACAATCGCTGATGGCAGAAGTGGGGTCAAGAGAGATGCTTTATGTAAATTCCAAGAGAGTTTCTTCTGGGGAAAACATCAAATCAGTAATAGGACCAGTCATTGAGAGGGAAGACACACTCCGAGGTGGTCCTCAAATGAGCCAGTTTGGGAGACTAAGTAATGGAGCTGCCAGAGGTGAACACAGTCACAGCAGAGAACCCTCTAACGCAAGAACAGGAACCGCTGTATGAATTACTTGTCTGATTTCAGGGGCTACACTTTTTAAATTCTGTAAGTGGTGCTTACCAGGCAAATTGCAGACATTTGTTTGCAAATGCAAACTCCTTTGTAACCATCATTCAGCCATTTGTACAATCACATATTTCTTCACACGAGTAATTAATACTGATACTTAATACTAAATTGATAGGGTTTCTTGCTCTCTTGCTTACAAGCTCTTCACAGTCTAGCTGTAATTAAGAGTTAGCAGAGACAGTTCTTCAAGGGAATGGGTGGAAGTCTACTGTCCTCAGTTTTGGATTGACGTGTATTAACTAAAGTAGAAGTAAAAGCAACAAGGCTGCTTTCTTTTCAGTTTTTTGCCTTTCAGAACATTTTATCCTAATGAAGGAAGATAAAAATATATATTTATTGTATATAAATATAATATATAATTACTTTTGCAAAATATATAAATTATGTAATGTAATTATATTTACAAAATACAAAAATATTAAAAAATACAAAGCATTATATATATATCTGCCATAGGTGTATGTGTGTATGCATGTATGTGTGTATATACAGCATATATGTAATATAAAATATTATATATATTTATATATTATATAAAATATATTTACATATATATACACACCTTTGACAAATATATAAATACTTTATATTTTGTAATATTTTTTGTAGTTTATATTTTGTAAGTTTATATGTTGTGATCTTTTATATATAATATATAGTGTATTTCAATATCATGGTACTCACTTATATTAAATATTACTATCTCAGAGGTATAATACAAAAGGAAAATTTTGGTCAGCAATGCCCTTGTCCATTGCAGATGTACCTGGTCAATGGATGGTTTACTTTTGTCGTTCAGGATCCCAGGCTTCTTCCCTATTGTGACTTTGCCTTCCTTTAGGGTCCTGGATAAAGCCTATCTTCTTCTTAACTACTTTGACCTAGAAGTGACATATATCTCTTCTACTCACAGTGCATCAGTGAGAACTAGTTGTATGGCACTCCTTAGATGCAAGGAGCCCCGGGGACTGCAGCCATGTTTACTCTAGTCAGCCCCTTCTAACACAACTCTGTACTATGTAAGGAAATCATGTCACTCTGGGGGCCAGCCAGCCATCTGCTACAGGGAAAGAGTATTTCAAGGTCAGAGGCAATCATTTCAGTATCTGATGCTCTTTGCCTACATAATACTCCAAAGAATTTAGAGTTCTGCTATAGGGAGAAAAGCAACGGGAAGACGTAAGAATGTTCTAATATGACTTAATCTTTGATAAATTAGAGCCCTCTGAATTAAGTGAGAAAATTTGGGAGTTTTTTTATCTTATAGAATTTATCAGCCTGGGAATCTGTAAAATGAATCATGAATCTTGTCATACCCTATACTTCACAACTAGCACTAATTATATATTTGCACCATGAGGCATTTGTGGCTTTCTTAATTACAAGATCACATTAATGACTAGTGGCGATGATGAAGAACAGTCGACATCAGTGCCACTCAAGAGAGTAACAACAGGAAGAATAATGTCCTGGGACAGCCACTAAAATCAAACTTAGATTGAAGACTAGGGAAATGATCATTCCTCATCATAATTGTAATATATAAAATATTAAACATTTTTCTTCATTTTGACATTTTAATCACATCCCATACTCCTCATATAGAGATATTTCTTTGAATTTTTTGAGACTTCTTTAGTTTATATAAATACATATACTTCTATTGTATATAATATGTATATATTTAACATAACATTTGGTTTGTGTTTTTCATTTTTTGGTATTGGTGTTGGTGAATTCTTTATTTAAAAGCTTAATGTCTGAACTGAGAGCAATGCACACAACAATCGCAGTATTAGAATTTCAATAAATCTACTCAGCATAATGAACTGAATTCCTTGTACTTTAGGTGTCACGTTACTCTTTCTTTGACTTAATGTGTATTGAGGTCTGCGAAAATAGACAGCCACAGTGAAAGTTCAAGGTAGATAGCAAGTTAAAATGAAAAAGAAAACTTGCTTTTTAAATAATCTTTGGCAAGAGACATGTGAAATTTAGGAACCAGGTAGATCATTTTTTACCAAACTTCTTCCCTGCTCCCGTCCACCGGAAAATTGTCATTTTTTAAATCTACATTTAAAAAACAATCCCTGTGTCAGCATCAGTTTATTGAAAAGTCATCTCATAAGAAATATCATAAGAGTACACATTTCGGGGAAGAAAAAAAGGCTTTTCCTTTATCACTGAAATGAGCAGAGTGTAAAAGTATGCTTAGAAATAAATAGTAAAGGAAATCAACTAGACCTTACAATCTTTAAAATATCTCAACTTCAAAATGTCATGAAGTAGTATTTGCAACTTGAAGGGGTATTCCATAAATATTTATTAAATGTTTAATTAAATTAATTTACTAAATGTAAAATCTTAGTGATTGTGTCAGAACCCCTCTCTACCTCTCCATCCAATTTGCTGCCACAGGAAATGTAGAGTCATCAGGCAACTTTGCTCTTTGGTCCTGAATTATGTTTGGCCAATCGGAGCACCAATAGGAGGTTGTAGAAGAGAAGGATGAAGGTGTGGCATTACTGCTCCTGGACCCTCCCTACAAGATTGTCTCAGGCTGGGTGGAAAGATCACATCACTGCGCAATGCTGCCATAACTTCAAAGGTCAGTGCTTCTAAAAATCACTAACTTCCCTAAAGTGTGGAGATGGTAACAGCTCTGCTGTTATGAGCCCGGAATACGCCAGTGTCCCTGTGGTTTCTCTACACCTTGCCCTCACTTTCCAAGACCTCTTAACTTGAGAGTGCCATCTGTGACCCCAACCCAGGATTCTGACTGATTCAATGATAATGATTTACAAAATATGATGCCTATCACTATAGGGTTCTATACGGTCATGTATGAAAATAAGACACATAGAGAAATAAATACAATACATGTTAAAAGCAGTAAGGGCCATATAAGAACAACTAAAATGTCATGGAAGTTTCAAAGACAGAGTAATTGCTTCTTGAGCAATCAGGGAAGATTTCATGGAGGACATTTAAATGGGACCTTGAAAGATGGGCACTATTTCCATAAGGAAAAATACACTTTCAGGTGAAAGAAATAGTGTAAAAAAGTGAGCATTTTTTGGCTTGGTTTATTTGGGGAACTGTAACTGTTTTATTGGAATATATAATAGACAAAGAGAATAAAAAGGAGAATAAAAATAAGTAGGCCAGGGATGAGTTGAACTCAAATATTGGAGTGATTAGAAATTTGGTAGATATTTTAAAATCAGTGATTCCAACAGGTGCATGAAAAAGTACTCAACATCACTAATCATTAGGGAAATACAAATTAAAACCACAAAAAGATATCACCTCACACTTTTTAGAATGGCTGCCATCCAAAAGACAAGAGATAACAAATGCTGGTGAGGTTGTAGAGAAAAGAGAACCTTTTTGTACTTTTGGTGGGAATGTAAATTGGTGCAGCCACTATGGAAAACTATATAGAGGTTGCTCAAAAAATTAAAAATAGAACTGCCATATGATCGAGCAATTCCATTTTGGGGTATGTATCTAAAGGAAATCACCTGAAGAGATATCTGCACACCCACGTTTATTTCAGCATTATTTACAATAGCCACAGTAAGGAAACAGCTGGAATATCCATCGACGAATGAACAAAGAACGCATGGTGTATATATAATAGAAATCTATTCGGCCACAAGAAAGAAGAAAATCCTGCCAGTTGTGACAACCTGGAGGAATCTTGATGGCATTATGCTAAGTGAAATAAGTCAGAGAAAGAGAAATACTGTGTAATTTCGTTTATATGTGAAATCTAAAAAGCCCAAGTTCATAGAAACAGATCAGATTTGAGGTTACCAGAGATGGGTGTTGGGGATGGAGGAATTAGGTGAAGGTGGTTAAAAGATACCCATTTCTAGTTATAAGGTAAGTGAGCTCTGGGGATGTAATGTATAGTATGAAGACTATAGTTAGCAATACTGTTTTATATATAAGTTGCTGAGAGAATAGTTCTTAAAAGTTCTCACCACAAGAAAAAAAATTGTTACTGTGTGAGGCGATGGATGTTAGCGAAAGTTGTGCTAATCATTTTGCAATATATACATATTTCAAATCATTATGCCATTCCCCTGAAACTGATACAATCAATTATATCTCAATAAAACTGGGGGAAGAAAGAAGAAATTTACATATATCAGAAAAATTAGTAAAAATAAAAACCAATGGTGAGTTCATAGCTATCTTATTGCAGATAAAATTGTCATCAATATATAAGAATTTGAGAAAAAAACCCTGAACATTAGGAAAATTAATTTGGCAATAAGATTAAAGACTAAAAAGGGAAACTTTGGGTGGAATTGTTAGAGTCTGCTCGAGGGTGTAACGTGGAGTGAAGACGAAGAGTTGATGGAAAGCGACAGAAAGAGCTATGAGTCTGGGGGACGGGAGAGCCAGTCTGTAGAGGCAGGACTTGGAGGAACGTGGCAAAGGCAGTTCCAGATGGCAGACGGGAGGGATGGAGGTGGCACTAATGGTCATTTGGAAGTCATTAGAAGAAACAGTTTGGGGAAGAAAGCACCTTGAATTTTGATAAAAAAACAAACGTCACTTCTGCCAGCCCGACATTAAGATGAACTTGAGGACCAGATGCTCACAAATGTGAAGTTGGATCCCAGCAAAGAGGGTAGAGCCAGGATATAAACTTGGGAAAGGTCTGAAAGAGGGGATCATTATATCACATGCAGAAAAGGAAACTTGCATCAGTGCTCACATATATGAAGAGGAGGAATGAGAAGGTTAAGGGGTACAAAGGGAGAGTTAAACATGTTAATGTGTAGAAAGTATTTAGTGCAGTGCCTGGGTCAGAGTAAATGTGTTTAATAAAAAGTTGGCTATTACTGAAGTCACTGTTAGCGTTGAGTTAAGGTGAGTCAGGACAGTGAAGTATTACGGAAGTTAAGAGGCTTTAAAGAAGGACGAATTTTGCTACAGTTTCAAATGCTCTAATGCTGGGATATATAGAGATATGTATTTGGAATATATATCTAGAAAGATATAGAGAGATGGAGAAAGAAATAGATAAACAGATAGTCTGCTTTCTGGTTGTCCTCACATATTCTGACATTCCGGGATCAGTGTTTATCTTTTGTATCCCTTCCAATGAACTGTGGAAGGTTTAGTGATTCATCATCAATATCATCAAAATTTGTGTTGGTTTGTGTGGGTTAAGAGCACAGGCCATCCAGTCAGACTGCCTGGGTTGAATCCTGGCTTCATTTCTTACTAGATCTGTGAGGTTGGACAAGTTGCTTAACCTTTCTGTTCCTCAACTTTTTCATCTGTAAAATGGAGTCATGATATTACCTACTTCTGTTATGGAAATGAGTTAAGTACTTTAAAAGCAACTTTCCTAACGTAACTAACAAAGGTTAGTTGCTATGGTATTTATTGTTTTCTGCTCCTACATAATTATATATCCCTGTTCTCATCTCACTTTCTACATGTGTTATTCTCTTTGCACCCATGTTGCACCACACTGGATATTGTTATAATTGTTGTAGCTGAAGTACTGGAGAAAATTGAGAAAGACAACACAGTGTAAAACAGAATGGGCATGAGTTTACCTTCAAGAAACAGGTTTCCTCGCCATCTTGGCTGTGAGGAATGTGTAAGAGCTCTCCATCTCACTCAGGATGTGTCCCACTACCGAAATAATCTTCTCAAATCTGTGTTACTCTCTGTCTGGGCTAAGAAACAGAGAGCAATGAGGTGTACGGAGGTTAAATAAACTGTCTATGATTAAAAAATAAATGAAACAGAAATTGCCAATTAGCATAAGAACCAAAAGCAGTTCTGGAATATAAAAACATAGGTTCCTTATACATACAAAAGTATACTGTAATAATAGTGGTTACATCCACCAGTCCTGAAAGCTCCATAAACAACTTAAAATCTGTTCTCCGTCTTCCAACTAAGTGAAACTAAAATTGTTCTTTTTAAGTGAAAGCTTTACGTATAATATAAAACAGAGGTAGTGCATGATTGCCCCGAACTCCTGACTACAACTGTGTTTTGTAGTGTGATTTTGTACATGGAATTCAATTGCTTTGAAGAGGTAAATGTTAGCCACAACCCCACAATCCCCAATCTTTAAAACTGATCTGATTCACATGGGTTTTGGTTTTTTTTTCTTTTAACATCTTTATTGGAGTATAATTGCTTTACTATGTTGTGTTAGTTTCTGCTGTATAACAAAGTGAATCAGCTATATGTATACATATATCCCCATATCCCCTCCCTCTTGCATCTCCCTCCCACCGCTCTAGATGGTCACGAAGCACCTAGCTGATCTCCCTGTGCTATGCAGCTGCTTCACATTAGCTATCTATTTTACATCTGATAGTGTATACATGTCAATGCTACTCTCTCACTTCGTCCCAGCTTACCCATCCCCCTCCCCATGACCTCAAGTTCATTTTCTATGTCTGCGCCTTTAGTCCTGTCCTGCCCCTAGGTTCTTCAGAACCTTTTTTTTTTTTTTAGATTCCATATATATGTGTTAGCATATAGTATTTATTTTTCTCTTTCTGACTTACTTCGCTCTGTATGACAGACTCTAGGTCCATCCACCTCACTACAAATAACTCAATTTCGTTTCTTTTTATGGCTGAGTAATATTCAATTGTATATATGTGCCACATCTTCTTTATCCATTCATCTGTCGATGGACACTTAGGTTGCTTCCATGTCCTGGCTATTGTAAATAGAGCTGCAATGAACACTGTGGTACATGACTCTTTTTGGATTATGGTTTTCTCAGGGTATATGCACAGTAGTGGGATTGCTGGATCCTATGGTGGTTCTATTTTTAGTTTTTAAGAAACCTCCATATTCTTCTCCATAGTGGCTGTATCAGTTTACATTCCCACCAACAGTACAAGAGGGTTCCCTTTTCTCCACACCCTCTCAAGCATTTATTGTTTGTAGATTTTTTGATGATACCCATTCTGACTGGTGTGAGATGATAGCTCATAGTAGTTTTGATTTGCATTTCTCTAATGATTAGTGATGTTGAGCCTCCTTTCATGTGTTTGTTGGCAATCTGTATATCTTCTGTAGAGAAATGTCTGTTTAGGTCTTCTGCCCTCTTTTGGATTGGGTTGTTAGTTTTTTGGATATTGAGCTGCATGAGCTGCTTGCATATTTTGGAGATTAATCCTTTGTCAGTTGCTCCATTTGCAAATATTTTCTCCCATTCTGAGGGTTGTCTTTTGGTCTTGTTTATGGTTTCCTTTGCTGTGCAAAAGCTTTTAAGTTTCATTAGGTCCCATTTGTTGATTTTTTTTTTATTTCCATTTCTGTAGGAGGTGAGTCAAAAAGGATCTTGCTGTGAATTATGTCACAGAGTGTTCTGCCTATGTTTTCCTCTAAGAGTTTTATAGTGTCTAGCCTTACATGTAAGTCTTTGATCCATTTTGAGGTTATTTTTGTATACAGTGTTAGGGAGTGTTCTCATTTCACTTTTTACATATAGCTGTCCAGTTTTCCCAGCACCACTTATTGAAGAGGCTGTCTTTCTTCATTGTATACTCTTACATCCTTTATCAAAGGTAAGGTGATCATATGTGTGTGGGTTTATCTCTGGGCTTTCGATCCTGTTCCATTGATCTATATTTCTGTTTTTGTGCCAGTACCATACTGTCTTGATTACTGTAGCTTAGTACTGTAGTCTGGGGTCAGGGAGCCTGATTCCCCCAGCTCCATTTTTCTTGCTCAGGATTGCTTTAGCTTTGGGGGTCTTTTGTCTTTCCATATAAATTGTGAAATCTTTTGTTCTAGTTCTGTGAAAAATGCCACTGGTAGTTTGATAGGGATTGCATTGAACCTGTAGATTGCTTTGGGTAGTATAGTCATTTTCACAATGTTGATTCTTCCAATCCAAGAACATGGTATATCTCTCCATCTGTTTGTATCATCTTTAATTTCTTTCATCAGTGTCTTATAGTTTTCTGCATACAGGTCTTTTGTCTCCTTAGGTAGGTTTATTCCTAGGTATTTTATTCTTTTTGTTGCAATGGTAAGTGGAGTGTTTCCTTTATTTCTTTTTCAGGTTTTTCTTCATTAGTGTATAAGAATGAAAGAGATTTCTGTGCATTAATTTTGTATCCTGCTACTTTACCAAATTCATTGATTAGCTCTAGTAGTTTTCTGGTAGCATCTTTAGGATTCTCTATGTATAGTATCATGTCATCTGCAAATAGTGACAGTTTTACTTCTTTTCTGATTTGGATTCCTTTTATTTCTTTTTCTTCTCTGATTGCTGTGGCTAAAACTTCCAAAACTATGTTGAATAAGAGTGGTGTGAGTGGGCAACCTTGTCTTGTTCCTGATCTTAGTGGAAATGGTTTCAGTTTTTCACCATTGAGAATGATGTTGGCTGTGGGCTTGTCATATATGGCCTTTATTATGTTGAGGTAAGTTCCCTCTATGCCCACTTTCTGGAGGGTTTTTATCATAAATGGGTGTTGCATTTTGTCGAAAGATTTTTCTATATTGAGATTATCATATGGTTTTTATCCCTCAGTTTGTTAATATGGTGTATCACATTGATTGATTTGCATATATTGAAGAATCCTTGCATTCCTGGGATAAACTCCACTTGATCATGGTATATGATCCTTTTAATGTGCTGTTGGATTCTGCTTGCTAGTATTTTGTTGAGGATTTTTGCATCTGTGTTCATCAGTGATATTGGCCTGTAGTTTTCTTTTTTTGTGACATCTTTGTCTGGTTTTGGTATCAGGGTGATGGTGGCCTCATAGAATGAGTTTGGGAATGTTCCTCCCTCTGCTATATTTTATAAGCATTTGAGAAGGACAGGTGTTAGCTCTTCTCGAAATGTTTGATAGAGTTCGCCTGTGAAGCCCTCTGGTCCTGGGCTTTTGTTTGCTGGAAAACTTTTAATCACAGTTTCAATTTCAGTGCTTGTGACTGGTCTGTTTATATTTGCTGTTTCCTCCTGGTTTAGTCTCGGAAGGTTGTGCTTTTCTAAGTATTTGTCCATTTTTTCCAGATTGTCCATTTTATTGGCATAGAGTTGCTTGTAGTAATCTCTTATGATCCTTTGTATTCCTGCAGTGTCAGTTGTTAATTCTCCTTTTTCATTTCTAAATCTGTTGATTTGAGTCTTCTTTTCTTTCTTGATGTGTCTGGCTAAAGGTTTATCAATTTTGTTTATCTTCTCAAACAACCAGCTTTTAGTTTTATTGATCTTTGCTATTGTTTCCTTCATTTCTTTTTCATTTATTTCTGATCTGATCTTTATGATTTCTTTCCTTCTGCTAACTTTGGGGTTTTTTTGTTCTTCTTTTTCTAATTGCTTTAGGTGTAAAGTTAGATTGTTTATTTGAGATTTTTCTTGTTTCTTGAGGTAAGATTGTATTGCTATAAACTTCCCTCTTAGAACTGCTTTTACTGCATCCCATAGGTTTTGGATCCCATAGGTTTTGGATCATCGTGATTTCACTGTCATTTGTTTCTAGGTATTTTTTTTTTTTTTTTTTTTTGTGGTACACGGGCCTCTCACTGTTGTGGCCTCTCCCGTTGCGGAGCACAGGCTCCGGATGCACAGGCCCAGCGGCCATGGCTCACGGGCCCAGCCGCTCCGCTGCATGTGGGATCTTCCCAGACCGGGGCACGAACCCGTGTCCCCTGCATTGGCAGGCGGACTCTCAACCACTGCACACCAGGGAAGCCCCTCTAGGTATTTTTTTGATTTCCTCTTTGATTTCTTCAGTAATTTCTTGGTTATTTAGTAGCATATCGTTTAGCCTCCATGTGTTTGTATTTTTTACAGATTTTTTTCCTGTAATTGATATCTAGTCTCATAGTGTTGTAGTCAGAAAAGATACTTTATACAATTTCAGTTTTTTTAAATTTAACAAGACTGGTTCTGTGACCCAAGATATGGTCTCTCCTGGCATATTTTCCATGAGCACTTGAGAAGAAAGTGTATTCTGTTGTTTTTGGGTGGAATGTCCTATAAATATCAATTAAATCCATCTTGTTCAATGTATTATTTAAAGCTTGTGTTTCCTTATTTATTTTCATTTTGGATGATCTGTCTACCGCTGTTAAAGTCCCTTACTATTATTGTGTTACTGTCAGTTTCCTCTTTTATGGCTGTTAGCATTTGCCTTATGTATTGAGGTGCTCCTATTTTGGGTGCATAAATATTTACAATTGTTATATCTTCTTTTTGGATCGATCCCTTGATCATTATGTAGTGTCCTTGTTTGTCTCTTGTAATAGTCTTTATTTTAAAGTCTGTTTTGTCTGATATGAGAATTGCTACTCCAGCTTTCTTTTGATATCCATTTGCATGGAATATCTTTTTCCATCCCCTCACTTTCAGTCTGCATGTGTCCCTAGGTCTGAAGTGGGTCTCTTGTAGACAGCATATATACGTGTTTTGTTTTCGTATCTAGTCAGCCAGTCTATGTCTTTTGGTTGGAGCATTTAATCCATTTACATTTAAGGTAATTATCAATATGTATGTTCCTATTACCATTTTTTTAATTGTTTTGGGTTTGTTTTTGTAGGTCTTTTCCTTCTCTTTGTTTCCTTTAGTATTTGTTGTAAAGCTGGTTTGGTGGTGCTGAATTCTCTTAAATTTTGCTTATCTGTAAAGATTTTAATTTCACTGTTGAATCTGAATGAGATCCTTGCTGGGTAGAGTTATCTTGGTTGTAGGTTTTTCCCTTTCATCACTTTAAATATATCCTGCCACTCCCTTCTGGCTTGCAGAGTTTCTACCGAATGATCAGCTGTTAACCTTATGGGGATTCCCATGTATGTTATTTTCCCTTGCTGCTTTTAATATTTTTTCTCTGTATTTGATTTTTGATAGTTTGATTAATACATGTCCTGGTGTGTTTCTCCTTGGATTTATCTTGTATAGGACTCTCTGCGCTTCCTGGACTTGATTGACTATTTCCTTTCCCATGTTAGGGGAGTTTTCCAGTATAATCTCTTCAAATATTTTCTCAGGCCCTTTCTTTTTTCTCTTCTTCTTCTGGGACCCCTATAATTCGAATGTTGGTGCGTTTAATGTTGTCCCAGAGGTCTCTGAGACTGTTCTCAATTCTTTTCTTTCTTTTTTCTTTATTCTGTTCCATGGTAGTTATTTCCACTATTTTTTCTTCCAGGTCACTTATCTGTTCTTCTGCCTCAGTTATTCTGCTATTGATTCTTTCTACAGAATTTTTAATTTCATTTTATTGTGTTGTTCATCATTGTTTGCTTGCTCTCTAGTTCTCCTAGGTCCTTGTTAAATGTTCCTTGTATTTTCTCCATTGTCTTTCCAAGCTTTTGGATCATCTTTACTATCATTATTCTGAATTCTTTTTCAGGTAGACTGCCTATTTCCTCTTCATTTGTTTGGTCTGGTGGGTTTTTACCTTGCTCCTTCATCCGCTGTATATTTCTCTGTTTTCTTATTTTGTTTAACTTACTGTGTTTGGGGTCTCCTTTTCACAGGCTGCAGGTTCGTAGCTCCTGTTGTTTTTGGTGTCTGCCCCCAGTGGGTGAGGTTGGTTCAGTGGCTTGTGTAAGCTTCCTAGTGGAGGGAACTGGTGCCTGTGTTCTAGTGGGTGGGGCTGGATCTTGTCTTTCTGGTGGGCAGGGCTGTGTCCAGTGGTATGTTTTGTGGTGTCTGTGAACTTAGTATGATTTTAGGCAGCCTCTCTGCTAATGGGTACTGTTGTGTTCCTGTCTTGCAAGTTGATTGGCATGGGACGTCCAGCACTGAAGCTTGCCGGCCATTGGGAGGAGCTGGGTCTTAGGGTTGAGATGGAGATCTCTCGGAGAGCTTTCACCAATTGATGTTATGTGGGGCTGGGAGGTCCCTGGTGGTCCCATGTCCTGAACTCGACTCTCCCACCTCAGAGGCTCAGGCCTGATACCAGGCTGGAGCACCAAGACCCTGTGAGACACATGGCTGAGAAGGAAAGGGAGAAAAAAAGAAAGAAAAAAAGTTTGCTAAAAAGAGAATTTAAAAAATAATAACAATTAAAAAAGAAGACAGCAACCAAACCAATAAACAAATCCACCAGTGATAACAACGCTGAAAACTATACTAAAGTAAACATAAAAATCAGAAGCAAATCAGTTGTACACAATAGACCCCAAGTCTACAGTTGCTCCCAAAGTCCACCACCTCGATTTTGGGATGATTCATTGTCTATTCAGGTATTCCACAGATGCAGGTACATCAAGTTGCTTGTGGGGATTTAATCCGCTGCTCCTGTGGCTGCACGGAGAAATTTCCCTTTCTCTTCTTTGTTCGCACAGCTCCTGTGGTTCAGCTTTTGTTTTGGCCCCGCCTCTGTGTGTAGGTCCCCCTCAGGCATCTGTTCCTTTTGGGAAGTCTGAGGTCTTCTGCCAGCGTTCAGTACGTGTTCTTTAAGAGTTGTTCCACATGTAGATGTAGTTTTGATGTGTTTGTGGGGAGGAAGGTGATCTCCATGTCTTACTCCTCCACCATCTTGAAGGTCTCCCTTCTGTGTATATTTTAAAGTAGAAGGATAATCCAAATAATTTAGTTTTTAGGTTATCTCCTCCCCGAGCTCCTTTCGCAAGCGCAGTCCAGAGGCGGCACTGCTCCCGCCGCCCCGACGAGCAGGGGAGGTGACTTTCTTTCCCCACACCTGGCTCCAGGAGACGGAGGTGCACACACAGCTCCCAGGAACCAGTCCTCAGCTAGCAAGGGACTCCAGGATGGCTGGGGAGCGGTACCCGCCCGCCACTTTGCCAGGGTCAAGAGATCCTGGGACGTAGGAAAAAAAGGAATGAAGAGAGATGGGTTTTTTTTACTACCTGGCAGGATCTGCGGCCATTTGAGTTTGTAACTTAGTAGTCACCAGAGAAAAGACACATTTTGACTATCTTTATTGGATTTTATGTATCCACATTATTCAGGGGAACTGACTGTCCCAAATTCAAGTCTAGACAATGAATTTATTCAAAATACATTAAACATTTATATTGAAACTTTTATTGACAATATTATGTCATTGATGTTTTATTTCCTATATCTCCCATGTCAGAAATACTTTCATTTACAAATGTAGAACCCACCTGACATGCCCCAGGGAAAGGAACATGAAAGCCTTTTGTTTTGCAGCCCAAAACCTAGATAGATACAATTTTGTACTTGTCAATCACACCTCAGTAAAGCTGGAGGGAAAAAAGAATCTGGGCTTTCAGAAAATCCAATTGCTCATTTACCCCTATTCTTGTCAAAGGCATATTTTCATAAACATTCACACACTCTAAATCTTGGAGGAGAAGAATACTAGCTAGTCTTATTTTTTTCTAATCATTGGCTCATTTAACATGAAAAAGTAAATGACGTTCGAGCTTATTTCATTTATTTTTTATATTGATTTTTTACTAAAACTGTAAAAGAACAAGGCCTTGGTATCATAATGCACAAGCAGGAATGATTAGACGGATGCAAATACTCAGTTAATCACCAAAGAACACCGTTTTGGGGTCTGCATGGCCTTCTTTACAGTGGCAATAAAGACTGGGGGGTGTTTGGCATTCGTTTTTCACATAAAGTGTTAATGAGATGCACAACGGATGACTATTCTTTCCTTTCTGGATTTTAAAAGATGATTTGTGCCATTGTTCTGTCTATCCTAAGAAGGATTTTTTAAGTAGTAGAATCCTAAAGACTTCTTAACAGGTGTTTCCATGTTTCTGATCGATATTTGTTTAACATATGGCTAAGAAAACAACATAAAACAATGCAATAGCTGAAATATAAAATTTATAAGTGCAGAGTGCTTTGCAGTTATCTTAGGTTGGGCTCCCTGGCAGACAGATTCTACGAAGGAGATAAAGTTACCACAGTGTACCCTTGGGAAGGAAGAAGAAAATAACTGGAGAGAGAAGAGGGAGATGCAGCCATGGTGAAGGTCTAGGCCAACCCCATGGGGCGTCTGAAGCTGGGAGGCCCTTTTGGGGTGCCCTGAGTTGGGGCTTTTATATTTCTCCCTTGACAAATCATTACATGTGGGCTGCCCCGGGAAAGGGGCATGACCTCGGGAGAGGCAAATTATTTCTGTTGAGGCATTTCCAACAGACCTTAAATATTTGGGTATTTTCCTCCTCCTCCCCTGCCAGTGTCTGTTTACCAAAGCAACTGGCCATAGGTCCCTTGGAAGGATGAGTGGAGGCATCATTACCACGTGTGGTGGTCAGTACAGGATTCTTCCTCCCAGACACCTGGCCTCTTCAGTCAAATGATGCCTGATCTGAACACTGGCTTTCTTGCAGAGCCTGGGAAAAGGACTGTAACATTTTATTGAGGCAGCTTCCCTCACGCATCTTCCCTGGTCCTCCATGCATCTTCTGATTGTGCACACACAGCGGTACACTTACCAGCTGTCCATCCGTTTGGCTGCAGGGACAAGTTCTATTAATTATCTCCGTAACTCTCTGGGTCTGGCCCTCTGGCTGCCATGCTGACCTGCCACTCAGTTCAGTGCTCACATTCACCTGGCTTCTATAGTTTGGGGCCCTCTTCCTATCGTTACTAGCCCAGCGGAGTGATGACACCTCCCACCATTAGCCTTGGTCTACTGAGAATGCACGCTACTGAACTTTGTGATGCAGGTGCCTCTGCCAGCAGCACATCCCCTATAGCTTCGGAAAAGGGCTTGTCTTTCCCGGCATCCCATGGAACATGGTCGTCGGGTGGGTCTTCCAGTCTGACAGAGTGTACCCATCACAGCTGCCCGCTGAGCTGAGCTTTTTATTCCCCTCTTCCACCACCTGCCCTGGCGTGGGGCATTTCTGCCTCACTTGCTGTGCGCCTCTTTGCCACTTCTGGGAGCTTTCCTAGCATTTGTGCTAGGTGTGTTTGTACCACCTCTACTAGTTTTCTATGCATAACAAAGTTAGCTGTTTGTAACAGCCCCCGTTTGTTATCAGTTCTGTCCATCAGAAGTCCACGTGGGCTCCACTGGGCTCTCTAGTGACGGGACCCACCAGGCTGACATCCAGATGTTGGCTTGGGGGGAACTCTCGTCTGGAGGCTGTGTGGGAGAACCCACTTACAGGGTCATTGAGAAACTGGAGATTTTAGAAAATATGCTGGAAAAATTCTGGATTCAAATGTTTTTGCCCCTGAAGTTTGTGCTTATGGCCCTTTCTTCCTTCTTTCCATAACTTAACTAGGTGAATCTGTTAATTCTCTCTGTCTGTGATGTGTGTCTGCTGATGTCTTTGCTCACTTTTAAAAACTCTTTTAAATTTCGCTTTTAATCCTGACTTCCTAGGGGCCACCCCTGTGTCTGTGTAGATTTGTGTCAGCCGGTGATGGCACAGAGGTTATGCTCACGTCAGCTTGAGTCAGGAAGTCTTCCATCTCTACCGATGGATTTGGTTGTAGGACAAGCACATTCGAGGTTCAGAAGGTTTTCAGTTCTGCCCCAGATTTCACCTTCTACTGGGCCCTTTCACATCTCCTATGCAAATGTCGCAGCTTCAGGGCTAACCAGGAGTGTGTGGCTAGCATGTGCCCCCTCCAGAGTCCATTGTCTGTGTTTGCAGCCTCAGCCTGGAATATGCTGCCCTGATCTCGAAACCTCAGGCCAGTGTGTCCATTGGCCTACCCCACCCCCACCTGAGCAACTGCTACATAATCACTTTTAATATTAAGGCTGCTGGGTGCGGCCACCACCCACTGCTCCGAACAACAAAGCTCCTTCAGCCAGGGCACAGAAGCTGCCAGTCCCCATGACCTGTCTCATCTGGCAAAACCTGCATATGCCTCCCGAGCTGGGGCAGGCGGGGAGAAGGCCTCCCCCAGAATGCCACAGATTCCCAGAGTTGAGCAGATTTTTCAAGATTAACCACTTCTCAGATTGTTGTGATGTTGGTTCATATCCAGAACACTTAAATGGTTGTGCTTATTTGTCTCTCTATAGTTGCTCTCTGGGGAGAGGATTTGCCCACCTCCTTGCTTGATCGTGGTTCAGCTTTTGGAGACTTCTTTTGGAATCTGTGATTTATCTCATTTTCTCCCCAGAATTAAGTTACAGCCAGTTTGGGTTGCTTAAAAGCAGAGAACCTTAATGAGTAAAACTAGATTTGGGGGCTTATTTTCCGAGTCAGCATTTCAGAAATGCACTTTGCTTTGCTTGTTTCATAGTGTTACATAGTGCTTCAGATGAAGGACTTTTGCCTTCTTTTCAAATACATTTTCTTTTTCCTGTGAAGGTGAGTTCTTGACTAAAGAAATCAGGAAAATCCTAAAGGAAACTCCATGGTGAGATTAAGTATCTGCTTCCTTTAGTTCACATGCACTGTTGACTGAGAGCTCTGTTTCTGTCTGAGAACTCTTTGCGATGTGAGTATATTGAGCTTGGTTAGAGACTCCAAGTGTGGGAATGCCCTGGCAGTCCAGTGATTAAGACTCGGTGCTTTCATTGCCGAGGGCCCGAGTTCGATCCCTGGTCAGGGAACTAAGATCCCGCAAGCTGCCCAATGTGGCCAAAGAAAAAAAATAAAAAGACTCCCAAGTGTGAGAATGCAAACCAGACACCAATTCCAGGCCAAATGTAATATCTGAAGATCTATTTGAAAGGCCAACTTATGAGAATGCTGGAAGCAAAAATATATTTGGAAATGTCTCCGTAACTACTTTATTTGAGAAGGAAGTAGAAGTCATTCTGAAACGCGATCCGGAAAAAAGGCATATCCATTTCCTCAGAACATCAGAAGCAGGGTTTTGAGGTTGATCTGAGACTTTACAAAGGCTCCAGCTGCTATGTGGGCTGCTGCCCGATAGCAGAAGCATGTGGGCCACCTGCACATCCCATCAGAGCTCCAACAAAAATCAGCTGTGTTGCTAACAGCTGTGAGGCAGCATGGACTTGGAGTGGATTTAAACAGCAATTTCAGTAGAATTACATCTCCATTTACCGGGACATTCAAAAGGCCAATGGGAAGGTCTAAAATAATTTGACTTGAGTCTCTTCTTTTCGTTTAGCAAATTAAGCACAATTATGTGTATAGACATGATGAAAAACATTCCATCTTTCTTGGATTGTACCTGAGCTCCAACGCCCTAGAAAATCAACCAGAAGTTCCTTTTCTTTGCCAGGAAGGTCAACATGTGTAGAAGAATCATTTTTTTTAACAGTTATGATGAAAAACATGAGTGGTTCGGCTCTGAAGCTAAATAAGATTCTTTCTCTGAATAACAATCACCCAGAGGTCAGAATATTCCCTGGCTGGCCTTTAATGATCCTTATGAGAGGACTCTTCAAAGAAAGCTTTCTACAACTGGAGGTTCAGTTGGCTTCCTGGTCTTGAGCAAAGTGAATAGATGTGGTCCTTATGCCCCAAAATGCTTCCAGTTCTAGAAAGAAAACTAACTTTTGTGGGCACATTCATACTCTGGAATTTAATAAATGCTTGGGCTTGGGGATGGGGCAAGGTGTAATGGTAATACACAAACATCTTTTTATTCTTATCTTTCTTATAGTTTCTCCCAGATATCAACTCCTTCCTATACTCATAGTATCCACAGATTTTTAGCCCCCAGTCTCTCCAGCCATGCTTACAAATGTGAATTTGTTGAAAAGAATAAAAGTAACTTCATCTTGAAAACTGGTGCTGAAAGGCACAGTTTATTTTAATTCTTATAGGTATGTGTGTCTGTATGTATATGTGTGTGTGTCTGTGTGTGTGTATAAGGAAATGGTTAAGTTCTAATCAGTAGATAAGACAAACATCTTGTACAGTCAAAACTACCCTTGAAATTTTATCTTAGAATATATCCACCACATCCAGTTTTTCCTCCAGTGTCAGAACAGTAGCTCTTTCTTTGGTTGAACACCAGATGAAGTAGGTAAATTGTGCTTAGGGACCAAAACAAATGAACAAACAAACAACTTATCTTTAAACATTAGAATCATAGGCACACAATGCGAGGGATATAAGACTTAGACCAGAGTAGGGAAAACAAGCTTCATGCCTCCCATGTCCTGCTCACTTTTAGGCTGCCAGGAGCAAAATAGCCAGCATTACTTGAACTATCCCTTTATCTCATTTTAATTATTACTTTAAAATTAGCTCTTAAGCGCACATAGATGAATTGTATTGGTTTAAGTATGTGTGTTGTGCCTCATGATATATTCATAATAAACCACACACACACACACACAAACGCACACACACACTTTGGAACAGTGGAGATACATGCATGTTATTTTCCACGTTCTCCTAAACTTATTTTTCCCCATGCACCATGGCAAAACACCAGCTGACTGAGACATCTCCAAAAATCTTCCCCTATCAAACATGCAACTCTAAACTTCTCCTCTGTTAAAACAAGTTCAACAAGGGGATGTTGTCAAGAGTTCTTTAATCAGTTAGGTACACTATCCTGTCCCTTGAGTTATCCTAATTATTTGAATGGTTTGATTTCCACAAGATTCAAAATTGCATATTAAAAAGGAAGGTGGGGAGAAACGCTGGGAGAAAGGGATACTTTCAGATGCCAGATGAAAAGCAGTGATAGGTTCCCTCAAGTAATCAACGCTCATCTTTGTTTGGAACACAATTGATCCTGTCAGGGCGAAAAACCCATCTGCCTCTGCTGTTGATATCCCCAACAAGGAAGAATAATTAGAAAATTCCTTAATTAGTGTTCCATTTAATCTTCCATTGTCAAGGTAAACACTTTGATTAAAGTAAGTAGTACTCAGGGGTAACTACAGACTATTTGAATTTCCATAAACGTATTTAATTTTCCCATCTTTCACCATCTCAACCAATATTGCCCTTCCTGAGACTTGCAGTAACAGGGAAAGATTTTAAGCAAAGCAAGTGAAGTGCTGGTTTTCACCAAGATCTGATCCCCAAGGAACAGATTGTCAGCATTTCTTTTCTGCTGAAGATACAGATGAGTTCATAAGCCATCTTCAAGATGCTCCTGTTAGTAGGGTCAGCCTGCAGCAACCATGATGCTTCCTGTAGTGATCCACACAAGGCTCACTGGGGACTGTAGTCAAATGCACTTTCCTGATGCAACTAGAGATTCTCATACTAAGTGAAGTAAGTCAGAAAGAGAAAGACAAATATATGATACCACTTATATGTGGAATCTAAAATATGGCACAAAGGAACCTATCTACCAAACAGAAACTGACTCAGACATAGAGAACAGACGTGTGGTTGCCAAGGGGGAGGGGGAGGGGGAGGGAGAGGGATGGATGGGGAGTTTGGGGATGGTAGATACAAACCATCCTAAATGTAATCAAACTATTACATTGAGAATGGATAAACAACAAGGTCCTAATGTATAACACAGGGAGCTGTACCCAGTATTCTGTGATGAACCATAATGGAAAAGAATATAAGAAAAGAATGTGGACACGGGTATAACCGAGTCACTTTGCTGTACAGCGGAGACTGGCACAACTTAAATTAGAAAAAAAATTTAATGCCCATTCCTGGGCCCACTCCTAGATTTTAATTCCATAATTGGATGGTGGTAGGGTTCAGGTATTTGAATTTTTATCTCCCCAGGGATTCTAAAGCAGAAATACTACTTTTACCATCCACCTATGACTCCTGTTTACCTTATTTAGGCAAGCTACCTATGGGACTCAGCTCTTTCTGTTGGAAAGCCCCCTAACTCAGAGATATAAGCCGTGCTAATGTTATCTTTTATCTGTTTTCCCGGTTTTAGCCTCTTATTCATTCATTCATTTGTTCAACAACTATTTCTTTTCTTTTTTTTTTTTTTTTGCAGTACGCGGGCCTCTCACTGCTGTGGCCTCTCCCGTTGCGGAGCACAGGCTCCGGACGCGCAGGCTCAGCGGCCATGGCTCACGGGCCCAGCCGCTCCGCGGCATGTGGGATCCTCCCGGACCAGGGCACAAACCCGCGTCCCCAGCATCGGCAGGTGGACTCTCAACCACTGCGCCACCAGGGAAGCCCAACAAGTATTTCTTGATCACTTACTACGTGCAAAGCAATTTTAGGTGCTGGAGATTTAGGAATGAAAAGCAAAAAAATTAATAACATCAGGGGCTTATATTCTACTGAAAGGAGGCAAAGAAGAATTACCCAATAATTTAGAATACCAGGAGTGATGAACACAATGGAGAAAAAAATAAAGCAAGGGCAAAGGATAACGTGTGGGAGATAGGTTCTGATTTTAAACTGGATTGACATGATAGCTGACAAGTTGGGGCTTTGAATGACCGCCCCCCCCTTGTGGTTGGGAATCCTCCATTCACTTAAGCGTCACACCCTGCCAGAAAGTGAAGCCACCACAGGAGAAAGCAGAGGGAGAGAAATTGGTTCAGGCATCCTTGTCACAGATCCTGAATTCAACCATGCCTCTATTTTTTGGTAAGACATTAGAAAGACATTTAGTAAGGAAGCTATTAAACCCACTCCTCCATTTTTTAGTGAGACAAAACATTAAATTCCCTTTCTGATTAAATAAAGAATACATCGTACTTGTCCTTTGCAACCAAAAATTGTAACAAATACTCTAATGAAATTTATTTTTAAAAATTAAAATCTATTTTAATAGATTTCTCACTACATAAGAATATTATAGAAAATTTAGAAAATACAGAAAGGCAAAGGGGGAAAAATAAATCTTAGGACATCATTGTAATGATTTTGCTGAGTATTCTATAATATGGCTTAATTGAACCAAACTCTACTGTTGTGTGTTTAAAAAATTTATCATTGCTGTTGGTAATGACTCCCAGCAAAATTGTAAGAAATATCTTTGAGGCAAATTCTTTCCCATCCATAGTTATTTCCTTAAGATATATTACTGGAAGTGGAATTGCAGTCTCAAACAGTATACACATATTTGTGGCTTTTGAAATGAAAGTGTCAGTTTGCCCTCAATTACAATTGTTACCAGTTTTGAGCACCACTACAAGTAGATTAAAGTGTTTATTACTTTATACATTGACCAACAGCAGAAAATAGGAAAAAAAAGTTTTAATATCTTTCTCTTATCAATCAGGGATATCATTATTTTATATATATTTATTTTTCATTCCATGTAATATTCCTTTTTTCACCCTATTAAGAATTTAATATATTTCTTCTTTTGTGAATTGATAGTTCCTTGATTTTAATGCCTTTCAAATATTTGGGTACCTATCATGTTCTTACTGATTTCTAAGAATGCTTTATATATTAAATGTGTTCCTTTGTTGATGACAAAAATTCAAATTATAAGCATTGTTATTTATTGTGCCCAGAACAATGATAAGTTCTTCATACACCATTTAATTTTCCTACTTTAATAATATGATCTATTATCATGCTTTTCTCTTAGCTGTATACCATGCAAGATACTCACTTAACCAAGGATGAAATTGCAATTTAGAGAAATGAACCTGTCCGAAATCACACAGCAAGTAAACATTAGAGCTGGAATTTTAAGTCCAGTCTGCTTGAACCCAAACCAGTGTTTAACATGATGCTAAGTTGCTATTGATTCTTATTTCCTCCCTATCTCGTAGTTCACGGGCCAGCAAACTACATTTCTCAGTCCAAATCTGGCGTGCCACCTGATTTCATAAATAAAGTTTTACTGTAACACAGCCATACAATCATTTATTGTGACTTTCCTGCTACAAGAGCAGACTCAGTTGTGACAGAGACCACATGGTCTGCAGCACGCTAAACTATTTACTCTCTGGCCCTTTACAGAAAAAGTTTGCTGACCCTTGCGGTAGCTTCTTGTCCCCTAGAAACAATGTAAATAGATATTGGATGTCCTGAATCTATCCTTCTCTCTCTATATCTTAGTGTTCTCTCAACATTTCTATCTAGAATTAAATAACCAGTTATCCTGCTTTTATTTTAGCTGTACATTGTGCAAGACTGTGATTGATTGTCCCTACGGATACTTTCATTCAAAAACTAACTAGCATTTTTTTATTTCCAAAATACCTTATTCTCAGCCCCTCTTATTTCTTAGCATCCTGCCTTGTTTTAATGACACAGCATCTTCCTGAATTTCATTAAGAATAATATTTACCTTTTTAAAGATGTTATTTTTAATGAAAGCTGTTTCATTTGTGGGCTGTTTCTGACTTTTAATCAGGTGTTCATATGAGTTTCTGGATTTGTCATTGCTGGAAGCCATTGTGGAACTCTCTTAACAGAGATACAGAAAAACCTAGGCAGACTTTCCTTCCAATGGCCTCCCAGTTCACTCCTGCACACAGGCAAACTCAGTCTACTGCCTGTGTGCCCTGCCAGCTCTGCCCCTGGATGTTGTTGTAGGAAAATGGATTGTGTGTGTGTGTGTGTGTGTGTGTGTGTGTGTGTGTGTGTGTGTGTGTGTGTGTGTGTGTGTGTGTGTGTGTGTGTGTGCAGGCACATGTGGTTGAGGTGGATTGTGATGTCTCTGTACTCAAAATGCTCCTAACTAACCCTCACTCTCTCTGGTATGGGTCAAATTCCTCTGGGTCTTCGCTGCCATGACAATTCCGTGTGCTTCTGTGATATTGTGATTTATAAGAAATCTATGTTTGGCCATTCAGACGACCAAAATATACTTCTCATGTATATTTGGTCTTCCTCCACAGTTCCTGGCTCACCGTACCCCCAACCCTTGGAATTTCCTAAGTGATGAGAGCTATCAAGCTGTCTTTTGTTATGTAAATGAGGTAACTTTGGGAGCGCACCTAAGAATGCAGGCTGGTTGCCAGAGAACCAGTCCACATGATTGAGGGCTTAAACTTTCAGTCCCACACCTTGATTTCCAGGGAGGGGAGAGGGGCTTCAGGTTGAATCAGTAGCCACTGGCAATGATTTATGTAATGAAGCCTCCATAAAAACCCAAACAAGGATAGCTTTTTGACCCTTTTCAGAGCTTCATGCTGGGGAACCAGAACACTTCCCTGTGGCTGGCCGCATGCTCCAGGAGGACAGAAGCTCCTTTGTTCAGGACCTTGCCCTCTGTATCTCTTCATCTGGCTCTTGATTCATATTCTTTAATATCCTTTTATAATAAATTGGTGATCTAGCTGTTCTAGCAAATTAATCAAGCCTGAAGAGGGGTTGTGGGAACCTCTGATTTATAGCCAGTCAGTTAGAAACACAGGTGACAACTTGGACTTGCTATTGACATCCTGAGGTGGAGGGGATTGTGGGAACCTCCAATCTGTAGACAGTTGGTCAGAAACGCAGGTGACAACCCCTAGGCTTGTGACTGAGCCTTTTACCTGTGGAAACTGATTCTGTCTTCAGTAGATAGTGTAGAATTGAGTTGAGTTCTCAGATACCCCGCTGGTGTCCAAGAATTGCTTTGTTGGGTGGAGAAACCTCCACACACATGTGTTGGAATTGGGTCCAGGAACCCTTATCAGCGTCTAAGAAGAACAACTTATCAGCTGGATAGATATGTTTCCTTTCATGGTGATCATAGTGGAATTTATTCTGGCAAATAGTCTTCTGTGTTTGTAGTAGGAGGTTGGGCCCTTCCTAGGCATCAAGGCAGGTAAAGCTCTGTTCTCTGTTCCTTCTTTGTGTTTAATAGGGATAAATCTATGGGAACATTTAGGCTAGAAGAATACATTACACAAGAGCTGATTGTTCTTAATCTGTAGTATTTTAGATGAAGCTCAACAGAATTTAAGTAAGACTCATTTGCTAAATAAGCTAAGGCAACGAACAGGCTACAGAACTGGAACACAGTGTACAAATCAGCAATAATAAAGCACTCACCAAAAAGTACAGGAGACACATCATACTGGGAAAATCCCTTCCCAGCCTGGCACCGCATTTTGAAAGTGATGTTGATAAGTTCCTCTATATCAAAAAGTGGGCAACCATGGTAGAGAATTGTCTGGAAAGAGAGTCATAGTTTTGAACATCGTTTTCAAATTTTGTAGTGGCTTCCAGATGGAAAAGAGAACAATATTATGAGTGACTTTAATCAGCAGAAAAAATATTAATGATGAGATGTTATAGGGAGGAATTTTTTGGTTTATATTAAGTAATATAATTTATATTTATTTTTAGTTTAGAAAGAGATATCCTTCTAACAATTAGATATATCCCAAAACAGAATAGGTCACCTTCTGAAAAATATTAGATCATTTTAGTTAAGAGCTTAATTTGAGGTTAAAATAAGCTTTGTCTTTGTTTTGAATCACTAAGTGTGACCTTGGGGCAAATTACTAACTTTCTCTGAGCCACTAGTTCTAAATTTGCAACATTTTCATAAATGTTGTTATAAAGATAAAATTATAATGAGATGTTCTTAGAACAGCACTCACACTCAACAAATGCATTTATGTTGTCACTGGTGAATGGTGAGTTTCCCATTTCCCGGGTGTATTCAGGTAGAATCTGGATATTCTACCTCGAATAGTGTACAGGGGATTCCAGTGTTGAAATGGAGGTTGGATTAGATTTGGTCAAGTAAGTTTTGACCACATATGTACTGACTTTAATTTTGCACATCCTTTGGTTTATTCATTTGTCCCAACAAATATTTACTGACTGCCCATTATGTACCAGGACCAGGCTAGGTGCTAGAATTCCAGCTGATAAAGGAGATAAGATAAATCCTTGGTCTCTTAGAACTTGTACTTCAAGGCGGGGAGAAGAGATAAGAAATAAACCTTAGGGCTTCCCTGGTGGCGCAGTGGTTGAGAGTCCGCCTGCCGATGCAGGGGACGCGGGTTCGTGACCCGGTCCGGGAAGATCCCACATGCCGCGGAGCGGCTGGGCCCGTGAGCCATGGCCGCTGAGCCTGCGCGTCCGGAGCCTGTGCTCCGCAACGGGAGAGGCCACAACAGTGAGAGGCCGGCGTAGTACAAAAAAAAAAAAAAAAAAGAAATAAACCTTAAAAAGCAAGAAAACATTAGATAGTGGTAAATGCTCTACTTAAAGTTAAAGGAGGATAAAATAGCAGAGTGTGACTGGGAAGGCCTCTCTATGTGAAGCCATTGAGATGGTGGAGTTGTTCACTAAAGCAGCACAATCTAACTTAGTCTGACTAATTCAGGGAATGACTAGTAGTAGAGGATATGGTTAGATATGCAGGCCAGGGCCAGATAATATTGGGTTTTGTAGGCCAGAATAGAGTGAGGATTTGTGAACAAAATTAATGAACAGCCACTGTTATCTACTGACTGATTTCAACACTGCCATAACTCTTCAACTCTCAAACCCAAATCTCTAAAAATTTGCATGATCTGCTGAGGTCCTACCTCCTCACCCTGCATCAACTACATCATGTCATGAGAAAGTCAACCTAAATATATTTTATGGATTTAAGAGCAAAAGGGAAAAAGAAAGAAAGCAACAGATTTTACAAGTCCTGTAAGGATGTCTTCCGATATACGCTTCACCACCTCTTCACTATAATCATTTTTTTCTATTTTTTCTTGGTTTGGTTTTGTTTTTGTTTTCTGACTTTTGCAAAGTATTTTGCCAAAAAGTATTCATCAAGTAAAGGATTAATTTATAAATATTTGTTGTAATTTTCTTTTTCTATCTTTCTATGTCCTTTTAAAGAAGGAAAGATTGCCAAGTTCCAAACTGCATTAAATGCACACCTGTCTAAGTGCTAAACCTGAGTCATAAGTAACAGGAAATAAGCCAAGTAACCGTATTCTTTTCTGTCAACAATCAAATACAGTTTTACGCCATGCAGAGAAGTCATGACCGCATGTTTAATTATAGTTTTCAAATGTCTTTTTTATGAGGATATTATTGCCTAACATTTACAGAGGATTTACCACTGATATATGCCAGGCAGATTCCTAAGCACTGTATATATACTATCTCGTTTAATCTTTACAATGATTCTATAAAGTAGATTTTATCGTTATGCCATTTTATAGATAAGGAAACTGAAGCTCAAGAAAAGTTTAGCAAGTTGACTAAGTTTACACAACTAATAAGGGGTTGAACTGAAACTGAATTAAGGCAATTTGACCAAGGATCCTACATTCTTAATTATTCTAAAAGCTGTCGTAATATAAGAAAGATAATGAGGAACACATTTACTTGAAGTCAGGAAGGCTGTCTACTTACAGAGTGACCATTCTGATTTGGGGCAGATATGTGATATTTTCTCTGTTTTGAGATGGAAAGTTAGCTGTGGGAAATGGAGAAAGATGTGCTATGTAGAACAGATTATTTAATCTCTTTGATTCTCAACTTTCTTGTCGGTAAAATGAGGATTAGAATACCTACCATATAGATTCCTGATGAAGATTAAATGAGATGATGGGCCAAGAGTAGGCATTCTATAAATACCAATTATCTGATTAAGTTCTTTATTCCCTTCCCATCTCTCACTGAAATCTTGGAGATGAGTGGTACCAAACTGTAAATCATTTTACAATCCAGGGATGAAAGCTGATGCAAACATACAGTGTTATAATTCCTTCTGGAATCAAAGAAGATTTTTACAATATCCTTTGATTTACTGTGGAGGAAAATGTCATGCACACTAAAGGTAAATTAAGTAAGACAATTGTTATGATCTATATGGTGATGGCAGTTACGTATCTTATCCAAGTTCATGGTGCTAGTAAGTAAAAGAGGCAGGACTTAGAAGCAACACTGTTATGTTCTTTTCAAGTAGCTTTCCTACTACATCCCCCTGAAAAGGTACTGATTTATTATTTGGTTTCTCTCAACTACAAATCACCTTATTTTTCCTTTTTCCTCTAAATCATGTTAGTGGACAACAAGCTACAGAGAAAGTCTGTGTATCACTGTCTAATCTCCTTTTGGACAATATCACCCTGCCATGTTTCTGTCGAAATGAATCTGCAACACTGACGGGAGAAAAAATATCTAAAGTAAAAGTCCTCATTGTTCATTCAGGGATGGAGTTGGCTGAACGAAGCCTTGGGAGGTGGCATCACCAGGGCAGACTGGATGCAATTAGGAGACGCTGGATGCTGCTGTGTTCCCTGGCACTTCTGCACTCACTTAAAAGGGCAATTTCGCTTTGTTTCTGTCCTGGCTTTCATTCCACTTCTGCGGTTCACAGCCATGGCCAACCCTGAACGCACTTTTATATTGTATGTGTGGACAGTGTCTGTGACATATTGACCTTGCTTAAGATAGGGGAACTGGAGGCTCTTTCTTCTACGCGTGGGGAAACCAGCTATGCTGGTGAGTACTGCATGGAATGAAAGGACAGCAGAAGCTGTTTTCAGAATTTCCTGAAAATCAGGGGAATGAAGCTAGAGTTGAGATGCTTGAAACTATTTTTATACATGATTTGAATTTGCTGTGTGAAATATTGATGCAAAAAAAGCCCGTATCATAATACTTACTCACACAGCCCTTTGGTGAGTAGGGAGGGAACATTTCCTCTCTTCCTTAACTCGGATTTCCAGGGTTTACCAGGAATACAAGGAAAGGGTATGGACTATAGTGTATGCTAATTGTTATGACTGTCACCCATCCATCTGTCAAATGATGCTGAAATTGTATCTGGCAGGAAGGGTAGCACTTACTTTCAGGACTATATGTCCATGAGTTTTTATTTCAGATATACTAAGTCTCAGAAAGTTCAGATGTTTATGTGCCTCTACCTGACAAAATTCCATCAGGATCCCCATGATAAGATAAAGGAGAGGGTCCAAAAGTGCATTTTCTGAAAATATTTTGAGAGTCACCTTTTGGTATCGAGGCATAGGCAGTATCCTCTAGAGGCAAGTCTTGACTCGAGGGATAAACACAGAATTTATCACAAATGTAGAGGGGAGAAAAGTGAAGATTTATACGTTACAGAAAAAAAAAAAAGAAGAGTCCATAGCTAGAGTGGATTTGGACTGATTTGCAAATAGTTGGCCTAGAACTTTTTTAAGACTATCAGCCTAAATATTGGCTACTCCCCCCAAAACTTACCTCAATTTCCACTGGCCCCATTTAGGTGAGGTCTTAAAAGATATTTAACAAAGTTCTTGGAACTGAGAGGCAAGGAACCAAAGTCATGTATCATCCTAAGGGTGTACTATTTAGCCTCTGTGACAACCTTGTTGGTGGTGGTGGGTTATTTTTTTTTATGTATATAAAGTAAAATTCATTCTGTGCGGTACAGTTTTATGGGTTTTGACAAATGCATGGAATCATATATCCAGCCCCATGGCCATGGCACAGAACACTTCCATTATCCCCAAAATTCCTTTCTCTGTCTCCTTTGCAGTCAAGCCTTCCCTCCACCATCAACCCATGGCAACCAATAATCTGTTTTCCACCCTATAGTTTTCCCCCCATTGTATTAGGTGTGGAATAGTATCATGTTGAAGATTTAAAATTTTTTTAATATAAATTTATTTATTTATTTTTGGCTGTGTTGAGTCTTCCTTGCTGCGCTCAGGCTTTCTCTAGTCGCAGCGAGTGGGGCTACTCTTCGTTGCGGTGCTCGGGCTTCTCATTGCGGTGACTTCTCTTGTTGCAGAGCACGGACTCTAGGCGCGTGGGCTTCAGTAGTTGTGACACGTGGGCTCAGTAGTGTGGCTCACGGGCTTAGTTACTTAGTCGCTCCGTGGCATGTGGGATCTTCCAGGACCACGGCTCGAACCCGTGTCCCCTGCATTGGCAGGCGGATTCTCAACCACTGCACCACAAGGGAAGCCCGAAGATTTAATTTGCATTTTTCTAATCACTAATGATGCTGAGCAGTTTTCATGTGTGTATTTGTCATCCTTATATCTTATTCAGTGAAATGTCTGTTACATATTTTGCCTATCTTCTAATTGAATTGTTTTCTTACTGTTGGGTTTTGAAAGTTCATTATATATTCTGCATAAAATTTCTTTATCAGATATAAGTTTTGCAAATATTTTCTCACAGCCAGTGACTTGCCTTTTCGTTCTCTTAACTTTGCCTTCTGAAGAGCAAAATTTCTAAATTTTGGTAAGTCCAGTTAATGAATTTTTTTTAAATTTTATGGATCATGATTTTGGCATCATATTTAAGAAATTTTTGCCTAACTCAGGGTCACATAGATTTCTTCTGTGTGTGTGTGTTTCTAGATTGCTGTGATTTTAGGTTTTTACGTTTATGCTCCATTTTGAGTTAATTCTTGTATAGGGAGCAAGCTATGGACCAGGGCTCAAAAATCTTGTGTTTTATATTCCAGCATAATTCGTCAAAAAGAGTATCCTGTCTCTATTTAACTACCTTTGCACCGTTTCAAAAATCAATCAACCATAATGTGTGGGTCTATTTCCGGACTTTCTAATCTGTTCTATTGATCTATCTGTCCATCCTTTCTCCAGTACCACACCTATTACCCTTATTTGGTTGGGTTGTCAGAAAGATGATGAAATAGGTGAAACACAGGTTTTGTTTTGTTTTGGTTTGGTTTTAGGGATGTGAAACTATTCTGTATGATGCTATAATGGTAGATACATGACATTATGTGTTTGTCAAGAAGCCACAGAACTTTACAGCACAAAGAGTGAACCTTAATGTATCCAAATTGAAAATAAAGCATTTAAGAGATGGAGAGATCCCAGGATGGAATACAGACCATAACAAAAGAATCTAACTATATTACAAACACTGTGCCCGAAAGAAACTCACAGAAGGGATGGAAGAAAAAGGTGCTGATATAAGTAACTCTGGAAATGAGTACGGTCTGTAAGACTAAAGGCAAAATAAATGTCACGTAAGTGCTGTAATTGACAAAGGTGTTTCCCACAGGGATGGCAGTTAACAATCCTGAAACCATTACACATGTGTATGTGAATTGAACAGTTAAGTAAATGGATGGCAGATGGGGGAAACCACGTTTTTCCTTGTTGGAGTGTGAAGTTACAGACAATCAAGGGAGGCTCCAATGATCCATGAGGTAACGGATCAAAGTTGGAGTCATTAGCATGAACTCTTGTTTAGCTTAATATAGATACAGATACATATGTATAGATATGTGTATATACAAAAATGAGTATATATATGTACATATATATTAGAATCAACAATGCACTTGCAGCAGTGAGCACACCAAGGGCCCAGATTCTGGTTTCTAATTCTATTCTCAAATAAAAGGAACAACGGCTTCTTGGGAAAATGGCTGATTTAAGGACTGGGTCAGGATATACAAAATGAGCCTGAAGAGTCTTGTAGTGCCAAAAAGTACAGAAAGCCTCAAAAAAAAATCATTGGTGGGAGTACGTCAAAGGGACATAGAAGCCAACTGAAAGCACATCCAGTGACCAAAGCTGGGAGATTTAAGCAACAAAACACAGTAGCATTCCAAAAGTTTAAAATCATAACCGAAAGTTTAAAATCAATATTCATACTATATACTGGTGTAAATAAATGACTGAATAAGTGAATAAATTGGGGAAAATGGGTAAATCTTCTGTGCAGAAGAATTTCACTAATTTATTTGCCCTTAAAGAGGTGAAGCTTAATTTCCCACGCCTTAAATTTGGGCTGTCCATTGTGATTTCTTTCCAAAGAGGACACTATGGAAAGAAGGACAAAAGTAACTTTGCAGTGGAGAAACCTGAGAAACACCACATCAGCCAGGTGATGAAGATCAACCACAATGTAGGTCATGTTGATAGGGTGTGCCCTGATACAATGTGAAAACAATGCCATTTTAACTTCGTGTCTTCCTTCCGAGAAACCATAACCCCAAGTCTAATTGTGAGAAAAACATTAGATAAATCCCAATTGAGTGATATTCTGAAAAAAAAAATCCTGACCAGTATGCCTCAAACTGCCAAGGTTATCAAAAACAAAGAAAGTAAGAAATTATCACAGCCAAAGGAGACATGATGACTAAAGATAATGTGGGATACTGGAACAGTAACAACGAAAAGGCAACAGGTGAAATCAGGTTAAAAAAAGGAAGTTAAAAAAAAAGACCTACTAGAGCATGGACTTGAGGATACGGGGAGGGGGAAGGGTAAGCTGTGACAAAGTGAGAGAGTGGCATGGACATATATACACTACCAAACGTAAAATAGATACCTAGTGGGAAGCAGCCACATAGCACAGGGAGATCAGCTTGGTGCTTTGTGACCACCTAGAGGGGTGGGATAGGGAGGGTGGGAGGGAGACGCAAGAGGGAAGAGATATGGGAACATATGTATATGTATAACTGATTCACTTTGTTATAAAGCAGAAACTAACACACCATTGTAAAGCAATTATACTCCAATAAAGATGTTAAAAAAAAGAGGAAAAAAAAAGGAAGTCTGAATAATCATGGACTTCAGTTCATAATACTTTTAAAATATGGATTCATTGTGACAAATGTACTATACTAATACAAAACATAAGAATTGGGTGTGGGGTATGTGGGAACTCTCTGTACTGTCTTTGCAACTTTTCTATAAGTCTTAATTTATAGAAGCAAAACGTTTTTTTTTTTTAAGTGGAAAAAATCACAAGCTTTTCTGCCTCAGTCTTAAACATGAGATTCTAAAGCAGCTTCACCTCATTTTCCTTCACCAATCTAAAAGTCCCCAAAGTATTTGCTTAGAAGAATTACAAGGCTAGGTCTCATCTTAAGGACAAGAGTGCCATATCTTTCATGGGCTCAGGTGAAGGGGTGATGACATGCCACTGTAAGTGCGCAGAGTCTCAGGGGAGAGCTTGAAGATGGCCACACACCCTTTGCTATTCCTCCCGTGAAGAGGTGGAGTCTCCCTTCCTCTTGAATCTGTACTCTCCTTAGTGATTTGGCTGATCAACAGAATGTGGCAGAAATGGCATCCTGGGACTTTTGAGAACAGGACCTAAGAAGCTTCAAGCCTGCTAGAATCCCTTGGAACAGACAATCTTGGGACATCTCCTTGGGGAACTAAATGCCTTGTAGTGAGAAGCCCAAGCCCCATGAAAGACCAGGTGTAAGTGCTCTGCTGGTACCTCAGTTGAGCTCCTTGCCAACAACCAGCAACTCCAGACAAGCATGTGAGCCGTATGGGACATCCATCCCAGGTGAGAAGTGACTCCTATCCTGATCACCATCTAATGGCAACTGCAGGGTAGAATCTCAGTGGGAACTGCCAGCTGAGCCCAGTCAGTCTGCAGACCGTGAGGGATAACAATAAAGGGTGTTTTAAAGCACAGAGATTTGGGATGGCTTATTCTGTAGCAATATAGATAAGTAAAATTGAGCACTGTTGAATGTTGCAGTTTCAAATTCAGTTTTCTAGGAGCATTTCGTGTAGGAACAAACAACTACACAAAAGCAAACATTTACTGTGTGCCTCACATTTGCAAGGCATGGTCCAGCAACTGCAGCTCCAAGCCTTAGTGATACCGCTGGGCAGAAAGAAAGCATTTTTCAAGTAGCCATTGTGACATATGTCAAAGGAGCCACCAAGTCAAAAGATGTATGTCTTCCAAAAGATTACTTACTACTTAAAAGACTACGTACTGCTTCTTCGCAATTATTTCAGAAGTATGGCTGGTTAGAGTATATGAGGACCCTCAGAGGAAATAAACATAAAATCAACACACCTGAACTGGTATAAATTGAAAGACCTTCAACATTATCCTCACCAAATATGAATACTTTAGATTAATGTATGTTTAATAGGTTATTAATATTAGATTTTTGAAGCAAGATGGCATTTCTAAAATTTCTTTTATAGAAAAGATTTGTTATAAATATGCCAACTCGATAAGTTTCAAAATCTTGAGTAAAAGTTAATGTCTCAACAAGTTATCCTGTCTACATCCATGAGTTTGTTATTATTAGGTTACTGTGAAATGCAGTGGAAATTGAAATGTATTGCTTAGTTAGAATGAATCTATCAATATCCTTTCTTTCTGTTTCTTTTGAATGGGGAGAAATATAATCATGTGCAATTCGTGCCAGTAACCCAAGGGAAGAGGTGAAAAGGTGTATGAACATAAGCTTGGGAAGGAGCCATGAGCCAATGAGGTGACTAATGTCCTAACCCTCTCCCAGGTAAACTCAGAGCTAAGCACGGAGGGAAGCAGGACAGTACAGCAGGTAAAGGTTCTTCTCATTGAAGCAGAAGTCCAGTTCCTCCGCTCACCAGATTTGTCACCTAAGGGTTTTAAGCTATTAGAGAAGCATTTTTAAAATATATGTATAATACTTGCCTTAGAGACTGGAGGGGTTAAAATATGATTAAGCTTTGAAAGTGCCTGGCAGAGCCTGGCACGTACTAAGCGGTGGTAAACACTGGCTTCTAATTTTAATACGTTGGGAAGAACATGATCTGGATTCTATGCCCTGGCTTCTCCGGCCACTCCCTTCTCTGCAGGGAAGATACCAGTGCTCACAGAAACAGTCTCAGCTCATGGAGAAGGAGAACATTTCCTCTGACCCATCTGTTTTTGGATGCCATAATTCTGGTCAGAGCAGTGATATGGAGAAACATCTGTAGGGCTTTGTGATCTTGGCAAATTATCTAACCCATCTCTCTGTCTCAGTCTTTTCATCTGTAAAATAGGGATAATATGGTACCTCCCATATAAGGCAAATATGAGGACCAAATAATATTATGCATGTAAAGTGTCTAAAACAATGACTGGCACATAGAAAACATTCACTTCGTCACTATTATGTTTAAACAGTTATTATCAGTGTAAAAAAATATATCATGAGGCATATAATCAATACCCTGGTATTCTGGTCGCCTTTCCATTGGTCTTTTCCCTAACCATTTTTTTTTTTCAGAAAATATACCTGAGTGTAATAAGATGAAAACAATACTAATATGGTAACAGGGGTCATTTGATGTATCTTAGAGAAGTTGTTGCTTTAGCTGTAAAGGTTTTTTGTTGTTGTTGTTGTTTTTAAGGCACGTGGGTTGTTGGGTGAAATATTGAGACCTTGGCTAACAGAGCTCAAGCAATAAGCCTTGTTTAAAAGATTATGGAGAACATCCCCAAAAGGGGGGAGGAAAGAGATCAGAAGGGCCAAGAGGGGAGGGAAGAAGGAAGAACTGGCTATCAAATGGTGCGTGGAACTGCAGGGTGGGAACCAGTGTAGGGTGGATGAACGTGTTCTAAGAATAAGCATGTTCACACGTCATGTGTTTGCTTGGCTGAAAGCTCCTCTTCTCTCCAACAACCCCACCCTTATCATGTGAAAGTCTATTCACTTATGAACATGTTGGACCCATAGGGGCTTTAATGTATGCACATTAAGAAAGTGGATATCCTGCCTCGGTGATGAGCTGTAGGCAATAGATGACACACGCATAGAAAAAGGAATTCAGAGGCAGGGAGTCACTCTGCCTCATTTACCCAATGCAAAATTGTAGAGAAAATATTGACTGTTTCAAATGTCCACAAGTTATGGGATGGAAGACTCATGACCATCTTAATAAGATCTTACCATCATGTCCCTGTGCCCAGTCCAGGACCTTGCATATGAAAAATTAATGAGATCACAGCTCGCATCTGGGTTACATATGTCTCAGGCATTGTGTATATAAGTAGTATTTACTGCAAAGAATTCAGGCCTCGTTCATAATTCTCTAGCTGGTCTCCGTAGCTGAGAGAGAATGTGTGTGTTGAACGAGACTACTTGAAATACATTCATTTTACCCAGACATTATTTATTCAGTGTATTTTTTTTCTTTAATACTTAACATTTACCATGTAGTGTTCCAAGTAGACAATGATGCCCTCATGGATCTTTCACGTTAGGCAGAGAAAACAGAATATATACATGTTCTAACAAGCATAATAATTTCACATAGGGCTATGAAGAGTATTAAAGAGGGTGTTTGGTTAGGGGGGGATCTTGACAGGGAATTCAATAGGGAAGCCACTTAACAGAGGATTTGGGGGTTGAAGCATGAATGATGAGAATTAGCCATAGGATAATTTGGTGGTAAAGACAAATTAGACATCTAGATAGAGGAGCATTGTGATAAAGATGAGGTTAGTGAGATGTAAAGAAGGTGAGTGTGCTGGATTGAATGGGGTACAGGGAATAGGTGAGTTCAGAGATGAGGAGAGGTATAAGTAAAGAGCTGAATTTTATTCTGAGGGCAATGGGGAGACTTTGGAAGATTTTAAACAGGGGAATGACATAATCTCATTATAAGAATGTCTTTTCCAATAAACAGTGTCCATCTCATCTATATCTCATTTGTCTATCACCACAAACCTGGACTCTAAGCTTTTAGCACTGCATCTTTTAAGAAGGCAACTGATACTCAAAGTGGATATTTGCTTTTTCCAAGGTCGTTTGAGCAAAAGGAAAAATTAAGGACTTTACATCATGGCAAGTGAGAATTGGCTGCCTCTCAACTAGAGTGCTTTGCGTTTAATAACTGATGGAAGGGAAAAGGGACCTTTCTAAAATCGCTGCTGAAAGACAGTGTGGTACTGTGATTTTTTTCAATACTCTTTGCAAAGTAAGCTAAAACTCATCTTTGAAAGAAGCATGAGTAAAATGCTTTTCCTTACTTTCCTTCTAAGTCTGTCTTTTACCCATGTCTTTGCTGAGTCTGCATATGCACCATCCATGCCAATTGCTAAGGCATTAGCTGATGACCTGCAATCTGGGGAAAAGGGTCAAGAGAGAGATTAGAGCTGAGGGGGGAACCTAGGGCTTAGAGGGAAGGGATGATCCATGAAGCAGGTTTCAGCCAGCCTGACTCAGTATCACCAGAGGTGTATAAAAAGGATTTTGTGATGTTTAGGTTTTTGTGAAATGAAGTTATGTACCTTGATACAACATTTCTTAGTTTCTAGAACAGTCCAAATCAGCAAATTTGAAGTTACCTTCAATATGACTAATATTTTTGGTTTATGTAAAATTTCATTTCTGTGATAACATTATAGTGTATGTGTTTAACATATTGCATTAAATTTTGTGCTGTTTTATGGAATTCTTAATATAATGCTCTGAATCATATATGAACTCTGAAAACAGACCTTTACTTTTAATTTATTTTATAAAGCATTGTTAGTCTTCCTTATAATTCAAGGTTTGGTAATTTATGCCAAAACTTTTATCGAAAGCAAGCCTAGGGACTTCCCTGTGGCACAGTGGTTAAGCATCTGCCTGCCAATGCAGGGGACATGGGTTCAAGCCCTGATCCAGGAAGATCCCACATGCCGTGGAGCAACTAAGCCCGTGAGCCACAACTACTGAAGCCTGTGCGCCTAGAGTCCGCGAGCCACGACTACTGAGCCCTCATGCCACAACTACTGAGCCCATGAGCCACAACTACTGAAGCCCGTGCACCTAGAGCCCGTGCTCCGCAACAAGAGAAGCCACCACAATGAGAAGCCCGCGCACCGCAACTCCCCGCTCGCCGCAAGAGAAAGCCTGCGCGCAGCAACGAAGACCCAACACAGCCAAAAATTAATTAATTAATTAATTAATTATTTTTAAAAAGCAAGCATAATAAAAACACTCTTTAAAACGTGGTGGCATTAAAACACTAAAGATATTCTGATTTTAAAAAATAAGTTAACTAAATAGAGTAGATCTAGATTAGATTAGGGAAAGATTGTGCTTCCTCCTGTTCTTACTTCTTCTCACCTTGTAATCCCATCATTCAACTTTCAGTGACCAAAGATGTTTTACGTTTCTTCTAGATACCAAACAATATGGTAGGTGGAGTGTAGGCACTGGTGAGAAAAGCAGACATCGACCCTATAGAAACAAAGGGCAATGTATATGCAGTAAACAAAGAGACATAAATAAATGAATGAATATACAGTTACAAATTGTATTGAGCTCTAGGATGCAGGAGTGAGGGGATGGCATACACTTTGTTGCCTCCCTCATATCCAAGTTCCCCTTTTTTTCCTTAGCAACAAAACTATAGTTTTTGCTGTTGGTGGTGGTGGTATGGGGATTTTTGTCTGCTTGTTGGTTTTTCGGAGTGGATGTGGTGACAGTATGCCCTACCTAAAAGAACTACTTTTCCCAGAATCCTTTTTAACTAGAGTGAGCCTGTCACTGAGACCTGGCCAATCAGATGAGAGGAGGCATGCACTCTTCTCTCGGTCAGGAACACGGACGAAATTCTGGAGTGGAGAGTGGTCATGTGGGGACTGTAGGGCGAGAAGCATGAGTGCAAAGATAAATGGAATCTGGGTTCCCATTCCCGGGCTTAGTGTTACATGGCAAAATATGTACAGACATTTACTTTAAAATGTGTATTAGTTAGGTTTTCAGGCTAATCCAGGCTGGGATGTGAGTGCTGAGAACTTGCTTAGGAAAGAGGTAGGAATTAAATAGAATAGAATTAAATATAGGAGCACCAACAGTTCTCTGAAGTTGGTCGGTTATGTCTATACAAATGCTTAAGAAAACAAACTGAAATTTTAAAAGACAAAAATACACCATCCTTACACTTTTTTTTAAGAAAAAAGGTAGGATATTTGGTACACGCCCATATTCACACAATATATTTAGCTGTCTACTTCTCTTTATGTGTGCAGGCCTATATATCTAATGAGTAAAATGGAAATATCTATTCCTTAGGTTAAGTTTTCATTTCTACTTTTGACTAAAATAATAGTTTTCAACTTTTGTTTGTAATATTAGAGGATACAGTGAGCCTCACCCCAGACCAAATGAAGCTTAGAGACCCTGATTTAGTAGGTTTGGGTGCCGTGAGCAGGGCCACGACATTGGGAGGTTTAAAAATCCCCCCATGATTCTCATATACAGCCGGTGTTGAGACTCACTGACCTGGAGGAATGAACTGTACTTGGGCCGTTTGCATACCTGACTTACCTGTGCAGAAAGGGCAGTCAGGGAGAAGAACCTAGGGGCTAACAACTTCCTGCATCCCATCAGAAAGAAAGTCTCCATTCAAGTTCTGTCTTCATTAGGAAGTAATTGGGTGATCTTGAGAAAACTATCGAATCTTTCCAACCCTCCGTTTCCTCATTGTAGATTAAATGAAATAATAGATGCCATGCACTTACCGACCAAATATGATGAACATGCAATGTATTTAAGATCTATATCAGTACAATCAAGTTTCTGCATCCAACATAATCACACGAAAATGACTGACATTTTGCGATTTGGAGGATACTTTGGGGATGGTCTCACTGAAAATACAGACAATGGGAGATGCAAAAATGTGCTTTATGAGCCCCACAGAGACACTCCAAGAGTCAGTAACCAGCGCACTTGAAACTAGATGCAGTAAGAAACCTTTGTGAATGCATTTGGAGGACGCACGTCATATTAAGATGCTATTGAAAAGTAAAAAACAAAATTTAAAGACAGCAATTTCAAATATGAACCTCTACTAAAAGAATCCCTAGAGCAGGCCTACTCAGTTGCAGGCTCTGATTTGCAAACTAGCTGCTCCTCGCAGGACAAGCCTGTGTAGCTGCTCCAAGGCGGGTCTCAGCGGGAATGTTATTTACTTAACCATGGATAATGGTTTTTCAGAGCAACCCCAGGGAAGCCAGCAAGCAAAAGTTCCTTCATTATGATAATAGTATCATAGTCTTAGAGTTAAAATAAACACTTAAGACCATCTACCCTGACCTGTTTATTTTAAAGATTTAAAATCCATAGCCCGTGGGTTCAGTGCCTTGGTTAACTCACTCTAGACAGTTGATGGAGGGCAAATTACAAGCCCCCAGGCTTGTTGATGTCAATTCTAGTACCCTTTATATTTCTCTTAGAACTGTGCTTTCCGATCCAGCAGCCCCAAGCCACGTGTGGCTTTTAAGTCTTGAAATGTGGCTAGTTTGAGTTGAGATGTGCTGTCTTAGTACATTTGGGCTGCTATAAAGAGTGCCATAGACTAGCTGGCTTATAAACAACAGTGATTATTTCTCACAGTTCTGGAGGCTGAGATCAGGGCGCCAGCATGTCAGGGACTACTGAAAGCCCCCTCTGCGTTGCAAACTGCTGCCTTATTCTATTCCTCACAGGGCAGAAAGAGAATGAAAGAGCTCTTTGGTGTCCCTTTTATAAGGACACTAATCCCATTTGTGAGGGCTCTATCCTCATGACCTAATCACCTTTCAAAGGCCCCATCCCATATCATCACATTGGGGGTTCAGATTTCAACATATGAATTTTAGGGGGACAAAAACATTCAGTCCACTGTACATGCTGTAAGTAACATATACCTCAATTTTAAAGATTTAGTATGAAAAAATAGAGCACAGTATTGTTATGCTGATTACGGGTTGAAATGATAACATTGGGGATACATTTGGGTTACAGATAAAACATACAATTAAATTAATTTCTTCTTTTTACTTTTTGAAATGTAGCTACCAGAAAATATAAAATTACATATGTGACTCATTTTATTTCTGTTGGACAGCTCTGTCTCAGATTCCTTGCACCAAGGCAAGTTAAAAGAACCAGGAAACACAATTTAAAAGATTCACAGTCATTTAAAAGTTGCAAGGACATGGTAAGAAATAAAGGGAGAAAACTTCATAGAATAAAGATCTGTGTAGTCAGGTTTAAAATTCTAGATGTGTTTTTCAAATGGCTCATCTTCTAGAAACATGGAGAAGTCATTCAAAGAAAGAAAATGGGAGCGTTTCATTCAGTGATTTAGGGGCAAAACACATCAACGTTTAGAGGCTACCAGCTGTTCTCCTTTCAATGTGTCTTGCTTGCGCTGCAGGGGGGAAAATGTATTACATACAGATTACAGTAAGTCCCCTACGTACGAACGAGTTCTGTTCCGAGAGTGTATCCGTCCAATTTGTTCTTAAGTCCAACAAAGTTAGCTTAGGTACCCAACTAACAATCAGCCATATAGTACTGTACTGTAATAGGTTTATAATAAGTTCGCATCTTTGAAAGTTCGCAACTTGAAGGTTCATAGGTAGGGGAGTTACTATATAACCCTTAACTGTATGCTTCTTACGGTCATTGACAGACATCAACATGACTCCTAGAGACAGTTGTAGTAAGGATAAGTTATTTTTATCTGAGAAATGCCTAGCAAACCTGTATTTTTCTTTTTTCTTTTCCTAAATTATCCTACAATAAATTGACTTTTTATATATGTTTGTAAACATGTTTGTAGCAAACAGTAGGTTCAGTCAATGTGCTACTACAAATTAGACTGCTGTTCAAGAGAGGGGTTAGGGAGGGGTATCTGTCTAGCTGGTTTTCTTTCTTTCTTTCTTTCTTTCTTTCTTTTTTTTTTTTGATGGAGATTTATTTCTTTCAGGTTTAAGATGGAAATGGAAACCTGGACCATTATTCATTTTGCATCACAGTAAGTAAGCTTTATCACCAATGGAAGTTTTCATTTCTTTGTGGAAATACATTCCTTGCTGATTAATTCCATCTTCCCTTCATTTTCAAACTGCAGAAGATTTGCTTCAAAACCCAAAGATCAGGTATATTTCATTCTTTATTGAACCAGTAACAGAAGAAAATACATTTATATTATTCAGGAAGCAATCATGGAGATACTTTATAGCTCATTTGTATCAATATCAAACTAATTCAATAAGTCAAACATGCTGCCCTTTAACTATGGAAAACTGTAAGGTATTTCAGCTGACTAAATTAAGGGCAATTAACTAAAAAATGAGCTACACACATGAAGCTCATTATTTTTAAGTTGAGGGATCCTTTTAGTTTATTAGAATTGTTTTTTTTTTTTGATATGCCAGATGCCTGTTTTGCCCAACAAAAGTCAAAACACCTCAAAGTATAAAAACATGCAGCCCATGTGTTATATAAACTTGACTTGATAACTAACATCAGCCATGTCATTTGCAGCTTTTATCTTGGTGAAAAATACATATTACTCGTCTAAAGGAAAGGTGCAAGTTTAGAATGCCAGAAATACCCAAAATATTAAAATCCAACACAAATTGGATTCAATTGTATAATTCATGCTGGAAAATCAGTTAAGATCAGGAAGAAACAAGTTGGACATTGGCCAGAAATTCCTGTAAAAGGAATAGACAAACCACATGCTGGTTGGCTTTTCTAAATATGGACAGAACAAAGAGGATGTGTTTTGTACAAACGCCTGTTCTGGGCACAGATGTTTGTGACTACATGTCATTTTCCTGAAACTTTTAGTAAAGCATGTAGATATTTACTGACACTGCCTTAGTCTCCTAATGGTTCTGCCAGCAATACTAAATGTTGGCTATTTATGCGCCCATGTTAAAGGAAATTGAGTCAATCACGATTGATTTTTGCCAGTGGATGCCCGTGAATGGGATGAACAGACTAAATAATCCAAAACAGTGGATGAAATGAAAAATAAGTTGGGTTCTACAAGGCCCCATGTTCTGCCATGTTTGTTGGTTCAGCTATGTGTGAATGTATGGTCGTTAGACTTTTTGTTCACATCAGAAGATTTGCATTTCCCGAGAATCTGGCAACTATTATAAGAACAATAATCTCAGGAAAAACATCTTGGGTGATTGATATGAATTTGCCATGGATTAAGATGTTCAAAAAGTATTATCAGAAAAATATTCACTGAGCATCTTTTAGCATTCTAGATGTTCAGGATACAGAGGTGATTAAAATAAAGACCCTGCGTGTATTCTATCCAGAAGAATGGCAGATAAGTTATAAATAAACATACTAACGATGTTACATTAAGGTTCTGTGAAGTTAATAATGGCATAGGTGGCCTGGGCCAAGGGCAACTTCAGTCACAGTGGGACAGCCTCTCTAGGAGGTAATTTTGGTTTTTTTAACTGTGCGTTTTGAAAACACATCAAATCTACAAAGTGTTGCAAAAATAGTACAATTAACTGTGTATTTCCTTCACTTCGCTTAGCCAATTGCTAACACTTTGCCATGTTTGCCGCATACTTATCTCTGTATTGTTCTTACCCAATTAAGAGCTTTGGGTATCTTGAGCCTTCACTCATGTTATTCATTCCTAAATACTTCAGTGTGTATCTCCTAAGAACAATGCCATTCTAGCAGTCACCATGGAACGGTATCATATTTAGGACATTTAACACTGATACAAAACTAGAATGTAAAAAACTAGAATGTAAAATATACAGTGCATATTTTAAATTTGCCAGTTGGCTCAGAACTGTCTTTTCTAACATAAGGAAGTGACTCTGACTAATAAGTAATTGATGAGCTAGACACAGCCACATAAAAGGGGTTTCCAGGAATAAAGACAGAAGGAATAGAAAATCCAAAGAAAGTTACATAACATCTGTGTAAAATATTTATTTAAAAATGACAGTTCTAGCCAATATTCTAGGAATTATTATATTAATAACCAAAATCTGGCTCTACATATGCTAGTTACCTTGTTAAATTTTATGTAAAATTCTATGTAATAAGAAACCTTGTCCAAATGGATAGTCATTTTGTTTCTATTTGGTTTTCCTCTATTTTACCCATATGCACTTTTTACCTGGTCCTCCCCCCATCGTCGATTGCAGTTATCTGCCAAGGAGCGCCACCAGTAAGCTTTAGGGAGATTGTTGCCTGCAGAATTTGAAACATGGAGATGAGGTACTGGAAGCAATTTCTGATAAGAGAGGCCTATAAATTGCTACCCCAAGGTACAGCTTGCACATTATGCAACAAAATATTTTTCTTTAAACAAGATTCAGAGGGAGGAGGGATGTATTAGCCATGAAACTTAATGGACTAAGGTGCCATTACTTATTAAATAGGACTATTTATATGAAAAATGAACATTGAATGTACACATGGGCATAGTGTAATCCATTTATCTTATCTACATACACAGAAGATTCTGACCGTAATGGACCTGGTGGTCCCTTTTTGCTCATTCCATTTGCTTGAGTACCGTGTCTGGATTAATAAAAAGAGCATATTTTCCCAAATGAACATAGACAGAAAGGCAAACTGGCTCTCTCCTAAGGACAGAGAGATCCCTCTAGGACTTTCAGAGGGACCCAAGGTCAGGTGGCTCTCACTTGGGACCACGGAAAGATTGTAACATCTTTCATGTCCAGCAGAGAAGCAGGCTGGGATGTCTGATTCTTTCTAACCTTTGAAAACCATAAAATAAATCCAAAGCATCATAGGCCATCTGTTACTTACAACGCAATATCTACGGATAAATCCGAGCAAAGGGAAAACTATTACCCCCACTGGGAGAGAGTTGCAGTTAAATTTCCTTCTACTTCACTTGCCTGATCACTGCCCAAGATATCATTAAAAAAACCCTCCTATACAACCCCCTTTCTTCACCCTTGAATTAATCGCTCCTCTTAATGTCTACATTTTATATTTTTTTAAAAGTACCAAGCTATAAGCAAGAGTGATGGGAACTCTGAACAAGAAAATGTCACATACACATTTTTTTGTCTTATTATTGACATTTACAGCAGCCTTAAAAAAAAATAACTAAAAATGCCTGAAAGACCAGCAAGAATAGATGATTAAACAAATTCACCTAATAAATATTAGCCATATTAACCGCATTAAAAAGGAATGTGGATCATGTATGCCCCTGCTAAAGGAGAGCCATCATGGAAGGGAAAGGACATGACAAGACAACACAAACCCAGAAAGTCAATTGCAGAATTATACTCAGAGGAGTCCCTTTTTTTCTGTAAAAGCAAGAAGGCAAGCACTGTGTATGACTGTGTGCCACTGGATGTGTGTGTGTGTGTGTGTGTGTGTGTGTGTGTGTAAAGAGAACCGTAGATTAAAGAACTGAGCTGTTCACAGTAGTTCCCTTTGAGACGTGCTAGCTATCGAGACCTGACAGTGATGGGGAGAGGAGTGCCTTTTTAGATTTATACTCATTTTTATGTTGTGTTAAGCCCATATATTGTCATTTAAAAAATAGCAAGGACATAACCATAAGGTAATAGAGGGAAGTGGCAGCTTAGCAAATGTCCAGCCTAGTTCCATATTCTTTGGACATATCCCTTATTTTTTTTTTAACATCTTTATTGGAGTATAATTGCTTTACAATGGTGTGTTAGTTTCTGCTTTATAACAAAGTGAATCGGTTATACATATACATATGTTCCCATATCTCTTCCCTCTTGCGTCTCACTCCCTCCCACCCCTCCAGGCGGTCACAAAGCACCGAGCTGATCTCCCTGTGCTATGCGGCTGCTTCCCACTAGCTATCTACCTTACGTTTGGTAGTGTATATATGTCCATGCCTCTGTCTCGCTTTGTCACAGCTTCCCTTCCCCCTCCTCATATCCTCAAGTCCATTCTCTAGTAGGTCTGTGTCTTTATTCCTGTTTTACCCCTAGGTTCTTCATGACATTTTTTTTTCTTAAATTCCATATATATATATATATATATGTGTGTTAGCATACGGTATTTGTCTTTCTCTTTCTGACTTACTTCACTCTGTATGACAGACTCTAGGTCTATCCACCTCATTACAAATAGCTCAATTTCGTTTCTTTTTATGGCTGAGTAATATTCCATTGTATATATGTGCCACATCGTCTTTATCCATTCATCTGACGATGGACACTTAGGTTGATTCCATCTCCAGGCTATTGTAAATAGAGCTGCAATGAACATTTTGGTGCATGACTCTTTTTGAATTATGGTTTTCTCAGGGTATATGCCCAGTAGTGGGACTGCTGGGTCATATGGTAGTTCTATTTGTAGTTTTTTAAGGAACCTTCATACTGTTCTCCACAGTGGTTGTATCAATTTACATTCCCACCAACAGTGCAAGAGGGTTCCCTTTTCTCCACACCCTCTTCAGCATTTACTGTTTCTACATTTTTTGATGATGGTCATTCTGGCTGGTGTGAGATGATAGCTCATAGTAGTTTTGATTTGCATTTCTCTAATGATTAGTGATGTTGAGCATTCTTTCATATGTTTGTTGGCACTCTGTATATCTTCTTTGGAGAAATGTCTATTTAGGTCTTCTGCCCATTTTTGGATTGGGTTCTTTGTTTTTTTGTTATTGAGCTGCATGAGCTGCTTATAAATTTTGGAGATTAATCCTTTGTCAGTTGCTTCATTTGCAAATATTTTCTCCCATTCTGAGGGTTGTCTATTGGTCTTGTTTATGGTTTCCTTTGCTGTGCAAAAGCTTTTAAGTTTCATTAGGTCCCATTTGTTTATTTTTGTTTTTATTTCCATTTCTCTAGGAGGTGGGTCAAAAAGTTTCTTGCTGTGATTTATGTCATAGAGTGTTCTGCCTATGTTTTCCTCTAAGAGTTTGACAGTTTCTGGCCTTACATTTAGGTCTTTAATCCATTTTGAGCTTATTTTTGTGTATGGTGTTAGGGAATGATCTAATCTCATAGTTTTACATGTACCTGTCCAGTTTTACCAGCACCACTTATTGAAGAGGCTGTCCTTTCTCCACTGTACATTCCTGCCTCCTTTATCAAAGATAAGGTGACCATATGTGCGTGGGTTTATCTCTGGGCTTTCTATCCTGTTCCATTGATCTATCTTTCTGTTTTTGTGCCAGTACCGTACTGTCTTGATTACTGTAGCTTTGTAGTATAGCCTGAAGTCAGGGAGCCTGATTCCTCCAGCTCCATTTTTCTTTCTCAAGATTGCTTTGGCTATTCGGGGTCTTTTGTGTTTCCATACAAATTGTGAAATGTTTTGTTGTAGTTCTGTGAAAAATGCCATTGGTAGTTTGATAGGGATTGCATTGAATCTGTCGATTGCTTTGGGTAGTATAGTCATTTTCACAATGTTGATTCTTCCAATCCAAGAACATGGTATATCTCTCCATCTATTTGTATCATTTTTAATTTCTTTCATCAGTGTCTTATAATTTTCTGCATACAGGTCTTTTGTCTCCTCAGGTAGGTTTATTCCTAGATATTTTATTCTTTTTGTTGCAATGGTAAATGGGAGTGTTTTCTTGATTTCACTTTCAGATTTTTCATCATTAGTGTATAGGAATGCCAGAGATTTCTGTGCATTAATTTTGTATCCTGCCACTTTACCAAATTCATTGATTAGCTCTAGTAGTTTTCTGGTAGCAGCTTTAGGATTCTCTATGTATAGTATCATGTCATCTGCAAACAGTGACAGCTTTACTTCTTCTTTTCCAATTTGGATTCCTTTTATTTCCTTTTCTTCTCTGATTGCTGTGGCTAAAACTTCCAAAACTATGTTGAATAAGAGTGGTGAGAGTGGGCAACCTTGTCTTGTTCCTGATCTTAGTGGAATTGCTTTCAGTTTTTCCCCATTGAGGATGATGTTGGCTGTGGTTTTGTCATATATGGCCTTTATTATGTTGAGGAAAGTTCCCTCTATGCCTACTTTCTGCAGGGTTTTTATCATAAATGGGTGTTGAATTTTGTCAAAAGCTTTCTCTGCATCTATTGAGATGATCATATGGTTTTTCTCCTTCAATTTGTTAATATGGTGTATCACATTGATTGATTTGCGTATATTGAAGAATCCTTGCATTCCTGGAATAAACCCCACTTGATCATGATGTATGATCCATTTGATGTGCTTTTGGATTCTGTTTGCTAATATTTTGTTGAGGATTTTTGCATCTATGTTCATCAGTGCTATTGGTCTGTAGTTTTCTTTTTTTGTGACATCCTTGTCTGGTTTTGATATCAGGGTGATGGTGGCCTCGTAGAATGAGTTTGGGAGTGTTCCTCCCTCTGCTATATTTTGGAAGAGTTTGAGAAGGATAGGTGTTAGCTCTTCTCTAAATGTTTGATAGAATTCGCCTGTGAAGCCATCTGGTCCTGGGCTTTTGTTGGAAGATTTTTAATCACAGTTTCAATTTCAGTGCTTATGATTGGTCAGTTCATATTTTCGATTTCTTTCTGATTCAGTCTTGGCAGGTTTTGCATTTCTCAGTATTTGTCCATTTCTTCCAGGTTGTCCATTTTATTGGCATAGAGTTGCTTGTAGTAATCTCTCATGATCTTTTGTATTTCTGCAGTGTCAGTTGTTACTTCTTCTTTTTCATTTCTAATTCTATTGATTTGAGTCTTCTCCCTTTTTTTCTTGATGAGTCTGGCTAAAGGTTTATCAATTTTGTTTATCTTCTCAAAGAACCAGCTTTTAGTTTTATTGATCTTTGCTATCGTTTCCTTCTTTTTCATTTATTTCTGACCTGATTTTTATGATTTCTTCCTTTCTGCTAACTTTGGGTTTTTTTGTTCTTCTTTCTCTAATTGCTTTAGGTGCAAGGTTAGGTTGTTTATTCGAGATGTTTCCTGTTTCTTAAGGTAGGATTGTATTGCTATAAACTTCCCTCTTAGAACTGCTTTTGCTGCATCCCATAGATTCTGAGTCGTCGTGTCTCCATTGTCATTTGTTTCTAGGTATTTTTTGATTTCCTCTTTGATTTCTTCAGTGATCACTTCGTTATTAAGTAGTGTATTGTTTAACCTCCATGTGTTTGTATTTTTTACAGATCTTTTCCTGTAATTGATATCTAGTCTCATAGCGTTGTGGTCAGAAAAGATACTTGATACAATTTCAATTTTCTTAAATTTACCAAGGCTTGATTTGTGACCCAAGATATTCTCTATCCTGGAGAATGTTCCATGAGCACTTGAGAAGAATGTGTATTCTGTTGTTTTTGGATGGAATGTCCTATAAATATCAATTAAGTCCATCTTGTTTAATGTATTGTTTAAAGCTTGTGTTTCCTTATTTATTTTCATTTTGGATGATCTGTCCATTGGTGAAAGTGGGGTGTTAAAGTCCCCTACTATGAATGTGTTACTGTCGATTTCCCCTTTTATGGCTGTTAGTATTTGCCTTATGTATTGAGGTGCTCCTGTGTTGGGTGCATAAATATTTACAATTGTTATATCTTCTTCTTGGATCGATCCCTTGATCATTATGTAGTGTCCTTCTTTGTCTCTTTTAATAGTTTTTATTTTAAAGTCTATTTTGTCTGATATGAGAATTGCTACTCCAGCTTTCTTTGGTTTCCATTTGCATGAAATACCTTTTTCCATCCCCTTACTTTCATTCTGTATGTGTCTCTTGGTCTGAAGTGGGTCTCTTGTAAACAGCAAATATATGGGTCTTGTTTTTGTATCCATTCAGCCAATCTGTGTCTTTTGGTGGGAGCATTTAGTCCATTTACATTTAAGGTAATTATTGATATGTATGTTCCTATTCCCATTTTCTTAATTGTTTTGGGTTCATTATTGTAGGTCTTTTCCTTCTCTTGTGTTTCTTGCCTAGAGAAGTTCCTTTAGCAGTTGTAAAGCTGATTTGGTGGTGCTGAACTCTCAGTTTTTGCTTGTCTGTAAAGGTTTTAATTTCTCCATCAAATCTGAATGAGATCCTTGCTGGGTAGAGTAATCTTGGTTGCAGGTTTTTCTCTTTCATCACTTTAAATATGTCCTGCCAGTCCCTTCTGGCTTGCAGAGTTTCTGCTGAAAGATCAGTTGTTAACCTTATGGGGATTCCCTTGTGTGTTATTTTTCACTTGCTGCTTTTAATATGTTTTCTTTGTATTTAATTTTCGACAGTTTAATATGTTTCTCGGCGTATTTCTCCTTGGATTTATCCTGTATAGGACTCTCTGTGCTTCCTGGACTTGATTAACTATTTCCTTTCCCGTATTAGGGAAGTTTTCAACTATAATCTCTTCAAAGATTTTCTCAGACCCTTTCTTTTTCTCTTCTTCTTAGGGAACCCCTATAATTCGAATGTTGGTGCGTTCAATGTTGTCCCAGAGGTCTCTGAGACTGTCCTCAGTTCTTTTCATTCTTTTTTCTTTATTCTGCTCTGCAGTAGTTATTTCCACTATTTTATCTTCCAGGTCACTTATCCGTTCTTCTGCCTCAGTTATTCTGCTATTGATCCCATCTAGGATATTTTTAATTTCATTTGTTGTGTTGTTCATCATTGTTTGTTTTATCTTTAGTTCTTCTAGGTCGTTGTTAAGTGTTTCTTGCATTTTGTCTATTCTATTTCCAAGATTTTGGATCATCTTTACTATCATTATTCTGAATTCTTTTTCAGGTAGACTGCCTATTTCCTTTTCATTTGTTAGGTCTGGTGGGTTTTTATCTTGCTCCTTCATCTGTTCTGTGTTTTTCTGTCTTCTCATTTTGCTTATCTTACTGTGTTTGGGGTCTCCTTTTTGCAGGCTGCAGGTTCGTAGTTCCCGTTGTTTTTGGTGTCTGTCCCCAGTGGCTAAGGTTGGTTCAGTGGGTTGTGTAGGCTTCCTGGTGGAGGGGACTAGTGCCTGTGTTCTGGTGGATGAGGCTGGATCTTGTCTTTCTGGTGGGCAGGTCCACGTCTGGTGGTGTGTTTTGGGGTGCCTGTGGACTTATTATGATTTTAGGCAGCCTCTCTGCTAATGGGTGGGGTTGTGTCCCTGTCTTGCTGGTTGTTTGGCATAGGATGTCCAGCACTGTAGCTTGCTGGTCGTTGAGTGTAGCTGGGTGCTCTTGTTGAGATGGAGATCTCTGGGAGATTTTTGCCGTTTGTTATTATGTGGAGCTGGGAGGTCTCTTGTGGACCAGTGTCCTGAAGTTGGCTCTCCCACCTCAGAGGCACAGCCTTGATGCCTGGCTGGAGCACCAAGAGCCTTTCATCCACATGGCTCAGAATAAAAGGGAGAAAAAGTAGAAAGAAAGAATTAGTAGAAGTAGAAGGAAAGAAAGAAAGGAGGGAGGGAGTGAGGGAGGGAGGAAGGACGGAAGGAGGGAAGGAAGGAAAAATAGAAAGAAAGAAGATAAAGTAAAAAAAAATAAAGTAAGATAAAATATAATAAATTTATTAAAATAAAAAATTAAGAGAAATAAAACAGACGGATAGAATTCTAGGACAAATGGTGGAAGCAAAGCTATACAGACAAAATCTCACACAGAAGCATACACATACACACAAAAGGAGGAAAAGGGGAAAAAATAATAAATCTTGCTCCAAAGTCCACCTCCTTAATTTGGGATGATTAGTTGTCTATTCAGGTATTCCACAGGTGCAGGGTATATCGAGTTGATTGTGGAGCTTTAATCCGCTGCACCTGAGGCTGCTGGGAGGGATTTCCCTTTCTCTTCTTTGTTCGCACAGCTCCCAGGGCTCAGCTTTGGATTTGGCCCCGCCTCTGCGTAGGTCGCCGGAGGGCGTCTGTTCTTCTCTCGGATAGGACTTGGTTAAAGGAGCTGCTGCTTCCGGGTCTCTGGCTCACTCAGGCCGGGGGAGGGAGGGGCACGGAGTGCGGGGCGGGCCTGCGGCGGCAGAGGCCGGCATGACGTTGCACCAGCGTGAGGAGCCGGCCGGCGTGACGTTGCACCAGCCTGAGGCGCGCCGTGCGTCCTTCCGGGGAAGTTGTTCCTGGATCCCGGGACCCTGGCAGTGGCAGGCTGCACAGGCTCCCGGGAAGGGAGGTTTGGAGCGTGACCTGTGCTCGCACACAGGCTTCTTGGTGGCGGCAGCAGCAGCCTTAGCGTCTCATGCCCGTCTCTGGGGTCCACGCTTTTAGCCGCGGCTCGCGCCCGTCTCTGGAGCTCCTTTAAGCAGCGCTGTTAATCCCCTCTCCTCGCGCACCAGGAAACAAAGAGGGAAGAAAAAGTCTCTTGCCTTTTCGGCAGCTCCAGACTTTTCCCGGACTCCCTCCCGGCTAGCCGTGGCGCACTAACCCCCTGCAGGCTGTGTTCACGCCGCCAACCCCCGTCCTCTGCCTGCTCTCCGACCGAAGCCCGAGCCTCAGCTCCCAGCCCCGCCCGCCCCGGCGGGGGAGCAGAAAAGCCTCTCGCGCAGGTGAGTGCAGGTCGGCCCTAATCCTCTGTGCGGGAATCTCTCCGCTTTGCCCTCCGCACCCCTGTGGCTGCACTCTCCTCGCCTCCGAAGCTTCCCCCCTCCGCCACCCGCTGTCTCCGCCCACGAAGGGGCTTCCTAGTGTTTGGAAACCTTTCCAACTTCATGGCTCCCTCCCACTGGTGCAGGTCCCGTCCCTATCCTTTTGTCTCTGTTTATTCTTTTTTCTTTTGCCCTACCCAGGTACGTGGGGGGGTTTCTTGCCTTTTGGGAGGTCTGAGGTCTCCTGCCGGCGTTCAGTAGGTGTTCTGTAGGAGTTATTCTACGTGTAGATGTTTTTCTGGTGTATCTATGGGGAGGAAGGTGATCTCCACGTCTTACTCTTCCGCCATCTTCCCGGAAGCCTCGACACAACCCATTTTAAACAGGCAGTGAAAATTGAATTAGCCCAAGCTCCCCAAATCTTAAAGAAGGTAATTCGGGCAATTATTTATTTAATTTAAATAAAACAAAAGAATACCACCCCCAATCTACTTTCCTGTACATTTGGATATTTTAGCACAAAAATTATAGATGATTTAAATGATTAGCTTGCATGTTGTAGACAATTTAAACTGAGGCTATAATCAGTGAGATACTAAGTTTAAGTTATTCAGAGTCATGTTTCCACACATTTTCATTTATTAATGATAATTCAAGAAAACTTTCAAAACTTCTCATAAAGTAGATTTTCATGGAATTAATTTTAAGTTGAAAACTGGAGTATGATCTCATCATTGGAGCATAGAGAAAAGAAAGAGAGAAAAGATATCGGCTAGTTACGATTATAGCATTCATTTTGTGTCCTTTTTTCTGTGTAAACTTGTGACATTAAGTATGACTTTTTCTATTGCCTTCGGTTACCTTCCTGTTTTCCAAAGCTCAGAAATGGACAAGTGGGGGCAGACTCTCTCCTATCTTATGTCAGAGTTCCACCAGCTCTGCAGGTTTTGTCAAGAGGTTACGAGCCTGGAGGTCCTGCTAGCAGTAGGCTGTCACCCACCTGCCAGCTACACAAAAGGGACTAAAGGGCCAGTACTTGGTGCTATTTGGGGCAGAGCAGTAGCTGTGCTGTGTAGTCCATAATTGCACCTCACAGTGGAGAAATAAATAAGCTTTTTCTTTCTTACCTCTAGCCAAGTGAGATTTTTAAAAGAACCATATTGAGAACTAGACATAGGTTCTCCTTGACTTCGGGGACATAGGAATCGGTGTCTGATGCTGAATGAAGGAAAGTTCAGAGGAGGGAGAGCTTAGGAGAGCAAAGAGAGAGGGGCTGCACTGCAAGCTGACTGTACCTTTACTGTTTGCAGAATAAGAATGTGTGCTTCTCGTGGACCAGCATTGGCGTGTTCGAAGGGAGCTGTCCTAGGGTTGTCGTAAAAGAGACCCAGCCGAGAACACCCACAGAGAGATGGGCACCTGGAAGTCCAGCTGCTGAGAGAGAAGGCATTGCTCCTTGGAAGGGCACACAGTTGGGGACTCCATGAGAGCTCTCTTAGGAACCCAAGAATGCACCCCATGTGAGAGAAAGAGCCAGAAATTTCTCCTCTACTCCGCTGAGACGGTCCAAAGCCAGATAACAACCGGTCCCCCCAGGTAAGACCTTTTCTCTTCTTACTGCACCTCTCTCCCCGGTGTATCAAACTCTACAGCAGTTGTGTATGGGTGCTGGTGAGGAAGAAGGGACAGCAGAAAGGAAGAGGCGAAAAGCCGGTCTGCAGGTCAGGGGAGACAGACCAGCCTTACAGTGGCTGAAAGAATGGGGGTTCCGTATAGCTGGGCTGAATCTTAATTACCAAAATGACCGTTCTTCTGAATGAAAGACCATGAAAAAGTGTGTGTCTTGCTGAAGACTTCATCCAGCATAGAAAAGGGAGCTGCACAGAGAAGGGGTTTAATGGGGCAGAGGGAGAAAGAATAGAAAGCTCTGTGCACTCTGCCAGGCCAGCTTGTTCAGTCCGTAGTTACACAGGGCCGCCTTCAGTAAGTTCCTAAATGCTGGTTTAGAACTTTTTATTCTACTTCATACATTTATGAAAACCACTCTGAGGAAAATCTCCATTCCTTTCACGTATTGTGGAATCTTTCAGAAAGATGTCTCCCCAGTCCTTTGGTGAACAATGGCTCCGTGTCATTGAAAGAGAGTCCCTTCTATGAGCAAAATCATGTTAGGAAAGGGACTTTGTCAGCAGAGATTCAGGGTGCTATCAAGCCCATAATTCCTGCCACTGTGAATAAGAATTATGTGTGAACATCAAAAGGAAAATGAGTTCTGCCTCGCCTGCCATCTTTTGCTATTAAGAGATTCTGGACTTTAATCAGAACTTTTGCACAGCAACATTCAGAAAGAGTTGGTTTGTGCCATTCAAAAAAGAGTTGGAAATGGTACTTGCTTTGTTTGAAAGTAGCCAACAAAAAGCCCCCATTTAGCAAGCATTTCCTTTTGTAGTTTAGTATAGGTGTTCGGGGTCAGGCGTATTTCCCTGAAAGTAAGTCATAAATGTAGGTTGGAGTTTGCAAACCCACAGCCCAGGCGTCCATGGGTGTGTTGCCAGCCTGGTGTTTATGTTTTAAAACCCATGTTATTGTTTTGTTTTCTAAGAGCTTTGCTGAGGTGTAATTGACATTTGATTCCGGACATATTTAATAAGTATAATTTGAATTTTGTGTACACATAAACCCGCCAAATGATCACCACAGTGAAGATAGTGAACGTATCCATTATCCCTAAATATATACTCGTACCCCTCTGTATTCTGTCTCTTCTGACCTCTCTGCCCTACCCCCATCCCCATGCAACCCCCAGTCTTCTTTCTGTCACTGTGGATTGTGCAGTAGACTGTTTATGTTTCCCCAAAATTCATCAGTTGAAACCTAACCTGCAATGTGATGGTATTTATTAGGAGGTGGGGCCTTTGAGAGGCGATTAGGTCAGGAGGGTAGACCCTCATGAACAGGATTAGTGCCCATATAAAAGAGGGCCCAGAGAGCTCCCTCACCCCTTCCACCAGGTGAGGACACAGCATCTATGAACCAGGAAGCAGGTTCTCACCAGACACCAAATCTTGATCTTTGTCTTCCCAACCTCCAGAATGGTGAGAAATAAATTTCTATTGTTTCTAAGCTACCCAGTCTATGGTATTTCTGTTATAGCAGCCCAGATGGACTAAAATAGATTGGTTTACATTTTCTAGAGATTTATAGAAGAGTCATACAGAATATAACTTTCTGTTTGTTTTCCTTCACTGAGCATAGTTATTTTGAGATCCATCATGTAGCAGGTATTAATAATCCATTTCTTTTTTATTGTGAACTAGTATTCCATTGTATGGATATACCACAATGTTTATCCATATGCCTATTGATGTATATCTGGATTATTTTCATCTTGGGGCTATTGCAGATAAAGTTTCTATGAATATTTGGGTATAAATTTTTGTATGGACAATGTGTTTTTCTCTCTTGGGTAAATACTTCGGAGTGGAATGGCTAGCTCATAAAGTAGGTGTATATTTAGGTTTTTAAGAAATTACCAAACTATGTTTTTAAAGTTGTAATTTTTAAATTTCCAACCATCATTTTATCAGCATTCTAATTCCTTCACATACCTACCATCATTTGGTATGGCCAGTCTTTTTAATTTAAGCCATTTTAATGGGTTGCAATGGTATCTCACTGGGGTTTTAATTTGCATTTCCGTAATGATGAATAATGTTGAGCTGCTTTTGTTGTGTTAATTTGCCATCTGTATATCTTCTTTGGTGAAGTCCGTTCAAATCTTTTCTGCATTTTTACTGAGTGTTTTCTTATTATTGAGGTTTTTTTTTAAACTGAAGTATAGTTGATTTACAATGTTGTGTTAGTTTCAGGTGTACAGCAAAGTGATATATATATACATATATACATATATATATATACATATCACTTTTTCAGATTCTTTTTCCTCATAGATTATTACAAAATATTGAGTATAGTTCCCTGTGTTATACAGTAGGTCATGGTTGATCATCTGTTTTATATATAGTAGTGTGCATATGTTAATCCCAAACTCCTAATTTATCCCTACCATAAATTTGTTTTCTACGTCTGTGGGTCTATTTCTGTTTTGCAAATAAGTTCATTTGTATCATTTTTTTAGATTCCACATATGAGTGATATCATATAGTATTTGTTATTATTGAGTTTTAAGAGTTTTTTACATATTCTGAACACAGGTACTTTACCAGATATGTGCTTTGCAAATATTTTCTTCCAGTCTTTTCATTCTCTTAACATTGTCCCCTGAAGAGCAGAAGTTTTAAGTTGTGAAGAAGTCAAATTTATCAATTTCTTCTTTTATGGATTTTCTCCTATGTTTCCCGTCTCTCGGCATCATTGTCTTTAATTACTGTGTCGATTGCTTTGAAAAATATTATCTTAAGTATTGTGTCTGGTTTTTTGGTTGTTTCAAGGGGGATAGTAAATCCAATCCCTATTATTCTGTTTTGGCAAGAAGCAGAGGCCTGCTGTGTTACCTTAAATTTATTTTATGGCCAATATTTAACAAACTGGAAACTCCACATAATGATCTACAGATTTGGATTCCCTTGAAAATTATCTGGTTACACAGTGGTCATATTCCTGCATAAACTAACAGGCTGGAGCAGAGTAGCCTTCAGCTTGGTTACTAACCACTAACCACTTACCCAATTCAACTTTCTGATTCAGTTGATAAAAAACAATATCTTTTTATTAAGTTTCTTAAAGATATTAAACTAAAGATATTAAAGATAAAATTAAAGATATTATTAAAGATATTAAATAAAATATCTTTTATTTTATTTATTTATTTATTTTTGCTGCATTGGGTCTTCGTTTCTGCCTGCGGGCTTTCTCTAGTTGCCGCGAGCGGGGGCTACTCTTCGTTGCGGTGCTTGGGCTTCTCATTTCGGTGGCTTCTCTTGTTGCAGAGCACGGGCTCCAGATGTGCGGGCTTCGTTAGTTGTGGCGCACAGGCTCAGTAGTTGTGGCTCATGGGCCCCAGAGTGCAGGCTCAGTAGCTGTGGTGCATGGGCTTAGTTGCTCCGTGGCATGTGGGATCTTCCTGGACCAGGGATTGAACCTGTGTCCCCTGCACTGGCAGGCAGATTCCTAACCACTGCGCCACCAGGGAAGCCCAGAAAACAATATTAATTACAAGGTTACTCAGCTTCGTTTGCACTCAAATATAGCCATATCTCTAGGCCATACATTGGATGGGCAAAGAGTTTTAGTCATTCAATGAACAATTATCCTTTATTATTAAATGAAAACAATGCATATCTGATTGAAACGGGACAGTACTATTATCTTTATTTGCAAAGAAAGGGAGAAATTGACATTTTTAGTGCCTATATACCAGGCATTTTAACGTATAATGCTTAGTTAAATCAGTGAATTCAAGTCCTAAAACAATGCTATGAGTAATTCATTCAAATACATATTTATTAGCCTTCAATGCAGATGGGGCACTGGCTGATGACTGTGATGGGGTAGAGAGTGTTATGATATCATCCCCATCTCATAGGTGCAGCCTGCTGGCCATCATGTAAGACTTGCAGCCTTCTTGTAAGCTCTATTCCTCCAGGACTGGGGGCTGGCTAATTTACAAAAAAACATAATTAATCTTATCAGTGAGAATTACCTGAGGGTGGCTCAGATTAGACACATCAGACTTCATTCTAATTTGGTATTATTGCAAGTATTATCGAATTGCTTCAGAGACCGGTTGAGCTGTCTCCTCTGGATATGTGGATAGAAGTGTTTTCTCCAATTTATTTCCTACGAGGTGGTTTTGTAACTTCCCCCAGAATCCTTGTTCGGTCTAGTTACCGTGAAAGAACTGATGAGATGTATAAAATGAAGACCAAGTGACCCATAAAGATCAAGCCCATTTGGACTTCCAGCCTGGCACGGAGGGAGAACAAAGATTCCGTGCCATGAAATAAACTTGAAATAAACTTGCGGTCTCAACTTCCCTCATGCAGGCTCCTTGTACGTAATGGGCAGTATTCTCTTCCCCATCCTGGCAGATGATTTTAGAATCAATTTGGATAAGGAATGCAAAAGTACTGTGTAAAATTAAAAGCAATATAAAATGTAGGAAAACAGTCTGTTGTGCTGTGAAATGATAATATTAACAATAATAAGGATAAATAACCCTTTTTGAATATTGCTATGCAAAACATTGATCTAAGCACTTCACAATTAGGAGTTAATTTAACCCTCACAGTAACTTCATGACAGTAGCTACTGTGATCATCTCATTTTACAGATGGCAAAACTGAGGCACAAAATGTCTCAGTAACTTGTCCAAAGTCACAGCTAGAGGGTGGCAGAAATGGAACTGAGGCCAGACAGGAGTCTCTTGAGTCCATGTTCTTAATTACAGCACGATGCACCTCTCAATATGAGAGCTGAATTGTCCACAAAGAGTATTAGAAAACAGTTGTTTTCAGGGAAAAAAATCAAGTTGGGTGTTAAAGGTTATTAGAATTCCATCTTAACAGCGTTTGTTGTTTTTTTAATTTTTTTTTTCCTTACAGGGATTTTAATAGTGAGGTTTTCTTTATAGAAAAAAAATCCAAAACAAAAATAATCATATTAGATTTTAATTATCTGCTTAAATTTTTCTGCCAATATATCATGAGCCCAATATACCAATATATCATGATACCTTTTTTTTTTTTTTTTTTGCGGTACACGGGCCTCTCACTGTTGTGGCCTCTCCGTTGCGGAGCACAGGCTCAGCGGCCATGGCTCACGGGCCCAGCCGCTCCGCAGCACGTGGGATCTTCCCGGTCCAGGGCACAAATCCGTGTCCCCTGCATCGGCAGGCAGACTCTCAACCACTGCGCCACCAGGGAAGCCCTCGTGATACCTTTTGAACAAAATTTTTGTTTTTCCTTTTTATTCCTTTTTCTACTCAAAACACAAAAGAATGAACAAAAACATATAATAGTTACTCAACAGATACTTGATGAATAAATTTAAGGTTACAGTTTTAATTTGGCTTGCTTCAAAAGAAACATTTTGATATGGTATCTCTACTGAAGGTAGATATAGAATTATAATTAACATCTATATATTACTTGGAAAGTTTCTTCAACCTTCCCTATATTAAATAAGATTATAATTCAAGAATTAAAGGATAGTCATATTTTTAATATAAAATTATCTTTTAAAAACTATTTCTAACTAAAAAGGGTATTTAAGTAATCACACATTCAACAGATTAATTTTAAGGACACTGTAGGCATGATAAAAACTCAAAATCCTAGGTCCTGAACCTGAGTCTCATGTGTCATGTCAACTACTCTAACACCAATGACGTGAAACAGACTCATGAAACATTACTACCCAACATTGGAACTGGATGTTAGGAAAAAAAGAATTGAAATAGATCTCATGGGAGACATTTTTTGTCTAGTTCCAGACATATGCTGCTCTCTAGTTTAGCTTAATAGGTCACTCTCAGTATTGGTACGTAGCCAAAATATTCCCAACTTTATTTTTCTTTTCATCTAGATAAAATTTGTCAGTTTTTATTCCAAAAGCATGGCGTTCTGCTTTGATTTGTGTAGCATGAAACCCCACCGCTCATTAACCAAGCAAATGCCTTAGAAGCTAACCTTGGTAAAATTAAGGAAAAACAGGATTTCTAGGATTCTTGGCAGGAAAGGAAATCCTAATTTCTGAACTCTTTATATGCGGCGTTGACACTGCTTAGAGTGAAATCTGGCCAAAGGTGTAGAACAACATCTGGCAGCTGTTCAAGAGCCATGTTGCTAAAGCAGAGATAAAAGTGAGAAAATACAAGCATAGGACGCAAGCATGAAAAACTACAGTAAGTCACATTACACTAGATTCAAGCTCTGGAAACTGTTAGAGCTGAGAGTGTTCTTTATACAGGCACAGAGCTATGTAGGTCAGGGACTCAATTTAACATAGATTTTGCTTTCAGTCTTGGCCTCATGTAGTAGCCAGTAGTCTCACCCTTACCCTGACAGTCCATCTTCAACACAAGGGCGGCTTATTTGGGGCTTTGTACATGGTTAGGGACTGAGTTTTATCCTAAAGCAATGGGAAGCCATGGATGGTGGTGCCTAGATGTGACTTAGTCTTGTGTCTTTAAAACACCCCTCTGACTGCGAGACTGTGAAAAGGTTAATCATTAAGAATGGGCACTAAATAAGATAATTCATGTAAAAAGCCTAGCATATTTCCTATTTATAACCTTGACCCAGAACTTATCACGATTTTAAATATGTAAGCATCTGTGCCTTTGCTTCTTTAATTATTCACTCCTTCACGTGGTGACTGCAGTCCCATGAGAACAGGGAGCCCATCTAACGCAGCCGACCCTGAAATCTAAGTGCCTGGCACAGAGGAAGAAATGCATATAAAGCACCAAAAGGATCAAATGAATGGATAAATGGATATGTGAGAACTCCTAGAAAATACTCCTGCTGGGAAACTTTCTTCCATTGCACTCATCTCAGATTGTGATTTGATGTGCCTGTGAACATTTGATTAACGGCTGAATCCTGAACTTGACCGTAGCTCCATAAAGGCAGCCACTGTGTCGCTTTTACTCACTCCCTGCTATTTTCTCACCATCCAGCCGTCTGGTACACAGCCCTTAAACATAAGCATTTGTAGAATAAATTAATTTAGTGGGTCCCACGGTTGTAGCAGAGGATGTACGTAGAGTCTTATAGATGGTTATTCCGTAGTTCTTTTGATATATATATGTCCTCCTCTAGCACGTATGCTCCCTGGGGGTGGGATACATGTATCTCCACTACCTGCCAACAGCTGCCCAGCAGAGTGCCTGTATCATAGCAAATACTCAATACATATTATTAACTGGATGGCATAGTTCCCAAACTAAATGTAAATAAATGTGCTTGATTAATTTCATCTTCAGGAAGAGTCTTGAATGAAAGAAAGTTCCATTGTCAATTTAACTTTTGTTGTATTTTATTTATGTTGAAGAAAACGTTGGAAGAATCTGGAGGCTTAAAAGGTGTTATTCTTTTTAAATTCATGCTTTGGAAAGTCTCAAGAGGCCCTTCCTTCCCCTTGGTATTAAACAAGGCCAATGATATTACCAAGCTGAAGCTAAACTGGCATGAATTATTCAGAGCAGCAGGAAAAAGCAGCTGCTCATCTTCTCTGTCCCTAATTCTGAAGGGTGGAGAATTGGAGGGCAGTGGTGATAACACCAGGGGGGAAGAAAAGATAGATTGTTGCCCTAAACCTCATAAGCTATAACACCTGCAGCATTGCGTTTAATTTGGCGGAGTCCACAGTGCCTGCTGTAGGTAACAAGGGCAAAAAATGGGAGGAAGCATATGAATCCTTGCTTGGATGGTGGAAGTGCATGGGGGAGAGGAAAAGGGAAGGGGAGAGAGCAGAGGAGGGAGAAGGGGAGGAGGGGAGAGAGAGAGGGAAAGACACTTGCGTCCATCCTAGAAGGCAGGAGAACAAATTCTACTTAAGGAATAATATGGGGCTGGGAAAACTGTCTTCCTGTCCAGAAAAAAGCTCAAGGGAAATTTAATGTGTAAAGAAAAGTATTTGCAAATTAAAACATGTTAAAATATTGTCAAAATAAAACGACCCGGCCACTCAGCTGAAGAGAACCCCTGGCTTCCGGATAATTTTTATCTCTTTGATCCAGAGGCTATTTGGGAATATTTTGAACTTCTTGGAGACCCAATGGGTGGCATATAGGAAAGTACTATGAGAGAGAAGGGGTAGGGATGTTGTGGTCATAAATATAAATACTGGAATCATAAAGTCCCAAGGGAATTCCCTGGCGGTCCAATAGTTAGGTCTTTGCACTTTCACTGCCGTAGGCCCAGGCTCCATCCCTGGGCAGGGAACTAAGATCCCACAAACCGTAAAAATAAATAAATAAATACAATAAAAAATAAAGTCCCAGGATTTTAGGACTGGAAAGCACTTTAGAGTTCCTACCGTATGGTCTTGGGTTGTGGAATTTGAGACATGTCCAGTTTTCTTCTGGATTGAAGTGACTTTTACATGATGGATGTATTGATGGGTGGGAAACAATCTTGAATCTATAAAGTTTTATTGAAAACCACCCTGAAGACATTCTGACCACATCAGCTGCTTCCTAATGTTGCAAATCAAGAGCAGATGAATTGAGTCAGAAATGGGAAGAGAGTCCAACCTGCAATACGATGCTTTTTGGCGAAGGACAGGTAGATGCTCAGTGACACACTGAGGTTAAGACAGTGAGGTTAGAGACAACACTCTCTTGTTGCGGAGCACGGGCTCTAGGCACGCGGGCTTCAGTAATCATGGCATGCGGGCTCTAGAGTGCAGGTTCAGTAGTTGCAGCACACAGGCTCAGTAGTTGTGGCTCGCGGGCTCTAGAGCGCAGGCTCAGTAGTTGTGGCGCACGGGCTTAGTTGCTCCGCGGCATGTGGGATCTTCCCGGACCAGGGCTCAAACCCGTGTCCCCTGCATTGACAAGCGGATTCTTAACCACTGCGCTACCAGGGAGGCCCTAGATGGGCCACCACACTGAGGTCCATCTAGGCTTTCATAAAAGAAAATGTGTAATAAAAATAGGAACTGCAAAGCATGTATCTCATTACATTCATTGATGTGAACTTAAAAAACACAACTAAGATCACTCCCTTCTTGACAACCTGTACAAACACCCACTTACGTGCACATAAGCATACATATATACCCATAAAGAAGTGTTAGGTTTCTCTTTAGAGCAGCAGTCATCAATCAGAAAGAACTTTTCCCCAGGGACATTTGGCATTGTCTGAAGACAGTTTGGGTTGTCACAACTGAGTGGGGGAAGGTGGCACTGGCATCAAGTGGGTAGAGGGTAGGCATGCTGCTAAGCACCCTATGATGCCAGGGACAGTCCCCGCCACAATTTTCTAGCCCTCGGTGTCAACAGAAGTTGAGAGACAAGCCACAGGAGGAATAATAGAGAAGTTCTCTCCCTAAAAATAGCAAAAGCTGTCATTGTACCCAGCGTTGTAATTGATTATTTGTAACCTTTATGATTAATTCTCAAAACATCCACAAAAGGTCATTATTGGTATCTGCTTAAGGAGAAAGGGAAGCTTGAAGAGGTTAAGTAAATCATCCAATGTCACTTGTCTCTTTAGAAGGAAAGAGGGGACAGAAAATCAGCATGGTTGTACTCATCCAGCTGGCCCCCAAATTCCTCTTAAGGAAGGCACTCTCTTTGCAAAGAAAACTACTTTGATAAAACAGATGAATATTAAAAGATATACCCCAGGCAACATTATGGGAGAGGAGAGCCAATAGGAAAGAAAAAAAAGAACTTGATTTTCATAACCCCCCAAAATAAGTAACACTTTTTCTATGAAAATACAGATGGTGCTTTTGCCTAGGTTCTCCTGAAGTCATGTGGTTTCAAGAGGTGAATTGTTTCTGACCATTTCATATAACATGTGTTCTTCTTTTTCTTCTTGCCTTAAAAACTAGACAGAAACCAACCATGTCTATTAAAAAGAAAATTCTTATTTTTAAATGCTTTGTTTGAAACAAGTAGGTAAGACTTGTGATTAGTTGCAGGAAAGAATATCACTTTTTTTTTTTCTTCACAGCATAGGCTGTATTCACTAGAATTCCTGGCCAAAAAAAAAAAAAATTAAACTATACCTCATTCTCAGTATGTGAACTCACACAAAAACTTGCTAAAATTCTCAATGCTCTACCTGTTAAGACCGAGGAAGCAAAAATTCAGTTTCCCTTGGATGGGGGTTTTTCAGATAATCCTTCTTAACAGTTACTGTATGAGCTTATCTTAGAGCAGAGTTGTAAAAATTTCTCTTTAAGGGCCAGATAGTTATTATTTCAGGCCTGCCATCCATGCTGCTGTAGCATGAAAGCAGACATAAGCAATATATAAACAAATGAACATGGCTGTGTCCCAATAAAACTTTATTTACAAACACAGGCATGGGGCCAGATTTAGCCCGTTGATTGTAGTTGCTGGATCACTACCTTGGATTGAGAGACTCCCATCTGACATACCAGATGCCTGTTCTTGGTACCCAAACCTGAGTAGCCATGTAAGGAGCTTTGAAAAATACCCATGCCCAAGACCCACACCGGGAGATTCTGGTCTCACTTGTCTAAGGTGAGGCCAGAGCATCTGTCTATTACAGGCTGCTCAGGACTGGGAACCTCGAGGCTGGTTGCTGTCTGAGGATCAAAGGAGAGGTTCAAAAACTCACTCAGCACCCACCAAAGTCTTATCTGTGCAGTGTGCTCTATTTCATACAAATTGGCTTCCTCTTAATTGCACAAGAGTCTCACTCACATTTGGTCCTGCTTCTCTCCCTGGAACACACTGCATAGAGAAGCAGGTCAATAGCAAATGATCAACTCTAACCAGATAACCAACTTGGGGATGATTTTTAAACCACCATTAAGGTGCCCAGAACATCTTCATGAATTTAGCAAATCTCCCCTGATGAGAATCACACAGGCTCTTAGTGCAGGATTTCTCAAACTTTAATGTGAACACAGATCAGCTAGGGATCATGCTTACATGCAGAACCTGATTCAGTTATTTTGAGCAGAGCTCACAGTTTTGCATTTCAAACAAGCTTCAAAATGTTGCCGATGCAGCTGGTTTGCAGACCAGCTTGGTGGTCTTGGTGGACCACCCTTTGACTTGTTCTGGAGGATGACTGCTATGACCTTGACATGCCCTCCCACTACCATGTCCCACAAAATATATTTGGAGATGCAATAACCCTATACTTAAGTCAGAATACTGCAAATATACCTACCAAATATGATGAAAATCCACACTGGGCTATTTTAGTTCATTTCTTTGTTTTTCAGTGAGCAAAGACAGGCAAAATAATTTTACTTCTGTAGACAAAGTGTTTTGCACTGATTTGTAAGCAGTCAGCAATGATTAATGAAGTTGTATTGGATAAAATGGTTGTTTTCCGTATCTTATAATATTGCTCTAGCTTCCCTGTTTTTGCTGAACATCCACAGTCAGCAGACATTTTTGCCAACTCTACACTATGAGGTGTTTCTTCCTTGTTTCCTATGTAGAAGGCTTGAGTCCTCAACAAGGCTATCCATGCTTCCACGGCAAAGTCTGCAACGGTATTGTGCAAAGAAAATTGGCTTTGTAGATGTGTAAGTTTTCTATGCTGTGTAACAAATTACCACAAAAGTAGTGGCTTAAAATAACGCTCATTTATCATCTCTCAGTTTCTTTGCCTCTGTAGTTCCTAGTTCTGGTGAAGTTTAGCTGGGTCCTCTGCTCCAGGATCTCACCACACTGCAATCCAGGTGTCAGCCAGGGCTGCAGCCTCGTCAGAGGTTTGATTGAGGAATAGTCCACTCCCAAGCTCCCTCAGTTGTTGGCAGAATTCATTGCATTGTCGCTGTAGGCAAAAGGTCCCCATTTTCCTGCAGACTGTCAGCCAGGAGCCACCCTCAGATCTGCCGGTCTTAGGGGCCATCCACAGTTTCTTGCCACATGGGCTTCCTCAGTTTGATTGCTCACTTGACCAAGCCAGCATAGAGAACCTTTCACTCCAGTTTTATGGGATGGAGTCTTATATAATGTATTCTAATCAAGGGAATAATGTCCATTACCTTTGCCATATAATGAAATCTAATCAAGAAAGTGATATTTTATCACTTTTGCCATATGTATTGAAACAAGTCACCAGTTTCCCTTATATTCAAGGGGAAGGAACTACACAAAGGCATGGAATTTAGGGGAAAAGGCTTAATGGAGGTCATCTTAAAGTTTGTATATTTCAGTTGTTGAAAGATTTGGCTTTCTTATGTCTGGAAAAGCCAGAGACTCAACCACTTTGGGGTCATTTGATATTCATGGATAAAATGGGCATAACACAAAGCCTAACTGATACAGCTACAAGAAACAAAGTGAGATAATATGCAGCATCATTGTAAAGTTTTATATAAATGTTAGGTTTTGCTTTTTTTGTTGTTATATACCCTGAGAAGACAATGAAAAATGATGGACTTATAGAATTAATAAAACAAATCCATTCCACCTCCTAATAAGAGGTCATAGGGAGATCAATTGCAGTGTTTTTAAAAACATCATTTTCAAGACAGTGGGTTGGATTAATCCTTATAAATATCAACTGCGTTAAGAGTGTGGGCTGTAGGGCCTTCTAGTATTCCCAGGAAACTCCTTTCAGTCCAACTATTCCGCAGACAACAACTATACATTGTGGGGAAAGTAGAAAGACAACCAACCAAAGACACTGGAGAGTTAACCAAAGCAGGCTGAAACTGGAGGGAAGTCAACACACAGGAGAAAGGAGTAGCACTGGGTGAGTTTCTCACTTTAATGGCTTTTATCCTGAAGACATGCCCAGTCTACACTATGCAGGACAGTTAAAACTACGATGTAAAACCTGCAGCCTTGCTAGCTAAAATAACTAGGGTATAGGGTGTGAGGCAATCACAGCTGTCAAAAAGTGAAGTGGGGGAAATACCAGAAAAGAAAAAGTCAGAGAGGGGACGCACCAAATTCTGTCTACCAGCTGTGCCCACATCACTGGATGACTCCACAAGCATGCACGCATGCATGGGTCAAAGACCAGATGGCTCCTCTAAGCCTAGAAGGATTGAACTGAATATGAACTGCCACCTAAAGCAGGACAGACAAAATTTTGTGATTTGAGTTCAACCAAGTTAACTACCTGCTTTAAAAATAAACAAAAGACAAACACAGTACTCTTCATAGGAGTATAACAGAATCTAAAGTTTCTATATAGCATACTGGTCACAATGTTGTGGATATAATCAAAATTACTCATTATTCCCAAAATAAATATGAAGACCAGAAATGAAGACCAGTCTTGAGCTGACCCAGATATTGGAAGTAGCAGACAAAGATTTTAAATAGCTCTTATAACTAGACTGAAAACATGAAGAAAAAAATTGCTTGAAATAAAAGATTGGAACTCTCAGTGGATAAAGGGAAATTATTTCAAAAATAAACAAAAAAATTCTAAAATTTAAGAATATGACATTGCAAACAAAAAAATTCAATTCATGGGCTTATGGACATAAAGAGGGTAACAAAGAAAAGAGCCAGTGAACTTGAAGATAGAAAAGTATCCAATCTGAATAACAGAGAGAGAGAAAAAGGAAAAAATTTAGGTCTCTGAGAGCTGTAGGACAATATCCAGAGGTCTAACATATATATGTAATTGAAGTCTCGGAAGAAGAAAGACGGTGGAACAACAACAATAACAAAAGAAGGGTCAGGTGTTTTCCCAAATTTGGTGAGAGACATTAATTCATAAATTCAAGAAGCTCAGCAAACATGAGGCAGGATTAATACAAAGAAAACCACATCCAGTCATATCAGAGTTAAACTGATGAAAACCAAAGACAAAAAGAGAATATTGAAAGCAGCCAGTAAAAGATTACATACAGAGCAACAATGATTTATCAATCCACACACTTCTTGTCAGAAACAGCGGAGGCCAGAAAACAACAGAACAAGAGGTTTAATATTCTGACAGTGTGAGTTGTAGCATCAGACAACAAGATTTAAAACCTTGTCTTAACAACACTTAACAAACTATCTGATAGTTCCATATCTCAATATATTACCTTTTTAACTAGTAATGTGAAAATGTATCTATCTCATTGGGTTGTTAAGAAGATTAAGTGAGTTACTAACACATGTGAAATACTTAGCACTTAGTACATAGTACAAGCAAGATCAATCTTTGCCATTATTATTATCAAATTATAATAATTCTGGTCAATTTAAATACTTCTACTTAAATGTTTAAACACATGTATAAAGACAAAGAAATGCATTTTTTAAAAAAAAACCAAAATTAAGAGTGCCTAATTCAAACTACTAATAGCATCAGGAGTTTGCCAAAGAAAGAATGACTTCCAAAGGGACAGGAGTTAAACAATTTCACAGCAGGGAGACCCAGTTCTCCCCGCAGCTCAGGGTTGATTCCAACAAAATCTCTCACTTTCTCACCTCAGGCTTCTGCCTCTGCTTATTCCCCAGTGCAGGTAATGAGTAATCAAAATTTTAATTACTCAATTAGTCCAACCCACAAGACTATCTGAATAAATCAATTAATGCAACTCACAAAAGAGCTCGTGTTTACAATGTAACCGTTAGAATATTTTGCTGGCGAATCAGTACCCAATGCTTTAACTCAGAGTTTGGCCACGATGGCCCCTGTCCAATGTGGAATCCACGTTGAGCTTGATAGAAACAGAAGCAGGACTCTAAACCTAAGTTCTTTCCTTATTTTTTTTCCCCATTAAGGGAATTCAGGGAAGTGAGAGTCAAAAGGATGACTGGTTTTGAGTCACCCAAGCTTAAAAACAGTTTTACTGTGCTTCGCTTTATTGCGTTTTTTACAAATCGAAGGTTTGTGGCAACCCTGAGTCCAGCAAGTCTATCGGCACCATTTTTTCAACAGCATTTGCTCACATTGTGTCACATTTTGGTAATCCTTGCAATATTTCAAATGTTTTCATTATTATTATATTTGTTATGATGATTTGTGATTAGTGATCTTTGATGTTACTATGACTTGCTGAAGGCTCAGATGATGGTTAGCATTTTTTGGCAATAAAGTATTTTTTAATTAAGGTATGTACATTGTTTCTTTAGACATAATGCTACTGAACAATTAATAGGCTACAGTATAGTGTAAACATAACTTTTATATGTGCTGGGAAACCAAAACATTTGTGTGACTCGCTTTATTGAGATATTTGTTTTATTTCAGTGGTCTGGAACCAAACCCTCAATATCTCTGAGGTATGCCTGTACTGATAATTTAATTTTTTTAAGTTAACTTTTTAAAAAATGTATCCCTTATTTCATTTGACAAATGCACCTTGTGCTTGGTGCCAGGTTCTCTGCTAGACCCTTTGGGGAGCATTCAGAAACCTCTTACTGAGGGTAGATCTTGAGTGTTCCAAGGAACACTCAAGTGAGGGAAGGGAAAAGTGAGGGAAGGGAAGGGAGGAGAGGGGAAGGGAGAGGAAGGGAGGGGAGGGGAGGGGAGCTCTGTGAGGTGAGGCATATGTTAATTAACTTTATATTAGTGACAATTTAACAATATAAAAATATGAAATCATCATGTTGTACACGTTAAATATATACAGTATGTATTTGTCAATAAAGCTGGGGTGGGGAATACACCACTTACTATGTAACTCTTTAAGCCTCAGTTTCTGCAAAGTGCATCAGTGCTTCTTAAACTTTAGCGAGCATATGCACATCCCAGGGATCTTGTTAAAGTGCAGCTCCTGGCTCAGGAGATCTGGCTGGGCCCAGAGATTCCGCACGTCTCACTAACTCCCAGCGGAGTTAGAATGCTGATGCTATCCTTCTAGGGATCAGTCTTCAAGTAGCAAAAGTATAGAATGAACATTATTCTATTGCTCACTTCACGGGATTGTTGAGGTTGCTTTGAGACCTTTGGAAAGCAGTTCAGATAACAAACTTAGCAAGCACTGATTAAACTGTAGTTTATTGTTAGGGATATGCCTGTAAGAACCAGAGTCTTATAGAAGAGATAAAAGACATAAGAAGATAGAGATTTACAGGAGAGGTACATATTAGACAAATACCAGTAGACACCAGTTCTAGAACTGGCTTTACCACTAATAAACTCTAAAAGCTTAATGACAACATCATTTAAACCCTTTGGACAACTGTCCTTTATCCATTAAGATAAGTCATTAGTGTCACCCTCAAAATTTTTGTCATACCTAGGTGGTAAATTACCTTTCATTTCCAACTGACTTTAAATCAGATCAGTTTTGAAATTTAGCCTTATCCCAAGCAATAATCTTCTAGAAATCATAGGTGAGTGGTACTAGCTATAGAGAAGTGTTTTGCTAACAGATTAAAATAAATATGTAACTACTATAATCAACACAATTCTTCCATATATTCCAGGACATCATCTCATATCCCACCAACTGTATGCATTAGTTGAAAAATAATGGATTTGTTAATTCCCACAATTCTCTGAAGAATTAAGGATTAATTGGTTTATGCTCCCAGGTGATCTGAATACTGGGCAAAAGGAGAGGGATTTTGTAGAGGAGGTAACGTGTGAGCAGAATCTTGAAGAAGATGGAAGCGTTAAATCTAGGAATTTAGTGTGTGTGTTGGGAGGGTGGGGAGTTGCTGTGTAAGGAGAGAAAGAAGAACGTTTGGGACATGGGGAGTATTAAGAATTAGAGCAAAGGTTGGAATTAGTGACACACTGGCTAAACTTTCCCAGAGAGTAAAGGAGCTGTCTCTTTATGATTCGAGAGAGAGCTTGAATGGTAACAGCAAGGTTAGGGAAAAATGCTCACACCATAATGGGTCCATAATGGGTTTTGTCTTTGTTAACCCCTTTTAGGATTCTCTTGAAAACTCTGGACACTCTCTCAAGAAATATACATGACAGAACACACACACACGCACATGCACACACACACACACAAACATACACTTGAAATATTTTGCCAACAGTATTAGAATGTGTATTTATCTCTAAGACCAATGAGTGAAAAACCTAGAGCTCTAATAGACCAAATGTTCGATGGTGGCAGCTTTCGGAAAACTGCAACTTAAAAGACTTGAAACTCTGTCCAGTGTCTCAGCATCATATGTTCCCTTGAGTCACAGAACTCCTTCATGTTGAGTGACAAAAAATACAACTCAAAATAGCTGAAGCAAAAGCAAACATCAAGTACACAAGAGTAGATTTAATTTCAGATGAAAGCTCCAAATACTGTCACAAGAATCCGTCTCTCTTGGCTCTGCTGTCCCCCCTACGTTGGCCTCAAATTCAGGTTCCACTGGGGAACAAGACAATGCAAAGAAGCTCCAAACCTGAGTTCTCTCAGATTCAAGTTACCTCAAGGCGATAGTCTTGAATTTTGTGAAGGTCTAAGCACCTCCACTGGGTTCACATTGTTTCTGTGAAGCTGACTCTATTCCCAGTCTCCAGTGTGTCACGTTCTTCAGTCTTGGCTAATCTGAGACTAATTCCTCTGGCCACAGTGATAGGTTTAGAGATGAGTATGTGACCTCTCAGAGTCATTGAGATACCATGAGAATTTGGTGAGTCTTCCAAGAGAGAGCAGACACTCTTTCCTCTGGATGGGAACAGGAGAGAATGTAATGGTTGGAGCTACTGCAGCCACCATGCAACCTTGAGGAAAGAATCTAAGTTTGGAACCAATATGTGAGAGAGTAAGTGAGAAAAAGGAGACAAAGAACGTGTGTGTGTGTGTGTGTGTGTGTGTGTGTGTGTGTGTGTGTGTGTGTGTGTGAGAGAGAGAGTATACTAGTGACATAATTTGAACCCCTGATCAAGCTGTGCCTGGAGCTTAATAGCTCCAGTTTAGTTATATTACCTACTTAATCTCCCTTTAGTTTATGGCAGTTTGGATAAGACCTGTAAATGAAAGATGAGTAACTGACACACACTGCCTGTCATGGATCTGTCAGAAATATTCTTGTGTTTATAAGTGCTCAGAAGAGATGATTTAGAAGGCCCCCTTCATCACAGAACTTTTCTGTAACACATGTGGGAAAACGTCTGTTTAAAGCTTGTGGGTGCCCCAATGATAAGTCCCCTATTTCATAGTTGATACCGTGGTCCTGAAAATCTACATAATTGAGTATATCAGAAAGTGACTGAGACCTTTAGGATCTTCATCTGTGATTTGTTCAGATAACCTAATTACTGACTGAGTTTTAATTTCAGGCTAACAGTATCTTAAAGCTTAGTTTTTATAGTCTTTATGGGATGCTCATTTGAGAGCAATTTCTATTGGTTTTTTGGTCTTGGGGGGGTTCATTTTTAAAAATTATTTATTGAGCATACACAATTAATTCACTAATGCTTTTATATTGATTTGGAGTAAGCTGAAAATCGTCCATATGCATAGACACTGAGGCCATAAAATGAAATACAAATCAATTAGTGAGTTAGGCAGTGTATTAGCTCAGGAAGAGTTAGACCAGGTTAGTCATAGGGAGTTACGAATGAATTTTGGGTCTGGAATCCACAGGAAGTTTCTTAGGCAGTTAGGTTCGCAGTGGGATTTACCCTAATTTCTTTGACAAGTGAGTAATTGACAGATGGATAAAGCAAGGTGAAGAGTACTGTGGTGAAAGACCAGTGCCTACCTGCCACCCCATCCTGCACTCTCACCAACATTTTTCCAAATAATTACTTCTTTTACTCTGACCCATGGCACTTAACAATTTTCCCCATCAGTTTCAAGCACTGATGTAATCTGATTATTTTTCTGTAGGAAAAAACCTTCTTTTTCCTTATTTATTTTTGTGTTCCCCAACTTTAATCATTTAAAGACATCTGTGACTGAGAACATATCCTTGTTTCCTTCAGCTGAGCCCGTTTTCTTATGCATGATATATTTCTGAAATGATAAATCTTCTATGTAATCTGGCCAGAGATCGCTGTGAAGTTGGCACTGTAATGGAAGTGAGGTATATTCAGAGGTGGAAAGCAGGCTATACTCCAATCAGGGAGCCCGGGAATTGGTTCCTGACTCTTCTATGAACTGCTGATGTAACTTCTTCCCCTAGGGCCTCAGCTTCCTCTTCCATATTTGAGAAACTATTGGGATCAAGCGTACCTAACCTCACAGAAATGTGGACTCAAAACTCATACACTGTAGTGCAGAGCAGGCTTGTAAAACTCTGGATGAGAGTATAAGCTGCCATTATTCCCATGCCTAGAGAAAATGTGGGAGTGGTGGAAGGAGATGGAGATCTCAATTCAACCCCTCATCTACTTTCTTTGGGCCATTTCTAATAAAACTCAGGGTGGGAAACAAAAAACATCCATCCTAGGAAACTTACACCATTCTTCGTGTAATTTTTTAAATGGACTTTGTATCTAATCTCAGAGACCTTCTCTTCCTTGCTAAAGTCCATGCATAAGTTCCCCTGTGATTTTATACAAACCCCAGAAGGCTCCCATCAAATCAAAGTTGGAATTATGTGGACGTGGAAGGGTCTGGAGAAGCACGCTCTATGCCAGCTTGCCTTCTACGCCTCCTCTTAATCATGTTGCCTTCCAGGGAGAGACGTCAGGGAAGATTGCTTCTTCTGACGTATTTTCTTACCGATACCATTCAATATCACTTTCTCCAGGACGTCCCCTGATTCACTTTCTTCACGGAGGTGAGCATCTCCATTTAATTTGATCCTGAGGACATAGGCTGTAGATGGAGGTGATTTACGAGGAAGAGAGAATGTTGAGGGCTACACAGAGATTTATTGGTGTGAAGGATAAAGCAAGTCCAGATGTGACTCACTTTTGAGGCATGCCATAAATATGCCTGATTCATTTATAACAAAGGGGGACGCCTGGGCTTACAGCAGAGTTCTTTTTTCTTACGTGTGTTCCTCAACTTTTCTCTCCTCTTTCAGGGGAGAGCTAAAACTGGAGTTCAGGGAGTGATTGATGGGGGGTTGAATATTGTATCTCCTTCAATGCCCCAGTTGGTTTTCTAAATTACTGCCTCTTCACAAGCTAATCATTTATCACCCTCGCCTCCTGCAAAGTTTTACATGTTGGTAACTATTTCCTGTCGTTGCCATTTTTAAGCCCAATAATTAACATGAGGGGTTGATGACTTTTATAAATCCATTTAGCGTTATTACTTAAAATATTGGAAGCAACACATCAAACAAAACAAAAACATCCTGCTTCTTTTCATTACTGCTGCTTTGAAAAAGGGTGTTATCAACGACCTGGGTTGTCCATGGCCTTATAAAAAGCATTTTTACATGTGTGTTAATACACACATGGGAGATGTATCTTAGCTCTTGCCATTCAAAGTGTGGCCTCTGGGCCAGTAGGATTGGCCGCCCCTAGGAACTTGTTATGAATGCAGAGTCTCAGGCCCCACTCCAAAATGCAGAATCTGCATTTTAGCAAGATTCTCACGTGATTTGTGTTCACGTTAGACTTTGAGAAGTTTTGTGACAATTATGTTAGTATGAAATTAGAGCCTTAGAGGTGAAGAAGAGCCCACATTTCCCATGATAAAGTGGACCAGTGTGTGTTCAAATCTGTCTTTGGCTTCCATTGTGATGATATCAGAGCAAGATTTGCTAATTGGGACATAATGTAACTTGTCACTCTTTTTCATTATGCTGTCATTCTTTTAAAGCTGTCAGTGGGAACATATCTTAAAAAGCATGACATAGCTGTTGCCAATTAGCTGACGAAAAATGGAGTGCGTGCCACTGGGGCCTGGACCGTACATGACAGACGTGTGCTCGGACCCCAGTGCTTAGCTTTCCTGGGTCAGCCAAGCCCAGTCTTGGGAACTAGGTGTGAGCTCTCTCTTCCATTGAGCAAACATGACTTCCCCCTCCACCTAACATCATTTGTTTTCCTCTCCTTCTTAGTATAGGGAAACTACTTAATTCCAATGCATCCAATTTCTGAAAATCAGGGCCAAAAACAAACAAACAAAAAGGTATAAAATGTGGAAAAATATGTCTGCCCCCAAACAGAACGTTTTGGGTTTGTTTTTTTTTTTAAAATAAGGTACCATTGTTGACTCAGGTGTGTCGTCTTGAAGGTAAGCCTCTCAAAGCAAAATCAAAGTTGTATCTCTGTAAAAGTGGAAAACACTTTGAAACTCTCATGGTCTACATTTTTTGAAAGAAACAAAAATGGAAGTTACTCTATTTTAGTTGGCATCAAATTTACCTGAGTCAACATCATTCTAGTAAAGTATCTATGAAGAGATAGAAAAAGAAGAAAATTGAAACAACCGAAACTGATAATTAGGACTCAGAGCCTAGTGCCCAGCTCTGAGGAAAAACTCAACCACACTGTACCATAGAATATGTACAGTATATATAACAGGACTGGGGAAGGAGAGGGGACTAGATAATGCTTTCCTTGCATTCAAGTTCTAGAACTCATCCTTAGTTGCAGAAAAGCAGATGAGGCAATTCTCTTACTCTGCCCCTTTGCTATATTTGTTTATAGAGAGCAGCTCGCGGGAAACAATAGAGCAGGAAAGTTGGGGTAGGGGTGCAGGTAGCCGAGGTGCAGGTGCCCTGAGAAGGGAATCATCTCCCAAAAGGACTGTGTTACTAACAGGAAGCTCTGTGGTCACAGCTTGCTGGAGATGGTCGATTTTTTTTTTTTTTTCCTCTCTTTACCTTCAAGAGTTTTGTTCCTTCTGATAATCAGAGATTTCAGCACTGTGGGTAGAGGAAGATTTTACATTCGAGGATAATCACTTTTCCCCATTCCTCTAGTCCCAAAACATTCCCAGGCTCTTCTTTGTTCCTTCCTCTTCCCTGTAGAGGTGAGGCCAATTGATGGATGGCATTTGGGGAGTCTCTGGTTCTTGATTGGCTGGAGCTAATCTAACAAGATCTTGAATCAAGAGATGCAATCACATCCTGCTTTTCTCTCCACCCGAGAACTAGAGGTGGAAAGGAGAGAAGTTGGTGTGCTCTGTGGATTCAAGCCCATTTGGGGTCCTGCACAGCTATGTCCTCCAACCTAGATGTTTCCAGTAATAAAAGTCACATTTGGTTCTCCTGCTGGTGACTATTTGGTCTCATCTCAGAGTTGGTTTAGAACTCGAACAGGAATGAGGGGTGATGCATGAAAGAGTACAAGATACAGGAAAGCAATGAACACCAAAAGAGAGCAATTAGGTTAAAATGAATATATTAGGTTAAATATATGTGGTTACTATGGTCGGTACATTAACTAATCTCAAGCTATAAACCTGAGAAACAGGCTTGACCGAGAAACTCTCAGTGAAGGATGTGAGGAAGGACATTTACATAAAATTCACAAAGAAGCCTATATCTAGATATTTTTCTAAATAAGGTTATAGATGCAGTTATTTTTCTGTGTACATATTAAAAAGTAGCAATTTGTTAAATCTGAATATTTAAAATATACCACAACATTTTTAATATTGTAGAGGTTTTTTTTTTCACTTTTAAATGTACCAGAAGGCTGAAAAATGGAAGTGGTCTGGGTCTCTCTTGACCCCTAAAAGAGCTTGATAGGACCCTCCTGAAGTGGCTGTAGAGCTTGGTCAAGGACCATCCCCACTCACTTTGAAGAGGTCTCAGTTCATTCAAATATGAGTAAAGAGGAAAACAAAATGTTGTCTAGAAAAAACAATCTACAAAAACTCTAGAAAGGGAAAATGTCCCCCGAGTATCATAAAGATGGTACCTCCGGAAATTACTTGTGCAACAAGGAGAAATTTGCAAGAATATGTTTACTGTCCACAACAAAATGCAAAAAAAGATGTTCTCTGAAACAGAAGCAGCAAGTCACGGGTAAAAAAGGCACTGAGTAGTTCATTTATCTTAGAAGAGATGGATGAGATTAGGAATGGTTCAAAGAAATTAAAAACGGAGAAGTGGAATTATAATCCACACTGGAGATGCTGAGGAGCAGAGTCCCCTCCGAAGCAAAAACACATCCCTGGCATAAAGGATACATGTGAAAAGTTTCCTAAAAATATAGAAAAAGGAGTCTGTAACATGAAAACGATTTAGAGATACGGAATGAAGACGTAATAGATCTGTGCTCTGGGTTCCAAAAGAAAAGACCAAAACAGAACAAACAAACAGTATGGAATACTATTCTATCTGCTCATGATGGCAACAACAGTGATCTCCCTGATTTTAGCAAAACACAAAAAGGAAATCTGAGAACGTGTACTGTGTTCTCAGCAAAATCAGAGAGAAGAGAACTGCAACTAGGTACATACGGTCAAAATTTTTTAATTATATGAGGGCAGTAAAATGGCACCAAGAATCCTAGTGAGGAAAAGAAAAAAGTTCCCTAATAAAGCAGGACGGAGCGGGCTGGCTTCAGAATGATTATCTACAACACTTGGAGTTACACAAACAGAGGCCAGCTGCGAAGAATATGTGCTCAGCCCAAGAATGAACGCCTTGCCGTGTAGTTGCTCATGGATAAAGGCAATTCATTTTAGGTCATCGAAGGCTCAGAAAATAGAGCATTCTTGGAGAAAAAATAATGATAGGTGAATATACACTTCACTTATGAGGGAAGAAACAAAATTAAGAGCTTGAGAACAGGGAAATCTTAGTATAAAAGTATTAGAGGCAAACACTTGAACCTGTCAAAAATAGTACTGAGACTATATAACTTTATAAATTCAGACACAAGACTGGAGGCATATATCAGAAATTCCTCTTGAATGAAAGGTATATAGTAGCAAAAAACAGATAATAATTATTTAAGTTAAAGGAGGTATGCAGTAGAAGAAAAAAAAAAGCATGCAGTTAACCCCTTGGCTGAAAGAGTAGGTCTAAATTTAGAATGTCACAATACTGTTACTACCAATGACAGAAATAAAGGTTGAAGAATGCACACACATAAATACTCATGATGCTAGTAATAGAATTTAAGTCTGTTGTGAATAATCTTCCTCAACAACTCAGAGCCATTTGAGTTGGAGAAAAGGTGATAATAGGAAAGTACAAAACTAAGTGACAAAAGTCAGACCAAACATATAATAAATATAAAATGAGTTATTAAGATAGACTTTACTAAAAAATTATTCTACAAGATATTTATGAGATAAATTTAATGATCCCAAAAGATTCTAAATAAAATAATAGGCAAAGAGATGACAGTTTATTGTAGCAGTAAAGAAAGCAGAGGTTTCAATATCAATGTGGGGTGGGTGAAGTAGAATTCAAGCAGAAAGAAAACAGTAAATGATAACAGGATACTTCGCTTATTGACAATGGATAATGTCTCCAATAAAAGAACAAACATAAATCTTTAAGAATCAATATTAACCTTCATTGTTTTGGAAAGACAAAGGAAAATGAGACAGGTCTCTCAACCTCAGAAATATATAGTTGAGAGGGCAAGAAAATATTGAAACAAATGATTACAATTCTAAATGCTTAATGCATCCATCCATCCATTCATTCAATAAATGGTGCTTGAGGTACTTTCTGTGAGACATAATTTACGTATTGGGGATACAGTGATGAATAAGCAGATATGGTCCCTGACTTCAGCAGGTTGACAGTCTCTTTTGTTCAAGACACAGGGATAATACAAAAGAACGAACAGTAACGTGCCTGACATGGAGAGGAAGTGAGGAAGGTTTTGTTGATGACAACCTGAAAATAAATCATTTATTTCACATCCAGTCAGTGAAAACTGCTTTATAGAGTGTGTCCCTGCTCTGTTAGGTACCAGGAGAAGAAAAATATTTAAAAGTGGACACAAAATCAACAACAAATACCACGAAAAAAACTCACAAGAAAGTGGTTATTTACATTTTTGTTCTGTTTTGTTTTCCTTAAGAATATGACCCAAGAATTGCTACCTTCCAGACCAGGGGCCCAGAATTTGTACAAGTTTCCCTGAACCACCTTCTCTCCCCCGCTCCCAATCCAGGCTTATAGAAAGCCTGAAGCTCTTTGGATAGAGGGTGTTAAAAGCTCAGCCAGATCTGTCTGCATCTTTTGCCTCGGACCACATTCATTAAAGGGACGGCTTGTTATTCTCTGTGCTCATCAAACGTGGGCTTATTTGGTCCCTGCCTTTGCTCCTGGCTCCGCATCCCCAGGTACAGAACAGATGTAACAGAATAGAAACATCTTTTCTTGCCTTTAACTAAAATAGATGATTTCCGAGTAACCAGTAGACACTTGGATTGTGACCACCTGGACATACTAAGCGAATGAGATGTGTCATGACACGTTTCCTGTTGGGGCATTTTACCTAGCAGCACAAGATGACTACAAATACCATCTCTAGCGAAACAAAGACTGTTCTGCGCTTAGCTTGGCATCTTGCTCTTACTCTTGATTCTCTGTACAGCCTCTTAGAAGTTGAACACGGACTGACATGCACACACAGCTATCTTTAAAGTGGACAACCAACAAGGACCCCCTGTACAGCACAGGGAACTCTGCTCAGAATTTTGTAACAACCTAATTGGGAAAAGAATTTGAAAAAGGATACATGTATATGTATAACTGAATCACTTTGTGTACACCTGCAATTAATGCAACAGTGTTAACAACTATACTCCAGTATAAAATAAAATGTTAAAAAAAATAGCCATAAAGAAAAAAAAGGAAGTTGCACATGGTGCCTTTGTGGATTTCCTCCGGACCTTCCTCGGATAGTTAATCATTTTCAAGTAAAGATTTAGCTCGATTACAGCTGCTTGGATTAAGTGAGAGTGGGGAGGAAGGGTTCTCCAGTACAAAGCGCACTAAGGAACAACGCCGTGTGTGTCACCTGCTTTGTGACATCACTGATGGTCAAGAGACTGAGAATTGTCCGTTGCTCTCTTCTTCCATGCTGTAAAATGTTCTCCTTTCTAAGTCTGCATCTCATTTTACTTTAAGGAAGGAAACTTGGAAACGAGTTCTCTTTGTTCCATTACAGTAGTTTTTTTGGTTCTCTCTTCAGCTCATATTAAGTCATCCTGCACCAGCTCTCAGAGCACAGTGTGACTGAGGCATTAATTAGCGTGCAGAGATCTCCAGGCAGGCCGCTCTCAGCAAAGAGCTGACATTTGGGGACTGTCAGTCACTTGGAGTTATACTGAATACAAAATCCATATGAAACATTCCATCCAGGAGTCTGTGAACACGGGAGGAGGGGGAGTGGGGATTGGCAGGGTGGGAAGGAGTCAGTTTAAGTTATTTTATATATAAGACAACACAGGGTAAAAGATGTTTGGAATTAATGAAGCATATAATCATAATTACACCTCATCATCCTACCTCCCAAATTGTGCCTGAAATCATCGAATGGCAGAACACACGCACGAGTCTTAGTTCAGTGCTTGTCTTGCTTGGAGTGAGTGTTCAGTAGCTTAGCCATCATGGTCAATAACCAGCTAGTCCTCCAGCGAAAAACAAATCAGGCCCTGACCAATGGCAACAGCAGGATTAAGAAAAATAGCATGTATCTTCTGCTCCTGACTTCACAGTTGGGGGAAGGTGGGATGACATGCAGGAAAGCTGATGTCACAGAACACTGGCTCCCCCATAGCTTCCCTGGGCCCAAAGTGGCCTTGGTCAAATGCAAATGAAGGAATACAGGAAACGAGTGTTTAGTAAACAGCCACCAGGTCTCAGGTGCTGTGCCGGCCCTGTTTGTACCGGTAGATGGAACAGAGTACTTTACGCAGAAGAGATGCCAATAAATATTCAATAGATCAGCGTGTGACTTTGAAATCTACATGTATTTATACACAAGTGTTATGTGTATATTCATACATAAATATGCATCTAAAAGTACAGAGTGGACATGAAAGAACATGAAATTTTGCATTCAGCGGACTTGGGCGTATGCCCATGGGCACCGCATAGTTAAATACACAGACTTAAGATGAGTTTTGTCACAACTTTTCTTTTCCATTTTACTGTTGTTAATATTCTTCCCACTATCTCGTAACTTCTACTTCACTCTAATAGTCATTGTGGAAGATCTTATCATTTTCCTGAAAAAGCCATATCTGCGCATGAGCTCCCCAGATTCAGATCCTCATGGACTCACTGTGCATTTCGATATTTGGCCTAACCCCCTTATGGTGATAGTGGTTTATTTTCCTGCCTGTGGAAGGGAAGCTTGCCCAGTATACTTACAGTGTACCCACAGCCGAGATGATGGCGGGATGCCATCTGGGGCCTTGATCCTGTGATAGGAAGCCCAGCCATGCATGGCTGGCAGTGAACTGCCATGTGGCCCATTCCCATGTTCACCATGAGGGTGGACAGCTGTCCTGTGCCCAAATTCACTTCTACCCCGATTTACTGTGGCATTTTGCGTGCTGAGTATCTCAGTGTCCCGCAGACTAGCTCTGTAACACTTCGTACTTGATCTGATACAACAGAGAGAGCGTGAACTCATCCTCGCCCAGCCCTGTATCCAATCCTAAGAAGCTAGTCCTGATATGTCCTCTTTCCCATAGGTAAAAAATAATAATAATATGTGTGTATCACTACTCAGAGGTCTAGCAGGAAACATGGATATTCAGAAAGTTCAGAGAACCAACAGGGGATTGTGAAGCCCTCAGGGATTAATGACAGTGGGTGACTGTCATTAATGGGGAGGGAGGGAGCTGGGGGACAGGGAGAGAAGAAGGTTCTTGTAACCTGGCCAGTGCTGGCCTGATGGATGAGACACTGATGGATAAGATTTGCAGCCACAGAAGAATTCCACTCCTGCCCAAACTGACTAGGCAAAGAGGGAGCAGCGGGGAACAAATAGCCCAGCCTCTGTCTCCTTCGTTCTCTGAATCTCTGCTGGAGCCAACCTTGCTTGATCGTTACCGGGCGAGAGGGCAGAGTAGCTAGGGGGAGGCCGCATAGGGCAGCATCCTTGGGCAGTGTGGGCAGAGAGCTCAGAGTGGATCTGGAGAAAGGGGCAAACAAAACACAGTCAGCACAATTTCATCTTTTCCTGCACTGGTTTCCCTCCAGTTACTTCCGTCCTCTCATTTTCACAGACTTCCAGGAAGCGAGCTGCCTCTACCTGCCCACCTGCCATGGCACATTAACACACTGACTGGCATCTGCTTCCGCTATTGCTCTGAGGGTCGGTCCCTTCAGCAATAGGCCCCTTCCTATTGCTAAATCCCATAGCTGTTCTCTGTCCTCCTGTTAAAACCTTCTTCTGGGCTTCCCTGGTGGCGCAGTGGTTGAGAGTCCGCCTGCCAATGCAGGGGACACGGGTTCGTGCCCCAGTCCGGGAGGATCCCACATGCCGCGGAGCAGCTGGGCCCGTGAGCCATGGCCGCTGAGCCTGCGTGTCCGGAGCCTGTGCTCCGCAGCGGGGGAGGCCACAGCAGTGAGAGGCCCGCGTACCGCAAAAAAAAAAAAAAAAAACCTTCTTCCACATCACGCACTCTTCTGTTCCCCCTTCCTGGTTTCTGTACTCATTGTAAAGATCATTGTAACAATAAAACAAGCCACAAGAGAAACACAGTCCAAGACCAAATGACTGTTCATGGTCGCTCTACTCCTTACTGCATTTTCACCAGCTTCTTTCCCCAACTCCCGTCCTTCCCTTTCCTTTCCTACCTCATCCAACTAAGGCACCAATGATCACACCGTGCCCTGTGTTCTTCCCAGCTTTTCTCCATGACCCATGCAGGCATATGCAAAAATGTACACACGTGTAGGGTCATTTCAGTGTGTTGGGGTTTTTTAACCAAAAAAATGATAACACTGTGTGTGTTTCTCTGCCACTGGCTTTTCTCCATTCTCAGTAGAAGGTGTAAATTCTTCTAGGCTAATACATACAGGTGGAACTTACTTTGCTTTACATAATTGCATGGTATTTTACCTTGTGGCTGTCAGATAATCCTCAGGACTAACACAGCTGCCCTGGCTGGCTGGGTAGGTGTCCCTTCTTCATGGATCAAGGTGAACTCTTTTGTAGTCACAGTGAAGAACCTCTGAAAAGACCACCAGTTTCCTTCTTTAAATGCTCTTTTCTTTGGTTTCTTCCATCTGCCCTCTCTGGCTTTTTCCCTCGAGCTCTCTCCTCAGTCAGTTATGTGGAATCCTCTTTCTCTGTTTCTCTCTTTCCTCTGCTTTTATGTATCAGTCAGTTTTTTTCTGTGATAACACTACATTGCGAACAACCCTAGAAACTTAGTGGCTTTCAATCACATTTATCTGAAAAGACTGGTTTTACATCTCCAGAGCATCTCTGATAGGCAGTTTTTCCTGGAGTCATGTCTTTTTTGTGGTTTTGTGTGTTACTTTTTTCATGCAAAACTTTTATCATGCAAATTTTTCTTTATGTTTTAATTTGCCTGAAGCCTTTCTTAAAGACCTTCTTTGAAAAGAAATTATAAAGCTGTTCTTGGAAAGCCTTTTTTCAAGTAATCCCAAGGGACTCAGGGCTGGGCAAGCCTCGTCTCATGCTCCCAGAGAATCCAGTAGCCTTTTCTATCTTTATGATCAGTTTTAATCTTCAGAAAATAAAAACACTGTGTTTTTCTAATTTTGACTTTTCTCATAGGAAAACTGATCTACATTATGCCTCAGTTGGGCCTGCACAAGGACCAGAATTATTAGTGTCTAGAAACAATACATATCATACAGATATCATTTTACAGTGGCCTCCCCTCCATTCAGGACCCCCAAAGGATGCCAGAAACCACAGATAGTACTGAACCCTATATATACTATGTTTTTGCCTACCCTACATACCTATGATAAAGTTTAATTTATAAATTAGCCACAGTAATAACAAAAACTGATAAAATAAAAATTATAACAGTATACTGTAATAGAAGTTAGTGAATATGGCTGTCTCTCTCTCTCTCTCTCAAAATACTTGATTGTACTGTACTCACTCTTCTTATGAGAATGTGAGATGATAAAATGCGTGATGAGATGAAGTGAAGTGAATGACATAAGCATCGTGACATAGGCTACTGTCGACCTTCTGGATGCATCAGAAGGAAGAGCATCTGCTTTGGGGGATCTTGGATCATTGAGCTTTGATGATGTAGACGGTCGGGTGTCAGGAGCAGATGACCACGTCGCTGGTTGGTGATCACGAGCAGGACAGAGTAGGATGGCGCGAGATTTTATCACACTACTCAGAATGGCGTGCAATTTGAGCCTTATGAAGTGTTTATTTCTAGAATTTTCCATTTGATCCTTTCAGAACAGGGTTGCCTGCAGGTAATTGAAACCACGGAAGGCAAAACCGTGGATGAGGGAAAACTACTGTACATACTACCAGTGAGCCATATTTAAATTTAGAACTGATTATCATAGATACCCAGGAGGAAGTGGGCAGTTAACTCTGTGCCATGATGATGAGTATGGTGTGGGACCCCCCTTCATGGAAAACTAGGGTTGCCCAAATTTTAGGGGCAAAATGAGAGTTTATTGGGGCTTTAGCTGTAGAGTAGGAAATTCCTACCTTAGATAATACCAAAAGCTAGAGTGGTGAACAAAATACAAGAAAGCATAAGGAAAACCAAGGCCCCAGTACCAAGGAAAGCACATAACATCCCCAGATCAGTTGGGAGCAAGAAAAAGGGATTAAGGTCGAAATTACAAAGCCAAGAATTGAGAACTCAGGGGAAAGAAACGTAGAAAGATGAGCAAAGGTCATGTCTTCTAGAAATGTCCTTAAATACCAGAGCATCTCAGGGAGTGATAAAGGTCTGGGCTATTTCCATCTTTGGAATATTGCAGCATTTTATACATCATAATGACTTTCCAATCAGAAGTATAAAAATTGTGGTATGGTTTGATGTTCATTTTTAACAAATTAATGCTTTTAACAAAAGTTTTGCAATGAAATATGTGTGCTATATGGGAGACAGTTATAAAATTTCTGAATTAACACACACACACACACACACACACACACACACACACACACACACACACACACACACACACACACACACACACACACACACACACACACACACACACACACACATTTATGGAGCACTAGCTGGTTTGTCCAGTTTGAGGAACCAGGTTTAAAGTTTAGTGCTGCCTTCTTTCAATCCTATCAGTGTTCCTTTGTAACTGAGCGCACAATCTCACTTGTACCTGATATTAGAAACCTGAACTTGGGGCCTTTAATGTATGTGAAAGCTGGCCCAAACCTCCTTGCCTTGTCCCCTCTGCCCATCGCAGGATAGATCTTGTAAATCACAGCTGGTACTCATCTTTATTAGCCTGATAAGTTTGGCTGACCTCAAGGGTTAGAAATAACACTATGAATTTATAGAGCCCTAAAAAAACTGATTTAACATTTCTGATGCATTTCTAATAGGGAAAATGCCTGGGAGACATGTTTTATTAATGTTTTTGTTTGTTGGCATCTTTCATTCTTTTGCATACAAATTCTTCTTTGTGTATTAATTTTGCCTGGACTTGTGGTTTTCATGACCACAGAAAATTTAAAAGGGAAACTTTGGCAAGTACCTCTTTAATTTGATGGTTATAGACAGCTAATGTGAGTAAACTGTGTTAAAATGTGTTAATTATCCAATGTGGCAGTCCAATCAATTTCACCAGGAGGTTGCCAACATTCTCCATTGTTTTCTGGTAGGAAGCGCAGAACGGTTTTTAGAAACTACAAAACAGAGAACATTAGGAACATTCCAGTGTTAGCAAAATGAATAATAAAGTACTACTTGCAGAACTGCTCCATTTAAACAGTTGCATTTGTATTAATAATCTACTTTTTTGTAAGGACAGTATAACTGGACATTGGAGAAAAGAAATTTGATTGCAGTAGACTAGAAGAAAAATAATCCTCCATCGTGGAATCCATCACTTGGAAACACATAATATATAATGTTTCATTATTTTCAAAGTGTATTCATTTAAAGTGTTGCTTTTAATTTAGTTTCAACAACATACCTTTAAGACAGCTTTTTTTTCCTCTCGGTACGCGGGCCTCTTACTGTTGTAGCCTCTCCCGTTGCGGAGCACAGGCTCCGGACGCGCAGGCTCAGCGGCCGTGGCTCACGGGCCCAGCCGCTCCGCGGCATGTGGGATCTTCCCGGGCCGGGGCACGAACCCGCGTCCCCTGCATTGGCAGGCGGACTCTCAACCACTGCGCCACCAGGGAAGCCTTAAGACAGCTTTTGAAGTCAACTTTTAAATTCCTAGGATAGCTGCATATTAAGAGGTGTTCTTAATAATCACAGCTGGTATGAATCTTCATCACACCCCTAACCTATCTGCACCATTTTGGGGTACCTATCCCTTTTATCATGAATTATTTTTGTTTACTTTGTATCTTATCTACCAAAATTTAATTTCCATAAGGACATGTATTTGAAGGGACTCAATAGCTACAAGTGATAGAAACCCAATTCCACTGACTTAATCAAATGGGGAATTATTGACTCATATAACTGGAATGCCAGGTGTAAACTTGCTTCAGGTAGGGCAAAATCCAGCTCAGATCCCAACAATATTAACTTGTTTCTCTCCATCTCAGATCAGCTTTCATTATGGTTGACTGAATTTCCAAGTAGCCTTTCTCTGTGTATGGTAAGAAGGCTACTTATTACCCCAGGCTTGTATTCCATCAGCTTATCAACCAAGGAGATAATGCCTTTCTCTTAATAGTTTCAATGAATGTCTCAAGTTTCAAGTAGGACTCACATTAGCTCAGCTTGGGTGATAGACTCATCCGTGAACCAGTAATTGTGGCTGAGGGGTGGTGGTGCTCTGAATGGCTCTGCTGGAAGCACATAGAGTGAGAGTGGAATGAAAGTGGCTCTAAAAAGGAAGGGGTGTGTTTTTCTAGAAGAAAGAGGAATGAATTGGGGGCACATGAAGTCAGCATGTACCTTACAGAGCAGGACTATGCCTAACTCTCATCCTGTCTCATACTGAATCCCTCATGCCTTCCCTACAGCATCTACTCATTAAAGTCCACATCTTAAACTAGAGAAACTATCAAATAAATGAATGCATGCATGAAATGTCAGAGAATAGTGGGAAATGAATTGGCTCTGAAGTCAGACGGAACTGGTTGTAAATTTAGGCTCCACCACGGACCAGCTGGGAGAGCTTGGGGAAGATTACTGCATGGGCTCCCATTTGCTCTTTGGTAAATTGGGGATAATAATACAGGGATTTTTAAGAGGACTAGATGAGAAAATATATGTAAGTCCTAGAGTCCAGATCTTCTTGTTTTAAGAAAAAAAAAAAAGTTAGGATCACACTCTCCATTAAAATGTTAGCTAGTCTATTAGTATTGTAATTATCATTTAATTTTTGAAGTTTAACAATTTTACTATTAAAACTTAGTTGATTATTCATACAATTAAAGAATACAATTTAGTGTCTATTGATTTGGGTTCAAATATATAATATAATTTTTAATTCAACATCTGTGTTTTTCATGAAATGAAATTGAAAAGTACCATTTGAGGAAATTTTATACTTGATCTAGTTTCTTTTTAAAAATATGTGTCCCCTTAATGCTAGGAATGGATTGATAATTTTGTCACTTTACATAAGTATATAAAGACGGGAGGAAAACAATTATTTTTATGCTTTGAGACAAATAATACTCTTCTCATTACTATTTATACCCAACTCAAGAGGTGATATTATGGTAGAGTTATCATTTGTATATATAATACCAAAGAAGAATAAATATTTAATCTATTGGTTTCCTTCCCTTCTCCTTTATGCCTTCCTGTATTTCCTCAGAGGCATCCACTCTGATATGTTTTGCTTTTACAATAACCCCAGAAAGGTAAAGGGATTGACATGCTGACCTGAGGAAGCCATCTCTTGACACTATTTACTTATTATCTGAGGAGGTAGAAGAGGTCTAAAAACAAATATAATTCTTCAGCAGTTGACTTGATATTAAATCTCACCATGCATAGCATTTGTTTTTATACACTGACAAAAATGAAATTACAGAATGCCATTCAGCTATGGGGCTGCTGAAAAAAATGTAACAGTACATGGCTGTGTTTCTCCATCAAAAATAGTTCAGGTAGGTGTTAAATAAAGACTATTGAAAGATATATGTATGGACAACACCAAATCCTATCCCTATGCAGGTTTTGGAAGAACCAAGGATAGAAGAAAAAAGGTATTTTGGAAAACGCTAAAATGTACACTTCCTGAAAGAAGGAAAACCTGCCAGGTGAGGAAGGAAAACCTGCCAGGTGAGATATTCAAACAGGAAGCGATTAGCCAATCCAAGGTCATGGCCCTTTGGCTGTCATCACATGTAGAGGTGGTCCAGGACAGTTTCACAAAGAAAAGCCTTCTAAAGGCATAATCAATCCAGTCTTAAGTAATCTTCTTCCCAAACATCGTCTAGTTTTCAATATTTCAGGACTTTTCAAATATTTCCACTAACAAGCCTCTAAAGACGGAGAAGAACAAACTCATATCCCCAAGAATGTGCAGATTAGCCTAAAGGGACGACATGCCCTCTAAGCTTTATGTTTTATCTCAAAAAGTAACTTACATGTACACCTTAAATATATACATTTTTGTTAACTGCACCTCAATAAAGCTAGAAAAAGTAATTTATATATAAAATTATATGATAGAAAAAATGTACATTCCTTAATGTAAAATAAATAGTAAAAAATATTTGAGTTTATTCCCACTTAACTGACTTTTCCACCAAATCTTTAAGTACAAATCCACGCTATGGCCAGATTTGTGTGACCATTGCTTCACTATCATTGTCACAGCACTATTCCATAAACACCAAAGAGACCTGGAATTGTGGCTCACTTCTTCATTGCTGAATCCCCAGAGCCTACGCAGTACCTGGCACAGAGTAAATACTTGGTAGATGTTTGTTGAGTGAATGAAAGAATTAAGCAATATGCCATGTTTATCCTCTGGCTTCCCATTTTCTCAGCACACAACCCCCAGAGGATGTGTACTTGCCTTTGAAAAGCACTGCTCGATGGGATGCAAATTGAAGCTGAAGTTCAGAATTCACAGAGACAAATTAATGGAACAGTTTTCTCTTCACGTCTGTGATTTTTTTTAGCTGAATTATGGGCGCGGCTGATTTCATGGATCAAATGACCGTGTCTTCTAGGTCTGCAGACGCAGTACTCAGGAATTATCCAATTAATATGACTAATAGAGACAGTACAAATGAGCGTCAGCATGGTCATGGGGGTCTCAGGTTTCTGAGCGTCGAAGCCACATCAAATCTGCAGAAGAAATGTTCTTCTGAAAGAACGAAACTCCGGAGGATGCCTTGTTCCTCTCCAGCGCCTCCATCTGTCCTCTGCCCTCGCGTTCCCCTCCTGCCCCTGGAGGTGATCAGTATTTTTGCAGATCTTCATTTCTGGTCATACGGCATATGTGTTGTCGGTCTCAGTTACCTCTCATTTCTTGGGCATTAGAAAGACCAGGCTAATCTGCTATTAAAACATGATGACAAGGCACTGACTAAACAGGGAACACGAGGACCCATGGTCACCGTGGAAGGAAAAGAATTGCTGATTTAAAATATCCTCTTACTCCAGAAATGCTCACTTTTAGATGAAACATTGCCTTAAGGAAAGTCAACACCAAAAAAATTTTAATTTAATTTTAAAAACAACTACTGAAATTTTTGGCTTCTTTTTATTGAGCACATCTTGGGTGTTAAGTGCTTGATAAAATTAACCCATTTACCCCTCCCACGGGCCTGGTGGGCGGGGCTAGGGGAGTCACGTGTCCTCACTCTGAGCAGGATGAGAACACTTGGAACAGTTAAGCCACTTGCTCAGCATCACAGGTGAACCCGTGGCAGGTAAACCCTTAGCAGAACAAGGGTCCAAATGCAGATCTGCCTGGGTCTAAAGTCTGAATTCTTATCATGGTGCTATATGCATTGTGGCTCTTCGCAGCAGGTCAACAAAGGCAAGATGGGGAAGACTTAGACTTAGGACCGTCCCGTGAAGATGAGAATTCAGATCAGGAACAAAGAGAAGAGGATATTCTGGTAAATGTGGCTGATGAAAATGGCAATGCATCGTGCTAGAAACCAGAGCCAATAATCTGAATGGAACAAGGTGAAGTACTGCCACCTTATACCTCTTGCTTGAGTTTTAATATCTCCTAACACCACAGCTAGTCTCTCTATTGTACTAAAATAGCTTGTGTTGTTGAAATAATGGTTTGAAGGTTACAGCTAGAAGCCTCCCATTCTAAATACCCCCATCAGCATGATTGGTCTGTCAACTTGGGTGAAATTTCACCAGTGGGTTGAGACTCGTTTTTTTTTTTTTTAAACTCTCTGTTTACAATATAGAAATTTCCACCGGTAATTTTTTAGTTGCCATGTTCACCTCTTAAACCAACCCTCTGGGGTAATGTGCCAAAATACGCCAAGAGTGGTCCTAATTTATTTATACAACTTCATGTGGGTCTTTAATCATCTCCATTTGCCGAATGGTAAAGAAATTTCCCAGGGCTTCCCTGGTGGTGCAGTGGTTAAGAATCCGCCTGCCAATGCAGGGGACACGGGTTCAAGCCCTGGTCCGGGAAGATCCCACATGCCACGGAGCAACTAAGCCTGTGCGTCACAACTACTGAGCCTGTGCTCTAGAGCCCGCGAGCCACAACTACTGAGCCTGCGTGCCGCAACTACTGAAGCCCGCACGCCTAGAGCCCGTGCTCCACAACGAGAGAAGCCACCGCAATGAGAAGCCTGCGCACCGCAACGAAGAGTAAGCCCCTGCTCGCCGCAACTAGAGAAAGCCTGCATGCAGCAATGAAATCCCAACGCAGCCAAAAATAAATAAATTTAAGAAAAAAAGATTTCCCCAAGGAAAACATAAATAAATTTAAGAAAAAAAAGAGATTTCCCCAAGGACACACAGAATATGATAGAACTTGGATGTTAACCCAGGTCCTCAGCTTTGTCCATTATGAACTGTCGCACTATATAAGGGAATTTAGAAGTAAATGCCCCAGTAGAGCCTTAGAAAATGGGACACTGAATAGGAAGGTTTGATAAGACTTACCTGTGGAAGGCTGGAACCTGACAAGGGTATGTGTTAAGGTAATAGTCACAGGGACCACAAGAAAGTCCCAAAGGTCAAAGTCAAATGAGGAACCAACTCTATATCTCAGATTTGCCAAAGAAAGTCCAACTATAAGTTTTGATGACACGAGGGGTGGTGATTACACTATATTGAAGAAAGTGTTTCATAGGCAAGATAGCTTCCATTGTGAGCAATTTAATTTCAAGGAATTAGTGTTCCATTCAGAAGGGGAGCTTGGAAGACCTCCTTTAAGAAAAATGAGAGTGGAGAGGATTATATAAAATAATTATATGAAAAATATATGTAAGTGTGATGTAAAGAGCTATGTAATTGCAAGCTAGCTGAGAGTGAAGTGCGGTGTCATCTGCATTGTTGCAATAGCTGCAAACACAGAGTGGTTGAGAGCCATGGAGTGGGGGGATGGAGAGATGATAGCACCCCAAATACATTGGGGAAGAAAGATGGGGAGGCCCCACAGGAGACAGAGCTAGAATGGCTAGCAACTAAGCCCGTGTGCCACAACTACTGAAGCCCGTGCACCTAGAGAAGTGCTCCACGACAAGAGAAGCCACCACAGTGAGAAGCCGGCACACCACAACGAAGAGTAGCCCCCGCTCACCACAGCTAGAGAAAGCCCACGCACAGCAACGAAGACCCAAGGCAGCCAAAAAAGAAATTAAAATTAAAAAAACTGAACTTCAAGGACTGCCCTCGTGGTGCAGTAGATAAGAATCTGCCTGCCAGTGTAGGGGACACGGGTTCGAGCCCTGGTCTGGGAAGATACCACATGCCGCGAAGCAGCTAAGCCCATGCGCCACAACTACTGAAGCCCGTGGGCCACAACTACTGAAGCCCACGCACCTAGAGCCCCGAGCTCCAGGCTACCCTTGAACCACTGTTCTTGCAACTGTCAGCTCTGGGTCAGCATTTAAGGCAGCCTGACCAGAGAACCTCTTCCTCAGCTGCACCCAAGGAGGAAGGAGCCGGCTGTAGCAGGAGGAATTGGCAGTGGATTGACAGTCACTGCTCACAGGAAGCCTCCTGCTTCTTTTTCTTTTCATGGGATCAGCGTCCACAGTTTTCTTCAACTCTTTCCTTCCTGGGCTCTTATAAGCAAGAGGCAAGGGGAAGAATAGAGGCAACAAAAAAGGATAGGACCATTGGTCTTTATTTTGTCCTCTTGATGATTTCTCCCCCCTTCTCTTCATTCCTGCTCTAAAATTTCCCTGACATTGAGCTGGATGGTGGTGGAGAGTTAGTGATTTATTATTCTCTGGCAAAAGCACATTTTTCCTTTCAGACGTATACCTTTAGAAGTCTTACTTTAAAGTCCACAGGCACCCCACAGATGGATTGAGAAACAGAATATCTGCCAAAGCCAAGTTAGACAATTCTGTGAGTGTGATCAAAGAAGTTCAAAGGCAAATTGGGGTCCATAAGAAAGGAACAGGGCAAGTGAAATAGATCAAAGCCTGATCTACTCAACTGCGAGGAGGACACAGGCTCTGAGGACAAGGGATGGGAAGGAAGAACAAGAGGTAAAGAGATCAATTCATGCTTGAGCTAGAATAACCAACATCTGGAAAAGAGGTTAATAGGTGGCAGTTTGGGGATTTCTGAGTAAGACTGAGATGGGAAAACAAGTACAGAGATCTCCTCTCCCATCTCTCCCTTGAAATGCATAAAGGTACAAACCCTGTCTACCACCTGTTTTTGTGAAGAAGGTCTATTGGAACACATCTTTCACTGCTTTTACATTATAACTACTGAGTTGAATAATCATGACAGAGACCATGTGGCCTGCAGAGCAAAAAAATAACTGGATTGTTACACAAAATATTTGCTGGCCTTCCTCTATATTAATGAATGGAAAACTCTAAATGGATAATATTCTCAGAAAATATCAATTTCTGAAATTTATTCAAGGAAAAAAGTATAGTAAAAAACAAAAAGGAAAGCAACGAGTGGTAAAACAATTGTTAAATGAATACGTCTCTAGAGGGCTTTGTGACTGATTTGCTCAGATCTCCAATGCTCTACAATCTGCTTTAGAGCAGAGCAAAAGAATAAAATATTTCTAGTTAATTTTATGAAGCATAACTTTGAAATCAAAACTTAACAAAGCTTTATATGAGAAGCTACAAGATATCAATCTCCTATATTAATATTGACACAAAAATAAAATATTAGCCAAGTCAGTCCGTTACTATGTAACAGAAATTTGATATCATGAAGTAAGGTTGATTTCAAAAATGTTAAGAAGTCTGGGGCTTCCCTGGTGGCGCAGTGGTTGAGAGTCCGCCTGCCGATGCAGGGGACACGGGTTCGTGCCCCGGTCCGGGAAGATCGCACATGCCGCGGAGCGGCTGGGCCCGTGAGCCATGGCCGCTGAGCCTGCGCGCCTGGAGCCTGTGCTGTGCAACGGGAGAGGCCACAGCAGTGAGAGGCCCGCGTACCGTAAAAAAAAAAATTAAAAAAAAAAAAGTTAAGTCTTAGTGTTATAATATCTCTGAAACTAATTGATTGATTTATTGATTGATAAGCCTAAAAATACACATTAAGATGAGGGGAAACCACTTTTATAGCTGGAAACTTCAAAGATGCCATCAACAGGTGAGAAATTGTGAGGCGTTTCTGCCAGAAAAATTATAGGAAAAAAAAACCCAGAATTAAAGAAAAGGTGCCCACTAAGTAGGGCAAGCTGGAGATACTTGTTTCACAATGATAGCACATTCTTAAGAAGAAATTGTGTGGGGTGGGGAAGGAGGGATGGAAGGAAAACATAATTAGATCTGCTGATGAATAAAAGACATTTGGTAAAATTTATCATTACTATTTTAAAAACAGGAATAGAGACTTTCTTAACGAGATAAAGTATTTATATCAGACTCAATATTGAAACATTTGGGCCTTATCACTAAAGTTAGAAGCAAACTAAGGGACCACTATTATATAGTGTTGCTCTGGAAATTCTGGCCAAGGCAATATGACAAGGTAAAAAAGTAAGACTTCCTGGTGCACTGGCTACTGCTATTGCTGTGAGTAATAAACCGGTTTTAACTCTGACACAGGAGTCTCGTTTTCTGATAGTAAATTGTCTTCCAAAGTGGCTGCACCATTCTGCATTTCCCACCAGCACTGAACGAGAGTTCCTGTTGCTTCACATCCTCACCAGCATTTGGTGTTGTCAGTGTTCTGGATTTTGGCCATTCTAATAGGAGTGTGTAGTGTTATTTTAATTTCCATTTCCCTTATGACATATGATGTGGAGTATCTTTTCTTATGCTTATTTGCCATCTGTATTTCTTCTTTGGTGAGGTGTCTGTCAAGGTCTTTGGATCATTTGTTAACCAGGTTGTTTTTTTATTGTTGAGATTTAGTTCTTTCGTCAGATACATCTTTTGCAAATATTTTCTTCCAGTCTGTGTCTTGGCTTTTCATTATCTTGAACAGTGCCTTTCTCAGAGCAGGAGTTCTTAATTTTAATGAAGTCCAGCTTATCGATTCCTTCTTTCTTGGATCAAGCCTTTGGTGTCACATCTAAAAAGTCATCCTATGTTATCTTCTAGGAGTTTTATAGTTTTGTGTTTTACATTTAGGTCTGATTCATTTTAAGTTAATTTTTGTGATAGGTGTAAGGTCTGTGTCTAGATTTTTTTTTTTTTTTTACATGTGGATGTCCAGCTGTTCCCAATCTTATTATTTTTTAAAGCATGAAATTTAACCAAAAAAAAGAAATAAAATAACACATAACCATGTACATATCATCTACATTTTACATATGTTAACATGTTGCCCTAAGGGCACTCTCTCCCACCCCTTTCTCTTTCTCAATAAGCATTGTATGTACACTAATAGATCCATTTCCTCACAACTTCCTCTTCCTCTCTCTTTCTTCAGAAACAAGACAATCTTTTGTGCTTAATACTTGCATGCATTTTTTTTTACTTTTAGTACATATGTATATATCCACAAACAATACTCATTTTGTTTTGTGTGTTTGCAAAATATACATAATAGTATCCTTGTAAAGTATCTTTTTGTAGTTTGCCTTCCGTAGCACAACTTTATGCTTTTGAGAGTTACCCAGGTTGATACATGTAGATCTGGTCCATTCGTTTTATCTACAGAAAAGTATTTTATGAATAGACAACAATCTATTTCTTCACCTTCCCCTCAAGAGACAGTTAGGTTGTTTCCACAAATATTAGAGCCATTTTCCAAATGGAGAAAATTGGACATTACATAGTAGTAAGAAAATTTCTATTTTGCACTTTCCACTCAAAGAATGACACAGTCAGTTGGATTGACAGCAGCGGTTAACTATGTCTTTGAGATCTTTCCACAAGAAACTAAATTCACCTCCTAGTTATTATCTCCCTTGGAAGTTAATAGAAGGTAGTTATAACATCACTTGACGAAGGTTGGTGGTATTCAAACATATTTTCCCGTTCTTTCTCTTTTTTCTTTTTTTGCATGCTAAATTGAGTTGTTCCCTTTGTGAAATTCAAACTCCCACTGAAACAAGTCCTTTTCCATTCTCTCCCATGGCCTTGTATATATAGGAAAAGAGAGACAATTTCTTCCATCCCCAAACGTGAAGAAATCGAGTGATGATGGGCAGTGTTGGAGTTTTCTGAGTACTTTATTTCCCATGAATAGTTATCAGTGAATTTAAAGTAGTCGTTTTCAACTGGGGGTGATCTTGTACCCCCATCCCCGCCCTGAGAACATCTGGCAGGATCTGGAGACAGCTTGGGCTGTGGTGACTGACACAGGGGTGACGCTGAGAGCCTCTCGTAGGTAGAAGCCAGGATGCTGCACACCATGCTACAGCAGGGAGGACAGTCCCCACTTGATAATCATCCTCTCCCAAACGTCAGTAACGCTGACGTTGAGAAATTCTGATTCAAAGAAGCAGAAACCAGAATTACACACTTCAGCTTCTATTTTTACTCCAGGAGAACCCCTGTACTGAGGCCCAACTTGACACTGGATTTGTTTGAGGAAATACATTGTTACGAGACAGACAGAACGTCTCTTCTGTCATCCTCCCACCCATGCCCAGCTAGCCCTCGCAGATGGTTTCAGTTCCTCTTTTATCCTCCTGTTATATAACTTCCCACCTTCCTTTGAAGGCCCCTCCAGCTCCAAGCCTGTGTATCCTTTGGAGATGAAGCCTAGTTAGCCTTCTTCAGCCCTGGAAGGCAGTGCCCCTTACCTTTCTGGGTTTATTGTTTCCCCTAAGGTTGCTCTCTCCAGCCACTGAATTAACCTCAGGGCAGTAGGAGAAACTGGCTAATTCCACAGGAGGTGAACAGGAAGGACCTTTTGCTGTCTGTGAGAATTCAGGGACCCTTCCCACAGCCAGCCAGCCAGTCTGTTCAAGCTTGCCTTAGTTTGATGGACTCCAACTTTCTGAGAAGGTGACACTGGAGCTGGTGCATAAATCGTAATCCCAGACACATGTCCAGAAATTCCTGGTGGTGAGAATTAAGAGCAGGACATTACGACAAGGCAAGATCATTGGCCTGTGCTGGGTTCTCCCACTAACTAGCTGTGTGACCTTGGGCAAGTCCCTTTCAATGTAAGATGAATCACAAAACAGGCAGCATGTTCTTAAGCTGCAGGTCCCCAAAGGCACCCAAAACAGGGGAAGGAAACTTCCACCTCTGATAGACTTTACAATCTGACATTCTAGAAACAAGTTTTTTTGATTTCACTATTCATATAGGTTTTATTTTCATTTTAAATTGCACAGTCTTTTCAGTGTTGAGGATTTCTAAAGGTCTTAATCTAGTTTTGGTTGTGAGGGATGCCAGATCCAGACTCCAGAGTTCTAGCTCCAACTACCTCAGTGTTCATATTGCTTCTAAAGACTGAAGGCTTTCGACCCATTCTTTCATAAAACAAATAATTTGCAATACCTATTATGTACTAAACACTGTACTAGATCCTGGATTTTATAGAAATGAATGGTAGTACAAAGTACAGACCAATCATTCCTTTATTTATTAGACATCTATTGAAGCCCACTCTGTGTGAGACAGTATACATATCAGTCAACCAAGAAGAGTTCCTGCCTTAATGATGTCACAGTCTAGTGTAAGAATAGACAGGTGGGTGCCCTGGAGTAAGAGGCCAGAATAGCTCAGAAGTACAGAGAAGGGACTGATACAGCCTACTGAGCGGAGGGGCTTTCTGGAGGAGATGGCATCTGATTTCTGGAAAATATAAACTATATCAAAGTCTAATGGATTCCATAGTTGCTTGTTGGCTTTAATCCTTTTGGTGAATATTTATAGAGTATCTACTATGTCATAGGCATTATGAGAAGTTTCAGGAATTCAGAGAATAGGTAAATATAGTCCCTAAGTTCCTACAACTTAATGTCTGCAAGGCCTTAATGGACCTTACAATTTAAAGCTCTCACATAAAGCTTGTGAAACCCTGGTGTAGATAAATTCCACGTAAAGTCTTTTGGGTGGTAATTGCCAGAATGGGAACCCAAGTCCTCTGGTTACCACTGAGCATTGCTTCCTCCATCGTACTGAATTCCAGAGTGGCTTGGATCCTTCAAAAGACATATCTTGAGAACTCCAACTGTTCTCTGAGGATGCTATGTCCACCTTTAGGGTCTGCCATCCTGCTGCCCTCTTTTTTTTTTTTTTATTTAATGACATGGCACTTTATTACAAAGTGCTTTCACATGCATAGTTCACTTAAGCCTCATGATGAACTCAGAAATAGGGACACTATGTTCCCATTTCGCATATGGGGAACATGTGACTTAGTGGAATTGACTTCCTCCAAATTGTTTATATATTACATATATATATATATAAAATACAATAAAATAATAATATATGTATATATAGCCAGTCTATATATCATATATATATGACATAGTCAGTGGCCAAAGCCAGGGTGGAACCCAGTTTGTCTGATCCACAGTCCAGAGCTCTGTCCACGTTTCATGCTGCCTCTTCCAACTCAGACTTCCAACCTTTTAGGTATGTAATCCAGGGCGAGTCACTTCACCTTAGTGTCTTAATTTGTAAAATGAAGATGATAATGCTCACTTGACAAAGATTAGCGACGTCTCATGTTTTTTATTCCTCACGTCTCTGCCTGTTGGGACCTGTCCCTCCTCCACTGTGTGGTTCCCGACAGTGACCGATCTACAGGAGTCCATCTCCACCACCACAGAGGGAGGCACTTGACCCAAAACACTCAGTCGGATTGTTCTACTCCCCTGGACACAGTATTCCAAGGGAGTGCAAATTACCCAAGCAGGGTTCATCCTTAGGGGAGGACTGCTGCTGTGAGAGAGAAGGTCCCTGTCCTTCAGAGAGCTTGATTTGATCCTGAACTTAGCCCAGCCCTGTGGACTGCCAGTTAAGTGAACATCTGTGTAGCTTCAGTTAGTTGATTTTTTGTTACTTGCAACCAAAAGTTTAAAGATACTGTAAAATTAAAGAGATTATATATGTAAAATGTGTAGCCCAGTGCCTGGCACATAGCTGCCACTGAATAAATACGAGTACCTTTTGATCTCCATCCTCCCCGACCACCTCCCCTAAATATACTAAATTAACAAGTATAGGTCAAATGCTATGGAATTTTTTCTCTTACTAGTCACCTAATCTGAAGACTATATTTTGCTTATTTATTTATAATATCTTTATTGGAGTATAATTGCTTTACATTGGTGTGTTAGTTGCTGCTGTATAACAGAGTGAATCAGTTATACATATACATATGTTCCCATATCTCTTCCCTCTTGCGTCTCCCTCCCTCCCACCCTCCCTATCCCACCCCTCTAGGTGGACACAAAGCACCGAGCTGATCTCCCTGTGCTATGCGGCTGCTTCCCACTAGCTATCTGTTTTACATTTGGTAGTGTATATATGTCCATGCCACTCTCTCACTTTGTCCCAGCTTACCCTTCCCCCTCCCCGTGTCCTGCCGTCCTCTTATGGGACAATGAAAGGAGGTCATTCTTTTGCATTATACCAGGTATAATGCTAGACAATCTTTTTTTTTTAAACTTTCCCAAATCACCTATTTTCTGTCCCTTTAACCATTTTTATTTTTCTTCTCCCTTTGTCATCATTTGGAGGACAAAATAGAAAACCTAAACTTTAAAAAGGCCTGACAATTGTAAAGTATATTGAAAGTATCTATTCCCAGCCCCTACCCAACAGAATTTTATTAAACTGGCCCTACATTATTTTTTCTAGTTTTTTAGCTTTTTTCTAGTTTTATTGAGATATAATTGACATATAGCACTGATAAGTTTAAGGTGTACAGCATCGTGATTTGACTTATATGTATTGTGACATGATTACCACAATAATTTAATTAACATCCATCATCTCATATACATATGAGGAAAAGAAAGAAAGGAAAAAAAAGTTTTTTCTTATGATGAAACGTCTTGGGATCAGCTCCCTTAACAACTTTCAAATATACCGTACAGGAGACTATAGTCATTATTATGGTGTACATTACGTCCCTAGTACTTATGTATCTTATAGCTAGGTTTTCACCTTTTGGCCACCTTCATCCAATCCCCCCCACCACCTCTAATAACTACAAATCTGATCACTTTTTCTATGAGTTTGGTTTTTCTTTTTAGGCAGGGAAATGATGTGATCTGACTTTGATTCCTTTTTATATTTTTATGATTCTGCCATGTGCTGAAGATATAATGCACTGTCAGAAGGCAGGGCTGGAAGCAGACAGGCCAGCAGTCCTCACTGGGGACACTCGGGTTACTTCAACAAGTGAGGTAGCAGTAAAAATGCAAAGAAGTGGGTGGATACAGGCTATATATTGGAAAGAGAGATGAGAACGTTAACAGTTTGGGAAGGAGGACTGAGCAACAGAGCAGAATCAGGGATGATCTCAAGGTTTTGTACTTGACCAATTAAGTCAACATTAACTGAGAAATAAGAATACTAAAAAGAAAACAGGTCTGGTCCAATTTCGAACATGATAAGCTTGAGAAAGATGCCTAAGAAGTGTCTTCATGGATATGCCTTAAAGATGGTTGAAGGGCTTCCCTGGTGGCGTAGTGGTTGGGAGTCCGCCTGCCGGTGCAGGGGACACGGGTTCGTGCCCCGGTCCGGGAGGATCCCACATGTCGCGGAGCGGCTGGGCCTGTGAGCCATGGCCGCTGAGCCTGCGCGTCCGGAGCCTGTGCTCCGCAACGGGAGAGGCCACAATGGTGAGAGGCCCACGTACCGCAAAAAAAAAAAAAAAAAAAGATGTTTGAAGATAAAAGTCTGGAACTCAGAAAAGCACTCAGGACTCAAGACTGAACTGTGAGCGTTGTCAGAAAAGTTAGGAAACTTTGGAGACACAGAATAGAATTCCTAAAACCAGAAAGAAAATGAGGAAGTGCATTTAAAACGTTTAGTTGCACGAGGCTGTTTCTAGTAGCAGCAACCACTAGGCAATGGGGCTGTCTGTCGTCAAAGAGGAAAAAAACTCCTTCTTCCACCTTAAGTCTGTTCCCTCAAGCAAGAGCCAAAACAGGAGTCTATTCTGTGTGGGGAGATTCTGACAGCACAGAATCCCAACAGTGCCTGTGCTTTCAGAAAGGCTTCATGTGTTTAACATTTATTGTGAATGGAGCCCTAAAATTTTACCACCTTCCATAAACCTTTATTGTTTATCTGGGTTTCCGACTCCAAGCAGAAAGTACCCATGCTCTATCACACATTCCTTGAAGTATGTCAGTGTCAAAGACACAGAACATATTAAGCACGTGGTCCCAAGAGAAAGGAGGCTTCGACAGAAAGAGACATGAGTCTGCTTCCCTACAACTGTTTTTACCACTTGGCTGGTGGACTGTTCACCATCCTTACTGCATTTTTCTATTCAGCTACCACCAGCTTTGCAGCCCACATAGTTAATACAAATTCTATCAGCATAATTCACATCTCCTTTTATCATACAACTCAGATCTTATTACTAGCTCATCGTACTTCAGTAGGGATTTAGATTGTTTTATAACCATTTTCTCAAATGCTGGGCACTTTATAAATGTATGACTTTTATGGCAAATCAATACATTTTATCCACCCATTATTCAGCAGGGGACATATCTTACTGCATTCACTATGCTATTAACATTAACTTTTCAATCCAAGGGAAATTCTAAAGTAAAAAAAAATTCCTAGTATAAGACAGGAATGAGGAAATAGAGAAAGAAGAGTTGGGATTCAGGAATAAAGTAGAAAGAGTTATGAGTACAACAAGATTTTGCTTTTCTTCCATAATGCAATCAAAGTACATGAACCAGCAGAGATCCTTATTTCTCTCAAAAATTATTAGAATGGTTGGTTTAGGAAAGTGGTTTTCAACAGAGGATGATTTTTTCCTCCCTCCCAGGGGACACTTAGCCATGTCCGGAGACACTTTTGGTTGTCACACTGAGGAGGAAGTATTACTGAGTGTGTAGAGGTCAGGGATGCTGCTAAACCCCTTACCATACACAGGACACACCACCTTACAGCAGAGAAGATCCAACCCCAATGTCAATAGTGCCAAGGTTGAGAGACCAGATTCAAAACATGGAGCTTCATAATTTTACCCCTGTTCATGCTCAGCCAGACCCTCAAACAGAGGTTTTAAATTTTTTGCGTATTTATATTCTTCTCAAATTTCAAATCAATCATTAAAGATGCCTTTTGATATACTTGCAAAATGGCTAATAATATTATCTAACTCTTTGGAGAATATGAACAACCTGGTAATGCTGACTTATCAAAATGCCAGTGAGTGGTTAAAGTTGAGTTGCTTAAACATAGCTCATAAACCTATCAGGGAATCAACTTTAACCATTCAAAATGTCTTAAGAGTCACACACTGGAGTGAAATTGTTGATGAGCAATGTACTTAATCTTGGTTTCTTCATAAACAAATGATTGGCTAATTGACCAGCAAAGGGCTTTGTTAGATTAACAAATAGAATTGAAATTACTAATTTAGTTACTGTTTTAAGATTGCAAATCCCTCCCCCAGCTTTATTTAATTTGGCCAAACACCTAACATATCATTTTAGGACAATTACCCACTACTTAAGTTTCAAATTTATATATCATGTGTTTTATTTGTTTTATTAACGCTTAGTTCTTCTGCTAATTTTAGGAAGTGAATAGTTTTCCTAGAGCAGATATTAGAAGATTAAACTCTTCAAACTTTTTAAAATAATAGGGAGAATTTAAGTGACTGGAGGTATAGCTGTACAAATCAGTGTTACCCAATATATTGGCTAAGAAATCCTGAGGTCTTCAGACTATTTGAAAGGGGTCTTCAATATATGTACACCATAGCAGCTATTTAATACTCGTAACAAAGTGATAATCACTAGCACTTACTGACCAGCGGTTACATCCTAAGAACCTTAAATGCATCAAATCACTTTGTAACGTCTCCAGTAGGCTGACAGTATACTCTCCCCACCTTGAAGGCCAGAAACATGGGACTTGTTGAGAGAGGTTGTAACTTCCTCCAGGTAACACATTTGCTAAGAGGAAGAGCTGCATTTGTCTGTCTCAGTCCTGATTTCTCCACCAATCTGCTATACATAAACATATTTGTGATTATTAAATACACAAATTTGAAAAGCATTACTGAACATACAGTATTCTACCATATTCAATTCTCAAGGTGTTGAAAAATAAGACTCCACACAAAGTTTTAACTTTATAAAGACTGAGAGCCATGGTAATAAATTTCTTCCCTCACTTACTTATACTTCTCAATTATTCACACAGCATGCGGTGTTAGAAATGCTTGATGAGATCCTCAGCTCACACAAGCACATTCAGTAACTTAATCATCGATCGTGAAACAACACATGACTATTCTACCTTTGTCTCTAGCTTTAAGTTTCTACTTCAATATTCAATATACAGACATATTACTGTACCTATTAAAAACTAAGCAGTTGTTTTTTGCAGGGCTGTGTAATTTAATTGAACCAGGATATGTGTCTCCCTCGCAGACTAGTTAGGTCCTCAACCAGTCTTCTGTGTGATGAGAATATTAGGACTCCAGATATTAGGACTCCAAAAAAATATTCATCAGCATGGCTAGCTGTGAAGTCTGGGGAAGCAGTGGAATGTACTGCAGTTCTTCGGAGCTGGAGCCCTTGGCAATAGAAGGGAATGTAATGGACTTATTTTCCAGTGTTGGTATCCCCCATAATGTTTGTGTCCTGTGGTAACTCAGCATATATTTAAAAAGAATCAGTGGAACTCACTTCATTTCCTGCCTGTTTCATCTTCAGACTGCTTTAACTTTCGATTATTTTCACACGGAGCTGAAACCTAGCTCTTGGAACTGTCTGTTCTTTTATAAGCCCGACAGAAGCTACCTGATTAGACCAGGACTAATTTATTAATTTCTGCCCCAGCCTGTGAGCTGGCAACAAGTGACACAGACAAGTGTTCCTTTCCAAGCCCTGCTCAATTGCATAGGCCTGAGCAAAGGAAGTTGTCTTTGATTTAAACCACTAAGTTTTGGGGTGGTTTGTTATACAGCAGTAGCTAGCTAAAACAATTAAACTAACTTAAGTTTTTAACATTCATTCATTCATCCATTCGGCAATTATTTATTAAGCACCTACTAAGTGTCAGGGCTGTTCTAGTTGCTGGGTATTTAGCTTTAAGGAAAAAAAAATCTTTCTAATGGAAGATTATATTGCAGTGGAGAGAGACAAAATTAATGTAAAGAGAGAGAGAGAGAAAGATGATAAAACATAAATATGAACATCAGATGATGGAAAGGAAAATAAAAAGAATAGTGGGCAGAGACTGACGGGGTGAGGTCTCAAGGAGCAAGTCAAGTTGGTATCTGGACCCAGAGTGTTCCAGGCAAAAGGGAAGCAAGTGCAAAGGCAGGCATGTGTCTGGTTTATCTCGGAAAACAAGGAGGCTGAGATGGCTGCAGTGCAGTGGGCAGAAGGGAGAATCCTAAGAGGCTGGGTCAGAATGGTATGCTGGAGGCCAAGTTACAAAGGGCTTTGAGGAATCTGCATCACCTTGTGTGTGAGATGGGAAGCCATGAGGGGTTTGATGAAGTAGTGACTGGGTCTGACTGACATTTAGAAGGATGACTGATGAGAACCTTTATTTACTGTATGACAGGCATTGTCCCTACTGCTTTACACTTATTAACACATTTAGTCTTCACCACTGTGTCAGATAATACTATTGTTTTACTTCATTGTAAAGTTTTATGTGATCACGTAGTACACCTAGCAAATGATACTTCGATTTAGTTTTCAATAAATGTATTTAGGTTTAAACAATCAGTTAAGGGGGGGCTTCCCTGGTGGCACAGTGGTTGAGAGTCTGCCTGCCAATGCAGGGAACGCGGGTTCATGCCCCGGTCCAGGAGGATCCCATATGCCGTGGAGCGGCTGGGCCCGTGAGCAATGGCCGCTGAGCCTGCGCGTCTGGAGCCTGTGCTCTGCAACGGGAGAGGCCGCAACAGTGAGAGGCCCATGTACTGCAAAAAAAAAAAAAAAAAATCAGTTAAGGGACTTCCCTGGTGGTGCAGTGGTTAAGAATTCGCCTGCCAATGCAGGGGACACGGGTTCGATCCCTGGTCTGGGAAGATCCCACATGCCATGGAGCAACTAAGCCCGTGTGCCACAATTACTGAGACCACGTGCCACAACTACCGAAACCTGTGTGCCTAGAGCCCATGCTCCACAACAAGAGAAACCACTGCGATGAGAAGCCAGTGCACCACAATTAAGAGTAGCCCCCACTCGCCGGAACTAGAGAAAGCTCGTGCAGCAATGAAGACCCAACGTAGCCAGAAATAGATAAATAAATTTATTTAAAAAATCAATTAAGACATCAATTAAATGATAGTACATGGTTATATAAGAGGTCATGAAAGTGATAGGCAAAAAAGATTGAAGTTTGAGAACCACAGGTCTAGAGTAGCACTTCTCAAAATTTAATATGCATTCAGTTCACCTAAAGAGCTTGTTAAAATACGGATTCTGATCCAGTAGGTCTGGGGTGGGCCAAGATGCTGTATTTTTTTTTTTTTTTCCGGTATGCAGGCCTCTCACTGTTGTGGCCTTTCCCGTTACGGAGCACAGGCTCCGGACACGCAGGCTCAGCAGCCATGGCTCACGGGCCCAGCCGCTCCGCGGCATGTGGGATCTTCCCAGACCAGGGCACGAACCTGTGTCCCCTGCATCGGCAGGCGGACTCTCAACCACTATGCCACCAGGGAAGCCCAAGATACTGTATTTTTTTTTTTTTTTTTTTTTTGCGGTACGTGGGCTTCTCACTGTTGTGGCCTCTCCCATTGCGGAGCACAGGCTCCGGGCGCGCAGGCTCAGCGGCCATGGCTCACAGGCCCAGCCGCTCCGTGGCACATGGGATCCTCCCGGACTGGGGCACGAACCCGCGTCCCCTGCATCAGCAGGCGGACTCTCAACCACTGCGCCACCAGGGAAGCCCAAGATGCTGTATTTTTAACTAACACCCAGATGCTGCTGCTGGTCTGTGGACTCAGCTTTGGAACGTAGATCCCGTGGATGCAAGATCTAGGAGCCTGTCAGCTACTTACCCAAATCCATTCAACAGCTGAAGAAAATTAGGGGAGAGTCAAGCTGAATCCTGGTTACTTGGACTCTGGTGCAACACTCATTGCATCTAATGCTAACTCATTTGATAATGTTGATGCAAAATATTCATCAATGATATATCTGAAGAAACTTCCAGGACTCCTGTATTTTCCCACAGGTGCTGAATGAGGAAAAATTTAAAACCACTTTTAAAAACACAAATCCTTCAAACAATATACTTTACATCAGCTCCTAACAATTATTTCCCTTCTATTGAAGGAGAGAGATTTCCTCCCATCAGGACCTGCAACATATAATTTGATCTAATGCAACGACAGCTGACTCGCCTCCCTTTAAAGGGACTCGTTAGGATGGCCATTTCTTAATTACATTTTTTTTAATATGGACCATTTTTTAAAGTTTTTATTGAATTTGTTACAATATTGCTTCCGTTTTATGTTTTGGTTTTTTGGCCACAAGGCATGTGGGCTCTTAGCTCCCCAACCAGGGACTGAACCCGCACCCCCTGTAATGGAAGGCTAAGTCTTTAACCACTGGACTGCCAGGGAAGTCCCTCTTAATTACTTTTTAATCGAATCTTTTAATTCCTCACTCACCTTATTGGATCAGATGTCTTCAGATGGCCATAAAAATTCTTATTTCTCTGTTAGACAATCAGACCCATTCACCTCTGAACACTGAACGTGTCAGCTAAAACAAGCGACAGTCTGACATGACACTGCTCGCTACAGTAAAAGCCAAGCAGCCATTCATGTTCCACAGCTGCCATGTCCCCTCTATAAAATATTCATTCACGCTGTGTCATTCTTTATTCAGCTGCCAAAAATGAAACAGCTGAGGAACCTTCAAGTCATCAGGATGGAACCGTTGCCCATACAGACATGTCAACGCATCTACAATTAATTTGAGTGTAGTGGGGAGAAAGGCCCTTGCACTGCTGTCAATACTTTTAAAAATGATTAGGAAAAAGTTGCCTGGCAATACCTTCAGGCCACCTTGGCTTTCATTCACCCACAGTTGTGAGAATGAGATCACATACGTTGGGAAGAAACTTTTTTTTTTAATTAAAATTTAATTTAAATAAAAACCCCTGCTGGCTGCACAGCAGGCAGAGATCACAGCCCCGCCCTTGGACACCTCATGGCCCAGCAGCAGGAATTTTACAGGCAGAACAGAAACTGAAGCTTTATCTGGCCAGAAACTTTTGATTAATCACATCTACTCACTTTGGCCTGGCCTTAACTCCCACGGATAGTCAACGATTCCCAGAGAAGGGTTTGGGATTTATTCCAACCCAGCAAAGAATCATGATCAACTCAAATCACCCTAACAGTGAGGGAAGAGAATCATCATAATTTTCATCATGTCATTGTTACTTTTCCGTGTTTTGTAGGTTAATTTATTGCCTTGATGAAAGAAAATTCTCCCTAATTCCTCCTTTAAGGTTCACAGAGTGTAAATATGTTTCTCCCTTGCCCCCAAGTGGAAACATGAATGAAGGGAATTATGAATTAAAACTGTACCAGTTAGTTATCAGTTGTAGAAAAATGCTACACACACACACACAACTGAATTCATTGCCTTAGAACAAAAATAATTTATTCTCGTGGGTAAGACTTAAGTCCACTGGGGCATGGTTACTCTAGGCTGGGCTTGGCTGGGCAGCAGGGGGCAGGCTGCCACCCAGAGTGGACCAGGCTGGGTGACTGACTCTTTTCCACGTGTCTCATCCTTCTTGGATGAGTGATCTCGCCAGACACATGCCTCTTGTGGCAGTATCAGAGGCCCAAGAGGAAAAGCAGAAACGTGCAAAGCTCAGAACTGCCATGTTGACACTTCCTAAGGGCTATTGGCCAAAGCAAGTAGAGCTCAGAGTTAAAATATAAGGATTAAACAACAGCAAGGGGGCAAGTGCATGGAGCAGAGAAGAACAGGGACCATTCCTTCAATCGACCACGTTAGCTACCACTTCCTGCCCTTGTGTGTCCACTACAGAAAGTGAATGTGGGAACTCCACGCTCCATGAATTCTAGGCCAAGGCGAGTTAAGTTGCTCCCTCCTCCTCCTTCTATAGGCAGTCTCCCCTCTGCTGTTTAGGGCACTCTTTTTCCGGTCTATCATCATGAAAACTGAAGTTGCTCTCAAATGAAAATAATGATTGACTCCCAACAGAATATAGAAAATATTAATCTATGTGCAGAGGAATAAATGCATTCCTTCTTCTCTCGTTAAGAACTTTTCCTGGGAAGCAGATATTGTGTGTTCACTGAGGTCCAAGCTTCTCTCTCAGTACTTCTGAGCGACACAAATAGTATCTCGTCATCAGCGCCTGCAGAGGAATCTTCTAAATGGTGAACTAGTCAGCTAAGATGTATGGAAAAGTCCATGTGCAACTCATTTTCCATCAATACTAATAAATTCTCCCAATTGCCCCCAGTCTTGGTATATGTGCAGGTTTTGCAGTAGAATTTAAATTAATAGGTGTGACCTTCCAGTGACTTGTCCTGTGTTCTCATAAATTTCTTCTGTTTGCTAACGATGCTCCAGTGAGAGACATTCTGGAAGTTTCTAACATGAAAACCCACAAATTTGGCATGATTTTATATTTCTAGGAGTCTATTAAAAATAAAATAAGACAGAGACTGTAACTTTCCAAGGTGACTTTGTGTTTTGGTGGTGTTTAGAAATTAATCCTAAAATATATTTTGGAGTTAAATCTTTCCCTTTCTTCCAGAAGTAAATTATTTGGTGGTTATTAAACATCAAATAAGGCCCTGACAAATTGTTGATGAATGCTTCCTGCGGACCCAGATGTGTGAACGTCATTGCTGGTGGGGAAATGAGAATGTTTTCTGATGCCTTGTGGAGCCCAAGCTGCAAAACTAATATTTCTGTGTTCATTTCTTTCTGTTTTCTTCTGCTATGTATGATATTGGAGGCACAGCAGCAGGAATTTGACAGGAAGGGAATATTTAAAACACACACTAAATGGCTTGCTCATCTCTAGTATGTCAGTTCATTTGTGGGAATCTGTCAGCCATTGGCATCAACCGTCCTCTTTGAGTTCTCAGTTTTGTTCGCACTTCCTAAAATAAAGCGAATGTACTCATTACACAGCATATTAAATTCTGCAAATTACACCTGGCTGAACTCTAACATCTAGGGGAGCTTCCCTCCCTGGAATACACACTGCCTGCCTTCAGGGACCCTGTCCATTTTCTTTCTTCTTACAGCCAGTATTTTGCACATTGTAGGTACTCAAAACATATCCATTGACTAAATAAATGAATGGTGGCTACATATCACCACTTCTGTTCTGAAACTATTTCAGCCTGTTGAGAAAGCTTCTTGGCCATGTGAAGAATTACTGACTATGGAGAAAATGTTTTCATTCCTTAGTTGGCATTCAAGGCTTTCCACATTCTAGTTGTACCAATCCTGTAGTCGCTGTATACTACTTAGCAGGGAATCAGTGCAGGGTAGCAATTAAAGGTGAGTGTCGGTGTCCTTCTAAGTCCTGGTTCAAACCACAGCTCCATTTCCATTGGCTGTTCTGGTTTGAGAAAGTTATTCAGCCTCTCCCATCCTCAGTTTCTTCATCTATTAGAGAAAATAATAGCAAAAACTTTATCTGGTCCTTGTGAGGATTAAAGGTATTAGTATATGCACAGCCAGTATGTTGAACAGATATAAATGTGGTTGTAATCAAAATTCAATTTTATTTGCTCCTGTTGTCCTTTCCAATTTCCTTTTTTTTTTTTTTTTTTTGGTATAATATGGTTTTATACCAACACTGGCAAAAATTTAGGGGCCAAAGTGGAATCAACCTACTAGACCAGGCCAGGTTCAGGTTTGGGAAATAATCATTACTGAAAATTTTGTTTAGAAAGCTAACAGAAACTAGTCGTTAAGAACATGGGCTCCAAAGACAGATCAAGTTGGCTCGAATCATAATTCTGCCACGGATAGGTGGGACATGTTACTTAAGGTCACCATGCCTCAGTTTTCTCATCTGTAAAATGAGGTTAATAATAGTGTGCTTTTTATGAAGATAGAATGAGTTAATGTGCAGAGAACTTATAACTGTATGTGGGACACAGTAGACACTTTATCATGTTAGCCATTAATTTCCCCCAACAGAAAAGCATTTCTTTCCCATATGTGTTGTGTTCTTTTATTCTCTCATACCCACACATTCTAAACCAGAAATAATAATAATAATAGTAAATGAATAATAACAACACATGTAAACTGCACTTAACATGTCATTCACTATGCTAAGTGCTTTTCATACCGTTTCTCTTTTAACTTTCAGAACAAGTCTATGAGGTAGAAATAATTAGCCCAGAGTCTAATTTTTTACAGCAGACGAAACTATGATTCATTTACAGAAGAGGCAGGAATCTGTACATGGTACCAAAATGCAAGTAATGGATCTGGGATTTGAAGACTGGTTTCTCTGATTCCAAAGCCTCTCTTTTAATCGCTATGCTCCATTGCCTAAATCTTCAATTACAGATAACTGTTTAGAGTAAATTACAGTATAGGCACACAAGGGAACACTGTACAGTTATAAAAAGTAGTGTTATAGAAGTATGATTAGTTAAATGAAAAGAGGGACAAGGTATAATCTTTGAAAAAGAAACAGATTGCAAAATAGAATGCATATTCTGATAACGTTTTTCTTAAAAAATGCAAATATATGTGTACTCAGAAAAAAATGGAAGCTGTTTATAAAATGGTGAATAATGATCCTCTCTCAGTGAGGGGTTGGATATTATCTTTTAAACAGCTATTTTAAAAATAAACATTTATTCCACAGGAAACCCATTTTTCTTTAAATCATTTATTTTTGTATATGGCTGTGATGAAAATGCGTGTAGCCAAATAGAAGCATGCTTCAAAGAAACAGTTCAAAACTGGGAAAATGTTCATGATACAGCGGATATGCTATGAACACACTCTTCACTATGATCCCAGTTTTGTTAATTTTTCAAAATCAATATTTTATATCTTACTAAGAGCAAAATATTATGTGTTGGAAATCTCTGGATATGGAATTCTGAGTTATTTTTTTCTCACACTTTTTTTATACCTTTCTAATTTTCTGGAAATAATCGTAGAACAAAAGAGCTAATATTGTGTGTGTGCCTGTGTATGTGTGTGTACTTATTTTGTGCTAGACAGTGTCCTAAATGCTTTCCATGCTTATGTCATTCAAGCCTACCATGGAGTAGATACTACAAATACATTTTATACTTGTGATAATTAAGGCTGAGACTAAGTAAATTGTTCAAGATCATGTAGCTAATATGTGACAGAGCCAGAATTTTAACTCAATCTATAAAAACCAAAAGCCTAGTCCACAAAATGTTTGATTATTTCCTTTCCCCCAATGCACTGTTATCCTGGTTTAAAAAAAAAAAAAAGTGGGTCCCTTTGGAGAAGACTGGGAGAAAGATTAACAGTATATAATATTTGACTGAGATAAGGGATGCCCAGATGGCTAGTGAAACATTGTTCCGGTGCCTACTAGGGTGTTTCTGGAAGAGATTATTAGCATTTGAATCAACAGACTGAATAAACAGCATCACCCTCACTGTCGCAGGTGGACATCACTCAATCCATTGAAATCCCAAATAGAATTAAAAAGGTGGAGGAAGGGCAATTTCACTCTTTCTCCTTGAACTGAGACATCCTCCTTCTCCTGCCCTCAGGCATTGGCACTCCTGGTTGATAGGTTTTCAGGCCCAGACTAGGATTTATAGCATCTGCACTGATTCTCAGGCCTTTGGATTTGGACTGAATTATACCATCGGCTTTCCTGGTTCTCTAGCTTACAGACAGCAGACGGTGGGACTTCTCAGCTTCCATAACTAAATGAACCAATTCCTATAATAAACCTCCTCTTAATATATCCATATATATCCTATTGGTTTTGTTTCTCTGGTGAACCCTGCCTAATACATGGAGGCTAGGAAGTCTAAGATCAAGGGAGTAGCAGATGAGGTATCTGGTGACGGCCCATTTCCTGGCTTGAAGATGGCCACCTCTTCATTATATCCTCACCTGGCACAGAGCAGAGAGCAGAAGCTCAGGAGTCTTTTCTTATAAGAGCAGTGCCCCTGTTCTTCAGGGTTCTGCCCTCATGACCTAATTACTTCCCAACGGCCTCACCACCAAATGCCATCAGATTGGGGGTTAGGATTTCAACATGTGAATTCCGAGAGGACACAAACATCGATTTCATAGCAGGGGGTAAGTGGGGGGAGTTAAGCTGATGTGAGAGGTTGTACATCTGTGTCTGTGCAATTAGTACACCCCCAAATGCACCTCAGATGGCAAATCTGCTTTGGGGAATAAGTGGACAGGGGCTGAAATATATAAATCTACTTTGAAACATACTAGTTAACAACTACACATACATATCTACTACGGGTAGCCCCATTTTATTAGGACTTGCATTCCTTTTTTTTTTTTGGCCGTGCCATGCGGCATGTGGGATCTTAGTTCCCCGACCAGGGATCGAACCTGCACCCCCCGCAGTGGAAGCTCAGAGTCTTAACCACTGGACCGCCAGGGATGTCCCTTGCATTCGTTAATCTATATATACTTTTGAGTGGGTGTTAAAGTTTCAGATGAACTCTGACAAGCATTGTCCACAGTGTTTCTCCAGTTAGTAAGCTGAATAGTTGTCTATCAAGGAAACGTACCCTATTCTCCTTTCAAAAGAGAAGAATTTAACGAGTGGCAGTATTTTTTTTTTTTTTGGTATGTGAGAAATACTTAAGTTGATCTGCCACACCTTAATTTCAATCCAGATTGTGTGTTATTTTTATATTGTTTCAAAACCACACAGGTGCCATTTCTCAAAATGAGTTGTAACATAATTACTCATCGGTGACTAAGAAAACTTTTCTTCGTCTTCCTTCCCCTACATAAAGGTTGATATTCATTTTAATAGAGCACAATTTTGAGACTTGATTTTTAAGTTCCTAATTGCATGTGCAAATAAATGGTACACTTCTGGTAAATCAAACAATGAAAACAGGAAGTGTTGGTTTACCTCAGACTAAGATAAACATCATCGTAGTTCTCTTATTTCCCTTGAAAGTCTATGGCCAAATTATAGCACTTAAAGTGGCCAGCAGTACTTCAGCACCTCAATTAAAGAAAATGCTTGGATTGAGAAACACAATGAATATCTTACAGTCCTAGTTGGCTTAGATTGGAGATAAGAATCCTTCCATCCATGCAGTTCTTTGCAGAGTTCTTTCATGTAATAATGTGGTCCTTCCATTACCTTCAGCATCAGAGAAATGGATTTTTATGTCCATGTTTTGTAGAAATCAAAACGGACATTGTGAGTGATTAAGGTACTAGCTGAAGGTCACATAGCTAATAAATGATGGAGCACAGAGTCAAACATAGGTACGCAGATTGGAAGTCCACAGCTCATTTTGTGTCCCCAACACCCCTCCCACTTTAGATGGGGTAGATGCAGTAATAAACCAGACACATCCATTATAAGAGACAGAAAAACCCAGCCCAGCCTGGCTAAAGCCAAAAAGGGGAATCAACTACCTAAGTAATTTTAGAGGCCACAGGTAAGACTGCTCTAAGACTGGACTTGGTTAGAGGCAGAAATCCTATCATCACAAATACATTTCTCTCCATCTCTCCTCACTTTGTTGGCATTAGTTTCAGGTTGAAAGTGGAGGCGCCTAGCCAGTCCAGAGCAAAACAGATAACACGCTTCCCGAAGTATTAGCATAAGGCCCAGGATTCTCTGAGATTGGATGACTTGGATCGTGTGCCCACCCCTGGACTCATCACATTGGTCAGAGAGGTGAAATCACACTGATTAGCCAGACCTAGGGGTCCATCCAAACTGTGGGGATTGAAAGTGGAAGAGTGGTTCCCCCAAAGTTTCAGGGTGCTGTTACAAAGAGGATGATGAATAGTAGACCCTCAAAACAGCAGATACCCACCATTACAAAGTTAAAAGAGACTGAGACGGTCTTACCTGACCCCTGCTGACATCCCCAGAAAGTCTTTTTTTTCCTTTTTTCTAATTAAAGCACATTAAACAGCAATTACATTGCAATATGAAAATTTGTAATTGATTGATCAATTAATTAATCTATTTCTGGTTAAATGCCTTTCAGTTATACTGTTTTTACTGTATCCTTCTCCCTGGCAGGCTTCTGGAATAGGAAGCAGGCTGATTCAGGTTCAAACCACAGCTCTGCCAATTTCCTAGACTTGGACAAATTTATCAGCTTCTCTGGGTCACAATCCCTTCTCTTCATTTGCAAAGTGGAGATAAAAAGAATACTCATCCCATCCCTGTTGGGAGAATTAGAACTAATGCATAGAAGCTGGCATGTATTAGTGCGCAGTAATGTTTGATGTGGTTATTGCTGATGTGTAGTTATTGTTGCCATCAATACCCATAGCTGTCACCTCACACTGGTCAGAGTGGCTGTCATCAAAAAATCCACAAACAATAAATGCTGGAGAGGGTGTGGAGAAAAGGGAACCCTCTTGCACTGTTGGTGGGAATGTGAATTGTTACAGCCACTGTGGAGAACAGTATGGAGGTTCCTTAAAAAACTAAAAATAGAGCTACCATATGACCCAGCAATCCCATTCCTGGGCATATATCCAGACAAAACCATAATTTGAAAGGAGGCATGCACCCCGATGTTCATTGTAGCACTATTCACAATAACCAGGACATGGAAGCAACCTACATGTCCCTCTACAGAGGAATGGGTAAAGAAGATGTGGTACATGTATACAATGGGATATTACTCAGCCATAAAAAGGAATGAAATAATGCCATTTGCAGCAACATGGATGGACCTAGAAATTCATACAGAGTGAAGTAAGTCAGAAAGAGAAAGACAAATATCATATAATATCTCATATGTGGAATCTAAAACAATGGTACAGATAAACTTATTTGCAAAGCAGAAATCGAGTCACAGATGTAGAAAACAAATTTATGGTTACCAAGGGGGGGAAGGAGAGAGTGTAGGATGTATTGGGAATTAGGACTGACATACATACACCACTATGTATAAAATAGATAACTAATGAGAACCTACTGTATAGCACAAGGAACCCTACTCAATGCTCTGTGGCGACCTAAATGGGAAGGAAATCTAAAAAACAGTGGATATATGTATATGTATAACTGATTCACTTTGCCTTACAGCAGAAACTAACACAACATTATAAAGCAACTATATTCCAATAAAAATTAATTAAATTAAAAAAAATAAATAAAGGTCAGTGGAGGAATAAAAAAATACCCATAGCTGACGGGCACAGTTCCTAAGACTTAATAAGCGATCAATGAATGCTTTATCCCCTCTACCCAGGCCTCTCCTTACCTAGCATCCCACCAAGACCCAAGAAAGAATAGGTTCAAACACTCTCTTTTACACTGCATTCAGGTCAATAATCACAAAAAGAAGCCTTCACAGGTTGGTGTGTGTGAAGTCCACACCCCTGGCTATTTGACCACAGTTCTAATTGCTCCCTATAATGCTTTTAGAAAATAATTACTTTCTTGTAAACAAACTTTGCACTTGGCAAAAAGAGAAATCAATCTTGTATTCTGAATGCCTAAGCTCTCCCCAATATACAGGACAATGCTCAGAATGGAAACAAACATAAACAACAGCAACAGAAAATGCAGAAGACTCGATATGGAGCACAGCAATTCTGCACCTCTGGGAAATTAGAGACACAGCCTCTTTTTAATCTAATCTCTCTTTGACTCTAAAGATCAGCTTCATCTGCTTTGTTCCTATGAAAAATTTCAGTTACAGTCAATTAATTTTCCTGACACCATGTAAATATGACCCTTGTCCCTGCTCTTACTTGCAACTGTAAATTTGGTCATAAATACTTGCGTACAAATGTTAAACAAATACTCTGGGGGGAAGAAGAGGCAAGGGAGGTTGACTCTAGCTGTCTAAGCAAGTTATATCGATGACCAGCTTGGGATCATGTCCTTGACCTTTGAGAATCCCCATTGCCTGCGCTACCAGGCACCTCCAATTAAGCCAGGTTTTGTGCAGCTGTGGTTGAATGTCAAGTGGATAAACAGACTCAAAGCAGGAATTGACGCTGGATGCTCCCATATTAATGTGACAATATCAGATTTATTTTGGCATTGTTCTTAGTACTCTAGATGTACATAGAACTTCATGAAACACTTCAATTGTATCTTGTCATTCACTCTTAAAAACCCATTAAAGTTGTTTATTGTGTTCATTTCCTTGGAGATGGAAGTAGTAGTTCATTGAGGTTGAATTAAGTAGTCCAACCTAAGTTTGCTTGTAAGGAAGGAAGCCAGGCAAAAGCAAGTATGGAGTCAGTTTAGTATAATTAACAGAGTGAATTTGGGAGCTGGGCTCTACCTGTGTAGTCTGGAGAATGTTAGTTAACATTCTAAGCCTCAGTTTCCACCTTCATAAATGATGATACTGAGGCCTGTCAAGGATTAAAAATGAGCTAATACATACAGGTTATCGATGACAGTGCTTAGTTCACAGGAATGGTCATTGTAAAACCACTGCAATACATGAGGCTTCTCGTATTAGTTGTTCTTTTCATCCTCATCCTAGAATTTTTTATGAAATGCATTTTCTTTTTCTGTAGTCAACAACGTATGTGTGTAGTCCCTAGCGTGAGCATTTTCTATAGAGAAATGAAAATAATTCTTTTTATATCTCTAGCAAAAATATAGTCTCTTAAACTAGTTATTAGTTCATGATGATAGACAAGATGATAGACAAAAGTCTGTAGCACTCACATAACTATTACATTTGAGACCAGGTTTTCTGAGATTATTTGTGTAGGTATTTGCTTAATCTGCATTGAAAATTGTTTCCTTCCAAGACAAGCATGTTTGAAATAGCTGAAGAAATACGTGTAGTCTCCTAGATTATTGACTTGAAAAAAATGTTTAAATGTCGAATATCTTCCTGAAAGCTTTCTGACAGCATGACAAGTTAAAATTTTCACAAAACAGTTTGGCCTCTAAAATGATCAGTTGCAAAATGCCAAAAGTAATCAGGAGGGATGATTCATGACTTCTACACCTGTTCAGAGGTGGACAGAACCAACAGTGGGTGGCAGTTACATCAAAGCAGCCATTTGGACTCTCCTCCTCCTTGGCCAATTAACTCTAAAAAAGATCCTTTGAGTTTGTGAGAAAAATGACTTAGGCCTAACTCGAAAATTTGCAGGTTGGCGTACATAGGTATGTATTGCAATGTTCTGATCATTAGGGAAAAGAGAGAGAGAAATACTGTAAATAAGTTGGCTTTAACAAAGCTGGCCATTTTCCAAGAGCCAACTCATTACTTTTAGGGGTTCTCAAAGCATGGCACATGGCTCACCTTTACAAAACTCACTCAAGATACTTAATAAAGACTCAGATTCCAGGGTTTGGCCTCTGATGTACTAAATTGGAATCTTGGAGCGTAGGGCCCTGAATCTTCATTTCCAAAAAGAACTCCAAGTGAGATTGTGCACATTACATTATAGTCACTGGCTTTGAGGCACAAAATAGAGCAGACATTAACCGCAGACTGTGTTGAATAAACTTATGTGCACATATGCAGTTTTTTTTCTAATTATTCAGTTTTTTAAAAGTCAGTGTTTAGTTGGATTTCAGTACATAATTGCTCAGATTCTTTTCTACATATGTCTCTTCTCCTTGCATGCACAGTCCCAGGTTTTGTCCTAACCTAGCTCTCAGTAAGAGAAAATTATAAGGACCATAGCAGGATGTGCAATGTGGAGAGCTGAATCCCTCGTTGCAACGGTCTAATCTGTTGGAAACCAGGGGAGTCAAGGGTTTTTCCTCTCCTGCTGGTAGCAGTTTTCTACTCTTACTTCTCATATATTCATGGTCCTCAGCTCAGTCATTTAGAAAATGGGATTAGAAATAAAATTCCTGAGTCTGCTTGTAGTTACTTAAGCAAGTCACTAGGCAAGCATGGTAAAATCTTTTTACACTTCTCATTTTAGCAAGGTAAGGATTCTTGGGTATCCTGAAAACACAAGCACTCATGAGTGTGTGCACATACAGACACATACACGACTTTGAGATGTCCAATCATAAAATTTTTTTAATGTACATTACATTGCTATAACATACTACATATAATTATGCGGTATATAGTATAATTATATCACTATATAATATGTAATTACATGTTATACATTATGATTAATTATACATCCCATATATACCTGGAAAAAAGACAATTTTCCTCCATCTTATATTTTAAAGTCCCTTCATACTTCATCCAGCTATTCCACAGGGGGCCCCAAAATGTGAAACTGAAGTAATTCTTCTAATGACATTAAGGGGTAGCATGTTCTTCCTCATTCTTGCTTATTAGAAGCAATAATGTTTGCCCCATCCTAACACAGAACGTAGAATGCCCTTTGCTCTCCCTTAATTAAACATGAAATTCATTTTTTCCAAATCACGAAATTAACACAAGAAGAGAAATTAAATTAAATCTGTGCTGTGCAACTAAGTAAAAAAAATTTTTTTCACATTATTTCTCTAGAGTTAATGAAAGGTTAACTGTGCAACAAGGAACCCTCCTTCTGTCTGTAAAGATGCTCCATGGAATTATGGGGCCGTTCTCCAAAGGCTGGGTTGGGGGAACCCTGGGAGGCTCAGGAGAGGCTACTGCTGCCTGAAGCTTTTCAGCCAAGCCCCCTGAAAGCATCCTACCCTCATCTTATATTCCAAGTCATAACAGGTGCCTAGCATGGGATAGAGAGAACTGAGGTTTGCTGAATGTATTTAATGCATCTATAATGTAACAGACATATGTGTTGTTTCATTTAATCCTAGTAACTGCCCTACCAGAGAGTTATGAGGATCTCCTTGATGATATGAAAATCGAAGGAGGCTAAGCTATTGTTACTTTCCCAAGATCACAAAGCTGGTAAGTGACCGGAAACAGTTCATCCCAGGTTGGCCTGACCAGGGCTTACCTGCCCATTCTATCATGGGGGCTCTAAATCTGAGACACTGCATGCTCCGGCCGTCACCTTCCTCAGTGTCCTCATTTTGGGCCACACTACCTTTTACTCCTCACTTTCTTTTTTTTTCTTTTTTTAACATCTTTATTGGGGTATAATTGCTTTACAATGGTGTGTTAGTTTCTGCTTTATAACAAAGTGAATCAGCTATACATATACATATGTTCCCATATCTCTTCCCTCCTGCATCTCCCTCCCTCCCACCCTCCCTATCCCACCCCTCCAGGCGGTCACAAAGCACCGAGCTGATCTCCCTGTGCTATGCGGCTGCTTCCCACTAGCTATCTACCTTATGCTTGGTAATGTATATATGTCCATGCCTCTCTCTTGCTTCGTCACAGCTCACCCCTCCCCCTCCCCATATCCTCAAGTCCATTCTCTAGTAGGTCTGTGTATTTATTCCTGTCTTACCCTTAGGTTCCTCACGACATTTTTTTTCCTTAAATTCCGTATATATGTGTTAGCATACAGCATTTGTCTTTTTCTGACCCACTTCACTCTGTATGACAGACTCTAGGTCTATCCACCTCATTGCAAATAGCTCAATTTCGTTTCCTTTTATGGCTGAGTAATATTCCATTGTATATATGTGCCACATCTTCTTTATCCATTCATCCGATGATGGACACTCAGGTTGTCTCCATCTCTGGACTATTGTAAATACAGCTGCAATGAACATTTTGGTACATAACTCTTTTTGAATTATGGTTTTCTCAGGGTATATGCCCAGTAGTGGGACTGCTGGGTCATATGGTAGTTCTATTTGTAGTTTTTTAAGGAACCGCCATACTGTTTTTCATAGTGGTTGTACCCATTCACGTTCCCACCAGCAGTGCAAGAGGGTTCCCTTTTCTCCACACCCTGTCCAGCATTTATTGTTTCTAGATTTTTTTTTTGTTGAACTATTTCATTCTATACCTTTCTTTTTTTTTTTTCATTTTAACATCTTTATTGGAGTATAATTGCTTTACAATGGTATGTTAGTTTCAGCTTCACAACAAAATGAATCAGTTATATATATACATATGTTCCCATATCTCTTCCCGCTTGCATCTCCCTCCCTCCCATGCTCCCTATCCACCCCTACAGGCGGTCACAAAGCACCGAGCTGATCTCCCTGTGCTATGCGGCTGCTTCCCACTAGCTATCTACCTTACGTTTGGTAGTGTTTATATGTCCATGCCTCTCTCTCGCTTTGTCACCGTTTACCCTTCCCCCTCCCCATAGCCTCAAGTCCATTCTCTAGTAAGTCCGTGTCTTTATTCCTGTTTCACCCCTAGGTTTTTCATGACATTTTTTTTTCTTAAATTCCATATATATGTGTTAGCATACGGTATTTGTCTCTCTCTTTATGACTTACTTCACTCTGTATGACAGACTCTAGGTCTATACACCTCATTACAAATAGCTCAATTTCGTTTCTTTTTATGGCTGAGTAATATTCCATTGTATATATGTGCCACATCTTCTTTATCCATTCATCCGATGATGGGCACTCAGGTTGTCTCCATCTCTGGACTACTGTAAATAGAGCTGCAATGAACATTTTGGTACATGACTCTTTTTGAATTATGGTTTTCTCAGGGTATATGCCCAGTAGTGGGACTGCTGGGTCATATGGTAGTTCTATTTGTAGTTTTTTAAGGAACCTCCATACTGTTCTCCACAGTGGCTGTATCAATTTACATTCCCACCAACAGTGTAAGAGGGTTCCCTTTTCTCCACACCCTCTCCAGCATTTATTGTTTCCAGATTTTTTGATGATAGCCATTATAACTGGTGTGAGATGATATCTCATTGTAGTTTTGATTTGCATTTCTCTAATGATTAGTGATGTTGAGCATTCTTTCATGTGTTTGTTGGCACTCTGTATATCTTCTTTGGAGAAATGTCTGTTTAGGTCTTCTGCCCATTTTTGGATTGGGTTCTTTGTTTTTTTGTTATTGAGCTGCATGAGCTGCTTATAAATTTTGGAGATTAATCCTTTGTCAGTTGCTTCATTTGCAAATATTTTCTCCCATTCTGAGGGTTGTCTTTTGGTCTTCTTTATGGTTTCCTTTGCTGCGCAAAAGCTTTTAAGTTTCATTAGGTACCATTTGTTTATATTTCCATTTGTCTAGGAGGTGGGTCAAAAAGGACCTTGCTGTGATTTATGTCATAGAGTGTCCTGCCTATGTTTTCCTCTAAGAGTTTGATAGTTTCTGGCCTTACATTTAGGTCTTTAATCCATTTTGAGCTTATTTTTGTGTATGGTGTTAGGGAGTGATCTAATCTCATACTTTTACATGTAGCTGTCCAGTTTTCCCAGCACCACTTATTGAAGAGGCTGTCCTTTCTCTACTGTACATTCCTGCCTACTTTGTCAAAGATAAGGTGACCATATGTGCGTGGGTTTATCTCTGGGCTTTCTATCCTGTTCCATTGATCTATCTTTCTGTTTTTGTGCCAGTACCATACTGTCTTGATTACTGTAGCTTTGTAGTATAGTCTGAAGTCAGGAAGCCTGATTCCTCCAGCTCCGTTTTTCGTTCTCAAGATTGCTTTGGCTATTCGGGGTCTTTTGTGTTTCCATACAAATTGTGAAATATTTTGTTATAGTTCTGTGAAAAATGCCAGTGGTAGTTTGATAGGGATTGCATTGTATCTGTAGATTGCTTTGGGTAGTAGAGTCATTTTCACAATGTTGATTCTTCCAATCCAAGAACATGGTATATCTCTCCATCTATTTGTATCATCTTTAATTTCTTTCATCAGTGTCTTATAATTTTCTGCATACAGGTCTTTTGTCTCCTCAGGTAGGTTTATTCCTAGATATTTTATTCATTTTGTTGCAATGGTAAATGGGAGTGTTTTCTTGATTTCACTTTCAGATTTTTCATCCTTAGTGTATAGGAATGCCAGAGATTTCTGTGCATTAATTTTGTATCCTGCTACTTTACCAAATTCATTGATTAGCTCTAGTAGTTTTCTGGTAGCAGCTTTAGGATTCTCTATGTATAGTATCATGTCATCTGCAAACAGTGACAGCTTTACTTCTTCTTTTCCGATTTGGATTCCTTTTATTTCCTTTTCTTCTCTGATTGCTGTGGCTAAAACTTCCAAAACTATGTTGAATAAGAGTGGTGAGAGTGGGCAACCTTGTCTTTTTCCTGATCTTAGTGGAAATGCTTTGAGTTTTTCACCATTGAGGACGATGTTGGCTGTGGGTTTGTCATATATGGCCTTTATTATGTTGAGGGAAAGTTCCCTCTATGCCTACTTTCTGCAGGGTTTTTATCATAAATGGGTGTTGAATTTTGTCAAAAGCTTTCTCTGCATCTATTGAGATGACATATGGTTTTTCTCCTTCAATTTGTTAATACGATGTATCACGTTGATTGATTTGCGTATATTGAAGAATCCTTGCATTCCTGGAATAAACCCCACTTGATCATGGTGTATGATCCTTTTAATATGCTGTTGGATTCTGTTTGCTAGTATTTTGTTGAGGATTTTTGCATCTATGTTCATCAGTGATATTGGCCTGTAGTTTTCTTTCTTTGTGACATCCTTGTCTGGTTTTGGTATCAGGGTGATGGTGGCCTCATAGAATGAGTTTGGGAGTGTTCCTCCCTCTGCTATATTTTGGAAGAGTTTGAGAAGGATAGGTGATAGCTCTTCTCTAAATGTTTGATAGAATTTGCCTGTGAAGCCAATTGGTCCTGGGCTTTTGCTTGTTGGAAGATTTTTAATCACAGTTTCAATTTCAGTGCTTGTGATTGGTCTGTTCATATTTTCTATTTCTTCCTGATTCAGTCTTAGCAGGTTGTGCCTTTCTAAGAATTTGTCCATTTCTTCCAGGTTGTCCATTTTATTGGCATAGAGTTGCTTGTAGTAATCTCTCATGATCTTTTGTATTTCTGCAGTGTCAGTTGTTACTTCTCCTTTTTCATTTCTAATTCTATTGATTTGAGTCTTCTCCCTTTTTTTCTTGATGAGTCTGGCTAATGGTTTATCAATTTTGTTTATCCTTTCAAAGAACCAGCTTTTAGTTTTATTGATCTTTGCTATCGTTTCCTTCATTTCTTTTGCATTTATTTCTGATCTGATTTTTATGATTTCTTTCCTTCTGCTAACTTTGGGGTTTTTTTTGTTCTTCTTTCTCTAATTGCTTTAGGTGCAAGGTTAGGTTGTTTATTCAAGATGTTTCCTGTTTCTTAAGGTAGGATTGTATTGCTATAAACTTCCCTCTTAGAACTGCTTTTGCTGCATCCCATAGATTTTGAGTCGTCGTGTCTCCATTGTCATTTGTTTCTAGGTATTTTTTGGTTTCCTCTTTGATTTCTTCAGTGATCACTTCGTTATTAAGTAGTGTATTGTTTAGCCTCCATGTGTTTGTATTTTTTACAGATCTTTTCCTGTAATTGATATCTAGTCTCATAGCATTGTGGTCGGAAAAGATACTTGATACAATTTCGATTTTCTTAAATTTACCAAGGCTTGATTTGTGACCCAAGATATGATCTATCCTGGAGAATGTTCCATGAGCACTTGAGAAAAATGTGTATTCTGTTGTTTTTGGATGGAATGTCCTATAAATATCAATTAAGTCCATCTCATTTAATGTATCATTTAAAGCTTGTGTTTCCTTATTTATTTTCATTTTGGATGATCTGTCCATGGGTGAAAGTGGGGTGTTAAAGTCCCCTACTATGAATGTGTTACTATCGATTTCCCCTTTTATGGCTGTCAGTATTTCCCTTATGTATTGAGGTGCTCCTATGTTGGGTGCATAAATATTTACAATTGTTATATCTTCTTCTTGGATCGATCCCTTGATCATTATGTAGTGTTCTTCTTTGTCTCTTCTAATAGTCTTTGTTTTAAAGTCTATTTTGTCTGATATGAGAATTGCTACTCCAGCTTTCTTTTGGTTTCCATTTGCATGAAATACCTTTTTCCATCCCCTTACTTTCAGTCTGTATGTGTCTCTAGGTCTGAAGTGGGTCTCTTGTAGACAGCAAGTATATGGGTCTTGTGTTTGTATCCATTCAGCCAATCTGTGTCTTTTGGTGGGAGCATTTAGTCCATTTACATTTAAGGTAATTATCAATATGTGTGTTCCCATTCGCATTTTCTTAATTGTTTTGGGTTCGTTATTGTAGGTCTTTTCCTTCTTTTGTGTTTCTTGCCTAGAGAAGTTCCTTTAGCAGTTGTTGTAGAGCTGGTTTGGTGGTGCTGAACTCTCAGCTTTTGCTTTTCTGTAAAGGTTTTAATTTCTCCATCAAATCTGAATTAGATCCTTGCTGGGTAATCTTGGTTGCAGGTTTTTCTCCTTCAACACGTTCAATATGTCCTGCCAGTCCCTTCTGGCTTGCAGAGTTTCTGCTGAAAGATCAGCTGTTAACCTTATGGGAAGTCCCTTGTGTGTTATTTGTTGTTTTTCCCTTGCTGCTTTTAATATGTTTTCTTTGTATTTAATTTTTGACAGTTTGAATAATATGTGTCTTGGCGTATTTCTCCTTGGATTTATCCTGTATGGGACTCTCTGTGCTTCCTGGACTTGATTAACTATTTCCTTTCCCATATTAGGGAAGTTTTCAACTATAATCTCTTCAAAGATTTTCTCAGTCCCTTTCTTTTTCTCTTCTTCTTCTGGAACCCCTATAATTCGAATGTTGGTGCGTTTAATGTCCCAGAGGTCTCTGAGACTGTCCTCAGTTCTTTTCATTCTTTTTTCTTTATTCTGCTCTGCAGTAGTTATTTCCACTATTTTGTCTTCCAGGTCACTTATCCGTTCTTCTGCCTCAGTTATTCTGCTATTGATCCCATCTAGAGTACTTTTCATTTCATTTATTGTGTTGTTCATCATTGTTTGTTTCATCTTTAGTTCTTGTAGGTCCTTGTTAACTGATTCTTGCATTTTGTCTATTCTATTTCCAAGATTTTGGATCATCTTTACTATCATTATTCTGAATTCTTTTTCAGGTAGACTGCCTATTTCCTCTTCATTTGTTAGGTCTGGCTGGTTTTTATCTTGCTCCTTCATCTGCTGTGTGTTTTTCTGTCTTTTCATTTTGCTTATCTTACTGTGTTTGGGGTCTCCTTTTTGCAGGCTGAAGGTTCGTAGTTCCTGTTGTTTTTGGTGTCTACCCCCAGTGGCTAAGGTTGGTTCAGTGGGTTGTGTAGGCTTCCTGGTGGAGGGTACTAGTGCCTGTGTTCTAGTGGATGAGGCTGGATCTTGTCTTTCTGGTGGGTGGGTCCACATCTGGTGGTGTGTTTTGGGGTGTCTGTAGACTTATTATGATTTTGGGCAGCCTCTCTGCTAATGGGTGGGGTTGTGTTCTGGTTCCCCGGAAGGGGGTGTGGACAGTGACCTGTGCTCGCACACAGGCTTCTTGGTGGCGGCAGCAGCGGCCTTAGCGTCTCATGTCTGTCTCTGGGGTCCGCACTTTCAGCTGCGGCTCGCGACCGTCTCTGGAGCTCTCTTAAGCAGCGTTCTTAATCCCCTCTCCTCGTGCACCAGGAAACAAAGAGGGAAGAAAAAGTCTCGTCTCTTGGGCAGGTCCAGACCTTTCCCCAGACTCCCTCCCGGCCAGCTGTGGCGCACTAACGCCCTGCAGGCTGTGTTCACGCCACCAACCTCAGTCCTCTCCCGGCGCTCCGCTCCGACAGAAGCTGGAGCCTCAGCTCCCAGCCCCGCCCGCCCCGTCGGGGGAGCAGACAAGCCTCTCGACTGGTGAGTGCCGGTCGGCCCCGATCCTCTGCACTGGAATCTCTCTGCTTTGCCCTCCGCACCCCTGTTGCTGTGCTCTCCTCCGCGTCTCCGAAGCTCCCCCACTCCGCCACCCGCAGTCTCTGCCCGCAAAGGGGCTTCCTAGTGTGTGGACACTTTTCCTCCTTCACAGCTCCTTCCCGCTGGTGCAGGACCCGTCCCTATCCTTTTGTCTCTGTTTATTTTTTTTCTTTTGCCCTAACCAGGTACGTGGGGGTGTTCCTTGCCTTTTGGGAGGTCTGAGGTCTTCTGCCAGCGTTCTGTAGGTGCTCCGTAGGAGTTGTTCCACACGTAGATGTATTTCTGGTGTATCTGTGGGGAGGAAGGTGATCTCCGAGTCTTACTTTTCCGCCATCTTCTGTTTCTAGATTTTTTGATGATGGCCATTGTGACGGTATGAGATGATATCTCATTGTAGTTTTGATTTGCATTTCTCTAATGATTAATGATGTTGAGCATTCTTTCATGTGTTTGTTGGCAGTCTGTATATCTTCTTTGGAGAAATGTCTATTTAGGTCTTCTGCCCATTTTTGGATTGGGTTCTTTGTTTTTTTGTTATTGAGCTGCATGAGCTGCTTATACATTTTGGAGATTAATCCTTTGTCAGTTGCCTTATTTGCAAATATTTTCTCCCATTCTGAGGGTTGTCTTTTGGTCCTGTTTATGGTTTCCTTTGCTGTGCAAAAGCTTTGAAGTTTCATTAGGTCCCATTTGTTTGTTTATTTTTGTTTTCCTTTCCATTTCTCTAGGAGGTGGGTCAAAAAGGATCTTGCTGTGATTTATGTCATAGAGTGTTCTGCCTATGTTTTCCTCAAGAGTTTGATAGTTTCTGGCCTTACATTTAGGTCTTTAATCCATTTTGAGCTTATTTTTGTGTATGGTATTAGGGAGTGATCTAATCTCATACTTTCACATGTAGCTGTCCAGTTTTCCCAGCACCACTTATTGAAGAGGCTGTCCTTTCTCCACTGTACATTCCTGCCTCCTTCATCAAAGATAAGGTGCCCATATGTGCGTGGGTTTATCTCTGGGCTTTCTCTCCTGTTGCATTGATCTATCTTTCGGTTTTTGTGCCAGTACCATTACTCCTCACTTTCTTGTCCAAGAATTGGCAAACTAAGGCCAAATTCAGCCTGCTGACTGTTCTTGCAAATAAAGTTTTATTGGCACACAGCCACCCCATTCATTTACAGTACGTATTTTCTATGCCTGCTTTTGCTCTGCAACTACAGAGTTGAGTAGTTGAGATAGACAGGGCTGCTGCACAGCCCATAAAGATTAGAACATTTATTATCTGGCTTTTAAAACAATTTCTCCATTTTATTCCGATATGTACTAAATATGCAATATGCTTTACATAACTCTAAAATACATCTAACAAACATTTTCTTCTAACACAGTATTTTTTTTAACATCTTTATTGGAGTATAATTGCTTTAGATTGTTGCGTTAGTTGCTCCTGTATAACAAAGTGAATCAGCTATACGTATACATATAAAAACAGTGGTTAGATGCCATGAAGTAGGTAGCAATGCCTTAACTGTATGCACGTTGTCAGGCCCCAGGGCCTCTTCCATCCTTGTCAAGGGGAGTGCTAACCTTCTCTCCTTTCATACAACACTGTTATCTGGCTTTTTACAGAAGTAGTTTGCCAGTCCCTGCTCTTGTCATATTGGCCTCCTCTCTGCCCCAAGATCAGGCCAGTCCTTTTCTCTTGCTTTAATCCTCCCCAAATGCTACTCCTGTTGGAGTCACTTTCCCTGTATCTTCCTGTGGGGACTCTTGCTCATCTTTCAGGCCTTGCTTCAAATGTCATTTCCCTCAGGGAACTCTGCTGAGCACCCCAGCTAAGCAGTCCTAACTTCATTCCTTGACCTCGTTGTTGTATGTGTTTATGTACTTTTTTGCATCGCCAGCCCTAGAATGGAGCTCCCCGTTGGTAAGGATGGTATCTATTCATTCATCTCTCACAGCCAAGGTCTAGCAGAATATCTGTCATGGAGCAGATGCTCATATAACAAATGAACATTCTAGAAGAAATTCAGCAGAAGATAAACTGTAGCCAGGAATCTTCTCTCTGACTTACTCCAGGAAAGCTCTTTCCTGTTTAAAGTGAGAAATACTCTTTTTAGAACCACCGTTACCTACAGATACAAAACTAGAGTTAAAAATATATTTATAGTTGTAGGAACAGATGTGATTAAGCTGTTGTTCAAAAGGATTAAGCTGAGCAGAAGCAAGAAGAACTACAATCCTGCAACCTGTGGAACAAAAACCACATTCACAGAAAGATAGACAAGATGAAAAGGCAAAGGGCTATGTACCAGATGAAGGAAGAAGATAAAACCCCAGAAAAACAACTAAATGAAATAGACAGGCAATCTTCCAGAAAAATAATTCAGAATAATGATAGTGAAGATGATCCAGGACCTTAGAAAAAGAACGGAGGCAAAGATCGAGAAGATGAAAGAAATGGTTAACAAAGATCTGGAAGAATTAAAGAACAAACAAACAGAGATGAACAATACAATAACTGAAATGAAAAATACACTGGAAGGAATCAATAGCAGAATAACTGAGGCAGAAGAATGGATAAGTGAGCTGGAAGACAGAATGGTGGAATTCACTGCTGCAGAACAGAATAAAGAAAAAAGAATGAAAAGTAATAAAGACAGCCTAAGAGACCTCTGGGACAACATTAAACGCAACAACATTCGCATTATAGGGGTCCAAGAAGGAGAAGAGAGAAAGGACCCGAGAAAATACTTGAGATTATAGTGGAAAACTTCCCTAACATGGGAAAGGAAATAGCCACCCAAGTCCAGGAAGCGCAGAGAGTCCCATACATGATAAGCCCAAGGAGAAACACGCTGAGACACATAGTAATCAAACTGGCAAAAATTAAAGACAAAGAAAAATTATTGAAAGCAGCAACGGAAAAAGGACAAATAACATACAAGGGAACTCCCATAAGGTTAACAGCCGATTTCTCAGCAGAACCTCTACAAGCCAGAAGGGAGTGGCAAGATATACTTAAAGTGATGAAAGGGAAGAACCTACAAGCAAGATTACTCTACCTGGCAAGGATCTCATTCAGATTCGATGAAGAAATCAAAAGCTTTACAGACAAGCAAAAGCTAAGAGAATTCAGCACCACCAAACCAGCTCTACAACAAATGCTAAAGGAACTTCTCTAAGTGAGAAACATAAGAGAAGAAAAGGACCTACAAAAACAAACCCATAACAATTAAGAAAATGGTAATAAGAACATACATGTCAATAATTACCTTAGGGCTTCCCTGGTGGCGCAGTGGTTGAGAGTCCGCCTGCCGATGCAGGGGACACGGGTTCATGCTCCGGTCCGGGAAGATCCCACATGCTGTGGAGCGGCTGGTCCCGGGAGCCATGGCCACTGAGCCTGCACGTCCGGAGCCTGTGCTCCGCAACGGGAGAGGCCAAAACAGTGAGAGGCCTGTGTACCGCAAAATGAAAAAATAATAATAATTACCTTAAACGTGAATGGATTAAATGCTCCAACCAAAAGACACAGGCTTGCTGAATGGATGCAAAAACAAGACCCATATATGCTGTCTACAAGAGACCCACTTCAGACCTAGGGACACATACAGACTGAAAGTGAGGGGACAAAAAAGCTATTCCATGCAAATAGAAATCAAAAGAAAGCTGGGGCTTCCCTGGTGGCGCAGTGGTTGAGAGTCCACCTGCTGTTGCAGGGGACACGGGTTCGTGCGCCGGTCCGGGAAGATCCCACATGCCGCAGAGTGGCTGGGCCCGTGAGCCATGGCCGCTGAGCCTGCGCGTCTGGAGCCTGCTCATCCGGAGCCTGTGCTCCGCAACGGGAGAGGCCACAACAGTGAGAGGCCCGCGTACTGCAAAAAAAAAAGAAAGCTGGAGTAGCAATACTCATATCAGATAAAATAAAGAATGTTACAAGAGACAAGAAAGGACACTACATAATGATCAAGGGATCAATCCAAGAGGAAGCTATAACAATTATAAATATTTATGCACCCAACATAGCACCTCAATATATAAGGCAACTGCTAAAAGCAGAAATCGACAGTAATACAGTAACAGTCGGGGACTTTAACACCTCACTTACACCAATGGACAGATCATCCAAACAGAAAATTAGTAAGGAAACACAAGCTTTAAATGACACGATAGACCAGATAGATTTGATTGATATTTATAGGACATTCCATCCAAAAACAGCAGATTACACCTTCTTCTCAAGTGCTCATGGAACATTCTCCAGGATAGATCACATCTTGGGTCACAAATCAAGCCTCAGTAAATTTAAGAAAATTGAAGTCATATCAAGCATCTTTTCTGACCACAATGCTATGAGACTGGAAATCAATTACAGGGAAAAAAATGTAAAAAACACAAACACATGGAGGCTAAACAATACGTTACTAAATAACCAAGAGATCACTGAAGAAATCAAAGAAGAAATCAAAAAATACCTAGAGACAAATGCCAATGAAAACACAACGATCCAAAACCTATGGGATGCAGCAAAAGCAGTTCTAAGACGGAAGTTTATAGCAATACAATCCTACCTCAAGAAAAAAGAAAAATCTCAAATAAACAATCCAACGTTACACCTAAAGGAACTAGAGAAAGAAGAACAAACAAAACCCAAAGTTAGCAGAAGGAAAGAAATCATAAAGACCAGAGAAGAAATAAATGAAATAGAAACAAAGAAAACAATAGCAACAATCAATAAAACTAAAAGGTGGTTCTTTGAGAAGATTAAAAAAATTGATAAGCCATTAGCCAGACTCATCAAGAAAAAGAGGGAGAGGACTCAAATCAATAAAATTAGAAATGAAAAAGGAGAAGTTACAACAGACACCCCAGAAATACAAAGCATCCTAAGAGACTACTACAAGCAACTCTATGCCAATAAAATGGACAACATGGAAGAAATGGACAAATTCTTAGAAAGGTATAACCTTCCAAGACTGAACCAGGAAGAAACAGATAATATGAACAGACCAATCACAAGTAATGAAATTGAAACTGTAATTCAAAATCTTCCAACAAACAAAAGTCCAGGACCAGATGGCTTCACAGGTGAATTCTATCAAACGTTTAGAGAAGAGCTAACACCTATCCTTCTCAAACTCTTCCAAAAAATTGCAGAGGAAGGAACACTCCCAAACTCATTCTATGAGGCCACAATCATCCTGATACCAAAACCAGACAATGATACTACAAAAAAAGAAAATTACAGACCAATATCACTGATGAATATAGATGCAAAAATCCTCAACAAAATACTAGCAAACAGAATCCAACAACACATTGAAAGGATCACACACCATGATCAAGTGGGATTTATCCCAGGGATGCAAGGATTCTTCAATATACGCAAATCAATCAATGTGATACACCATATTAACAAACTGAAGAAGAAAAACCATATGATCATCTCAATAGATGAAGAAAAAGCTTTTGACAAAATTCAACATCCATTTATAATAAAAAAACTCTCCAGAAAGTGGGCATAGAGGGAACCTACTTCAACATAATGAGGCCATATACAACAAACAAACAGCAAACATCATTCTCAATGGTGAAAAAATGAAAGCATTTCCTCTAAGATCAGGAACAAGACAAAGATGTGCACTCTCACCACTATTATTCAACATAGTTTTGGAAGTCCTAGCCATGGCAATCAGGGAAGGAAAAGAAATAAAAGGAATAAAAATTGGAAAAGAAGAAGTAAAACTGTCACTGTTTGCACATGACATGATACTATACCTAGAGAATCCTAAAGATGCCACCAGAAAACTACTAGAGCTAATCAATGAATTTGGTAAAGTTGCAAGATACAAAATTAATGCACAGAAATCTCTTGCATTCCCATACACTAATGATGAAAAATCTGAGAGAGAAATTAAGGAAACACTCCCATTTACCATTGCAATGAAAAGAATAAAATACCTAGGAATAAACCTACCTAGGGAGATAAAAGACCTGTATGCAGAAATCTATAAGACACTGATGAAAGAAATTAAAGATGATACCAACAGATGGAGAGATATGCCATGTTCTTGGATTGGAAGAATCAATATTGTGTAAATGACTATACTACCCAAAGCAATCTACAGATTCAATGCAATCCCTATCAAATTACCAATGGCATTTTTTACAGAACTAGAACAAAAAATCTTAAAATTTGTATGGAGACACAAAAGACCCCGAATAGCCAAAGCAGTCTTGAGGGAAAAAAACGGAGCTTGAGGAATCAGACTCCCTGACTTCAGACTATACTACAAAGCTACAGTAATCAATATAATATGGTACTGTCACAAAAACAGAAGTATAGATCAATGGAACAGGATAGAAAGCCCAGAGATCAACCCACGCATATATGATCACCTAATCTTTGATAAAGGACGCAAGAGTATACAATGAAGAAAAGAGAGCCCTTCAATAAGTGGTGCTGGGAAAACTGGACAGCTATATGTAAAAAATGAAATTAGAACACTCCCTAACACTGTATACAAAAATAAACTCAAAATAGATTAAAGAGGGCTTCCCTGGTGGCGCAGTGGTTGAGAGTCTGCTTGCCGATGCAGCGGACACAGGTTCGTGCCCCGGTCCGGGAAGATCCCACATGCCGCGGAGCAGCTGGGCCCGTGAGCCATGGCTGCTGAGCCTGCGCGTCTGGAGCCTGTGCTCCGCAACGGGAGAGGCCACAACAGTGAGAGGCCCATGTACCGCAAAAAAAAGAAAAAGAAACTGCCTCTCATACAAAGAACGCTGGCCATCAGGTTTTTCACACAAGCACTCAAAAAAAAAAAAAAAAAAAAACCATGAAAAACCAAAGCTTAAGGTTGTATTTATTCTAATAAGTTGGTACTGCAGGATTCAGAGTGATTTTCTTTCGTGCCTTTTAGCAATAGCAAGCAACAAAACAATCTTGTCATGGCACATCCTTCATCAAGAGAGCCAGTGAAAAACCCTCTGTATTTATGTGTCCTTACGTTTAAGATGATTTTAAATATAGGCATCATTGACATAGGAATGTCAGCTGTCCAGCTGTCTTTCATACACAAGGAACCTCACAGTTTAAAGAGTCTATGCAGACTACTCATTCGTTTAAAAAGAAAGAAAGAAAAGAAAGTCAGATTGGTTAAATTGGCAACATCGAACTGGTATCTCGACATCAGAACACAAAGGCAAAGGCAAAGGTGCCAGGCCATCCCAGGCACTTCCACCTTCTCAGCTTGTATAGGATGGAGCATGTTTTCTTTCATAATTATTCACAGCTTAGGCATGTAGCTTAAGTACCTACGACTTGCTTGGAAGCCAGGAGGAACCGGCTGTGCTGGGAGGGCTGTAAGATCAAGCCGTTTATGATTGTTCTTGGGAATTAGCTGATAAATAATGTACGTAGCATCCCACTGATTCAAGGAGCACCGGTTTGATCTTAGAAATTCTCTTACTGAATTTCTGTAAACAGATCTGAAATGATTTCTGAGAGACTGCATGCTTTTCTGTGCATTTTATTTAATACATAGGCACACGTAGGTAGTCTGATAAAGGCATGTGTGTTTGTGTTATTTCTTTTTCTTTTCAATTGGACACAACTATTTTTACCTCAAAGTGGTTTTAACCACAGATAGATGAAAAGTGTGCTCTTGGGTTGCTCTTGTGGTTTGATCTGAAATAAAAATAATGGATTGCCTTGTCCTATGTAAATATGATTTTTTAACATAGTGAAATATACTCATATTCAAAAATACGGCATTATGATTCTAACAGTTACATTATACACCTGAAATGTCTGGTGATATTGATGGAAAGGAAAAGTACTAAAGAAAAAAGGTTTGAGAAAACTGGGTATGAAATTCTGAAATGATGCATAATCTCATAGACAAGAGCTCGGCACACCAGGCTGTGAACAGGGAATAGTTACTTCCGATTAACATGTCGACAAGATGTCATTCATATATTCTCTGGGCTGCAACCGACAGGCCATTTACTGGGGTTACATCTGAATTGTTCAAATGAGGAATCAGAGTCAACTAAGGCATTTTAACGCATTTCATGTAAGCAATATTTTCCAGAAAGCACACTCACGCACCCTGCAGTGGATCTCCAAATGAAGGGCACACCCCGTAGAGCAGCACATGCCTCCACGCAACAGCACTTAGTCTCTGCCAAAGGAAGATGGCACAGGTGAACGAACTGGATCTAAAACTTTACTAATGAGATACTTTACATTCTAGTTTTCAGACTAAATGTTCTAAGGTTGATGTGTTTTATACTTAAGGTACCTTTTAATTCAAACTTACCACATTTTACATGCTGAATATCCACGTGGGGCTAGTACCTAGCATATCGGACAACACAGGTCTAAAAAACTCTAGGTCATCATTCCTGAAAGAAAAGCTTCATCTGTTAAAAAATAATAATGTAATAAGAGTAGCAGTAATAATAACAACGGCTAACACCGGTATGGTGCTTATTATGTGTCCTGTTCTAAGCACTTCACAGGTATGAATGCATTTACTCTTCACAAGTATGCTATGAGGATAGCAACATGCCTAACAGATGAAGAACATAAGACAAAAAGGAAGGTTCGTACTTGTCCAAGGCCACAACGAGACCAGAATCTCAGAACATACTAAAGGATCCAGGATGGAAGAGAGATGGAAAGGAAATGGACTAATTGCCTCATTTTCCTACAAAAGGAGTCAGTGAATATTATTTTCTTCTGAGGTTGTTGATACATGTAGGATTCAAATATGCTAATTCAAGAAATAAAAGTAGCATTAAGATACTTCCAAAATGCTGGAGGGGATACATGTGGGAAAATATTGATATTAGAAAAGAAAAGGATACAGCAAGGAGACAGACTGAGCCTATACTGATGACAGAAATAAGAACAGTGAATGTCTCAACCACAATAAACAGATTTCATATCAAGAAGACTTTCGGAGTTAGTCAAAAAATTAAAATATATTGTACTATAAAATATATAGTAAAACAAAGTGACTCAAGTTTTTTGTTTTAAATAAAAGGATGGGGAAAATATGCCAGAGAAATAGAAAAAACAAACAAACCTGGGATCAGAGCATCAGGCCTGGTATCACTGACTGCAGTTTAAAGAAGGAAAGCACTAAACAAAGGGAAAAGTCAAGTTTGTGATTTAAAATAGAAAAAAACTATATATACTAAATTAAGGAGCACTGAAATGTATAAAACAGTGTTCTCCAAATTTTAGTAATTCACATTCTTGTTCCATGAGTTTTTGCTACATCTTCATAAAATTTATAATATGCTTAATATGATTTCTTTAAATTGAATTTTTTAATTAAAAACATTTTAAACAGAAGCTCTACATCACTATCAAAAATACAAAACCAATTTCTAGTGCTATAAAAAAAGGTTACTATTAAACAAACCAAAACATTAGTGAATTTCCGTAAATGCTATTGTCACTGAAGAAACAGGAGGAAATAGCACCCTCAAACTGGATAATAAAGGGGTTTTGAAAAAAGACTGTTTACAAACCTGTGGGCTGGTGGGGCAAGTTTAGAAATCAACAAGGAATAGTGCAGTGCCATGGAGATAGCAACAGCTGGGAGCAGTTACCAGGCCTTGACCAGACGGAGCAAAGAAATGGAGTGATAACTAGACACAGAATGAACAGCTCTAGGGGGAGGACCAAAAGATAGGAGCTACTGCATTTGGTGATGGAATGAAGCCAACCCGAAGTAACCCAGCAGAAAAGGAGCCAGGGAAACAAAGACCCCTTACCTCACAATTCTCCAGTCTCTTGCCATTGCCCTGTTGGTGGGATCCAACAGAAAGACAAAGGACAAGGAAATCAGATTATTCAAGACATACTGATCACCTCCTAGGGCAGAGATCAAAGGAAAGAGGGCTGGAGAACATATGCACACGGGCAAACAAGATGCACAGAACATCTCCATATTCTGCTTAATATTCTCACCTGAGTGGTTCTTCTCTATTATCACATGGAATTAGCGGAGTTAGCAAAGTCATAAAAATATGCTAACACCACTGAGTTGAGATTTTCTTCTATCATAATGAAAGCTTGAAGACAAATGAAAAATATGAGTTATGAGTTAGCAAAGTCATAAAAATATGCTAACACCACTGAGTTGAGATTTTCTTCTATCATAATGAAAGCTTGAAGACAAATGAAAAATAAATAACATCCTCACCACGTAATCCAATGTTATTCATACTATGTCCTTTAAAACATCTTACTATTTAAACCATCTTACATCACCTTTTAAGAATTCCACACCTTGGAGTATGTATTAAGCCTTTGAGATATAGCAAGGGCACAAAAATTATATAAATATACTAGTCATTGGAAGCATCATGAGAACATTCCATCCTTAACAAATCATAAAATTATAGAAGAAAAGTTAAATATAGACAAATCTGAATAACAGAGTCCACAGGTATAGAATTTAAATATTGCTATAAAAAGATACAAAATGTAGCTAGCTGCTTCTTAAATGTGCATAGGTTATTTACAAATACTGATCATAAGTTAGACTCAAAGCAAATTCAAAATTCAAAAAAAATAGAAATAAGATATAGTCAGCCACAGTTCCCAACAATAATGCAGTACACCCAGAAATACATAACAACTGAAGAAACCAAATCTCTCAAACGCTGGAAATTTAAAATATTTTTTAATATTAAGTAACTCTTAGGTCACAGAGACAATCAAAAGTACAATTGCTGAATCATTAGAACATGATGATACTGAAAGCTCTCCATATAAAGTGTAGGATGATGCCAAAGATTTCCTAAAAAAAAAAGCAAACCAGAAAAGGCAAAATCATAAACATTTTCCTTACCCAAAAAGAGAAAGAACAAAAATGGACAGCATGTTCAACATAAAAACATAAGAAAAAGAACTCAAAGAAAAAGTTAAGGCAAGCTGAACAATAGAATTAATACACATAACAACAAACTCATTTATAGGAAAGCAGAAAAAGTAGAAATGACAAGTGCATGAAATAATTGAAAAGAAAAATTGAGTTAATACATATAAAAGCACTCATTCATGTATTGGGAAATAGAAAAAAATTGATAAATACATAAAAATAATTCTTTGAATGAATAACAAACTACTTTATTAATAAAAAAGGATACATTAACATCCAAACCTAAGGATGTGAAAAATGGCACTGACTAAAAGGATTCTAAAAGAATATTTCCTCTAATATATGCTAATAAATTTGAGAATGTGAATAGACCATTTTCTATAAATATAAAAGTACTGTACTGCAAATTGACTCAACAGAAGATAGAATACTTGAACAGACCCAAAACGAAGGAAGAAATTGAGAAAATTGTCAAAGATCTGCATCTCAATAAAGTTCCAGACAATTTCATGCTTGAATTCATTCAAACCTTCAAGAAACAGATAATTCATGAGCTTTTTAAATTTTCCTAAAGCATAAAGTTAGAATTAATGCTTCCTAATTCTTTTCACAAAACCACAATAGCATAAATACCTAAGCTTGACAGGGATAGCACTGAAAACAAAACCTGTAAACCAAAGCCATGAATATTGATTCAAGAGTCATAGAGTTTCAGCCAGCAGAATCCACATTACATTTAAAAAATAATACACTGAACTAAGTGGGGTTTAGTTCAGATAGTCAAGAACAATTCAATGTTAGAAAAATATCATTTCAATTCAGCATATAAATAGGCAGAAAAGAAAGTAATAAAATAATATGGTTATCCATATAACCGTAAGTGCCAAAAACTTACCTGGTAGATTTCAGCAGCCAATTCTATGTTTATTAATATAAAAACATAATGTCATTTACTATAAAGCAGATCTAGCTGCTAAAATTTTAACGAGATACAAATAAACTCTCAATCAGTTACTAAAGAATGAATCACGATAATTTGTTTCCATATCAACAGCTTTCAATTTTGACAGGACAGCGTCACTTGCTTCTGGAAGAACAAGGGAAGCCTGAATAGGAAAGCGTGGACTTCAGAATTTAACAAACACAGGCGCAAATACGGTTCAGCCAGGTATTAGCAGGGTGATCATGACCAATTATATAATCTGCCCAGGTCCCAAGAGTTTTTTTTTTTTTTTGCGGTACGCGGGCCTCTCACTGTTGTAGCCTCTCCCGTTGCGGAGCACAGGCTCCCGGACGCACAGGCTCAGCGGCCATGGCTCACGGGCCCAGCCGCTCCGTGGCATGTGGGATCTTCCCGGACCGGGGCGTGAACCTGTGTCCCCTGCATCGGCAGGTGGACTCTCAACCACTGCGCCACCAGGGAAGCCCAGGTCCCAGAGTTTTTTAAAGCGACGTGAGGGCAATAAATCACATCTTGCCAGGTCACTCTGAGGAGTACAAATAAAATATTCAGACTAGTCAGTACACAGTAGGTGTTCAAAAACTTCTCTCTTCAGTGCCCTTGTTGCCAGCTCTGGTACTAATAATTTGCACGATTTGCATTTGAATCTGAGCTTACACGGGAAGTATTTTCTTAGAAGACCCTCACCCGCCCACTACCTCTATTTAGAGAGAAAGCATCACAGGTTACTGTATTTTCCCATTATAAAATAATTCTTGCTTATTTGTAAAAATTGGGGAAAAAATGAATATACACAATATAGAGTTAAAGTCTCTCATCATTCTCTCTCATTGGCATCATTAGATTTTCACATATATCCTTCTATGCTTGGGATCATACTTGGAATTGTAATTTTAAATAACATTTTAAAATAGAACTTTAAAGTCTTCAGTGGAAAAGAACTTAAATTGAAAACCTCATTCCACATGTAATTTTACAGCTACCCATCCATTTTCCAACATCAGAACTTGCAGCGTTTTTGATCTGATCAAAAGTCATATACTATGAACTACAGTCTGTCAATTTTTATAAACTCATATCATTGGTCAAATGTGGAAATGGTTCAAGACCATTTCAACGCCTTTCAGTGTCTCTTACCGGTAGCTCACTCAACAACCATTATCAAGTAGGAAGGACAACAGACACAATAGCTGGAATAGAATCCTGCCTGATGCCATGGGGTAAAGCTTCATTATTTATGAATCTAACAAAAAGTGAAGTGAAAGTTGGACACTTTCCAGTTAATTTCATCAATGTAGACAACTCAACTGTATATTTGAGTTCCTCTGTGGCAAGTAACACAAATGAACCTTGAATTATCTGGTGAAACTGTCCATACAGCTGAGATTAACCACGTAATGGCCAACATTCCAGTTTCCACTGGGCTGTTGAAAACTTCACTACACCGATAGTACCCCAAGGCTTTTGTCTGTTCAACCTTTTTATGTTGCCTATAGTTAAAGTTGGCTGCAGTTAAACACAAGATTGTCTAAAAAACCCATTATTGTCCTTGTTTAGCTGCCTAATTTCCTTCCATTTTATATGTTCTTAGAGCCTTTCCAAACGACTTTTTCCTAGCTAATTTGGGAAACACACTTTACAAAGAGCAGGTAATTTTAAAAGCATCATTCTAATGTTGGTCTTTCATTATTTCTCTAATAAGCAACATAATTGGTACAGGCTGAGGCCACCTACAGATCAACCTTTAGACAAACCTTGTATATTCAAGTTATAAAACTTCTTCCTGAGCCCAACTGCATTCTCTTAGGGGAAAATTTGAGAAAGATTATAAAGTTGTAAGATTTCTTTTTCCTTGCTTCCATCGCCCCCGACTCCAACCCCTGTAAAACATCATTTATCAGTTCATGTCCTGGAGAAGCAGACATAATTGCAGGAGCTCTAAGAAATAAAGGGAAGAATCTGTCACATCCTATTTTTATCAACTTTGTTTTGAAAGCTTTCGATGTGTAACTTATTAAATGATTTTATGCATATGTTCTCTACGAGAGGAGAATAAGATGCATGTATGCTGTCTGCTGTATCTAGGGTGTCATTTGGAGAATCAACCTCAACTAAATCTAATTAATTCCCTTTCAACTAGAAAAGCATGAAAACGGTCCATAAAATAAAACTTTATTTTAATTGTAAGTCAATTACATTGTCAAGTCACAGAAAAAATATTAGATGGGTACGACAGAGACATCCTACATGCACCATGGACTGCCATGCAAAGAGGTTGACTAGTAGTGGACTGATTTTTAAATCCACATTCAAGTGTTATCCAAACTGTCGTTCCACCATTGAACTAATACCATTGTGTCCAACAGAGACACAATCTCATGTTGAAAAGACCTCCTTGTGTAGAATGCAGGATGAAGCGTTCATACAAACCAGTCATCCAAGGGAACAGACAAGACAGGGATTCTCTTAAATTCAGATAACAAGCCTGATCTGAAATTGTGGCTAAAAACAACACTCATGATTTTTATAGACATTTGTGATCTTTCATAGGCTTCTGGGAAATAACCCCATAAAATAATCCCAAGGGAATGGGATACTGGAATTGGTCAGGTCCAAGTCACACAATCCCTCCAGGAACTAAGGGTGGAGTCAACTTCCCCCAAAGCACCTGGGCCAAGAGTCACGAGAGGGCATCGCAGAGGAATACAGCACATTGTTAATGTTATCAAAAGTGGGGTCCGGCTACTCACCACTCAAAAGCCAATAAAGAGGCAAGGTTGGTGGAAAGGAAAATTTGCTTTATTTAAGCAGCCGGCAACCCGGGCCGGGGGTGGGGGCCAGGGGTGGACTCATGTCCAAAGGCCACCCCTCCCCCCCCACAATCAATGGGCAAGAGCTTTTATAGATGGAGGGAGGGGGCTACATGCAGAAAACGGCACAGGCAGCTGTGACGGTCATCTTGAAACTGGTCCTGCGGTGGTCTGACCAGCGTCATCTTGATTGTTTTAGGTACAGTTAATCTTGAGTTCCAGGGTCGGTTTATTCTTGTTTCTTTGAGGCCAGTTCTGGGAATTGTGGCAGCTTATGTCATGGCTACAGTCTGGTCATCGTGTAGTTAAATTCTTCCACCTGTTGGGGGTTTCAGTATCTACAAAACAGCTCAAAGGCCATGGCTCAGAATATGATCTCTAGCCCTTGAGGAGGAACTAAAAGGTCCTTGGCTTTAATGACTAAACTAATATTATTTGGCCTTGTTTGACTGTTTTCCTTTGCTTCTGCATTTTCTCACTTCTCTAATTAACCTTATTCTTTGACTAAAGTTTTCCTACAAACAAAAGGCAGGCGGAGGACATGGGAGGGAAGGACCTTAGGGTGCTGCTCTGTTTCATTAACAGAAGAAACGTGAGTGGATACGGGTAGCATAAACAGACTTCTACTATCTCAGACCCTCTAAAATTGTTCCCTTGATTAAAAGTAGTAATGGATATTTTAGTTCTTAGATATTACTTCTCTCTCCACGGCACTTTAGTGGAACTAGTCTATTTTATAAGATTAAATGAAACAGCTTTCTAGTAATAGTTCTCTTATTTATTGTGAAAGTATTATTGAAGGCATTTTTGGGTATATCTCACACTTCCCTTTGTTTTACAGAATCCATATGAGAACTTTTTATCTGCTGTTAACATCAGTTACTGTTATGATTCTTCTGAGAAATATGCTCAATTCTGTCTTCTGGAAACTGTAACTTGTGTGACTAATTATGTTTCCTAATGTTTCCTTATTTTTACCTCTGAGAGAATATAGGGCTCTACCCTTAGCAAACAAATGTACAGAAAACATACACTGGATGATGATGATGATGATGATTGTTATTATATAGGCTCACTTTTTTCTTTCCTGTCTACTTGTAATTTGAATTAGTTCAGTGCATTTTATATATTCTTATAAGATACAACTCATATTTCCCAGAACAAAGAGTGATATAAATATATCAGGAGTAACAAAGTCAGTAGCTTATAGGAGCCAAGCAAGTGATGGAAATGGTGAAGCATCCCACGTGGGGACTAGCAAAGAGCATGCGCGCCTCTTCTAAAGGAACAGCCGTCCTTTAGGTCCAGCCACGTGGCACCACAAGGAAAAGGGAGACCAACATGGCCACATCTTTCAAGAGAAACCAGAACTTCATCCTAGCCCTATACTGCCTTCACAGACATAACACTGGTGGGTAATACAGAAAGTTAAAGCTATTCTTAGCCATTTATTTTTGTCTTTATTAAAAGCATAATAAATTAGAAATATGTGGTTTATTAAAGCAGAAAAGAGACTGGTGGAAAGGGTATTAGCTATAGCTCATGGTGTCAACAAGGAGTTTGCAGAGCTGGGCTGGGAAAATGGACCAGAGCTAAGGATTAGAGTTGGAGCACAAACCTGATTACAGGGTGGGAAAGCCCTGGTCCTGCCACCACTGCACGCTCACCAACATGCTGCTGGGCTCTGTCGCCACCATCGCCCCGAACTCTGGGCACAGGACACTGTCTCCACCTTACAGATGAATCCCAAATGCATCCTGCCTCTTCTGGGGGCACTTAGTAGCTGAGCTTAGCCGTATGCTCAAGACAAAGCCGCCAGGAATGAATGAGAACATGCGTCTGAGCTTTCGTCATCCAGTGATCTTCTAGACACAGGACAGGGGTTCACATGCTTGGCGTGCATGAGCAAAGGGGCAAACATCTGCTATCTGCCGAGAGCAATATCCGATTAACAGCTTCTTGAAACGACAAAAAAAAAAATCCTATTTTATGTTAAGTGGTATTTTTCTTTTAAAACATCCAATTTACTATGCTTTTAATAAAGAGGAAGTAATAAGATCAGTTGTGTCTTTGGGATCACTACTTTTTATTCATCAGTGTTAAGGTTCTACCTTTGAAAGTTACACAGGGTCGTAAAATAATAATACATCCCTTGTTTGAGAGGTTAGACAAAAATTTAATGGTCTCCCTGTGGGAGGTAAAAATAAAATTATCTAGATGACCAAGCAAAAGCCTTACAGCCACCTTTGTGGAGAACCAACCAGGAGGCCTTAGTGACAGCCTCCAGGTGGTATCAAAATCCAGCAGCTCAACCTTTTTAGGTTAGAATCACTGGGGAAGACTGAAAGGGTTTAAAAGCGCTGATGCCCAGGCCACCCCCAGAGCCTGGGATTTAACCTGCCTAGAATGAGGCCCAACATCACTATCTGTTCAGTGTTCTTCAGGTGCTTTCCTGGTTGAGAACTACTGTCCTGAGACCAAGAAGAAGCAACTAGTCCCACAAACAAAGACAAAGGGGAAAAGAAGTTTCTTTCGAGGGGGCACAAGATATCATCTTTCAAGAACATCCATCCCCCTGGCATGAAATTAGAGCCCTGTATTTGGGACGGGATGGATGGGATGACAAGTTTTATCAAGTCCAGAGGATGGGCAGTGACTGCTGAGCGCTGATGTAAAAATGATAATAATTGTGAGGCTGGAGTGAAGCCAAACAGGAGAAAGTACAGTGACCGAGGCCGCCATGGGTCCAAGGAGAGCAGCTCCAGCAGGGAGACCAGGTGTGTGCCACCCCTGAGTTAAAGCATCTTCCACAAATGGGCTCAGGACCTCTGATGGACACCGTGACTAGCTCTGACACAGCAGAGAATCTGGCTCTGTGAGAATGAGGCCACAGGCAAGTCGAGGTTTTGAAAGAGAAGCAAGACAGAAAAGAACCACAGTAGGGTCCTCAGAGTGTGACCTAGAGACTCCTGGAGGTCTTCCTTTTAGGAAGTCCACGAAGTCAAAACTAGGTTCATAATAACGTGGAGATGCCGTTTGCTCTTTTCACTGGACTGACATTTGCACGGGTGGTACAAAAGCAATAAGTCAACGCAGTGGCACTAAATCAAGGCAGTGGGATCAAACAGGACTAGTGGCCACTGTGCTCTTCACTTCTAAGCGCTCACAGTAAAATATATATTTTTATAGATACTATTCATATACATATGTGTGTATTCTACTGCCCTGTATACGTGTGTCCATCAGTCTATCCATTCATCTATCTCTGAGAGTGAGTGCTTCCTTAAATTTTGTACCGTAGGCACCTCCCTTGCTTTACTCTGGGTCACACCCTGTTTTCTTCAGAGCCCTTAATCACTATCTGAGATCATCTTGAATATTTACTTGTTTCCTTCACCTCCAGTTTGTTAGATTTCAATTACCACTTATGGGAGATTACAAAAATGTCCCAAATTATCCCCTTTCCTGGGACCATGTCCTTTGCACCTCCTCCCAAAGAGGTAGAATCTATTCCCTCACCGCGTTGAATTCAGGCTGGCCGCTGATTTGCTCTAGCCAACAGAATGCAGAAGAATGATAGTGGGTCAGTTCTCAGCAGGGGTTCAAGGACCTTCCACTCTTTCTCTTGGAACTCGGATTTTACGAGGAGAACAAGCCCTGCTAAGTTGAGCATAAAAGACCACGCACAAGAGAGACCAGCTGTCCCAGGCAAGGCCATCCTAGACCAGCCGGCAGCTAGCCACCTTCAAACACACGAGCGAGCCCAGCCAAGGTTAGCTGAGCTGCCTACCCTCTCTGGGGCTGACTTCAGGTGTATGAATGAGCCCAGGTGGGAGCAGCAAACAACCCACACGCCCTGTAGGTTCATGAGCAATAATAAACGCTTACTGTTTTAGGCAGCTTTTTCATCATTGTTGATGATGGCTCACAGCATTACTGTGGCAATAGACAATAGATTCACCCCTCCATTCCAAGAACCAAGAGTGGTGCTTGATACTTAGAAATATATTTGGGTAACCCCCCCCCAAAATTGGTGGATGTTAGAAAGAATGAAAAATGAACTAAAAACCCCACCTCTTTATACACTAGCCCAGTTACATTTTCTCAGCTTGGTCTAGAACTAACCTCAACCATATAATAAGTTTGTTCATGCAATTAATTCAGTTCTTCTGGGCATCCACACCAATTACTGGAAGAGACAAAGACCAACTTTAGAACAGACATTTCTACTAAATAAAAAGTATTCAAGTATTTATATCTACTCTCTCTCCCTGCAGAGTCTATAAATACACCAGCCCAGAGAAGCTTTATTGGTGTTAGCTGAAGCAGACTGCAGCTAAGAGACAACTGTGGTTTTCCACTTCCCTTTGAGCCACTGCTCATACAGAATGAAGAATCCCTGGTTTTGTTTCTGCCTAATCATTTATTGTAATGCTGAAGGGAAGAAAATCTTGGAAACTTTGACCAAAATCAGTTTAGTTTTTGCATTATCACAGCAGGAGAGGAAAACATGGGTTTTCATTTTTAAGGATAATCTCTCTTAAAGTGTGTACAAGAACTAGCTAAGTCTAAATAATATTAGGAACATTTGAAATGTTTTTAAATGGATTCAGGGCTGCACTGGTTTCTGCCTTTAGATCATAAAGTCCGTTGGCTGCCAACTTTCATCTGCTCTCAGCGGTGGCAAAGGTGCTGAATACTCTGCAAATTGTAGATGCCATTGACTAATTCAGAGAAATTCCTGGCTTAGAACTTTTACAAATGAAGTTACCACTTAAAGACTCCTGTTGTAGTTAAAAAAAAAAAAAAATTAACAAAATTAATGTCTTCTTTGAATGCTATTATTGTTTTAATTAATTTCCATTCATAATGCACTATCAATTAAGTCAATTAAAATATTGGGCTTTTAATAATAATTGAATATTTCATACTCAAGTGAGTTTCTCTTTGTGCGTGTGCTAACAACCTTCATGCATCTATACGTATGTCATAAGTTGTTTCCTTTTTCCTCCCTTCCTTTCTCCTTCCCTGTCTTTTTTTTATTGAATTATAGTTGACTTATAGTATTATATTAGTTTCAGGTATACAACGTAGTGATTCAGTATTTTTATAGATTATACTCCATTTAAAGCTATTACAAAATAATGGCTATATTTCCCTTGTTGCTTATCTATTTTATACATGATATAAATATCCTTGTTATTTATTTTATACATAGTAGTTTGTATCTCTTAATCCCATAGCCCTATCTTGCCCCTCCCCACCTCTCTCTGAGATAAAGAAGATGTGAGATATATAGATATACAATGGACTATCACTCCGCCATAAAAAAGAATGAAATTCTGCCATTCGCAACAATGTGGATGGACCTAGAGAATATTATGCTTAGTGAAATAAGTCAGGCAGAGAAAGGCAAATATTCTATGTTATCACTGATATGTGGAATCTAAAAAATAAAACAAACAAATGTGTCAGTCAAAACAGAAACAGATTCACAGATATAGAGACCAAACTAGCGGCTCCCTATCTTTCTTCATCCCTCTCTCCTTCCTGCCAGCCTCTCTTTCCTCTCCCTCTTTTCTTTTCTCCCTTCATCTCCCCCCCCTTTCTTTTCTCTCTCTGCTTTTTCCTTCTTTTCTCCTCCCCTCTCCTCTCCTCTCTCCCTCCCTCCCACCCCACGCCCTTTGGTGGCCACTTCCTAAGAGCCAGTGGATAAGAAAGGCTATTTCTTTCTGTAGCACTTTCACTCAGGTAACACACAGCACAGGCACAACATCTCTGAGTTGGTCTGTTTCCCGAGCTGACCATAGTAGATCCCGAACAGAAAATTTAATGTATCCAGGAATCACTCGACTTTTTAACTTTCCAATTGCAAACTGAATTCTTCCTTTTATATCTTAGAGGTCAGAAAAAATTACATCTTTGGGCAACTTTCCCTTTTCCAATTACCCTGCTTGCATATTTTCAGTATTTAATTTTACAGTTTTAAACTACCCATAAGGCTATGTGTGTTTTTGATATGCTGAAATACATCACAAATTTATCTTTGTTTTATGAACTGCTGGTTGAACACTAGATACCATCATTTGATCAATTTGTGTATTTGATCAATACATTTTACTTGTATCCATTTACATTAATCAGGGCAAGTACTAAATTGGTATGCTAGTTCAATATGACGTCAGTTTAATCAATTTTATCAGTTGATTACCTCATTTAGTTGGTGTTTTCATTCTTCTATGTAACTAACCTCAGGATTTAAAACTAGCTTTGTCATTCATTGGGAACCCAAAATTAACTTATATTTCTAACAAGAGAATGAGAAACAGCACAATTAGGATACTTGTTAAAGTAGATTTTAAATCAAAAAGATCAAAACATAAAATAATAACCTGACAGGGTTTAAAAATTATTGTGAATGTTGACCCAATACTGATGTGAATATCGTGAAATATCTACTTATACATGCCTATTAAAAGGTTTATTTGCAGAAGTCTTTTGTAAGGTAATTTGATAATACATTTTATAAGAACTGTAGAAATGTTCATAAACTTGATGATTTACCACAAGGAAATAAGAAACACTCCATCTAAAAAAATTGGGAAAATATCTGGGCATGAAGACGTCCATCATGGTGCTATTTATAGTAGTAGTAAAATATTAAAATCAACATAAATGTCCAACAATAGGAGAATGACCAAATAAATTACAGTAATATGAAACTGATGGAGTTTTGTACAGCCATTAAAAATAAAAATCATGAAGACTATATAGGAACATGGAACATTCCTATACTAAATGTTGTGTTATCTGTGTTATCATTTAATTTATATGAGAACCATACAGCTGTAACTATTTATCCAGTATGTGCTTAGTGAGAATGTGTCGGGCCCTGTGCTAAAAGCAACAGGCCAAGGCCGGCACGTAAAGCCAAACAAAATACGATCCCTGCCCTCTGATCTGGTCCACCTGCAGGAGCGTCCCCAGATCCCCACTTAAGAAATGTGTGCCTCTTCTTGAGATACTTAATCTCTTGCAGTCTGTTTCTTTCTCACCTGCAAAAACAGGGATCAGATGAGTGACCACCTCAAGCAGCACTTCTTTGAGTATTTAGTAACTTTTTATATGTAATTTGTTTAATACAGTGCTTGGTGTGTTAGTTTGCTGGGGCAACTGTAACAAGGTACTAAAGACATCTACTGTCCCACAGTTCTGGAAGCTAGAAGTCCACAATCAAGGTGTGGGCAGAGCTGATTCCTTCTGAGGGCCATGACAGCATCTTTTTCATGCCTCTCCCTTCAGTGCTAGTGGTTTGCTGGCAATCTTTGGCATATGCCTCGGCTACCGGAAGCATCACCCTCATCTCCGCCTTCATCCTCATATGACGTTCTCCCTGTGTGCATGTCTGTCTCCAGATTTTCACTTTTTTTTTTTTTTTTGCGGTACGCAGGCCTCTCACTGTTGCGGCCTCTCCTGCTGCGGAGCACAGGCTCCGGACGCACAGGCTCAGCGGTCATGGCTCACGGGCCCCGCCTCTCCGCGGCATGTGGGATCTTCCCGGGCCGGGGCACGAACCCATGTCCCCTGTATCAGCAGGCGGACTCTCAACCACTGCGCTACCAGAGAAGCCCCAGATTTTCACTTTTTTAAGGATACCATTCACACTGGATTAGGCCCACTCTAGTGACCTCTTATTAACTTGGTTACCTCTGTAAAGACCCTTTCTCCAAATAAGGCCACATTCTGAGGTACTGGAGGTTAGCACTCCAACGTATGAATTTGGTGGGGGGCTCAGTTCAACCCATAACACTTTGTATATTGTAAGCTTTCAACAGATGTTGGCTACTATCGTTACTATTATTACCAATATTGTTAAGAGTAGTGGCCATAGAATATCATGATAGGGTGTGTGGTAAAACCAGACATGTTACCAAGTAAGACGAAAGCAGTTGATCTGCTAGGGTGATGAGGTTCTTAGTGATCAGGGATTTTTTTTTGTTTCCTTGTTTTGTTTTTGTCACTCTTATTTTAAAATTTCTATAATGCCCATCCTTCCACAGAGTTTGCGCTATTTAAAAGGGAGGAGATCTGGAACATCTCTTAAATATAAGCAATGGCCATTCAAACATAAATGCAAATTCCCACACTTCCCTCTGGTTCCCATCTTCGTAATATTGTCTCTCCCTCTCAAATAGAAACACTGATGAAAAGTCCAGCTCCCTGGTGGACAAGGAGCGAGGTTCTCTTTCCCTTCATTCTATGCTCTCCAGTCTTTAATTATATTAAACAGCAGCCTGCTCACCTGCCTTTGTGTCAGTTCCTAGGATTTTATTTCAACATGTCTGCTTATCCTGGCCAGAAGAGCAAGGTGTAAGTTTTAGATTTCTCTCATCTCTCCTGACCACAGTGTAGTGATTATGACATACGTTACTGCCTATAGATTCCTTACAGGAAAAAGGTCTTCAGGCCAAGTGACAAAATCTTTGCCTTTTTTAGAGTTATTCTTTTCTCTCACCATCTTTTTAAATATTTATTTTCCTCCAGGTATTTTGTCTTCCTAGTGTCTCACCATCCTTGAGTTAGGACCCAATGTTTTGTTTTCAGAAAAAAGTACCTTGGATTGTGTAGTTTTCAGATTAAGAAGAAATAAATGGGGCTTCCCTGGTGGTGCAGTGGTTGAGAGTCTGCCTGCCGATGAAGGGGACATGGGTTCGTGCCCCGGTCCGGGAAGATCCCACATGCCGCGGAGCGGCTGGGCCCGTGAGCCATGGCCGCTGAGCCTGCGCGTCCGGAGCCTGTGCTCCGCAACGGGAGAGGCCACAGCAGTGACAGGCCCGCGTACCTCAAAAAAAAAAAAGAAATGATAAAGCTAACCATCATTTTGGAGTATTTGAAGAGCCATTTTTTAAAAAAATATTATTCCATAGATTATTCAGCTAAGATTCAAAGGCTACATAAATCCACATTAAGAACTGTGTCTGTGAGGAATATTTAATTTCAAGTAATAGAAAATCCAACTGAAAATAGACTTTTCCTTACAGGGTCCTTGTGACTACATTAAACACACCTGGTAATCCAGGATAATCTTCCCATCTCAAGAGCTTAGCTTCATCACATCTGCAAACCTCTTTTTCACACGTTAGGTTACAGTAGCCACCGAGTTCCAAGATTAACGCACGAACACGTCTGGAGGGGACATTATCCTCTCCACCACATTATTCTTGTTAGATGGGGAAACAATATTATGAAGATATGACATCTTCCAATAATATTCATAAGCTTACTTTCATTCCAGTCAATTTCCCATTGAGCTATTTCTGCAGTTAATGAAATACTACGTATGTGTGTGTCAGTCAGTTTTGACTAACACAGACGACTGGCACTGCCAAATACAGAAACAGGGAAAAGATTACCTTACCTGACAAAGGAACTCATCTCACTAATAATGAACAGAAGCATATGCCAAGAGAAACATGGGAACGTGAAATAAATGGAAAATTCATAAAATTAAAGCATAAAAACTGCTTGTATCAGTCAGGGTCCAACCATAGACACAGAACCAGTAGGAGATATACATTAAGGGTTTTGGGGTCTTTTTATGTTATGGAATTTTGCATAGCTTTTTAAAAATTCTGTATTGGAGTATAGTTGATTTACAATATTGTGTTAGTTTCAGGTATATTAAGGGTTTTATTGCAAGGAGTTGGCTTAGGTAACTGTGGGGCTGGCAGATCCAGAATCCACAGGGCAGGCCGTTGAGAAGGGTTGGAACTCTCAGGCACAGGCTGAAGCCACTGTCCACAGACAGAATTTCTTCTTGACCAAGAAGCCCCAGCCCTGCTCTTAAGGCCTTTCAACAGACTGGGTCAGACCAACCACGTTATCCAGGATAATATCTCTTACATAAAATAAACTGATTATAGACTTTTATCACATCTACAAAGTAACTTCACCACTACAGTTAGATAAGAGTTTGGTTGAATAACTGGGGACTGTAGCTTAGCCAAGCTGATGCATCTAACAGACCATCAGAATGTTCAATCATACTAAAAATCTAGGAGGCAAACATGAAGTTGAAACATATATTGTTTTCACCTAATAAGATACAAACTGTCTTAAATAAGACACTGTTAATGTGAGGGTGAGGCAGAAGACAGTCCCCGGGACCATATGTCATGAGCCCTTCTGTCTGGCAGTGTTCCTGACATCTCTGGGTCCCTGCAATTTGAGAAAGAAATTTCATGTGCAAAAAAACAGAGTATCAGTTAAATGGGTTATTATTCATCCATATGATGGGGTACCCGATGATCATTAAACACTGAGTTAAGGACAGTATTTCATGGAAAATGTTCACAATATACCAAGTGAAAGAGCATGTTAATAAATATCATACACATTCGATTTTGTGCAATTATGACTAAAAAGGGTGGAAGTCTCTACATCAAACTTGAACCATAACTGTTTCTAGGCAATAGCACAATGAAAAAAGCTTAATTTGTGATTTTAGCATTTTACAATTTTTAAAACGAACATGCACTGATTATGAAGTTAGGCAGACTGAATTTGGGGTCTGTTATAATATTGAGGAGTTAGGTAAAGCCATTGTTTAGAGAATCCTGAATATCTAATAACTGGAGGATTAACACCCATTCATCTATTTAATCACTTAACCATGAATTCATTCAACAAATACATTCTACCCTTTGACTCTATGATAATGACTGTGGACGCCATGGATATACAACAGTGAGCAAAACAAATTCAGTCCCTGCCCACGTGGAGCTTAGTGGGGAAAAGGAAAAATAATCAAAGAATCACCCAAGTACATGTATACTTATAATCTATGGTAAGTGCAATGAAGGAAAAAGACAGTGCTATGAGGGTCCATGGCAAGAATACAATATTCATACTAAAAGTTTAAATTATTATCTAATCAAAATATATAGTGCCTGTGTGTGTATGGTGGTGTATACTGGGTGTTGTCACCAGCATCCTCATCGCAAATGAATACTCCAAAACTAGGAAAAGGAAATTATAGAAAAAATATCTAGAAATACCAGAAGAGACTGAAAATCCTTCCAAAGTAATATTGAAAAAACAATTGAACCACTGCCTAATGAATCTTGGCTAACTGGCTGAAGCTCTGAGTGGTACACACCCAAAGATTTAGAGTTTTCCCCTGTGCTCCTGTCATTCACGCATTTTCCCCCAGGATCTGAAAGATAAATCTGACGAGCTCTGGGTAAACACTGGCTAAGACTCTACAGTTCCTGGTACGGGAAGGCGACGTGACATTCCCTGTTATCATCGGGTCTCCTATTAGGCAGCCTCGGCAAGGAGTCTGGATAGATTAACATGCCAGGCTGGAGGCTTGGTGATAATTCAGACTGGGGTTGAGTTGAAGCCACCACTCAAACAATTGGGAGTATACAGCCATGCATGGATTCCTTTTGAACTGCAGCAAAAGTGAGAAGAGAGGGGCTTCCCTGGTGGCGCACTGGTTGGGAGTCCGCCTGCCCATGCAGGGGACACGGGTTTGTGCCCCGGTCCGGGAAGATCCCACATGCCGTGGAGCGGCTGGGCCCATGAGCCATGGCCGCTGAGCCTGCGCGTCCAGAGCCTGTGCTCCGCAACGGGAGAGGCCACAACAGTGAGAGGCCCGCGTACCGCAAAAAAAAAAAAAAAAGTGAGAAGAGGAATAGGGTTTTGAACTCTGGCATAATGAATCAGATCACGCAACTGGAGCCTTGCCTACTAATTAGGCTGATAATATCTTCCCCTCTAGGTGAGACCTGAATGGTGCTCCTTTTGGATGCATCAGAAATAGGATTGCAAAGAAGGGTTCATGCACAATTAGGGAAAATAGATCTTGTGCAAAGATATTTTGGCATACGTGGCCATAGTGATTGCTTCCTCACTTCCTCCCAGATGCAGTTTGAGTGCATTATTCCTCCTTATATAGCTGCAGCACAGGGAGAGATCGTATCCTTAGAATGAGAAACTAGATTTAGAGACAAACTATGATTTTTTGCTAGTGGAGACCTATCTGTCCAATATTGCTTTAATAACAAAACAAACTTCCAGGAATTTTATGGAATTTTCCCTTCACCATCTGCATTAGGCAGAATTCCAGAATGACCCCCAAGATCTCCATGCATTGGTGTGCGTGCCCAGCCCATAATACCGACAGAGCCCTTCTGAAAGGCTCAAAAGACAGAGATAGGAGGAAGAGAAATCTGAAGCAGCAGAAGATGCTTTCCTGTTAGCCTTGAGTAAGAAAACTGCTGTGCTGTGGAGTGGACCACGTGGTAGGCAACATGGGAGCTGAGGACCTCAGTCCTTTAACTACAATGAACTGAATTCTGACAGCAGTCAGGGAGCCTGGAAGAAGACCCCAACCTCAGATGAGACCCCAGCCCTGGCTGACACCTTGATCACAGGCTTGTGAGACCCTGAGCAGAAGAACCAGCTAAAACGTATCAGACTCCCAACCTAAGGAAAATGAGAGATAATAATAAGTGTGTTGCTTTAAGCTGCTAAGTGAAAAAAAATTTTTTTTATGCAGCAACAGAAAGCAATGCACCATCCTTGCTCCCCTTCCATTTTATTAATTCAATTAGGTGAACTATTTCTTCTTCTGCCATCACAACTAGAAATGTGTCCAAAGACTGCTGATCTGAGTACAACATAAATGCAAAAATCATCCCCAGTCATCCGTTTTAGCAATTTAAGACTAATGTTCAAACTGAGATCATTTCTTTGGGTTGAATCTCTTAACTAAAGACTAGGAATATTACAGAAGTCAGTGTCTAGAACTTAGTTAACTGAATAATATTCAAGATAACTCACATTACTGATTTTCTTGCTTTGTGCCATTCATTGCGCTTAGCTCTTCATTACATTTTCTCATTTAATGGTCCCAACAACCCTGTGAGTTGGGAGATGTAGGAGCCTAATTTATGGATGACGAAACTGCAGTTTAGAAAAAGTTAAGTAACCCGCCAAGGGGCGTGTGGTTAGTAGGTGGTAGAGACCCCATTGAGACGCCGTCCACCTGCTACTCCAGCCCCACTTATGAGCTACAAGTGACAGGCTGTGCTTCTCACCCTCCCGCAACAAAACCACTCTTAACCTGGAAAGTAAATGCGTCACCACAGCAGATGCCTCTTGCTTGACTGAACAGCAGATGTTGACAATTCCTTCTTTATTTCTTTTTTGCCCCTGCAGGCTTTTTAGTGGGATCCAGATCTCTAGTATGGTTAAGTGATTTTTGCTTATGTATCATTCTAATATGTTTACTTAGTCACCTTAAGGGAAAAAAGGGGGGGGCAGAAGAAACCCCACAGCTGGCGGGCGAATTTGCAACTGGAGAGGATCACTGTCCGCTGTCCGCTTTGCTTGACCTGGGCTCCAGGGTTTTCACTGCTCAGCTCAGACACATTTTCTTGACTCCCCAGTTTTCTTATGAAGCAGAGTGAGGCACTGAATCATTTTCCAACAACAAAAAAGCAGGTCTAATATTCCTAAGTTGATGAGGCCCTGCTAGATCTGATGACCTTTTGTTGGGATGTCATTTACAATATGATTAAATTATTCTCCGTGGCTGAACTGATAACTACAGCAGATATATATTCCTCCAGAGGCAGCAGAAAAATCTGCTGCTTTACCCTCTCGTGCACTGCAGAGATCTTTTGCAGGCAGATTACAGATTTTCGGTTTGGGGTTTGAAAAGGTGACCCTTGTGATGATGACTTTTTTCCCAATCTATTTAACTGCTATCATTTTTCTCCAATCTGATTAACTATATCTATATGACTATACCTTAAAAGGCTATGTATTTATTTAATCTATTAGGAAAAATGGAAAAAGTTAAAAGAATGTTAGTCAAATTTCTTGGACTGTTTTTTTCCTGGCAAGTAAGAAAAGTAATTGACATTTCTGAGCATTGTCTATTTGCTATGTTAAATGTTGTATATGCATTATTTTATTTAATCTTGACAATAACATGTGAAGTATAATCTTTGCATTTAGCTTATATTTTGAAGGCCTCCTGTGTGTTAAATACTGTTCAGATATCTTGGAAACAATAAGTCCTGCTCTCAACAAATTTATCTTTATATGAGGAAAATGAGACACAGACAGATTAAATAGGATTTCCAAGTGTCCATATCTTGTGCCTGGAACTTAATAGGTGGTCCATAAATGTTGAATGTATAAAACAGAATCAGGTTTGATCCAGATCTGCCTCTTTCCACAGCTCAGGCTTTGGGTGGGTGGGTGTGTGTGTGTGTGTGTGTGTGTGTGTGTGTGTGTGTGTGTGTGTGTGTGTGTGTGTGTGTGTGTGTGTGTGTGTGTGTGATTCAGCCAGAAAAAAGAAGGAAATCCTTTGCTAATGACAGTCCCACCCATGAAAAACCCTATCCTCTCAACTATACTTTTCATAATATTCCTAAAGCCTACCATAAAACTTTTCTGAAGAACTGTAACTTTTCTCTAACTCCCTTTGTTTATGCTAAGAACATCCATGCCTCACAAAATGTGGTTTAATTATTAACACAGACCTACGTCAGCAGCATCTGCTTGGCACTCTCTTGGCTCAGGGTGGACCAATATGCTCCTTAATTCTTTCAATGAAGATCTGGAGTCTCCTTCTTAGGACCACGTTGTGTGTGCAGTGGTCCTCTTTAACCATACGGTTATCTTCGTAGAGGTACTGTTGTGACACACCTTTCACGGGATGGGCATTGCTTCTGGGTCAACCAGTGGGATGCTTGGTACAAATGGCATCATCTCCACTTAAATGAAGAACAGGATGCTGGGCTGAAAGGAATATGTCTTAATTTAAATAGCATCTTTCACAGCAGTCTTTTTCTTGGTTCACCTGCCAGGTAACAACCTCCAAATTGGGTCCATTCTTTCAGCTCAGGATACCCAGGGTTAATGTCCCTCTCGTCTTCCCATGTCCTTTAGTTTTCTAGAATGTTCTGCCTCGTATCCCATTTGCCCATCACACCATAATCTTCATTACTTCTTTTACATTTACTTCCTTCAGTTAGGGAGCCCATAATTAGTTCATTAGAATATGACATCAACATTTTAGAAAATGCTAATTCCCTCTTTCTCCAGGTAAGAAAATTCCAATCTTCAGCCTAATTGCCTTTCCCTATAAAGGAAGGAATGTTTTCACTTTCAGAGAAAGTCACCTTCATCCTTACACTCCATTTATGTAGGAGATAAAAAGTGATTTTAAAAAACTCAGTTGATTGCTCATGTGCTGATATGATCTCATGATGTAACAAATGCAAACACTATCATTCTCGACAGCATTCATTCAAGACCTACCATGTGCAGGGAGGTTGCTCTGCCTAACACTGACTTAGGACAGGTGTTACATATCCCCTTTCATTATACGCTCCCTAAGGATAATGTCCATGTCATGGTCACCACTTAAAAATCAGGATGGATCCCACGCAAAGTTTGGGTCAGACGTGGAGGCTGATGATGCCACACACACCCCAGGAGGGTATGTAAAGGTTTATTATTTATGTAACTGAGGTCTCTGGGAAAGCAGGGCCAGCATCTCGAGCAGGTCAGAAAGCGCTTGAGAGCAAAGAAAAGATACTGCCCTGGGGTTTTTTTTTTTTTTTTTTTTTGCAGTATGCGGGCCTCTCACTGCTGTGGCCTCTCCCGTTGCGGAGCACAGGCTCCGGACGTGCAGGCTCAGCAGCCATGGCTCATGGGCCCAGCCGCTCCACGGCACGTGGGATCCTCCCAGACCGGGGCATGAACCCGTGTCCCCTGCATCGGCAGGCGGACTCTCAACCACTGCACCACCAGGGAAGCCCGATGCCCTGGGTTTTTATTAAGGGTAAGGATGCAGCCAGGGTGAGAGTTCCCTCCCAGGCAGGGGCTTGCATGGTTTCAATGTCCCACTGGTGCCAAAGGCAAGAACAGCAAGCTTCCCTATACAGATGTGGGCGCAAGGGGAAGAGAGAGGGCAGAGGCTTAAAATCTATCAGCAGCCAGACTTCAAAAAATGGAATCAGGAATTTGGATTAGGAATCTTTTTTTTTTCTCTAATATCTGATGGAAACTCAAAGAGTAAGTTCTTTGTAAGAGCATTAAGCTCGATCACTCCACCCAAAATGCAATGCTTTTGGAAAACCAAGCTGACACTTGTTGAGTCCGTCCAGCCTGTTTCTGCTGCCACTACTCTCCCTTGATGTCTGAAAAATGCCTCCTTTCATAGTTAGTCTTGCAGCTCTGCTCCAAAGGGAGGTTCAGTTCTGTCTGTTGATTTCCTTGGAAGTCTCACTTCTTCTGGCAGGATCTAAGATGAGGTCAGCAGTGTGTTCTCTATTTACTATGTGATCTCATCCCCCAGAACCCGAGATGAATTGTGAGTTCAACAATCACTCTCTGTCTCTTCACTTCCCCATCAGCATCCCCTGGTTGATCTGCACTGAAGCTTATTCTTCAGGTTGTGTAGGAAAAAAAGAAAATGTATCAGATCTATTTCCTCCCCCAAATAAAAATGCAAAATGTACATTTTATACTTCCTCAATCTCCTTTGATGTTCACATATTCTAGGCTACATCCGACCCTTAGAAACTTGTGTAATTGTAATCACAGAAATTAACATTAATTTTATCATCATCGCCATTTTGCATTCAGATAAATACCTAGCTTGACAAAAATAGGGCATTTATATATGTGTACATATTTACACACATTGCCAAGATCTGAACATTTATTTCCCTTCAAAATTCGTATATTGAAACCTAACCCCCCAAAGTGATGGTATTAAGAGGTGGGGCCTTTGGGAGGTAAGTCATGAGGCAGAGCCCTCATGAATGGATTAGTGCCTTTATAAAAGTGTCCAAGAAATGTCCCTTGCCTCTTCCACCATGTGAGGTTTCAGCAAAGAGATGGTCGTCTAGGAAGTAGGCTCTCATCAGACACTGAATCTGCCAGCTCCTTAACCTTAGACTTCCCAACCTCCATGAACAATTTCTGTTGTTTATAAGCTACCCAGTCTGTGGTAGTTTGTTACAGCAGCCTGAACGGACTAAGGCACACACACTTGCTACATGTTGGTTTTACGTAAACACTCAAACCAATGAATTACACGTAGGGTAGAGTCTAAATGGCCCTAAATGGCCCTAAATCTTAAACATGGCCCTTATTCAAGAAAATATACTCACTGACTTTTTTTTCTCTCAAACTCTGAAAGCATCAATTACATTTGGTCACAAAAAAAATAATAACATGAATGATAACCTAAAATTTTCAGCCAAATAAACACTGGGATCATTATATTATTAACCCTGATACCCTGAGAAATTTATTTGGCAGTCACAACCTCTCTGAAAGGATTGAGTAAACTTTTAAATACCTGGTAGAAATGCACTGTATTTCCCAAGGTACCCCTGAGGTTTAGATTATTTCAGTTGATAGTTTCTGAGAGGAAAAAAATAATAATAAAGCATTTTTTCTCCTTCTTCATACCCAAAGTTCTTAGAGAAGAATTAATTGAGGGGGTTTAATTAATCTACTTTGGTTTTAGAACTGTCTAATTGTAATCAATCAGAGAACAAACTCCTTGTACATAATTTTCATTTCCAAAGTCATGCACTAAATATCTTTGATTTTTCATGAGTTTGCCAGTGGAAGTTCATTCTTCTTGTCAAGGAACCCACTCTTACAGCAACAATTCATCTTACCCTGCTGGCCTCTTGATTACAGCAAGCAATTTGGATCCAAAGTTTCAAAGCTAAAGGAGCTTTATATGGAAAAAGAAAATACACTTTATTCCTAATTGACATTGTCAGCTGTCAACCTATCAATGATTGACATATTTCATTTTCTCAAATTCAAAAAAGCTGTTTTCTAACATCTAAAAATTGATTCTGAATTGTACATATGGTGTTATCCTATTTGTTCATTCAACAATGACTACCGCTCTATCTAGAGATGTGATTCTGTCAGTATCTAAGTACATACTTATATCTGTATCACTGTTGACATAATTATAAGAAGAGCTGTGGGGCTTCTCTCCAGGGATCGGATTAGAAGAGACCCATAGTACATTTTATATCTCCACATTGTTTGAGGAATTCACAATCATGTTTATGAGGTATAAGTCTCAGTCTAAACTCAAGTGTACAAAAAAATATTTTCTCATTGTGTTTTATTTCTGCAACAGAACACACAAACACACCTAGTGTTGAATCAGGAGCTAGAAAGTAAGTCAACAATCTAGATTTTTGCACTTTCTTCCTGTCACCTTGGAGTCTACAGACACCCTTGTTCCCGTCTGGCTTTTATCTGCTAGTCCATGGAACCAGCTGCATCCCCCTCTTCCTGACTGTGAAGACTCTTCACACCCTCTGGATGTCCTTAAACCAACTGTTCCCAGACATGTGGGAGACACTTTCCATGTCCTTTGCTGCCATAGCTGGCAGAAAACTCTATGAGGCTCAACTGCTCAAACATATGAAGATACACAATAAACAAGATAAAGTCAGAAAGTATGAACTGCTGGGAAGGATATTAAAACTGGATATTATAATAGGGAGTGTGAGTGGGGTGGGGCACTTACTTCAGAGGGGGCAGTCAAGGATGGCTTCTTGGAAGTGGTGCTATTTGAGTTGAAGTGCCCTCTGCTGTCTCCTTCATAAGATCGTAAATTTAAGGTAGGACATGATCATTGAAGAGCTCAAAGACCTGGCTTGAAGGGGGTACAAAATGGTGCGACAACTGGTGTCCAGGCAGCAGATATTAATCAGTCATCACATCTGGGCATGAGCTACTGGGAGGAATAAGTCCCATCATTTGTTTTCTCCATCCTTGTCAGAGTCCATTCCATTCAACCTCCATAGGTAAAGAGTCTAAGAGCACAAGCTGGGGTCCTGTGCTCCCCCACTGACTAGGGAAGACCGAGGTATCTTTATTTCTAATTTCACCAATAATTCTCCAAAAGGGAGCTGCACTACAAGTTACCCCACCAAAAAGTGGTGAGTGCACTATGGAAATGGGTACCAAGCGGCCAAGAACCACAGATAGCTCTGCGTGTTCTTAGGGCACACGAAAGGCGTTCTACTATTGGACTTGCTAAACAATCGCCGCAACTTTTTACAATCTCATCAATATCTACGACTAGGATCCCACTGCAGCTCCACTTAGTATATTCCATTTTGAGGAGGAAATCTGTCATTTTGTGTATTATTGGCTCAAGACATCATGAAGTGTCTTCCCTAAGAATGGACTAATATAAAATTATTGCCTGCCCTTCCCCAAATCTTGTTTAAGAAGGTTGGTAAGTAGAACTAAAAATAATAAAAATGAGGCAGACATCTTGATCATCCCAAGGAAGTTTATTCGCAGAACAACCCAAAGCCCTTCCCCTAACACAGCAGACACCTGTGCTCTCAGTGCTGAGACAGACTATGGAGTTGGAAGGAAAGACCTGGGTCTGACTTCTGTCTTTTTTCATCACTAATAATAGGGTTTGGGCTACTTAATACCACTAAAGCCCCTTTCCTTATCTTTTAAGCAGGAAAATAATATCAAAACATGGGTTTGTGTGAGAGCAAATAATGTAAGGTCTGCAAGAAGGAAGTACTTAAGTGCACATCATCTAGTGCTAGTCACTAATACCCATGTTCTAAAGCCAATCCTTTCCACCAACTTAGCATTTGTGCCAAAGAAAATTGACCACAGCGAGGGTTAAAACTATAGAGATGGGCTTCCCTGGTGGCGCAGTGGTTGAGAGTCCGCCTGCCGATGCAGGGGACGCAGGTTCGTGCCCCGGTCCGGGAAGATCCCACATGCCGCAGAGCGGCTGGGCCCGTGAGCCATGGCTGCTGAGCCTGCGTGTCCGGAGCCTGTGCTCCGCAATGGGAGAGGCCACAACAGTGAGAGGCCCGCGTACCGCAAAAATAAAAAACTACAGAGATGCTCTAAACTCTGACTCTTCCTTCATTTGAGCTCTTTCCTTACCTTAAAGTTGTTTTTTTCCCTTCTATAAGCTAAATCTAAATTATATTTGCTTGTATTGTCATGAAACTGCATTTTACAAGTTATACTTACGCTTAGATTTTAGTCTTCTATTAGATGGCTTTGGGGTGGGGGGTGGCCTCGAGCAGATTAAGCTGGATTTACAACCATCCCAAGCAACCCTGTATGGCCAGTAATCCTGTATAACATTTACAATCTCTGAAGAGCGCTGGTCTATTTGATTGAGGAATTTAGGCCTTCTAAAAATTTTCCATTTTGCATTCCATCTATCTTTACCTTGACACGATCTTCTGTTCCAGAAGTCACTGCTTAGGTTATTTTCCAAAATAAACACATCGTTTACAAACTATAAAGCTCCTGGGACTTCCCTGGTGGTGCAGTGGTTAAGAATCTGCCTGCCTATGCAGGGGACATGGGTTCGAGCCCTGGTCCGGAAAAATCCCACATGCCACGGAGCAACTAAGCCCATGCACCACAACTACTGAGCCTGCGCTCTAGAGCCCGCAAACCGCAACTACTGAGCCCGCATGCCACAACTACTGAAGCCAGCATGCCTAGAACCCATGCTCCACAACAAGAGAAGCCACCGCAATGAGAAGCGTACACGCTGCAATGAAGAGTAACCCTGCTCGCTGCAACTAGAGAAAGCCTACGCGCAGCAATGAAGACCCAACGCAGCCAAAGATAAATAAATAAATAATTTATATGTAAAAATGAAACTATAAAGCTCTTTAGAACTGGCACTAAGTCTTCTCATTGGACAAACTTTCAGTGTAATTATATCGTTGGTTTGAAACTTGGGTACCTCTCCTCATCTCAACGAGGTGCCATGTGAAGGATGGCCTGGAGTCCAGGGGAATGTGATTAGAGAGGAACCGAAGTCAAAGGATTTACCCCACACCATCAGCTTCACCTCTGCGATGTACATTAATGTTAAAGTTTAGCTTGCATGTGGCACACACCCTGAGGCTCTTTACTCCATTTGGGAGTGGAAATCGGCCTTATTATGCAGGTCTGACTCTAGACATGGGATTTTTTTTTTTTTTAAGAACAGTCTAAAGTAAAATCTTGCTTAAGCAGTTGCTTAAGGGCTGACTATGTTGTTTGATAAAAGCACAGAGACAGAAGATAGCAAGGAACAGTGAAAATTTAGGAAAGAGGCAGATGTCAAGATGTGTAATGATTGTATGTATGTATTTTTCAGTCTTAAATGTATGAGAATTGAATCAGTCAATGCTTAACATTTCTTCTTCTTCCTCTACGAAATAAATAAAGAAGTTCACAGAATAGACTTACGACAAGTTCTCTGACAACGAACGCGTAACAAACGCGCTGAGTAGCTGTCAATGGGGAAATCACGTCAGGCACGATCACGTGTCCTCCTAGGCTGGGAGTCACAAGACCACCCATAACCAGTGTGGAGTTCCCCTTTCTCCTTGTATCCCATTTCACCCCATTAGACCCTCTGATAATCATGCTCTGTTTCCTTGTGAAATGCTTGTTACTGTGTGCTTCTGTTGTGACTGTAGGTTTAAAAGGATTTAGAAGATTCAAGCTTCAGAAGTCAAGCAGTGACTTGGCTCGGGTTAGGCTGACTTATTTTTTTAAACAAAAAACCAGGGTCAGGGAAATTGAATATCCTCCCTGTGCGTAACTGTTACTAATGGAATCAGTTGCCAGGGCAAGGGGGGCTGCTTCTATACTGGCAGAATTATGTAAGATTGTCTTGACTGTTGTTGAAGTTTTCCAGTATGAGGAAGGTGATCACAATTAGTTTATTTTTCTTCAGCAATGAACTTTGCTGCTTATATTCTTTTAAGAATTTCTTTTATTTTGCCTGGTTCTGTAGCCAGTTATTCATGTTTGTCTGCCCCTTAAATCTTAACTATAAAGCAGGGGACATGTTTTAGATGTTTCCCATCCCTAGTGATTAAAACACTATCTGAAATAGGTCATGAGAGAAAGAAATGAATGCCTGAAGAGTGAATGAAAGAATCTTGGGGTAACAGAGAGGAAGGAATATAGTCTGTAAGACTGAAATTAGCACTCCTCAATTACAGCAGATATTTCACCGTTATGATTTAGGAATGGAGAATATATGGATTAATGGCTTCCTTTACAAATGTTAAAAATAAACTTGGGAGAAACTAAAAGAGTTACAGTCTTAGACCATCAAGTCTTAATTTATGCAGGTTTCAGTTATCTCTCTCCCTCCCCCCAAAATATATGCATATAATATTTCTTTTCATTTCATGTTTATTTTTATATAATTTTCTTTTTATTAGTAAACCAGTTTATTCACGCTGATGACCCGGACCAAGGTTTAACATTACCCGTGCATTTGCAATGGATCTTTATTGCAAGGGGCGGGGGAAATTCAAAAGTTTTCTCCTCAAACTTGGAGGTCAAGATTAGAGAAGACTATAATTGCATTAGAAAAGAAAACAAGATATTCCTTTTGCTTTACAGAATATACCTCACCCTCTAAATTTATAGATGTAGAGAATCAGAGTGATATGGTGGAGAATAGGAACCCTCTTTCAATGCAGAATAACCAAGATTCCATCCGTGATGAGATCGATATACAAAACTGCAAGCAGAGACAAACCTGAAGTTGAAAGCAACTTGAAGTTACTGGCTGCAACTAAAATGAGATCTGTTGAGGCACTTTTCTCTCCTCCTTGGGAGGTTTCCTAAGGCGACAGCCAGAGACAATACGGCACTTCGGTGCAGTTAAGCCGTGACAGAGCTAATATTTATTGTTTCAAAGCAGCATCAATGTCACTTCGATTGGGCTGTTTGTTTTTAAGGGCACTGTCATTTGGATTTGGATTGGCTACTGAATCACCCCTTTATTATTGACTTGGGTATCGTTATGGAGCTGGTAAAAATGTTTGGGTTGGTTACAAGTTCCAAGGAGCTCCAAGGAGCCCTACAGCACAATTCTATGTGCTCCTTGGAATCATTCATTTTCTGAGCGTCAGGATGTGAAACGACTTCTCTGTAGAGAATTGAAAATCGTTTGTGCCTAAGGACCAGGACTGTTTTTTCTATTGTACACTGCTGTTTAGAACCTTCAGTAGTTTTTAACGTGATTTTTTTATAAGAAGAAAATGCATTCATCACTTCAGAAAAAAACTGATAAGGAAAACATTTTGACACATCTTGAAAGCATCACAAGTGATGAGAGGGGTCTTGATTAAGAGTTCTCCAGTTTCCATTTGCTTGTTGTCTGCATTGAAAAAGATTAGCATGCATATGTGGCTGGTACCATGCTCAACTTTTTTTTGTTTTTCAGGCAATGAAATTCAACAAATACTTAGTAGTATCCTTTCACTAAACACTATCTACCTGTACGGTTTAGACCAAAATTTAAATGAATCTTTCCTCATCCTATGAAAACTCCCTTCAAAAAGGATTCAAAGGGATCCTTTGGAAACACAAATCCAATGAAGTCACTACTCTGCTCAAAACCATGTAATTAATGGAAAGAACCTTGCGATGATGGGCTGTATGTCCCAGGTGGGTAGTGCCCAAATGCGTGTATTAGAGACACAAATATTCTCTCTCTCTCTCCACCCCTCTAGCCCCTGTCTTTCCCACTCCTTCATAAAAGAGAAAAACTCAAGATGCTTCTGAAATTTGGAGAGGGTCAGAATGTCAGATACCTGAGTCTGCACATAAACACCCCCGGTGAATTTCCCTTTGAGTATGTGACATCCTTGGGTCAGAGCCTGCTACCAGAAAATGGGACAACCATTTCCAGTTGTATTCAGAAACAATAGGGCATAGCAGTTAAGATCCAATTAATCCTGGCTCTGCTGTGACTTACCCTTCAGTACATGAGGGTAATGACAGATCTACTTCATGAGTTTGTTGGCAGATAAATGAATTAATCATGTAAAGTACCTGAAAACGTTTCTGACACACAGTAAGCACAGAATAAACATCTTTTTGGACTCAGGGCTGTTAACAATGATTCCTGTGTAAGAAATTCTCACATTCATTTTAGATACTACTTTTAGTTACCCAGTTAATAAAATGCCTATTTAATGCTAAATACTGAAGATGCAAAGATAAATACTACGGTCTCTTTCCTCAGGAAGAGAGGAGTGTAATATACAAACCATTATAAATATAACTGGCAAAATGACTGCAACATTTGAAGTGCAGTGGGTTTAAATGAGTTTTAAAACATGATTTAGCTTATTCACAACAGACTCATTCATAGTGACTCCATTTTTTTTTTTACATAAGTAACAAATTTAGTTTAAAATAATCAAATGATGGACAATAGCATGTATTTTAGAGAGGACTTGGAAGCAGAAACAACAGACACCCAGGAAAGATGCATATAAGCCTAAGTTGGAAATGAAATGTCCAAGTTAAGAATGAAATGTGACACTGATAATTGTTAAATTAGTTAGAAAATCAATAGATTGAACTAAACTGTAGGTGAGAAATGTCATTACTTTTGATAGTCATATTTACTTCTAAACTCATAGAAATTAAAGGATAATAGACTACAGATCTATAATTAAGATCGCAGAATAGAAAGGAGAAATAACTGGTATCAAAAAACTGAATTAAGGGCTTCCCTGGTGGCGCAGTGGTTGAGACTGCCTGCTAATGCAGGGGACACGGGTTCGAGCCCTGGTCTGGGAGGATCCCACATGCCGCGGAGCAACTAGGCCCGTGAGCCACAACTACTGAGCCTGCGCGTCTGGAGCCTGTGCTCCGCAACGGGAGAGGCCGCGATAGTGAGAGGCCCGCATGCCGCGATGAAGAGTGGTCCCCGCTTGCCGCAACTAGAGAAAGCCCTCGCACAGAAACGAAGACCCAACACAGCCAAAAATAAATAAATTAATTAATAAACTCCTACCCCCAACATTAAAAAAAAAAAACTGAATTAAGTGACTCAAATTCAAGTTAAATTCTCTATTTAGCATCTGCACCTCAAGGAGCAGCTGGAGACTTGGGTGACTCTCCATTAAAGCAGGACCAGGGTTTCATAGGGTAGGGAAGATGGGGTGCACACCCCTGAGGCTTAAGCACAAGGCAGCAGCTGGTGTCTTGAATGGGAACTTGTAGGCAGGGGTAGTGCCTGTTTTTGTGCCACCATGACGGATGGGCATCCTTGGTGCAATTCCAAAAACCATCAGAATGGTAATCCCAGAGAACTGTGTTTGCAAACCTTGTGATATGTTAGTCAAGGCCATAGGTAAAGAAAGATGTGGGAAAGAACAAAAAGAAATTAGAATAAAATAAAATATAAAACAAAATAAAAAGTAAAACAAAGAGAAGACAAGCAAGGTAGAAGTCAGAGGGAAACTCGGGATGCTCCCTCCAGAATGTCTATTTCCATAGTCGTTTTCCACTGGCTTTAGTAGATGTCCCTGAATGGACGGACATCATCATTTGTCCTTGGACAACAGAACGTCATCTGCCTCAAGACTGCTGCAGGCCATCTCCAACGGGGGTTATTCACATGTACAAAATTCCTCCAAGACAGTTTGGATGTTGGAGAACTGAGATCTCAATTTCCATGTGGAACACGGGTTCCCTTAAGGCACCAGATCTTGACTTCCTATTTTCTAAAATAATTCACATTTAGAGGTTTTTGTTGTTGTTGTTGCTTTGTTTTGTCTTTTGGCCTGAATGTGGAGGAAATTCAAGATGATTTAATCAGGAGGAACTTGGCCACTGATCTGGGAGTAATGTATAATCTGTTAAGCATAAATACAAGAAGCCACTATTTCAAGAAAATGATATTCCCACTCCAGGGCAGGCCTTTTTCAGTTTTCTTTCTTTTTTTTTTTTAATGTCTTACTCAGGTAAAAACAACATTTATTAGTATAAAACAGTAATATCATTTTTTACTAGGGCTGTTTAACCCAGTAGAGTAGTCTAGATACAAATGATCACTTTAAAGATAAGACACTCTCCCATCTTGATTTGAAATTTGCCAGGAAAGTCATTTTTATAAAATGATCTATGGAGCCTTTCTACAAGATTATGAAAAAAAATTATAAAATATTTAGAGTGCAATTAAAATGCAGTGTTTTTGTTGCCTTCCTCATACTAATTTCTACATCTATTTTCATATCAAGGAATAAGAGTTAGAAACACGAAATCCTTCACAAGGGGTAGGGGACAGATAGTAAAGCATGAAGACAGTTGTGGGATGGTTCTGCTATTTTTGCTGCTGCCCCTTGAAATTTAAAAGGAGCTTAATGTATGCCTAGTATTGGCTTCAAAGACCACTAGCAAGAACAGAGATGCGCAATTATCTTTTAAACCCATGTTCCCCTTTGATAAATAGAAAACATTATATGCCCTCTTTTAAAGCTTTTTGCATTTTTAGGGTAATTGGTTATTATTAAATATGAATGAAAGCAAAGGGTGGAAAACACTGTTTGTTTTCAAACTCCACTTTATCTTCCAAGAATGCAATCCCTCCAGGGGATGCAGGATACAACCGGCCTTCTGAACCCCCTTCACCCACATAAACTACTGCTCAAGATCCCACACATTTATGCATATTCACCAGCCCTTTTTATGTTGTAATGCCCTCAGCAATTTGGGGGAATATCAAAACAGGTGAAAATTATTGAGGCCTGACAGCTGCAAAAGGTCACCAAATTAAATTCATAAGGGTTACCTACAGCGCATCATAATACACAGAGGGGGAAATTAACCGACCTGCACACTTTGTAAGGATCATCCTCCAATCCTTTTCACCATCTGGTTTCATAAAAGAGCCAGGCTCCTCCGACTCTTTTAGACTCCACACAAACCAGAATATAAATTAACCAGCTGTAAAGCATACATTTTAAAAAAAATCCCTTGATTATCAGAATGAAACCCGAAAAGTTGTGAGAAAGGGGGTTTGGGAGGTTGAAGGGGAGAAAGACAAAGTAAGGGAGAAAGACGTAGATAATTAAAAATCTGATTCATTCATTGGAAGTGGAGAAGCTCTATTTCTGCCCTAAAAATTTCTGTAATTGAGTTTCCCAATACTCTAAAGAGCGGGAGCTCAGTTTGGGGCTTAATTTAATTTAAGCAAGTATATTTATATGTTTCTTTTTTCTTGTCCTGAACCTTCTTAAACAATGTCTAACATTACATAAATTTTAAAAAATAATTATACATAATTTTTAAAAAGTTAAATTATTCTCAAGTTAAATTTTTAAATAAACTTACATAAATTTGTTTAAATAAACAATAGGGCTTCCCTGGTGGCGCAGTGGTTGAGAGTCCACCTGCCGATGCAGGGGACGCGGGTTCGTGCCCCGGTCCAGGAAGATCCCACATGCCGCAGAGCGGCTGAGCCCGTGAGCCATGGCCGCTGAGCCTGCGTGTCCGGAGCCTGTGCTCCGCAACGGGAGAGGCCACAACAGTGAGAGGCCCACGTACCAAAAAAAAAAAAAAAAAAAGCAATAATTTAGGGATCTAGTGGGAACACGAAGAGGACGTTTGACAACAGAGAAGGGTACGTGGGGAAAGGGCTGGTGACCCTGAGGGAAACCAAGAAGGCCAGTTTTCCCAGGGGGGCTGGGGGACGTCCAGATTCCTGGAGGAAAGCACATCTATCGAATAATCACTTTTCTGCTCACAGGTGGGACTGCATGGCAGGTAGCGGAAAACTTAGGACTTAACATGAGTGTCGAGGCAGACTCCAAGATGACCCCCCAGTTCTCCTACCACCTGGATTCATGCCCTTGTGTAACTGCCTGCTGCGTGGTATAGGCCGGACCTAGGGACTCGCTTCTAATGAAGAGAATATGGCAAAAGGGAGCGGATGCTGCTTCTGGGATGAGGCTGTAAAGGATGGGGACCTGCATCTTGCTCATCCTCTCTTGCGCTTTCACTCAATCACTTTGATGAAGACAGAGCTACACGCCTCCCCACAGAGAGGCCCGCGTGGCAAGGAGGGGGCCTCCAGCCAACAGTCAATGAGGAACTAAGACCTCAGTTCAACCGCAGGGAATTGAGGCTCACCCACGGCCATGGGTGAACTTGGAAGCGGGTCCTGTCCCAGGTGAACCTTGAGATGACTGTGGCCCAGCTGACACCTTGAGACAGACCCCAAAACAGAGAACCCAGCTGGGCTGCTACCCTTTCCTGACTCACAGAAACTGTGAGATAACGTGTTATTTTAGCCATTAAGTTTTGGGATAATTTGCTTCACAGTAATAAATAACTAAAACAAGATTTCCTAAACGTCATTTATCCAGTCATGTATCACCATGACAACTTCTCCTTCATATGTTGTGATAATGCTTCTCCCCACAAAGTTGTCTACATCTTAATCCCAGGAACTTGTGACTATGTTATCTTACATGGCAAAAGGGACTTTGCAGATGTGATTAAATTAAGGATCTTAAGATTGGAAAAATATCCTAGATTTTCCAAGTAGAACCAATGTACAGTAAATCCCCTACCTTTGGACCTTCAAGTCGCGAACTTTCAAAGATGTCAACGTGCGCTCCATCAATGTCAGGCGTGAGTGAAACTGCAGCTTGCCCTCCGTCTCCTATTGCTGAGGATCCTTCAGCTCTACCATCTCCCACCTCCTCTCCCTCCTCCAGTCAGTAACTCTTCTTGTCTGTTCACGTGATGCCAGCCCCGTATGCCAGTACAGTACTGTACTACTGTACTTTTCAAGGTGCTGTACTGTAAGTAAATGTTTTCTTTATTTTTTGTGTGTTTTTAATGTATTATTTGTGTGAAAAGTATTATACACCTAGTACAGTACAGTACTACAGAGCCGATTGTGTTAGTTGGGTACCTAGGCTAACTTTTTTGGACTTACAAACAAATTGGACTTAATGAATGCACTCTCAGAACGGAACTCGTTCATACGTAGGGGACTTATTATAGTTACAAAGGCCCTTAAAAAAGAGAGAAAAGAGTGTGGAAGTCAGAAAAAGGAGATGTGATGCCAGAAGGAGAGGTTAGAACAATGGAGGGAAGGGTCACAGGGCAGGGAATGCAGGTGCCTCTAGAAGCTGGAAAAGGCAAGGAAACTCCCCATAGCCTCCAGGAAGAACACAACTCTGCCAATACCTATTTTAGCCCACAAGACCCAGTTTAGATTTCTGATCTCCAAAACTGCACCACAAAGCTTGTGTTGTTTTCAGTCACTGAGTTTGTGATAATTTGTTACAATAGCAATAGGAAACAATCCATATGTATCTACTCTGTCCTATTATGTTCCTTACATCGGCTCACTTTCTGTGCATACATTTATTCTAAAGAAGACTTGCACTATGAGTTTGGTATGCTGGTTATCCCTCCCCCCCAACACACACACAACATATATTATTAAGGTGAACACATGTCTCATGAAATGTAAAGGTTTACATCGTACTACCTAAGATCACCTTGTGTACCAAAGCGTGTGAGGATCCCACTTTGGGAAACAGTGACCCAGAAGGAGAATGCCACATCATGCCTTTCAGAACTCAATCCAGGGGGCAGGTTAAGAATTTGTTTGCTCAAGTTCTTTTTGGCTATGAGTGCAACAGAGTTGGAAGTGATCGCTAACCACTATAAATCCTCCAGCTGAATTTGCTTGTTTAATTAAGCTTTTCAAAGTTGGAGAGAAGACTTCACTGGGTCCCAATATGCTGACTACGTGGGGGACTTTCCCTTAAAAAAGCACAAATTTTTGCTTTCATCATGAAACTGACTAGGCTAGCACCTGGTTTGCTCTGCATGTCTCACTTGAAGAAGGAATGGTGGTCTACTTAAAACTATGATCCCACAGATGAGGGAAATAAGCCCATTAGGACTAGTAGCTTTACGCTAAGCCAGTGGTTCTCAGCTTGGGGTGGTTTTGTCCCCCAGGGGATATTTGGCAATGTTGGGATAATTTTGGTTGTCACAACTCAGGACTGCTATTGGCATCTAGCAAGCAGACTCCAAGGCTGCTACAAAACATCCTCCAATGCCCAGGACACATCCTCACACGTACAAACACACAACAGATAATTACTCAGCCCAAACAATGTCATTAGTACTGAGGATGAGACATTCTGCCCTAGACAATGAACCCAGTAGACCTACTCAATTATTAAAAACTCAGGGAAAGGCAGGATCAGACAAACTGGTTCCCTGGTATTACAGTAGACTCTGCCCTTTGAAAGCATATGGGATTAAATACAAACAGCCCAGGCAATGCATCAGGAGTGGCCTAGTACAGAGAAGGAGAAGAGAATTGTGAAAGAGGAATCGTCACAGAAGCGATGACTTCTCTGCTGTGTTGGGTGCTATTTCATGCCCTACCAGCCAGGAAACTGTTCTCTTCACACTAAAAGCAGGGGAAGAGGGAAGTGCAAGGTTAAAGGGAGTGTTATATTCATGATCCCTCCCCTTCACCATCACAGCGCAAAGTCAGAGAGGCAGAAAGCAAAAACAGATGCTCCAACTGCGGACAGCACCGTGGGGAAAAAGTAACTGGTGAAGCTTGACACTTAAAAACAAATGTGGGTAAATGTATGTTTCATTTTGTAAGAAACAGCCAAACTGTCTTCCAAAGTGGCTGCACCACTTTGCATTTTCCACCAGCACTGAATGAGAGTTCCTGTTGCTCCACATCCTCACCAGCATTTGATGTTGTCAGCGTTCTGGACTTTGGCCTTTCTAATAGGTGTGTCGTGGTATCTTGTTGTTTTAATGTGCATTTCCCTGATGACATGATGCTGAGTATCTTTTCATATGCTTATTTGCCATTTGATGAGGTGTCAAGATCTTCAGTCTATTTTTTGATCAGTTTTTTTTCCCCTTATTTTAAGAGTTCTTTGTGTATTTTGGATAAGTCCTTCATCAGATGTGTCTTTTGCAAATGTTTTTCTCCCAGCTGTGGCTTGTATTCTCTTCCTCTTGACATTATCTTTCAGAGAACAAGTTTTTAATTTCAGTGAAGTTCAGTTTATCAAGTATTTCTTTCATGAGTTATGTCTTTGGTGTTATATCTAAAAAGTTATCACCATACTCAAGGTCATCTGTTTTCTCCTGCGTTATCCACTAGGAATTTCATAGGTTTGCATTTTACATTTAGGTCTGCTATCCACTTTGAGTTAATTTCTGTGAAGGGTGTAAGGTGTGTCTAGTTGTCTTTTTGTTTTGTTTGGGGTTTTCTTTTTTGCACGTGGATGTTGAGTTGTTCCAGCATCACTGATCAAAAAAACTATTTCTGCTCCACTGTATTGCCTTTGCTCCTTTGTCAAAGATCAGTTGAATACATTTATGTGGGTCTGTTTCTGGGCTTTCTATCCTGTTCCGCTGATCTATTTGTCTGTTCTTTCACCAATACCACACTGTCTTGATTATTGTATCTTTATGGTAAGTCTTGAAGTCAGGTAATGTCAGTCCCTCACCTTTGTTCTTCTCCTTCAATATTATGTTGAATATTATGGATATTTGCCTCTCTGTGTTAGACTCAGCCTACATGGATAATCCCAGATAATCTCCCATTTTTAAGATTCAGAACCTTAAAATCTGCACAGTTGGTTTGTTTTTGTTTTTGCTATGTAACATACACGTTCTTAGGTTCACAGGGATGAGGGTAGGGCCATGTTAGATGTCATTCTGCCAACCACAGACAGTGACATTGAAGTTTCATAACCTGAAGTAGATTGTGAGTTTTCAAAGGCCCACATTTACATCATGATCACCGATATGTGAGAGAAGGCATTTGGTTAGGTAGATAGTCCCAGCCAACTATTCCGTATCCCACACCCATGCATTCAATATTGCCTTACTGCTGTTGCTTAGGTAGTAACTCCCATGAACTGCTCCTCTGGGATTTTCACATAGGATTTGCAAAGGGCTGAGATTTATCCATTGCCATTGTCAAGAACCAGTTTTCGTTATTTTCCATGTGGTCTGTATCTTATTTATTGTTATTTGTCTAATGAATTACGTTTAGGTCTCTTTCAATAGAGAAGGTTCAGACGTTCTCAATTGATCCTTGTACTCTTCTTTATAAAGTTTCAAGTAAAAGAAACCCTTTAAGTATTAATACGAATAATCCACGCAAATATATAGCATATATGTAACTTCCACTCCTTTCCCACGCCCAAGGCGGACATTGTTCATCAACTGCAGCACTTTTTTCGCAGAGAACTAACAATCAGCCTCAGAATTTCTCCTAAGACAGAGTTCCAGGAAGCTACTATCAATCAAGGGAAGGTAGCAGGCTTTTAATATTGGTAACTCACAATGAGCTCCCCAGGTAAACAGGACCATGTGCTTTGGCCTATCTTTTCCTACTTTTATGTGTTTGAGTTTTTTTTTTTTTTTTTTACGTTAAACTTCATAGATTGCATACTAGATTTGCTGATGAGATTTTGTTACATCTTACTCACAGAAAGAAATAATTCTTGGAAACAACCCAGTAGGGTAAAAAATAAAGCCCCCCCCCAATCATTTTCTATATTTCAATTCCTCATTCAAACACCTTGTTAAGTTCACAAAGGCCTTAATTCAACCACAGATCCTGAAGCTGGTGACTTCCGAGCTCAGCAGAGTACCAACTTCTCTTTGCAACTGTCGGATGCCTTTGCAAGGCTTTTCAGGAACATTTGGAATGGCTCTAAATTTTACGTAATAAAGCTCTATTATGAAATATCTGGCTATATTATGATGCTGGTTCTTCTGCCAGTTAAATCATATTCTCTGTACTCCGTTACAGTGAAATATTGTGGTATGGCTCTCTAACTTCGCATGGAGAGTTGCAAACAGTTGCTGTATTTCTTGCTCCTCTAGCTACTGTTTATTATACATCCCTTGGGATGTTGCATTTACATCAATGTTCGTAGCTTTTAAAAATCTCAAGATCTAGATCATCTATACAGAGGGATAGCAATGTTCTCCTGGGGATGCCTAAGCTATACAATTTAGCCCTTTACAGATTATCTAGCATTGTTCAAAGGATTCACCCGGGGAAGGATTTATTAACCTAAACTCACAGTAGATTAGAGATGGGAGGTTGTCAAATAACAGGACCAGCTTAACCTGGTACTATCAAACAAATCAGCTGATGAAACCATGGTAACTCTAACTTCCAACAACAACAATTCTTTAGATGTAAAATATATTAAAAGCAACTACTCCAGGCTGTCCTCTCTCCTGTCACTATTTATTTTGTAAGGTAACACTATAGTCTAACATTAATGGGTCATTAAGCCACAGTCATATAAGCCAGTGTGAGTTTGAGGACCAGTGAGAATGAAAATTTTCCCTTATGCACCAGAATTAAATAAATACCAACATTAAGCAACACTGAAGTGATCTTCCTAAATCTCTGGTGGAGTCGTTAACAGCCCTTGGAACGTCTCATTTCCTTCCTGACATGGTGTGTTCTGAACAGCTACCCATTTGGAGAGCTGCGTAAAACAAAACAGAACACAAGCTAGTTCAACACTTAACAGTAAATTGTTGCTCTTTTTTTTTCTTTAGTATCTCTGTCACTGTTTTTAATAATTACTGTTTTATACAAAAGGAGTCACAAATCTGCTCGATTTACAAATGGGGCATAAAAGACCCACCTGCCAGAGGTTACACACTGGCAGTCCTTCTTTGAAATATAGTTTTGATTCATTTGTCTCACGAGTTGTTTCTGAAATCTGTGAATAGGTTGCCAACACTGATTATAGAGATTTTATATGACAATACAGATTCTTTTGAAAACTCAAACGTTTGGCAACAAGAGACTTGAATTTTGTAAGGAGGCTAAAAAGAAGGTGCACACACTTTCTCCAGTTCTTCATAGACCCAAAGGTTCTGCTCCCTAGCCACGGACACCCAGTCTAATTAATGCCTTTCACACCTTCTTGTTGCCTCTACCCAGCCTAAGCCCTTGCTACTCAGTGTGGTCCATGGACGAGCAGCATCAGCGCCACCTAGACACGCAGCATCTCAGACCCCACCCCGGACCCACTTCATGTGAACAAGATCCTCCGGTGAGCCATGTGCCTTTTAGAGAAGTGCTGGTGGAGACTTACAGTGACTCAGATGGAAGCCACACACTGTTTCTTTATTACGGTTGCCTTGTGTCCTACTTTCTTTGGTTTTTATTTTAGTCTCGCCTCCACCTTCCTCCTTCACCTACTTTGTTCCTTGAATTTAACACTTGTGTCGATATACTTGAGTCCTCTCCAGTCTCCCCTCGCCCTCTGCAGACATTCAGAGGATGCTGACGTCTAAGCAGGCAAAAACACCCTCGTTTCTACATTAAGAGTGCTATTAAAATGAACAGTTTTCCTATTTAGAATTATAGGATATCTGGTTTGAATGGGACATTGCTGGAGGTAATGAAGTCACATGGTTCCTAGAGTTGGCTGAACGCTGGCTCTCAGAAGATTACGTCCATATCCTAACCCCCAGAACCTGTTAATGTGACTTTAAATGGAAACAAAGGTCTTTGCTGATGTAATTATTAAAGCTAGGTAGCTAGATAATAGATAGATAGATAGATGTTGATAGATATACAGAAATAGAGATATCTTATTAGTTCTGCTTCTCTAGACAACCCCAATACAGCCCTAAATTCAATGACGGGTGCCCTTAAAGGAAACATACAAAGGAGAGACATGGAGAGGAGAAGGAAGCCATGTGAAGACAGAGGCAGAGATGGAAGCGAGCAGCCACAAGCCAAGGAATGCCGACAGCCATCGGTAGCTGGAAGGGGCAAGGAACGTAATCTCCTTTAGAGCCTCTGGAAGGAGCACAGCCCTGCCGATGCCTTAATTTTGAACTTCTGGCCTCCAGAACTGTTAGAGAACAAATTTCTGTTGTTATAAGCCACCCAGTTTGTGGTAAGTTGTTACAGCAGCCGTGGGACACTAATACAGTTCCCACATCAGGTTGCCTATCAGCATTACCTGGGGGGGGCACATTGAATGGTGAGCATCACAATAAGTGGACAGGAATGCCGGGGGGAGTCTTGACAGCTGCAACCAGAGCCACAGACCAGCAGCACTGTCACCACCAGGGGCTTCTTTAAAATGTGTTGGACATGGAGAATCTGAAGCCCAGACCCACTGAGTCAGAAACTGCATTTTAACAAGATCTCTAAGTGATTCACGTACAGGTTAAAGCACAAGAAGCCCTGCCCTAGACAATCTCAATTAGAGCCTTGGCAGTGTCTTCTTGATCCCGTGTTTGTGTTACCAGGACATATAAAGTGTTCCTTCTCCGTCTCACCTAAGTCTATGAGATAACGTTAGTGGAAACACACATTCCAGAAGACTTCAGAACGTAAAGACACCTAAATTCTAACTTGGAGGGTGAGGGTCCCTCCAGCTCCTTACTGTAACACTCTGAGAACAGAGGCAAATCATACACCAAGTGAGCTGTTTGAGGCAAAGAAAGGCAGGGGTTGCTCATGCATTCATTTCTACTTCGCATTACGACCCAGGCGAAAAGAGTGTGTTTATTAAAATGTTTACCTTAAAAGGGGCTTCATCTGACAACTGAAAACAACAAAGGTGCACAAAATTGCTATTGAATATTTGAATATAAGAAATTCTCACGTAGGACTCAAAATAATAGCCTATTAAAATACACAGGGAGAGCGGAAACTCATGCAAAGTGGACGATTAAAGAAAATCCAGAGCCAGTGCGGGGGGGGGGGGTGTGGACAAGGAGGGAGTAACAAACGCGTCTGCCGATCCTAAATTCAGACACACCAACCCTGCAAAGTGCTGCCAAGAATAAAAGGCTTCATTGTCTCCAGCTCATCACCAAGCTGGTCCTGCCCAGTTTTCCTGGGTAACAGTGCATCTGATAACAAGATCGGGGAACGAAGGAGTTCTATACCATCTGCAGATTTTCATGTGATGCAGAAAAGAGGTAATACTGGATAGATTAGAACAATTTGATAAATTTGAATTGTCCTCCCCCAAGGGAAAATTTGGGGGGGGCATTTCTGAAATCAGAACATTCATGGGGTATGGGACATAGGCCTTCCGATTTTATTCTATTGAGAAGCAGAAAAGGCAGAATCTGAGCAAATATTGGAAGAGATTCAGTAACATAAAATAAGAGAATTTTGAAAAGGACACCTAGCCAGTTAGATAATCCATGGCATGATGATTACATAAAGGACAAAAAAAAAAAAAAAAAAAAGGTGGAGATACAAAAATAAAAGAAGGGAGTTTAATCCCTTTGTACCTACCATGTGCTGCTTGAACATACTCCATATTATCTCATTTATCCTTATAAAAACGGTCAAAGTGGATAACTGGTATCTCTGTTTTGTGAGAAAACTGAGACCCAGAGAGATACTGATCAGGTCACAGAGAAGAGCAGGTGTGCAGGAAAAAATAAATAACACATGTCTCTAGAGACATTATTAGTTTATCATTAAGGTACTGAATATCTTCAGCAGAATTCAAGTATGTTTGTGTTATTCAAAACATTTATAATGGCCTATATATTCTACGTAAGAAACAGTATTGACTTAAATGAATAATAGGTTTATTTTGGAAGGTTTTCAATTCCTAAGGAGCCTGGGAATTAGCATTAAGTCTAGAAACACGTAAGATAAAGGAGCTGCTAAAATTGGCAGAAGAAAATGATCTGTTCCACATAATTGAGTCCCATTCATTTAGTCAACAACTTGTACTGAATGACTATTTTTGATCTGCACTTGTAGGCAGTAGGGATGCAAAGGTAAATAAGAAGCAGCTTTCATTCTCGAGGGCTTCTCTTGAAGCAAGAAGGCAGAGGTGATTGGACATATAATTCAATGTGAAGAGTGCTGTAGTGGAGATAAGAAGCACAAAGCACACAGGCACGAAGAACAAAAAGAGGATCAATCACAGCATCATGTTCGCTTGCCTTGGGAATTCAGGCACCGAGAGCAATGGAAGTTTATTCCATCTGCGAGTAAGGCCAAATACTGAAGAATATAAATGCAAGAACAAGCCAGGGGAAGGGATCAAGATTCCATATGCAAATAGTCACACCCGTGTCCTGTACTTCTCCACCTCCAGTCTGAAGAGCGTAAGTTCTCATTATTTGGTTAGCAGCTCCCTTGGGGCATGTAATCATCTAGGCTATTATATATCAGCGGCTTTCTAATTGGTCTCCCCGCATCCATTCTGGCCCAACTCCAATGCAGTCATCACACCAAAGGCTTTTTTCAAAATGCAAATCAGATCAAGTCACCCATCCCTCTAATTGTTTTTAAAACTTCAGTATCTTCTCATTGCTCTTAGAATAATGTGAAATCTTTGGCACAACCTGAAAGCCTGCAGAATCTCACCTGGTCTTCAGCCCCATCTGCCCCTCGCCCCTTCCATTCTCCAGCTGTAACTCTTCTTCCAGTGCTTGGATCTACGGCAGGCTCCTCCAGCCAGAAGCCTTTGCATATGATGGTTCTTGGCTGCAAAAGTCTCTGTATAACTCAACCAGCTAGCTGACTTCTCATTCTGTGTTGCCTGAGGATTGTGTGTTACTCACCCTTTAAAAAAAATCTATTTCTTTATAATAACAAGGTAGCAGAGCAGAGTGGCCAAATCTCAGTGCTTCTCAAGCCAGAAGACCAGAATTCCAGCCTTAGCTCTGCCAGTTACCAGCTGTGTGACTTTGATCTTAATTTCTTCATTGCTAAAGACTGGTGGCAATATTCGTACCTGCTCCTAGAATAATTATAAACATCAGATCAGATAATACAGTAAAATACTTTTCCATTATAGTTCTGATGCAGAATTTATTCTCTCATTGAACATCTTTTTCCCTTTATCACACTTTAATTTTTTTCCTGCCTCTGTTAATGTTTGCAGTTTTTCTACAGCGTGTCTAGGTCAATCTAATTTTATGTTTCTGTTTGTTCTCAGAGTGAATTATTGGTTTAAGGACTCATGACCTGCTTTAATTCTAGTGAAAATTGTTAATTTTTTAAATATATTGCTTTTTTACCATTCTCTCCATCATTTTCTTTTAAAGTTCTATTCATGTTCTTCAGTAGAACAGTCCATTTAGAATAGGAGTGGGCTAACTTTTCCTGTAAAGGTCCAGATGGTGACTGTTTTTAGCTTTTGCAGGTCCTATGGACTCTGTCACAAATTTTCAACCCTGCCACACAGGATACAATCCGCTGTAGACAACAAACAGATGGGCGTGAAACTGGAGGCTGGATTTGGCCCAAGACCATAGTTTGCCAACCCCTGGCTTTTTTTTTTTTTAATTTATTTATTTTTGGCCGTGTCGGGTCTTAGTTGCGGCATGCTGGATCTTCGTTGTGGTGCGGGAGCTCTCGTTGTGGTGCACCGGCTTCTCTCTAGTTGTGGCGTGCGGGTTTTCTCTTCTCTAGTTGTGACGTGTGGGTTCCAGTGGGCTCTGTAGTTTGTGGCAAGCAGGCCTGGTTGCCCCACAGCGTGTGGGATCTTAGTTCCCTGACCAGGGATCGAACCCGCATCCCCTGCACTGGAAGGCGATACTTTATCATTGGACCACCACGGAAGTCCCCAACCCCTGGCTTTGAGCATACTCTTCTGGGTCATCTGCTTATAGTCTTTCCTTGCCTTGGAGCTGCTTTACGACTGTACAAACTGTGAGCAGCAGCAATGGGAAAGAATTCTTACCCCTGGTGTATTGGTTTGATATGATTTCAAATCCATTTATGATTTAAGTGAAGCTGTTTTAAGCCACTTGTTTATGACAAAGACAACACAAAACAAACCAAACAAGAAGTTTTTCTTTGAAGTAAAGTTGATTTGATATAAGAATGAGGTGAGTTTTGTCAGGATGGTTGATAAGTAGCTCAGTTGCTGGGGGCTTATCGATAAGAACAGGTGGAGAAGCAGCTGTGGTGAGGGGACATTTAGAATGTAAATACTGGGAGTTTGTGAGGAGTATCTGAAGAGTTTTGGCCTGAGCAAAAGCTCCCCTTTTGCTGATGTAGCTCTCCGAAGATCATGCTCCTGCCGTGGCCTGGCTACTCTTGGTGGGCAGTGATGTTAAAACGAGCCGCAGCCTCGGCAAGAGAAGGGACGTCTGTGCCTGCCTCGGGGAGGAATCCTCATAGGCAGTGGCTTTGCAATGGTCCCTGGAGTGATAGCCCAGCCTGCAGGCCAGCATGGCGCCATGGTTCCTTAGCAACCAAGTACTAGCAGTGAAGGACCTGCCTTTCTGCACCGGCAGCTGCACCTCAGCTATTGGTTGGTCAAGCCCTCTCTCCCTGGTACCAACTCCTACAAAGGTGCACCTTGAACTAAATTTGGACTTTCTTCCTTTCATTCTCCCTTGCCTGGAACAACAGGGCAATCAATTTATCATTTGTTTGGAGTATGTTATTTCTTTGTTGGCTTATTAAGAGATTTTATTCTATCCGCTCTTAGCTTGTGAATTTCTTATAAATCTCACAGTGAACTTACGTTAAATAAGCAACTGGCAAAGACAAGCTCAGCCTCTGAGCATAATTTGCCACCCCCTGAAACGGAGCATCCACAGATATGAAAATTCTGGCCCATGGAGGTTCAATTCACTCATGCATGAATCTCAACTCTGCATGGAAAAAGCCTCTTTTCCATCGTCTACTTGCAAATTAATTTCAGTATTCCTTTAACTCAGTATAAATTCGTCCTTCTTTGGCTTCTTCTTCAAACCAGTTCTAACACCTTACAGATTCCCTCATTAATAATGAGTTAAATCAAGTCTTTAACGTGGGTTCATTTTATATCTGTATGAAAATCGTGAGTTCATCTTTTTAAAAAAATATCCTTTTACAAACGTATGTTGGAACCTCTCAATCTTCATAACATCTTACTGGTTTTTCATAGTTTGTTCTGTATCATAGAATCTCAGTATTATATTGGCCACACAAGTTCTTTTTGACAACGTCCATTCCTATAATTCAGCTGTTTAATGAATGCCTTATTTGAATGGTCCTGCTTATCACTGCTAAGATTTCTATTTGATTTCCATGTTTTTTATTTCATTGCTGCTTGTTTTTGTTTTATAGTTTCTTATGGATTTATAGTTCCTTGTGGATGCAGTTTCTGTACTTATTTCTTCCTTAAACATGCCATAAAAACATAAGCTCCGTCAACGTGAGGCACTGTTAACAGTGCATGTTACACACCCAAGGACCAGTTGTTGCCTTAAACTAGGGTTTTCCAGATGAGTTTAATTGTTCCAATTGTTTATTTTGCAGCTTCCTTGGCACTAGATAACTTCATATGCTTGGTTTGCAAACCGTTCTGACTTAGCACATCTGTACTTACTGAACATGCATACAAAATCTTTATTTTATTTTTACATTTTTCACTTTTTAGCTGTGATCTCTCTCTCTCTCTCTCTCACACACACACACACACACACAATTTTGTTTATTCCTTTACCGAATCCTTTGAGTCTCCAGTCTAGCATTGGTTTTTTTGTTGTTTTTTTTTTTTGCGGTACGCAGGCCTCTCACTGTTGTGGCCTCTCCCATTGTGAAGCACAGGCTCCAGACGCGCAGGCTTAGCGGCCATGGCTCACAGGCCCAGCCGCTCCGCTGCATTTGGGATCTTCCCGGACCAAGGCACAAACCGCATCCCCTGCATCAGCAGGCGGACTCTCAACCACTGCGCCACCAGGGAAGCCCCAGCATTGGTTTTTTAATGGCAATTCGAGACTCTACATCTGTGGAGACAAAGAGGATATTCCATATCCAGCCACTGAGTTGGAATGATTCTCTTCTTGGTTTCAAGGCTAAGTCTGCAGCCTCATATTTCCCTAGGTCTTCAGCTTTCTGAAAGTCATAGCACCCGGCATCAATCTGTGGAGTTTCTTTTTCAGTTCCTTTCCAGAGTACCCCCAGGCCAGCCCAGCCCTTGCCTCCAAGCAACAAACATGGTGCTGGTTTCCCACCTCCTTGCCCCGTTCTCTGACTCAGTTACCTGCAGGCAACGTCCTACCAGCAGGGCTGCCTGATTCCAGACCAGGACCCCAGCTTGGGAAGATGCGTATCCTTTTCCCAAGCATAGCCATGTCTTTTTCAGTATTTCCTATTTGTTATTTCATCTATCGTTGCTATGCTTTTGCAGCTGAGAGACTGTCAAGTATGAAAACAACAGATCATCTTGACTGCAGTTGTGTTCATTGTTCACATTGCATAAAATGATTCATTTAAACTAAAAACCAAGTCTTCCGGGAAGATGGCGGAAGAGTAAGACGCGGAGATCACCTTCCTCCCCACACTTACAACAAAAATACATCTATACCTGGAACAACTCCTACAGAACACCTATTGAACGCTGGCAGAAGACCTCAGACCTCCCAAAAGGCAAGAAACTCCCCACGTACCTGGGTAGGGAAAAAGAATAAACAGAGACAAAAGGATAGGGACGGGACCTGCACCAGTGGGAGGGAGCTGTGAAGGAGGAAAGGTTTCCACACACTAGGAAGCCCCTTCGCGGGTGGAGACTGCGGGTGGCGGAGGGGGAAGCTTCGGAGCCGCGGAGGAGAGCACAGCAACCAGGGGTGCAGAGGGAAAAGCGGAGAGATTCCCGCACAGAGGATCAGGGCCGACCGGCACTCACCAGCCTGAGAGGCTTGTCTGCTCCCCCGCCGGAGCGGGCGGGGCTGGGAGCTGAGGCTTGGGCTTCAGTCGGAGCGCCGGGAGAGGACGGGGGTTGGCGGCGTGAACACAGCCTGCAGGGGGTTAGTGCGCCACGGCTAGCCGGGAGGGAGTCCGGGGAAAAGTCTGGACCTGCCGAAGAGGCAAGAGATTTTTCTTCCCTCTGTTTCCTGGTGCGCGAGGAGAGGGGATTCAGAGCGCTGCTTAAAGGAGCTCCAGAGACGGGTGCGAGCCGCGGCTAAAAGGGCGGCCCCCAGAGACGGGCGGGAGACACTAAGGCTGCTGCTGCCGCCACCAAGAAGCCTGTGTGCGAGCACAGGTCACTATCCACACCCCTCTTCCCGGGAGCCTGTGCAGCCCACCACTGCCAGGGTCCCGGGATCCAGGGACAACTTCCCCGGGAGAACGCGGCACGCCTCAAGCTGGTGCAACGTCATGACGGCCTCTGCCACCGCAGGCTCACCCCACACGCCGTGCCTCTCCTTCCCCCCGGCCTGAGTGAGCCAGCGCCCCCCGAATCAGCTGCTCCTTTAACCCTGTCCTGTCTGAGCCAAGAACAGACGCCCTCCGGCGACCTACACACAGAGGCGGGGCCAAATCCAAAGCTGAGCCCCTGGGAGCTGTGAGAACAAAGAAGACAAAGGGAAATCTCTCCCAGCAGCCTCAGAAGCAGCGGATTAAAGCTCCACAATCAACTTGATGTACCCAGCACCTGTGGAATACCTGAATCGACAACAAATCATTCCAAATCGAGGAGGTGGACTTTGGAGCATGATTTTTTCCCCTTTTCCTCTTTTTGTGAGTGTGTATGTGTATGCTTCTGTGTGAAATTTTGTATGTACAGCTTTGCTTCCACCATTTGTCCTAGGGCTCTATCCGTCCGTTTTTTTTTATTTAATTTTTTTTCTCTTAATAATTACTTTTTTATTTTAATAACTTTATTATATTTTCTTACTTTATTTTATTTTACTTTATCTTCATTCTTTCTTTTTTTCATTCCTTCCCTCCTTCCTTCCTCCCTCCCTCCCTCTCTCCTTCCCTCCCTTTCTTTCTTTCTTTCTTCTTTCTTTCTACTCCTACTAATTCTTTCTTTCTACTTCTTCTCCCTTTTACTCTGAGCCATGTGGATGAAAGGCTCTTGGTGCTCCAGCCAGGAGTCAGTGCTGTGCCTCTGAGGTGGGAGAGCCAACTTCAGGACACTGGTCCACAAGAGACCTCCCAGCTCCACATAATAACAAACGGCGAAAATCTCCCAGAGATCTCCATCTCAACACCAGCACCCAGCTTCACTCAACGACCAGCAAGCTACAGTGCTGGACATCCTATGACAAACAACTAGCAAGACAGGAACACAACCCCACCCATTAGCAGAGTGGCTGCCTAAAATCATAATAAGTCCACAGGCACCCCAAAACACACCACCAGACGTGGACCTGCCCACCAGAAAGACAAGATCCAGCCTCATCCACCAGAACACAGGCACTAGTCCCCTCCACCAGGAAGCCTACACAACCCACTGAACCAACCTTAGCCACTGGGGGCAGACACCAAAAACAATGGGAACTACAAACCTGCAGCCTGTAAAAAGGAGACCCCAAACACAGTAAGATAAGCAAAATGAGAAGACAGAAAAACACACAGCAGATGAAGGAGCAAGATAAAAACCAGCCAGACCTAACAAAGGAAGAGGAAATAGGCAGTCTACCTGAAAAAGAATTCAGAATAACGATAGTAAAGATGATCCAAAATCTTGGAAATAGAATACACAAAATGCAAGAAACATTTAACAAGGACCTAGCAGAACTAAAGATGAAACAAACAATGATGAACAACACAATAAATGAAATTAAAAATACTCTAGATGGGATCAATATCACAATAACTGAGGCACAAGAACGGATAAGTGACCTGGAAGATAAAATAGTGGAAATAACTACTACAGAGCAGAATAAAGAAAAAACAATGAAAAGAATTGCAGACAGTCTCAGAGACCTCTGGGACAACATTAAACGCACCAACGTTCCAATTATAGGGGTTCCAGAAGAAGAAGAAAAAAGAGAGGGACTGAGAAAATATCTGAAGAGATTATAGTTGAAAACTTCCCTAATATGGGAAAGGAAATAGTCAATCAAGTCCAGGAAGCACAGAGAGTCCCATACAGGATAAATCCAAGGAGAAATACGCCAAGACACATATTATTCAAACTGTCAAAAATTAAATACAAAGAAAACATATTAAAAGCATATTAAAAGGGAAAAACCACAAATAACACACAAGGGAATCCCCATAAGGTTAACAGCTGATCTTTCAGCAAAAACTCTGCAAGCCAGAAGGGACTGGCAGGACATATTTAAAGTGATGAAGGAGAAAAACGTGCAACCAAGATTACTCTACCCAGCAAGGATCTCATTCAGATTTGATGGAGAAATTAAAACCTTTGCAGACAAGCAAAAGCTGAGAGAGTTCAGCACTACCAAACCAGCTCTACAACAACTGCTAAAGGAATTTCTCTAGGCAAGAAACACAAGAGAAGGAAAAGACCTACAATAACGAACCCAAAAGAATTAAGAAAATGGGAATAGGAACATACATATCTATAATTACCTTAAATGTAAATGGACTAAATGCTCCCACCAAAAGACACAGATTGGCTGAATGGATACAAAAACAAAACCCATATACTTGCTGTCTACAAGAGACCCACTTCAGACCTAGAGACACATACAGAATGAAAGTAAGGGGATGGAAAAAGATATTTCACGCAAATGGAAACCAAAAGAAAGCTGGAGTAGCAATTCTCATACCAGACAAAATAGACTTTAAAATAAAGACTATTAGAAGAGACAAAGAAGGACACTACATAATGATCAAGGGATCGATCCAAGAAGAAGATACAACAATTGTAAATATTTATGCACCCAACATAGGAGCACCTCAATACATAAGGCAAATACTAACAGCCATAAAAGGGGAATCTGACACTAACACATTCATAGTAGGGGACTTTAACACCCCACTTTCACCCATGGACAGATCATCCAAAATGAAAATAAATAAGGAAACACAAGCTTTAAATGATACATTAAACGAGATGGACTTAATTGATATTTATAGGACATTCCATCCAAAAACAACAGAATACACATTTTTCTCTAGTGCTCATGGAACATTCTCCAGGATAGATCATATCTTGGGTCACAAATCAAGCCTTGGTAAATTTAAGAAAATCGAAATTGTATCAAGTATCTTTTCTGACCACAACGCTATGAGACTAGATATCAATTACAGGAAAAGATCTGTAAAAAATACAAACACATGGAGGCTAAACAATACACTACTTAATAACAAAGTGATCACTGAAGAAATCAAAGAGGAAATAAAAAAATACCTAGAAACAAATGACAATGGAGACACGACGACCCAAAATCTACGGGATGCAGCAAAAGCAGTTCTAAGAGGGAAGTTTATAGCAATACAATCCTACCTTAAGAAACAGGAAACATCTCGAATAAACAACCTAACCTTGCACCTAAAGCAATTAGAGAAAGAAGAACAAAAAACCCCCCAAATTTAGCAGAAGGAAAGAAATCATAAAAATCAGGTCAGATACAAATGAAAAAGAAATGAAGGAAACGATAGCAAAGATCAATAAAACTAAAAGCTGGTTCTTTGAGAAGATAAACAAAATTGATAAACCATTAGCTAGACTCATCAAGACAAAAAGGGAGAAGACTCAAATCAATAGAATTAGAAATGAAAAAGGAGAAGTAACAACTGACACTGCAGAAATACAAAGGATCATGAGCGATTACTACAAGCAACTCTATGCCAATAAAATGGACAACCTGGAAGAAATGGACAAATTCTTAGAAATGCACAACCTGCCAAGACTAAATCAGGAAGAAATCGAAAATATGAACAGACCAATCACAAGCACTGAAATTGAAACTGTAATTAAAAATCTTCCAACAAACAAAACCCCAGGAACAGATGGCTTCACAGGCGAATTCTATCAAACATTTAGAGAAGAGCTAACACCTATCCTTCTCAAACTCTTCCAAAATATATCAGAGGGAGGAACGCTCCTAAACTCATTCTACGAGGCCACCATCACCCTGATACCAAAACCAGACAAGGATGTCACAAAGAAAGAAAACTACACTGATGAACATAGATGCACTGATGAACATAGCACTGATGAACATAGATGCAAAAATCCTCAACAAAATACTAGCAAACAGAATCCAACAGCACATTAAACGGATCATACACCATGATCAAGTGGGGTTTATTCCAGGAATGGAAGGATTCTTCAATATATGCAAATCAATCAACATGATATACCATATTAACAAACTGAAGGAGAAAAACCATATGATCATCTCAATAGATGCAGAGAAAGCTTTCGACAAAATTCAACACCCATTTATGATAAAATCCCTGCAGAAAGGCATAGAGGGAACTTTCCTCAACATAATAAAGGCCATATATGACGAACCCACAACCAACATCATCCTCAATGGTGAAAAACTGAAAGCATTTCCACTAAGATCAGGAACAAGACAAGGTTGCCCACTCTCACCACTCTTATTCAACATAGCTTTGGAAGTTTTAGCCCCAGCAATCAGCCACAGCAATCAGGAAATAAAAGGAATCCAAATCGGAAAAGAAGAAGTAAAGCTGTCACTGTTTGCAGATGACATGATACTATACATAGAGAATCCTAAAGATGCCACCAGAAAACTACTAGAGCTAATCAATGAATTTGGTAAAGTAGCAGGATACAAAATTAATGCACAGAAATCTCTGGCATTCCTATACACTAATAGTGAAAAATCTGAAAGTGAAATCAAGAAAACACTCCCATTTACCATTGCAACAGAAACAATAAAATATGTAGGAATAAACCTACCTAAGGAGATAAAAGACCTGTATGCAGAAAATTATAAGACACTGATGAAAGAAATTAAAGATGATACAAGTAGATGGAGAGATATACCATGTTCTTGGATTGGAAAATTGTGAAAAGGACTCTACTACCCAAAGCAATCTATGGATTCAATGCAATCCCTATCAAACTACCAATGGCATTTTTCACAGAACTAGAACAAAAAATTTCACAATTTGTATGGAAACACATAAGACCCCGAACAGCCAAAGCAATCTTGAGAACGAAAAACGGAGCTGGAGGAATCAGGCCCCCTGACTTCAGACTAAACTACAAAGCTACGGTAATCAAGACAGTATGGTACTGGCACAAAAACAGAAAGATAGATCAATGGAACAGGATAGAAAGCCCAGAGATAAACCCACGCACATATGGTCACCTTATCTTTGATGAAGGAGGCAGGAATGTACAGTGGAGAAAGGACAGCCTCTTCAATAAGTGGTGCTGGGAAAACTGGACAGGTACATATAAAAGTATGAAATTAGATCACTCCCTAACACCATACAGAAAAATAAACTCAAAATGGATTAAAGACCTAAATGTAAGGCCAGATACTATCAAACTCTTAGAGGAAAACATAGGCAGAACACTCTATGACATAAATCACAGCAAGATCCTTTTTGACCCACCTCCTAGACAAATGGAAATAAATACAAAAATAAACAAATGGGACCTAATGAAACTTCAAAGCTTTTGCACAGCAAAGGAAACCATAAACAAGACCAAAAGACAACCCTCAGAATGGGAGAAAATATTTGCAAATGAAGCAATTGACAAAGGATTAATCTCCAAAATTTATAAGCAGCTCATGCAGCTCAATAACAAAAGAACAAACAACCCAATCCAAAAATGGGCAGAAGACCTAAATAGACATTTCTCCAAAGAAGATATACAGACTGCCAACAAACACATGCAAGAATGCTCATCACTAATCATTAGAGAAATGCAAATCAAAACTACAATGAGATATCATCTCACGCCGGTCAGAATGGCCATCATCAAAAAATCTAGAAACTATAAATGCTGGAGAGGGTGTGGAGAAAAGGGAACCCTCCTGCACTCTTGATGGGAATGTAAATTGATACAGCCACTGTGGAGAACAGTATGGAGGTTCCTTAAAAAACTACAATAGAACTACCATATGACCCAGCAATCCCACTACTGGGCATATACCCTGAGAAAACCGTAATTCAAAAAGAGTCATGTACCAAAATGTTCATTGCAGCTCTATTTACAATAGCCAGACATGGAAACAACCTAAGTGTCCATCATCAGATGAATGGATAAAGAAGATGTGGCACATATATACAATGGAATATTACTCAGCCATAAAAAGAAACGAAATTGAGCTATTTTTAATGAGCTGGATAGACCTAGAGTCTGTCATACAGAGTGAAGTAAGTCAAAAAGAGAAAGAAAAATACCGTATGCTAACACATATATATGGAATCCACGAAAAAAAAATGTCGTGAAGAACCTAGGGGTAAGACAGGAATAAAGACACAGACCTACTAGAGAATGGACTTGAGGATATGGGGAGGGGGAAGGGTAAGCTGTGACAAAGCGAGAGAGAGGCATGGACATATATACACTACCAAACGTAAAATAGATAGCTAGTGGGAAGCAGCCGCATAGCACAGGGAGATCAGCTCGGTGCTTTGTGATCACCTGGAGGGGTGGGATAGGGAGGGTAGGAGAGAGGGAGACACAAGAGGGAAGAGATATGGGAACATATGTATATATATAACTGATTCATTTTGTTGTAAAGCAGAAACTAACACACCATTGTAAAGCAATTATACGCCAATAAAGATGTTAAAAAAAATAAAAACCAAAAGAAAATAAAATTTTGCATCTGCAACTCTTGAATTTGACAAGAGTCAATTAGGTACTTGGAAAGATGTAAATAAATGGGAATAATTTAAACTATTTGATGAATGGGAGCTTGATAATTTTTTAAAACCTCTGGAAAAGTCTAATGCATGTTGCACTGATATCCACAAACTGATAAGGGCTCTGCTGCCACTTCAAAAATGCAATGTCAAAACATTAGAAGATTCAAAATCATTCCAAAAATAGTTTTAACTCTTGCATTTTATTTTCAGAAACTTCCAGTCCTCAAGAAAACTCACTAGTCTGATGTATATGCCTGAGCTACCCCATCTACCACTTACTAAGAAGATAACATCTTAACTTAAAAGACGTTCATACAAAGAGACAGGAAATTGAGTGCTTAATGAGTCTGCAGTGATTTCCTTTCAAATAAATTTAGCACATCCGCACTTACTGGGCACATATACAAAGAGTGAAGTTTGAATTTGTTCCCTGAAGCCTTAGTACAATCAGGACCAGCAGACATTTTCCTACTTTGATGCCCAATGAAGCCTTGTGTATCCCTTGCTTTTTCCTCATCAGAACTTAGGGTCGCATACATAGGCGATTTTAAAGTTGGGCAAGGTCGATTAGACTGGCGGTAACCAAGGCGATTCTGACTCCCAGGGCACATTTGACAATATCTGGAGACACTTCTGGTTATCATAACAGGAGGGGGATAGGCCACTGGCACCCAGTGGGTGGAGGCCAGGGATGCTGCACGACATCCCGCCGTGCACAGGGCAGCCCCGCAACGGAGATTCATCTGCCTCAAAATTTCAGTAGGGCAGAGGCTGAGAAACTCTGGGTTGAGAGGTGTTTAATAAATGTTATGTATAATTTTATATATATATATATGATATGTATGTACATACTGTTAAATTTATGTATATCCCATCACTGTGTGTATATAGGTGAGAGTGTTATATGTTGCAGGAAACCATGATATGGTGTTATTAAATTGGGGGAATTTCCTGCCATAGGTCCTGGTTCTTTCACTAGTGCTTCCTGTGTTCAAAATACCATCCTGAGCACTTTCTAACTAACTCACTAAACCTTCGTAACAACGCTTGCAGATGGCTAATATTATTATTCCCATATTGTAGGTAAGAGAACTCAGACCCAGAGAGGTTAAGTAGCTTGCCTGAAGCCCCAGAGCTAGCAAGTTGGAGGATCCATGATTCTCACTCAGAGAGTCTAATTGATCTTAACCACTTTGCAATATTGTCTGATCGCTGACCCCAAAGGACCTTTAAGGCCCTTCCACTGGAAACTCCACTAGCCCCCTTCCGTCTTTCTTTCTACAAACGGTAAGCTCATACCACTGGTTTGCACTTCAGCAGTGGTGAAGTCTGAGTCATTAAGAAATCTTCAGGAAGGAGAGAAGGCATATATCAAAGCTGTCGAGCTGAATGCTAATAATAAAGGTAAACATATAAAACTGCTGTTTTGGGCTTCCCTGGTGGCGCAGTGGTTGAGGGTCCACCTGCCGATGCAGGGGACGCAGGTTCGTGCCCCGGTCCGGGAAGATCCCACATGCCACGGAGCGGCTGGGCCCGTGAGCCATGGCCGCTGAGCCTGCGCGTCCGGAGCCTGTGCTCCACAACGGGAGAGGCCACAACAGTGAGAGGCCTGCGTACCGCAAAAAAAAAAAAAAAAAACTGCTGTTTTTTCCAAAAACTATTTCCAAGTCCCTAACAGGTGCTGTTGCAGGTACAGCCGGGTCGCAGGAATGTTTCTCTGCAGAGGATGAGCAGGAAGGGCACCGAGCCACGGTCTCAGCCTAAGGCGTTTCTTATAGCAAAGTTGAGCGTTACTTTCGATTCGTATTGTCCGGATATCATTGCGGAAGCCAGGAATGCCCAGAAAACACACCAAAAAAAGGGCAGACTCAGGCCGTGATCAGAAGAATCTTATTATCCAAGTTGCAACATGCAAATATCTCCTTTGCATTCTGCTTTCTGCAAACACAGAGTGAAAAAATAAGTAGGGAAAAATGAGAAAAAACAAGCAGTACGATTCATGCTTCACAAAGTCCTGTAGGTTATTACCATGTTTTAAATTGTGAGTTGCAAACACAAGCTGTTCTTAAACAAGAACAAAAAGAAAAAGCAGATGGTTTCTTTTTACATCCTGTGAAACTTTTCCTGAATGCAAGCGTATGCTCCCTCTCCCCAGCTGGCACTGCCCATGCAAATGATCCGTTTTCTGTCATTTTGAGAAAAATTCTTCATCCCCCCATCCCCCATACCAAATGCCAAAATACCTAGAAACGAGGGCAGGGAAAGACATCGCCAGAATATTTTGATCCAAGTAAGTCTTTGAGGCTCCAAGACCACATACCGGCATAGAAACATGATTGGTGTAAGTCAGGTATCACCATGATATTATTATTATTGCCATTATTTTTTATGTGATGTATGTTTATTTCAACAAACATCTTTATGGATGGTCAGCTGATTTTGCTATGTATGACACAGTGGAAAGTATGTGAGATTTGCAGTTATATAGATTCTGGATTATACAGGTTCAAATTCCAGCTTAGCAGCTTATTAAATAACTGCATCCTTGAGAAAATTATTTTAAATGCCTTTAAAATTGCTTATTCTCTGTGACTCAGTTTTTTCACTTGCAAAGTGGAGAGAGCAAAATCTGCCTTTTCAGGGATGTTTCAAAGCTGAATTTCAGTTTGAGAGGGAGAGGCACTGCACCGAATTTTGTTTGCTTTACTCATATAAATGAGAGAGAGAGAGAGGCCACAGAGTCTTTTATAAGATAATTTCAGATGTGACATACCATCATTTCCCCTGGATTCTACTGGTCACACAGCGCAACCTGGTAAAAATGTGTGAGGTGACTACACAGAGGGTGAGAACACCAGGACGCTGAGACCACTGGGGAACCTCTTGGGGACTGGCTGCCCAAGTACCCGGCCCTGTCATTTATATCAAAATAGGCGAGTGTGATAAGCGAGAACGAAGATGAGCACCACCTCCCACTCGAATTCACAGCCTCATTGTTAACTGAATACCCAGCTGGACTCCTCCCTCTTCCAAGAAGCATCCCTGACAAGATGTATTTCCAGTCATCTCCCTATGAATGCTGACAGCATTTGTTCATACTTCCCTGCTTTAGCGATGTCATGTTACTCAATTTTTATTTTACAAAAGCTAGTCTCATCACCTTGAGGGCAAAGGTGATGTCAAATTCTCTTTTGGATTTTAAAAAACTCCTCACATGTGCTAAGTACATGGAGTGCATACAAATTCAACTCCGACTCTGTGACCTTTCCAATGAACAGGCCTGAATGATAAACATTCCCTTTTTTTTTTTTTTTTTGCGGTACACGGGCCTCTCACTGTTTTGGCCTCTCCTGTTGCAGAGCACAGGCTCCAGACACGCAGGCTCAGCGGCCATGGCTCACGGGCCCAGCCGCTCCACGGCACGTGGGATCTTCCCGGACCGGGGCACGAACCCGCGTCCCCTGCATCGGCAGGCGGACTCTCAACCACTGCGCCACCAGGGAAGCCCAACATTCCCTTTTAAATTGCCCTACAGCTCTCTAAATTCCTTGGTCATTACATTACAGTTCCATCTTGGCCATTATATGCAATATAATAAAAATAAGCCCACCCACACTGGTCCTCGCACACTCCCACTGGAAGCTCTTGCCTTGCCTCTCCCTTGTTGACACGTTCTTCCCCAAAATATGCATCTACTCAGCTTGTTCCATCACCTTCATAAGGTTGTTCTTTGTTCAAACAGCAGCTCCTCAATGAGGTTCACCCTGATGACCATATTTAATGCAGCAATCGATGCTTACCCACCCTCTCCACTGATGAGTCTCCTCAACATGCACAAATTTTTCCTTTTGCCCTAGTAACCTATCACCTCCTTAAGAAAAAAACTTATAACTTACTAATTTGTTACATTTATTGTCTGTCTTCCTCTCCAGAGCGTCAGTTCCCTGAAGACAAGGACTCCTGCCTGTCTTGTTTTCCAGTGTTTCCAAAGTGCCTGAACCAATGTCTGGAAAATACCAGATGCTTAGTATAGAATTTTTGGATAAATGAATTGGAGTAATATTTTTCACAACAGAATTTGAAACCAAAATGTCTTTGCTGGTGAGTCTTGAGCTAAGCAGGTATTTCAGTTAATCAAGACTACTTTCCCAAGATTTCTGGTTAATCATGGCATATCTTCTTACATAAGTAGTTCATGAACCACTGCACAAAGCAAATATGGTATAATTAATAGATAAAAATCTCATATAGAGCATTTTAAAATTTTTCCCCAAAAAATTCATTAAAGTTACAGTATAGAAGTTGATAGACCTTATTAGTCAATTCAGTTAAAATCACTTTCTACTCATTCAAGCAACTGGTTTGAGTGACTTGAGTTCAGTGAAGTAAATATTTGACAGAATTTATGCACGAACATTTTCTTTCATTATAAAAGTGCATTAATTGTTCCAAAGTTCTAACCAATCTTTTTTTTTTTTTTTTTTAGTTTTACCTCTAAAACTCTAAGTATGACTGATATCTGCTTTCTAGCTTAGGACATATGCTGAGAATTTACTCCTCCTTTTGTTCTCAAAGTGGTAATTCCAAGAGAGGCTAAAGCCAATATATTTTGAAAAGAAATGACATTATAATAATAATATAACTTTGTAATCAAATATTAATGTTCTTCTAAATGTTTATTGTGCTGTTAAATTAAATGATTTCCATGCAGGGGAGCTAAACTACACATGTTCTGCCACAAAAGAAATGCTAAATCAAACATCTGGCTATTTCACAACACTTTCTCTATTTTCAACACCTGCAATGTCCTCATTCCTGAATTAATCCCTAGAAGAAATTCTGAAGTACAGGGCCAAAACTACGGAAAATGCTCTTATAACAGGGAGACACGTGTTCTAATTGTGTAATTATCAGAGTCTAGAGTTCACAAATTACATCTTGTAGTGACGTTTAACTTGTTTAACCAACCTTTCCTTTGTATAAGAGGAATTATCCCTGAGTGACAGTGTTCTCTTTGGAAGATCACGTTTAAGCACTTGCATTAAAATTCTATACTCTTTTCATCTAATACAAGCAACATGCATACAATTAAGGCACCTACATTAAAAATCTATGATCCCAAGAGTTGACATGTTTAATAATTTATAGCAAATAATTTATTTATATATTATATATATAAATATATATTTATAATATATATAAATATATATTATAAATATATATATTATATACAAATTTGCTAACAATTTATAGCAAATCGGTGTGGAACTTGCTTGACGGCCACCACTTGAATAACCCCTTACTTCACCTGGCACTAAATAGAGAAGATCAAGGCAGCATTCTGAAATGCACATTTATTTTTTAAAAAAGGATTTAGTAGAGAAAAAACCCCAAGAAGCTATTACTGTGTAGCAAGTCCCTGATAAATCTGTGATGGTAGAAAGCATGCAGTAGTGAAAGGCATGATCAGTAGTCAAATTCTTCCACCATTAGTTCACTTCAGCATATACATTTTTTTTTAATTTCACAGTCTTAAAATCTTTTCTTAATGAATGGACGTTGTGAACCTGTTATGACAGTGTTGTTAGCAGAAATGGTAAACCTATTACAGATGAGATTAGTTTTGATATGACCTTGATCTACACATCCACCTCTTACATTAGGGAGTAGTAGTGGACGAAATAAGAAAAACAATTAAGGAGGCGAGTCTGAGAGTAGTACTCAGACTTGTAAGATGATGCACAGTGATCCCCACATCCTGGTATTCACACTCTTGTGTAACTGCCTTCTCTGGAGTGGGTGGGACCCATGACTTGCCTCTAACTAACAGGATACAGCAAAAGTGATGGGAGATCTCTTCTGTGATTAGGTTACAAAAGACAGTAACATCCCTTTTGCTAACAGACTCTCTTCATTGCTGTCTCTGAGAAAGCCAGCTGCCATGATAGAGAAGCCCAGTGGACAAGGAACTGAGGGTGACGTCAACACCCAGAAAGAACGCAATGACCTCCGTCCAACAACCCACGAGGAACTGAATCCAGCCAATAACCACTGAGGAAGCCTGGAAGTGGATCCTTGAGGCTTCAGATGAAACCCCCGCCCTGGCTGACACCTTGACTGAAGCTCTGTGAGACCCCAGCCCAGCCTGCCTGACCCACAGAAACTGTGAGGTCATAAATATGTGCTCTTTTAAGCCGCTAAGTTTCGGGGCAGTTTGTTAAGTAGCCATAGACAACCAGTCCAGACCGTGAACCTTTGAAAGAAACCCTTGAAAAATATATTCTTGTTTACTAAAACCAAACAATAAAAATAGCACAGGAGAAAAGACCACTTCGTGGGGGAAGGCACAACATGGTGCTACTGCATCCTCCCACAAAGGAGAGGGACTCTTACGTGAGTCAGGAACAAATGGAAGCCCTAAGTACTCGAGGGCTTGGTATTTTGGGGGAGAGGAATAAAACGATTATAAATAGACAGGAACACAGCCAAAGACTCCTGTGCTCCTTTCACATGACTTTTATTCTTCTTTCTTCCATCTCTCAACAGATGTGGTCATGTTCAACGGGGTCTTCTCCAGAGCAGCTTTCTCTAAGTAGCTCACAGATCCTTAATATGCAATGTTTCTGATGTGAGTCTATTTAATAAAAACATGTCACCTATTTTAGTAAGATTTTAAAATTTTAATCCAGCAGTTCCTAATTTTTAGGATTTTTCAGACCAATTTTAAAAATTGGGACTGACACAATATCGCCAACTTTCTGATTTGCCCAATAAGGACATGAAAACATTCACCAAAACAATAACATCCTACCATAGATTATTCTCATCATTTTATGGAAGAATATTTTTTTACTAATAAAGGGAAAAAAAATCTCAAAATGAATTATTATTATTTAAAGTTAAATACATATAGTGTTATAAGAAATTTATCACGTTTTATTTTTTCTCATCCTGCCATGAAACTGTAAATTTTGCTACGTATGTGGACTCATTTCAGGAGCCGCTGACTTAGTCTATATAACTCTCTTAGCAACAAGAAGCATTAGCATCCCTGACACCAGATCAGAATAAGATCCACCTCATAGAAATATGTGACCTTATCTTTGCTGCATAAGTGTGGTTGGAGTCACCAGGTAAAATACAAGATGCCCGGTTAAATGTGAATTTCTGATAAACATGAATAATTTTTTTTTAGTGTAAGCATGTCTTATATGTGGGACAAATACTGCATGGGACCTACTTATATAAAAAAATTACTCACCGTTTTATCTGACATTCAGATTCCACCGGGCATCCTGTACTTTTATTTTAGCAGTAGAGTGAGTTACTCAGGAAAAGTCAAGGCTGACTTGAAAAATTATTACTTCAGCTTAAACTGGAGTTTAGAAAGAAGTAAATATTGTGTGGAGGTGGAGAGGACTTTCCCCTCATAGAACTTGTATTTATATCAATAAGAATTGCCTCTACATAAGCTACACTCAGAACTCACTTAACAAGAATCATATCTCCAGCGTAGACATATGATTCTCTCCTTAGCAGTCCAAATTTTCACATGGGCAACTGAAGTCGGGAAATATTTACAGTGACTTCACCTTTCTTGCCAATGGACACCTGAATCAGGTGACTAAGAACGTAACTGTAACTTTCCTACTTTCATCCTCTTGAGTCATTTCTCCAACCAAGGATGTTCTGCATAGTTCTTCAATTCACAATTTGTCATCTCAACCACACAACCATACTTTCTTTGGGAGACTCAGATGGATTTCCTATGTATCAGGTTCTCCCCATAGATGGGGAGGAAATGGCAGGTATCTACTGGAAGTTCTTAAATATATGAAGATACAGGTATATAAAACTCAAAAGTTGAAGTTACCCCTCTTTTTGTTAGAAGGGGATAATTATCAGTGGTAAAAGTGTTACAGCCACAATAACCTCAAAGTGAGCCTTTAATTTTTCAGAAAGACTGGAGAATAATTTAAAAGAGCACCAATTCAGGTTTAACAGCGTGTCCTCTTCCCATCTAAAATTATCTCAGATTCATGTTCAACCCTTTGATAAACAGAGATCTACCCGACAACTTCATTCCACAGATGAAGGAAGGAGAACCTGGCCCAAGTTCTAAGACAAAATGACCACTTTTGAGGAGGTGTCTTCTCACCAATATTCTAAGAACCATCGCCCAAGGGAAGTGAGGGGCTTGAGAGATGCTGCCGTATTGTCAGTGCAGAAATTACAGTGCTGGGAGGGTAGGCGCGTTTCCTAAGATCACCAAGCCAGTCGCGGAAGGTCGGAGCCAATAGAAGGAGCCACTGGCATCATCAAACCTCTCATTTTACGTGTATCAGAACCCAAGGGAAGATGGCTCCCCCGAACCTATGAATGAAGCTGTTAAACTGGAACCCCAGACTACTCTTCTGCCAGTGCCTCTGCCACCTCCTGAGTGACAATGTGTGAATAATTCTCAAGGCTTACATGCTTTTCCAGCAAGTTCTTCTGCTAAATCCAAACTTACTGAAGCATGGCTCAGTTTCCCTGGATCCTAGATCACTGGGGTGACTGTTAAAAGTGCAGAATCATGGGAGGTAGCGTCCTTCCACCCGCATTTTAAGCAAGGCTATTTCCGATGCGTACTCAAACTTGATAACTCTTTCCTGAAACATAATTAAGTCCCTTATTCACTTCTCCAGTATCTATTTTCTGAGGCTTTGGTGTGCGATGAACCTCGGTGGCGAACTCAGGCATGTGAACAATGCCTTCTAGCCCGACGATACGTTCTCTGGGTTTAGATTGTAAATGCATCATCTGCCACGAGGATTACTCTCAATTTTTCAAATCTTGGAGGGAAAATGTGTGTGTGTGTGTGTGTGTGTGTGTGTGTGTGTGTGTGTGTGTGTGTGTGTGTGTGTGTGTGTGTGTGTGTGTGTGTGTGTGTGTGTGTGTGTGTGTACCAGCACACAAAAGTTGTGTCATGGGACTTCCCTGGTGATTCAGTGGTTGAGACTTCGCCTTCCAGTGCAGAGGGTGTCGGTTTGATCCCTGGTCAGGGAGCTAAGATGCCACATGCCTTGCGGCCAAAAACCCAAAACATAAAACAGAAGCAATACTGTAACAAATTCAATAAAGACTTTAAAAATAAAATGGTCCACATCAAAAAAAAAAAAAAGTCTAAAAAAAAAAAAGTGTCACAACTGTTTTGGTAACAAGTCACAAAATTCTAATCGGAACAGGAATTTACTGTAAAGGATACTGGATACTTTCAATCCAAGGCAGGAAATCAACTGGTTCTCAGAGGCGTCCAGAATGCGGACTCCAATGCTGCGAAAAGCCTTCCCGTCACTGTTCATCCAAGCCTTTCTGTGCTTCTATGTGTACCTGCTTCATTCCTCCCCTCTCCCTCTCTCTCCCTCTCCCCCTCTTTCTCTGAAAAATGAATTTCTAGACTTCTCTGGTCCTCAAGGAACCAGAGACTTTCCATTCGTCTTATGTACTCTCCCCACCCTCACATAAACACGCTGAATTAAACTTTTTCTGGCCACCGGCCCTCAGCATTTGCTCTGCCCTCAGCCTGCAAAGGATTTTGCCTGACAACTTCCTTCCCCATTGTTATAAATCAGTTCAAACACCGACTCCTAAGAGAGGACTTCCCTAGCTCATACTTACTGGGTACTTATCATACGCAACTGTGGCTCACAAAATCCCTGAATATTTGACAGTTGGCTCCCATTTAACTGCTCACGTCCTATTCCATTGCTTATTTGCTTTATAGCATTTAACCACATGTGAAAGTACTGTGTTTACCTATTAGTTTACCCATTTAACTTCTGTCTTATCATGATATAATGGGAGCCCCATGCACAGGTGTGCCAGGGCTAGTTCACATGGGCTCATGACAGCTAACTGTCAAATAAGCAGGAATTCTGTGAACCACTTGTTAAACAGATGACACCGTGGAAACTGAAAAATGCTATAAATCAGGACTTTCTTTTATTGGGGTATAGTTGCTTTACAACGTTGTGTTAGTTTCTGCTGTAAAACGAAGTGAATTAGCTGTATGTATACATATATTCCCTCCCTCTTGCACTTCCCTCCCCTGACATCCCACCCATCTAGTTCACCACAGAGCACCGAGCTGAGCTCCCTGCGCTATACAGCAGGTTCCCACTAGCTATCTGTTTTACATATAGCAGTGCATATATGTCACTCCCAATCTCCCAATTCATCCCACCCAACTCCCCAACCCATGTCCACATGTCCATTCTCTACTTCTGTGTCTCTATTCCCGCCCTGAAAATAGGTCCATCTGTACCATTTTTCTAGATCCCACATATATGCATTAATATACGATATTTGTTTTTCTCTTTTGACTTATTTCACTCTGTATGACAGACTCTAGGTCCATCCATGTCTCCACCAATGGCCCAATTTCATTTCTTTTTATGGCTGAGTAATATTCCATTGTATATATGTGCCACATCTTCTTTATCCATTCATCTGTCGATGGACACTTAGGTTGCTTCCATGTCCTGGCTATTGTAAACAGTGCTGCAATGAACATCGGGGTACATGTGTCTTTTTGAATTATGGTTTTCTCAGGGCCCAGTAGTGGGATTTCTGGGTCATATGGTAGTTCTATTTTTAGTTTTTTAAGGAAACTCCATACTGTTCTCCATAATGACTGTATCAATTTACATTCCCACCAACAGTACAAGAGGGTTCCCTTTTCTCCACAACCTCTCCAGCATTTACTGTTTATAGATTTTTTGATGATGGCCATTCTGACCGGTGTGAGGTGATACCTCATCGTAGTTTTGATCTGTATTTTCTCTAATAAATAGTGATGTTGAGCATATTTTCATGTGACTCTTGATATTTTTCATAGAATTAGAACAAAAAATTCTACAATTTTATATGGAAACACAAAAGACCCCAATTAGTCAAAGCAATCTTGAGAAAGAAAAATGGTGCTGGAGGAATCAGGCTCCCTGACTTCAGACTATACTACAAAGCTACAGTAATCATGACAGTATGGTACTGGTACAAGAACAGAAGTATAGCTCAATGGAACAGGATAGAAAGCCCAGAGATAAACCCATGTACCTATGGTCACCTAATTTATGGCAAATGAGGCAAGGATATACAATGGAGAAAAGACAGCCTCTTCAATAAGTGGTGCTGGGAAAACTGGACAGCTACACGTAAAGGAATGAAATTAGAACACTCCCTAACACCATACACAAAAATTAACTCAAAATGGATTAAAGACCTAAATGTAAGACTGGACACTATAAAACTCTTAGAGGAAAACATAGGAAGAAAACTCTTTGACATAAATCACAGCAAGATCTTTTTTGGCCCACCTCCTAGAGTAATGAAAATAAAAACAAATGGGACCTAATTAAACTTAAAAGTTTTTGCACAGCAAAGAAAACCATAAATGAGATGAAAAGAAACAACCCTCAGAATGGGAGAAAATATTTGCAAACAAAGCAACTGACAAGGGATTAATCTCCAAAATATACAAACAGCTCACATAGCTCAATATCAAAATAACAAACAACCCAGTCAAAAAATGGATGGAAGACGTGACAGACAAATCAGGACTTTTAAAATGTTTCCCAGAGAGCTGATCCACCGGTACAGCACTAGTTCCATGAAAGCAGAGACTTCTTTCCTTTTGCACTGTTAACACCTAGATACCTTCAACATTGAACTTGTGTTGAATAAACCGACGCATGACTTACTACTTTAGACGATTTCTTGTTTTTTCCCAAATCCACAAGTCTTGGGAAAATGATTCATCTGCTCAACTAGAACAAGGTACTCATGACTGAACAATTAACTACGGCAAAGGCAGCAGTGTCATGACATAACCAGGGGCTGGTCCACTGATTGTGTGCTGTGTTCACAGGGTGGAGGTACCATTTCCAGAAAAGGCACTGGGTCAACAAATCAAAACAATTAAAAGAAAATAAAAATGTTCATTACATTTCTCTCTCCCACTGGACTAGGATCTTCCTGAGGCAGAGTTGATGTCATTCAACTTTGTAGCCCCTCTGCCCACCAACACACTTTAGTAAAAAATGAATAATGGGCTTTCCCCATTGACCAGCAAAGCTCTTTCATAATGACATGGGAATGGTGGGGGAAGGCTCCATTTGAAACCCTTCTTCTAAAGCTCATTTGCTTTATTCAAGGAAACCAACAGAACAAGTGGGTCCAGGGACTCTGCTCTGTTGCCTAAACCATAAGGAGAACATCTCAGGCCAAATCGGATGAACATGCCCAGGAAACTCCTCTCTGTGTTAACAAACCACATGGCGCATGCTCTAGTAAAAATGAGCCGTTTTATAAATTTATTTTTACTATGTTAAGCTTTTTTAAATAATGAGCCATTTTTGACAAATAATCCTATTTTTAATTTAGCGTTGCCCAAATATGCAGTAATAACAAGGGTGACACAAGTGCTTTTATAATTCTACCCCTTAGGTGAGGGATTCGGGATAGTAGTTAAAACCCAATTCTCTCTTTCTTTCAAAGAATATAATCAAAGTGCTGTCTCTAAGTGGCTGCTTTACTGCCTGACAGAATATGTTATCTGCCTTTTTCTCCATAAAAGGCTTTCCAGCGAGTGCTCTTGGTAAAACGATCTTGACA